>NC_089210.1:3305334-3905334 GCF_963930695.1 Labrus bergylta | reverse complement strand
AAGTTTACTGAATGTTTTATATTTTATAGTTCATACACTCAAAGGTCCAACCTGAGACAGCAGATGGAAACAAATATAGTCATCTGGTATTTTTCACTTCTTAAAGGTCACATATTATTCAAAATACTTCACCATCTTTTTAGAACACTAATATGTCTCTAGTCTGCCTACAAACCCCTCAATTATGAGTAAAAGTCCATCCTCTACGCCTTCTGCCTGCTCCACTTTTCAGAAAATGTGTGCTCAAACAGACCGTTTGGAGATTTTCCCTTCATGACATCACAAAGGGCAGTAGCCCCTCCCCCAGGTGGGTGACACTCCCACAGCTAGGTGTTTGTTTTGCCTTCTGAGTCTGCCTTCTCACCGTAAACAATAGGACATGGAGTGAGAAAGCCCAAGGCATTCAAACCCTTCAAGAGAGGGGGCGTGGTCAGACACAGCTCATTTAAATATTTAAAGGTACAGACACAGAAACAGCCTGTTCTGAGCAGGGCAAAATGGAGAATAAACAAATGTTCTGACAGCAGTGATGGAGAAACTGACCGGGATGTTAATTAGCTGCAGGTTGATTGTTTGAGCTGCTACAGGAGAGCAGAGAAACTGAACCTTAATAATAGAGAGTATAAACTCTACAGTGATAAAGAAAGTCCGCGGGGAAGAAGAGGATTTACATAAATAAACATTAAGCACAGCTTGATGACATATCAACAGCGAGGGTGCTCATTAATGAAGGAGTGTGCGCCGACGGCTGTTTACACACAGATGGAGGCGGTGTGAGCAGGAGGCGGCTGTGCATCATTCATTCACACCACGAGCTGCGCTGCATTGGAACTAACATGTCTTTACATTACACTTATACATGTTTAAAGCTGCTTAGCTGTACCAGAGATAGCAACAAGCTAATTTACATGTGTAGTCCCCGGGCAGGAGACAGAGTATACACTAAAAACAACAATTCATAACCTGCAGCATCAAGTTCCTCCACATAAGACGTAAACAATACACTAATAATCCAATGGAAAGCTGCACGACAAAAATAGCCGGACCACATCATCAGATATCTCCAAAGCAACAACATCGACAACAACATCAAAACATCATCCGACAGAGTTCATGAAACGTCACAAGTTTATGTGTGATGAGGCGGTGATAGAGTTCATTTTAGACATGATTTCATCTTCAAATTAAATTTCAGGAAAGCTACAGCACTCTCTCTCTCTCTGAGTTCCCTCTGTATGGCGTTCCAGGGGTTAGTTTCTCTAATGGAGAGGATGGATTTGCTGAATTTAGAAGTCTCCTCTGTCGGCCGCCTATAGTTGTTGTTCTTCCTTGATCTAAACGCTGTCATATGTGAAGTCTTTTAAGCCGTTTTCACATATGCACACTCTATAAAATATCTAGATTATTTCAGGAGGACTGATCTGGAGTCCGCTATACGATGCTATAGTTATAATATTTGCCTTTAAAGGCTTTATGTGATTTTTTGATCCAGCAGATGTCGCCCTTGAGCACCAGCCTGAAACCAAAACAACTCTTGCTGCATTGTTGTGTTAGCATGCTAATGCTAGCGATCTTTATTATGCTGGTATCTTCACACTGCATGTAAATTTACCTGAAATGAGCGTGATCTAGAAACACAGTTAAGCAGTGAGTACAGTATGTTATTCTTCTTTTCTCTAGTCCCTCAATTAAACTACTTTTATACACGAGGGGAGGAGTCAGCTGGCTGTCCCGGCGATGTAAACAAACTGAAGATAGGACTCTGAAAACATCACAGACAGTGGGACTCGGGTGTTACACCCATTGTAGACAGTCATGACTCACAGAGTTATTTTCAGAGGATAGACTTGATTTCTGTTACATTTAAGTGTGAAAAATCACATATTAAGTCTTTAAATCAATGATACGTGTCAACGGAATCACAACATCAACAAAAGAGTGGAGAACAGAAAACATAATGCAGCAGGTTGATTAGAGCAAGGAGATCATAGCGGGCGCTCTATGCACCGTGTAGCAGTCACAGCATATAAGTGTCACTCTCCCTCCTATTGGCTCGAGGTGAATTCTCGATGCTGCTGCGTTCTCACATCAGCTCACTCGGACTTGCTGCAGAAAATAAACTAGGGGTCTTCAATTTCAACAAATTAAACAAATAAACTTTTTTGATATCAACTGACTCTTTGACGTAAAGAAATATTCAATCATTTCTTTGTTTTTCCGCTTGGCCCTCCAGCAGCAGACTTCTCAAGCTTTTTCAAAATAAGCCCGCTTATGTAACGGCCGCAAAACTGACGGTTCTGATGGACTGATAACCGGAGACATGAGAGCTCCTCTTGTCTGTGAGTGTGATAGAAACCAGGTTAAGAAGCAGCAGCGTGCATGGTGGGGGGAAGATTGCGAACACATTAGTGTTGCATCCACTGCTGCATGTGTAGGTGTTGTTGCCATAGAAACCAGGAGCTTACTGCAACTGTTGAGTGTTGATACTCTGGAAGCTGATGAAGAGTGCACCATCTGCCTACAAAAAAAAAAAAACACCCAAAATCTGCTCCGCATGATCATTCGTTCTCTTACTGATTAAAAAATCTGAATCATTTCTTTGTTTTTTAAAAGGACGATAATTTATCTAAAACAAAAGAAAAATTTTTTGACAATTTTGAGACATTTAAAAGCAGAGCCTGATGTCTTTTATTAGCTGGACTCTCAGGTCATGAGGCTGCTCGCTGTGTTTGTTCCCAGAGAAAAACTATTCCAGGACTGTAATCCTCTGATAGCATCTACGCTCTGCATGTCAAGCTGTGGCGCCTTAAAGCTGCCGGACTCTCTGAGAACCGCTGCGGACAAAGCCTCGAGGCAGTGAGAGGCCATTAAAAGCTGAACCTTTTTGACATTGAATACTAGTAAAAAAAAAAGTCATGTTTAAAGACTTGAAGTGCATAAAACATTGGAGAAACCCAATCCTGCATGGTTACACAAAACCTCTCCCTCTCCCTCTTCCTCGTGGATTTTCCTCCTGTGATCCTGCTATTTTAAGAGACCAAATCCAGTTATTTGGTAATTATTGCAATCCCTGTTTTGACATAACATACCACAAAAACAACAAGCCTTTCAGTCCTCGCAGAGGTTATCGAGTTCATACCGATGTTTTTTTTTTTTTTTACCGATGCTCTTCTGTTTTTGTGTTGTCGTTTTTATATTTTGCATGTTGATGCTAACTCTACTTCTTGGTAATCATTTTTTTTTGCTTTTATTGATAGGACAGCTGAAGAAAGACAGGAAATTTGAGGAGGAGAGAGTGGGGTAGACTAGCATGAAAGGCCCATGGTTGAGACCTAAACCTGGAAAAGCTCAAAGGACAGTAGCCTCTGTATGCTATCTTGAAAGCCAAAGGATATAACCTGAGGGGTGAAGGAGCATTTGGGAGCAACTGTGGCCACTTCTGGCTTTTAAAAACCAACGTGGTGACGGCAGAAACATCGAGTACTTCTTATTATTCAGTCTATGGAGGTGAGAAAAGGTGTTGCACGATTCCAATCACGTAGACTCCCTGCCAGAAGTTGGAGTCCTTGGGGACCTCGTTGGATGAGACTGATACAAGCAGACGGCTCCAGAAATACACATTTGCAGTTTAAGAATTTAATGTTGGGCCACAGTACTCCTACTGGCCACATGATGGCAGTGCAGAGCAAAACATGCAAACTAACACATCCACACCTTTGGCCCTGACCCCCACACACACACACCCAAACACACACCCAAACACACGCTCAATAGCAATGTCACAAGTGCTGCACCGGATAGAAGAGTGTTCGCAGCACTGCACAGGCAGAAGTGTCATCTATGTTGAATTTAATGGATTCCCCCCCCCCCCCCCCCCCCCCCCCCCCCCCACTCTCTGCTGCCCTGACATCCTCCAGTAGCCGAGCCGTGGCCATTTTCATCAGCAGCAGAGAGAGGGAGAGGAGGATGGAGGGGTGAGAGCGTGATGGAGACGGGAGTGGGAGAGGGGAGAAAAAGCAGAGAAACAGAGAGTGGGTGGTTTTTTGAGCAGCGAGGAAAGATGCTCTGCTCTGGGAGGCTGAGTTTTTTTGTGCAGGTTTGAAGAGCAGGGATGAGCTGTGAGAATGTTTGGAGACTTTAAACTGGGTGAACCAAAAATACAGGACTCCCACAAACCTCTCCTTCACCAGCAACAGTTGGAGTAAAAGCACTCTGAAGCATTTCACCGAGAGGCCCAAAACACGCTCACTCTCTGTTCTCTCGGTGTTTACATGCTAATCAGATGCTAAGACACACTTGACACGCCAAGTACGAGCTGCTCCTGCTTTGTGTCAGCTTCATAACAACAATTTTGGTTCCTCACTCTGTCTTCATTTTGGGAAATGGTGGTGGTGGTGGTGGGTGGAGGGGGTGGGACATGTGGCTGACTGCTGCTCTCGCTCTAGGTGTTTAAAGGCGGGGGGATCAAGGGGTGCCTCCGGGGCAACAAGTGGTCTGAAAACATCACATGAGATCCTCTTGGACTGAGATCAGAGGCTGAGTGAGACGGAGCGCGGCGCGTTTCTCGATCCTGTGAGACATTCATTGCATTCATAGAATTGTAACTCCGCAGATAATTGAAATCAAGTGTAGGAAACACATTTCCCACAGTTTTCACAGTTTTGTCACAGACCTGAAACTTATCTAAAACAGTTGAATAATAAAGTTGAATATGAAAAAAGGCTGTCATAGCCTCGAGGTGGAAACTCGTCGGTTACAAAAAGAAGTAAAACAGAAACAGAAGTGAAAATAAAACGATATCTCAGTTGATTTCTTACCTCAGTTAATATTTTCCTAAAGAGCGTAAGGTCCCAATCTCGTTTCAAGACGTTTTCAAAACAGCATGATGGTCTCTTAAGGTCAAAAAGACCATTTAACAGGAGAGGATTTAGGATGGGGGGATTGTCAAGTAGCCATTAGCAACCTGACAGTGTTGTACTGTACTTGGTTTATAGATCATTAAGACACTATTGGGCATGGCTACCTAAACGCTACCATGGTAAACTGAAAACTGACTTTTTTCTTATACTGTCCAAAAGGAATATTTAATTTCAAAGTCCTATTTTGGCAATATCCCAAATTAGCATCACAATCAAAATCACAGTTATTGTGATTAACTTCAGCATCCTTCGATTTTGCATCGTGAAATAAAAAGATGGACGAGGTGACAGCTCCCCAAAAGTGAAGCCAAAACATTTAGCTAGGTTAAGAGCTTGTCCGTCTCCATGTTAACAAATGGGACATGGATCAAAACATTCTTCAATTACATCAAAGCAGCAGAACTTGACGTCACAGTGGTTAAGGCCAATTATTTAATTCCTGGAAATCCGAAACTTAGAGCGGTTTCTTAATTCATGTGAATAAGAACAGATCTGACCAAGTGGCATAATATGTACCAATTTACTTAAGTCTGATTACAATTTTGTTTTTCAGAAATTTGCAAGTATAACAAACATACAAGGCTTCTTTTCATTGGCATTACAAGAGAGCTACCACATCTTGTGGGAAATATAATTAGATGAAACTGCTTCAAATGGTGCAAATTGTTCTGTCGTGACCTGTCTCCGTGTGTGGACGACTGACAAGAAGTTTTATAAGCACACGCTTCCAGGAACAATCTGTGTTGGGGGACTTTTGTTTTTTTAGCGGTGACAAGAACAGCTGCACCTATGACAGTCTCTGTAATCACACAGCCAATTGTTCGGACCCTGGTTTGTGTTTCTTTGTCACATTTATGATAATTGTCTTGGTTTTGAATTGAGTCAGGGTTAGCGACATTTAAGGATAGCAGCTCTAAAAAGCGCTAAATGTGCAAATTTAGGTTTTTTTTGCCTTTATATGCAGTTAGCTTATTGCGACTGACAGCCAATTGAACGTCACACTGACTATTACATCCAGAAGAAACAACTGCTTCTAAGGAGTGATTGAAGTGATTTAAAGTGGCAGGCATTTATTTCGTAACATTTAACACAACATCCCATGTCCACTTGGCTCGTTCACAAGAATGCCAGAAACCATGCACCAGAACACTCCCATCTCTTACATCAAGTTATTCACATTTCCTCTACTAGTGAATAATGTTTCCTGTTACAGTAAATTATATGAACCCAATGCCCTCAATAAAGACGTGTGCTCGCCGCTGACCTGAAAACCTGCAGGAACGTAAGACAGGAAATACAACCATATGTGCGAGTTCAGCTTTCTTTTATTAGAAATCCAAACAATCAATGGCTCACAATGCAGCTCAACAATACCCAGCAATGTGCAGGAAAAGCTTTGAATGTTTGACCTAGGTTATATAGACTAATTGCAATCTCCTTTCAGATGCCGCAGCTGATATACAGCTTCTTTAAAAATAACAAAATTAACAATGATTTTTTTTTTGCTTGTTAAGAAATTAGATGGAGTGTATTCATGGTCCCCAGAGGGAAGCTAGGAATATATTTGCTGACTTGATGAGATCTTTCTTTGACCAACTCTTTAGTCCACACTTAAAGGCTTTATATGCGATTTTTTGATCCAGCAGATGTCGCCCTTGAGCACCAGCATTAAACCAAAACAACTCGCGCTGCATTGTTGTGTTAGCATGCTAATGCTAGCGATCTTTATTCTGCTCGTATCTTCACACTGCATGTAAATTTACCTGAAATGAGCGTGATCTAGAAACACAGCTAAGCAGTGAGTACAGTATGTTATTCTTCTTTTCTCTAGTCCCTCAATTAAACAACTTTTATACGCGAGGGGAGGAGTCAGCCGGCCGTCCGGGCGATGTAAACAAACTGAAGATAGGACTCTAAAAACTCGGAAAACATCACAGACAGTGCGACTCGGGTGTTTCACCCATTGTAGACAGTCATGACTCACAGAGTTATTTTCAGAGGATATTCTTGATTTATATTATATTTAAGTGTGAAAAATCAAATATAAAGCCTTTAAATCAATGGGAAAGTTACAGAGCATGTTCATGTTCATGCTCCACAGAGGATAATCAACTGAGGTTTTATAAACACATTTTCTTTCCTCTATTCTACATGCAGTACAAATCCTAACCCTAGCCATCTTCAATCAATCTGTAGTTGTGTTAGAATACAAAAAGTGTTCAGTACGAATAAAAGACAGACTATTATTTTTACAGCATCTTTATAATTAAAATGCACCATATTATTTTAAATTAGAGTAATTTGACCCTTTGAGTTTCACTTTTAATGCAACCTGCTAAACATCCCAGAGATGCACTATTGTTTAATACAGAGAATTATAATAATTATAATTATAATATATCAGAAAAAGTGTGGTGCATGTCAAATAAAGCAAACCCAAAAGCCTTAATAATTCTCTGCTCTTTCACCTTCTTGTTTTTTTTAAAATTGCATTCCTCACCGAGGTGACTGAAAATGCTCTTCAAGATAATTTGCCGAGGCCACAAGAGAGACACAGCACTGCCGGCCCCCGTCGCCTCTTTAATTGGTCAGTGTCACTCTCTCTCTCCCAGCTCACAGCTCGGAGACGGAGAGCAGCCTCCTCGTGTTACCAAGGCAACGAGGAGGCTACTTTCACACTGCGTCTGCAACTCGTGGGTTTCAGCACAGCCGACACTCAGACACTAATGTATCTTGGGAAATGATTTTCTTCCTTTAGCGACTGATTGTTTCATACCCGAGCTGAATGCACTGCTTGCTTTGTATGAACCATCACCACTGTCCTATAAAAGGACTTCCTGTTATTGCAAAGATCACATCTCACACCACGTTTCCGTTTTGTAACTCTCACTTCACAACATGATATTAAGGCTCTGTTGAATTTGTTGCATCACGTCTCCAGGACTACCGATACGCTGATGACGGGGCCTTTCATAACATGAGTATATGCTCATGTTTTCAAGAGAACAGACACCTGTACACCTGCAGGCTGGATGCAAACTGAGGCTGATGTTTTATATTCCTATGGTTCAACAAACCTCTTTAAAACACCCCCAAAAAAGAATTTACATTCTTGGACCAAGTATTTTGTGTATATCTACATCCTGAGTGTCCTGTTGTTGTACACTACTGCACTGTATGGCCCATTTCATTACTAACACTCACTCTACTTCGTTTTTTCACTCAATCCCACGCTCACCATCCTGCTGCCCCAAATACTCACTAGAGCACCAAATGTGGATTAATCTGCCACTGAAAATAGTTCCAAACAAATCCAATGTTTTCTCCTGTTGGAATCCTCTTTTCTAAAGACTGAGCACAAAGAATGACGTTTTATTCAAAGAAACAAGAGACTATAAAATTGTGAGCAGTGTTCAGCATGAATGAATGGCACACAAAGAAGGCAGCTCATATGTAAAAAAATATGCATTTCCCCGGGTGACCACTTGAGGCTTTAGTATCCAGACCAAATTTTATTTTAGCAACAGAAGAAAACACAAATGATTGATAGCACTGCCCACTTTTACTCAATATAGTAACACCCCTAACTATGCTATTGATTTATGCCTTAAAATTAGGGGTATGCTGGGGCGCTGGTGGCGCAGTGGTTAGAGCGTGCGTCATGTATGGAAGCTGTGGTCCTCCTGGCGGGCGGCCAGGGCTCGAATCCGACCTGTGGCTCCTTTCCCGCATGTCATTCCCTACTGACTTTCTCCCTGATTTCCAACTCTATCCACTGTCCTATCTCTCCATCAAAGGCAGAAAAAGCCCAAAAATAAATCTTAAAAAATAAAATAAAATTAGGGGTTTGCACGACTAGCAGACTTAATGATTAAACGTTGTCACCCTTGCCCTCGGCACACAAATTACTAGTTGGTTAAACTGATTAACATTTTTACATGTTGGCCTTAGATGCAGGTCCAATTGTGGACCAGATTTGATGGCGATTTGTGTCCAATTAACCTTCAAGGTGGACTGAAGCCTGGCATTGTTAGCACTGCTAACGCTAGCTATACTCAGCAAACCAATTTCACATTGTGTACCTGCAGATACTGTGATGATTAGCTGTGTTAAATAAACATTGCTCAATACTACTACTTTGACCGTATTCTGGTCGACTTTTCTAAACTACAATTTAATCAAATAGCTGCAACCAAAGTCGGAACATCCCTTCTTAAAACACTTCGGTCGGGTGAGTTTTATAAAAGCTAATCCTAGCACAGCTTTCATGAGTAGAGAATGAGCTACAGAGAACTAAAACCTTTTGGGAATGTGCTGTAAAGGTGTTTTATTTCTGCTGTAAACTTTGACATGTTATCATGAGGCTCTATGAGGAATGACTCACTGTTGGAGCCAGCCTCAAGTGGACACTCTGGGAACTGCGGTTGTTTTGGCACTTCAGTTCACTTTTCAGCCCTTGAAGAAGCTGCTTCTGACGAAATATGATCCTTTTTTAATATGCACAGTCACAGCACACACATTGACATGTTGAATCGTCTCCGCCATCCTTTGAGTTCCCGTTGGGGGGAACGTGCCGACGTTTAACATCCATGTGCCTGCACTCAAAGTGACAAGTGGAGTCCTCAGAGCTCTGATCAACACACTTTACTTTCTATCATGATTGGGTAACCCTGATTAGAAGGACATGCCATTTCCTTCTTTTCACTGGAGATTTTGAAAGAAGGAAGCAGAATTTTTTTCCATAACTATGAAAGGTTTGCTCTTTAATCTTGCAGTAATGAGTTGTGTTTTCACGATATTTGAGCAATTAAGTGTAAGAGGCACTGTGACAAAATGTACAAAGAAAACCACTCGAGCTGCAGCATAATGAATCTCCTGAGCCAATTATCATTAATTTCAAGTATATTGTCGTCATTGTGCAAGGTTGTGTGTACAATATCACCACTTCAGGAACAGATTTTAAGAGGTTAAACACTCTAACACACTATGGGAGCTCTTACAAAATGTTCAACAACTTTTTATTTAACGACATAAAAATCTAATAGTTCTATTTATTTCCCCGACACTTCGCTTAAAGTAGTTTAAATGGGAATGTGAAACAGATCTTATAATTGATTTCATGGTTAAATTACGGAACACACGTTTAAGTTAAACCCCTTTAATAGGGAAGACTTACATGGTCACTGCTGAAGAGTATTTCTTTTGTTTGGGGCCGCATACTTTGCCAAATGGTCATCATCGGTTTGAACTGATTAAAGCATAAATACACCTGTTTCTGAAAAGTCCAACTTTCAGTGCGTTGGTGCAAAGACTTCCTACCAAGCACCACAGCCTTTGATGAAAAGAAACATAAAAACTTAAACCTGACAACCTCGTACATTTAAAAACATTTAATCCCCGATTAAAGATTCAGCAAACGTTTGGTATCTATTCACAGACAATTAGAATCCAGTCATTATTTCCCATAATGGTCCTAAATTCACAGGTTAAACAATCAACATAACGGGGAAAAAGAGGCAACTTATATCCAACGCCGCCCTTGTGTGTGCAGTGTGTTGTGTAACATTTCAATCTTGGCAGCTAATGACACTTGTTGTCTGCTCTGCTCACACCGTCCTCTTGCATTGAGATCGATGGGAGTCTCTTGAGTGTCAGTGGACAGCTGCATGAGACTAACCAGCGTCTTTAACAGTCGCCGAGGTCAAAGGCCAAGCCTCTCCAATAATTCTTGATTCAGCCCGACATAGAGGAGTAGTATTTCAGCTAATCCATGAAGACAGAGCTCTGCTCATTTTTTACACAACATCTGTTCAGTCTTACTGTTTCTGCACAGGTGGACACACCTCTGAGACAGCACTCGTACCAACATGGGACGTTAAATACTCGAGCTGCAGCTGGTTCTGCTCAGATATTCAGATAAAAGGGTTAAACACCAATGTGTGTAGAAGGTCTTTTTCGCGAAAATCAATTATTTTTACTCTTTTCTAGACGGCTAATTCCTCTTTATTTTTCGTCGGTGACTAACACTGACCATCTTTGGTTTTGCATCAACACATAGCAGGGCAACAAGAGTGAGTGCTCTCAGATGGGCCCCCCTTAGGGAGGTTTTCTACTGTCATTGCAAAATTTGCACATTTTGGACCACATTTTGGTTTAGGTTTGTCAGCCCTCAGGCCCCCCCCCCCCCTACTGGTCTGGGGCCCCAAGCAGTTTCCTGCCCTGCCTGTTGACAAGTAGCGCCCCTGCCGATCCATTTAGGCTTCAAAATAGTCGTCAACGAACCAAAAGGTGATGTCATGTTGACTATGTCCACTTCTTTTTTTTTTAAATCTATGGTATAAAAAGAAAATATCCTTAATGACCAAAATAACTGAAAGGACTTCAGATTGGTTGAAATCAGTGTCAGTGACAAACATCTAAAATAAGTGGTGTGACTTAGTAGTAGCCCATCCAGTCACCATGACCTTGAGTCCAGTTCATGTTTGGCATGTGTGCGTGTGTGTGTGTGTGTGTGTGTGTGTGTGTGTGTGTGTGTGTGTGTGTGTGTGTGTGTACAGGCATCTATTTTTGCCGTCCAGCGAGGCTCCCCATATGTCCTGCGGCTGGATGCAGAGTGCTGACGACGTGTCCTACATTTCCCTCTTAGATATTCACCTCAGCTTCACACTGCCTCTGTGAGCGGCTGGGCTCATTTCTAGTCCAAATGATTTTATGAAGTGCCTGGAGGTGCATGTATATTTCATGTATGTATATTGTGTTGTTTATGGTAGGGCTTTCTGTTTCACATGGGGCTTAAAGAACAAGACGCCTGGAAAAGCAGACATCCGCGATTGGGCAACTTGAGTCGCTTGTTTTGGCTCCAAATGCGACAATGTTGAACTTTGGTACTCAGAAGGAAAAATGGGCAGAGTGTGTGATTATTTTAGGGCGAGAGGTAACGAGAGGACACAGATTCAAATACAAATACAAACGGGGGTAAATCTCAATCACAATCACAATTGTGGCGATTAGAAGTTTTAAAGTTTCTGCGTTTAAACAGCGAGTGTGAATCCCGTTACAGCCCAGAGGACAATCACACATGAATCTGTTGAAAGGTCTTCATTACATGTGTCACCCTCTCCAAGACAAAATTAGTTTTCAGTCTATAATGGAGAGCCTCAGATGATTAAAAGTCATTAGCTGTTAGCAGTACTCACTAATGACTGTCATTAGTAAACATAACCAGCACTGATAAACTTGTAATTAGCCCCGGTAATTACTATGTCAGGCGTCTTTTTAAATGACTGTAGCAATAACTTTTGGCAATGTGATAATTATTCATTATTTTTAAGGCGGTGAGAGGGATTTTACATCCTTGAAAGTGGCTTTATTCTGTTTTAATTTTTGTTTCTTGCTGCTTAAATGTCAGATCTTTCTTCTCAGGATAAGTATCAAAAAATTCCCCCTAGCAACAAGTGTCAACATCACGTCGCCAGCTGCCAGCCGCCTGGAGAGATAAACACAATACAAACAAAAGGTGGAAAAAAGAAATAGCAGAAATGCAGAGGAGCAGGTACGGGGGTCAGAAAGTTTTTCATTGCCCAGATTGATGGTATGACACATGTTTGAGGCCCTGTTGCTGTGAACTGCATTCCTTGTGCAGGGAGGCCTCCGGGATAGGGGGCTCGCTGCAGTATTCTTGTGCCTGCCTGTTTAATCACATTTACAGGAGGATGCAAGACACGGCTGCGGATAAGCAGGACCGTCTGGAGGGGACTCTGGAGCTCACATGGCTCACCATGCTCTCTGCCTGCAACATCCAGCCTCTCTCTCTCCAAAGCTAAATCCGCCCCGCACCAACTCCTCCCTTTAGTCCGCCTCCCCCCCGCTCTGGATTCCACTCCGGGTCCTCTCTCGAGCTTGTTCCCTGCTCCGAAAAGTAGGTCACTGTTTGCTTTGTATTATTCAGCAACTGGAATGATTGTGCGGTGAGGGTTCTTGTCTGTGATCTGGGTGACATGCAGGCGGCCCCAGTGGTGTGCGGAGCAGAGAGGAACCCATCAGGCAACAACTCGCGCACACACACATGCGCATGCACACACACACCCCAACTGCTGGATTTTTTTTTTTTTTTAAGATAATATTTGCACAAGGAGTTAAGAGTGAAACTCTGCCCCGTTGATTTCTGCACTCTCACACCTCAAACTGCCACCTCAGAGAGAAGAAACAAACTCTCGTAATGTGTTGCCACAGAGGAAACAGATGGATCCTCGACGAGCGGGCATGAGGACGAGAGCCGATGAGTAAAGAGTTTCAGCTGAGAGGCGAGGAAGTTGTGATGTTTCATAAAGATGTTAAAAGGAAGGCTACACTGCAGAAGAGGTGAACTCACAACAGAGTTCATTTCATGTCACCACACAGCCCTGCACGGCATCGATAAAATGCTGGCATGCAGCTCGGTCTGCGTGCGTGCGTGCAGGTAGAAGCAGCATTTTTTGAGGGCCAACTTGGTATGAAGTATTTCTGCTAAATGAGTCTGTATTCAGTCCAAGGGGGCATTAGCTCGGGCCGGGATCCTACCTGGAATGCAGAGCGTTTTACGTAAGTCGGAGGACTTTGGATGATCTGCGATTGATGCACTTTGTGGGATGTTTTTTTTTCTGTTTTTGAATCAGCTCCATCACACACACACAAAGCAAACAAACAAACAAACAAACAAACACTGTGCAAGTACAAGTAGCAGTGTTCATCTATAAAGATCAGTGAACCATCTGTTGAATGGCAAATACGTTTTCCTAGAATTTATGATCGGTCTTTCCTAGTTATAGACCGCACGGAGTTAATTAGGAGGAAAGGTGGGGTCAGAGGAGGAATGCTTTTTTTTTTTTGTTCTTGTTGTGTGTGTTTCCTGGAAAGCTTGTGGCAGAGAAAAGTGTTGATCTTTTTTGAGGAAGGTTGCTCACCCCGGTTTGGATTTGTTTGATCTTCGTCTTCAAGCTGCAGCCAGTCGCTAATGATTCAGCCACTGAAATCAAAATTACTGTTCAAGTCAAGTCATATTTATTTATAAAGCACTTTTAAAAACAGCAACATCTGACCAAAGTGCTGTACAATACATTAAAAAAGAAAAAACAACTTGAGATCACAACGTCCACAGGAAAGAGAGAAATATATACGTATATGTATACATACATATATAAAGAAAGCAACAAACGAACCTGAGAAACGGTGTATTCAGGACCAGAGGACTCAAATGTTAAAATCTAAAAGTATGTCTTGAGACGGGGTTTAAAAGAGTCAACAGAGGGTGCAGACCTGATGGGATGAGGGAGGCTGTTCCACAGTTTAGGGGCTTTTACTGAAAAAGCCCGATCTCCCTTGTTCAGTGTTCAGTGAGTGGATTGAAAATAGAGCGTGCAGTTTGGTGCGGGAAAGGAGCCACAGGCTGGATTTGAACCTGGGCCGCCCGCTTGGAGGAGCCTCCTTACATGGGGTGTGCGCACTAACCACCAGCACCCTCGGACTCCATATTGTAAATGATAAATGGGCTTAAACTTGTATAGCTCTTTTCTAGTCCTCTGAATACTCAAAGCACATTTTCAATTCAATTCAATTCAATTCAAAAAACTTTATTTGTCCCCGGGGAGACAATTAATTTTACACTGCAGGTCACACCTACACATTCACACACTGATGGTAGAGGCTGCAGCTGTGTAAAGTGACCATCAGCAGTGGCCCTATAGGCAAAAGTTATCCTGGGGGCCCTCCCACCGGCGCTCAGCAGGGCAATGAGAGTGAATGCTGTCAGATGGGGCCCCCTTAGGGAAGTTGCAAAATTTGCACATTTTGGGTTGCTGCTTTGGTCCAAAGTTTGTCAGCCCTCAGGGCCATGCCATTTTCATGTAAACACACAGCCGAAGTTCAACAAAAGGAAACTGTTTTCAGCTTTAATTGTTGTCATAACAACAGGGCCTAAAACAATCATTTATTGTAGGTGGAGTTTTAAATCTTATAAAGGCTGAACCTCAACCTCAAGGATCCATTTGAATTACAACTAAAAATGTCCTCTCTCTCTCTGTTTTTAAAATAAAAGTCAGTTTCTGCTGCCCTCCCAGCCCAATCTGTTCTCACACAGCCCCTTATTGTCTCCCTTTCTTTCCCTCCTGATACAATTTTCTTGTTTCCTGAGCTGAATAAATAACAGACATAATAAGCGCAGATGATGTAAGCTGTCGTCGCATTAATGCCACGGACTGAAAGGCTGAATGCTTCTGAATACAAAGCCCTGCAGGTTTCAAATTGATACTGTGATCGGAATAAAGACGGACGACTGAGAGGGAATAAATCATCTCCCGCCGTTTTTCCTGCTGAGGTTCTGATAACCTTTTCCTTTTCCTCATTAACAGATGGAGATTATACGGACAGTCACCGAAATTTGAGACACATCGTCGGTTTCGTCTCTTGTGTGATAAAAAGCCATCAAACTGGATGTCTCGCCGGTCGTAGCTCGCACATTTATCTTCCGTAACTCATCTTGTGGTCGTCAAATAATTAGATTCTACCAAAAAAATTTTAACTAAATGCGAGTTCTAGTTTTCATACAGTCATGCTTCCTGCAACATTGCACATGGTTCAAATCAAGCTCGAATGACAACATAAAGATCGGACAGGTATGATGACTTATTAGGAAAAACGCCTCACGCAGCAGGTATGAAGGCGTGGGTGAGAACGACGAGTAAATAACAAGGCGTGTTTGCTGAAGCTGACATCTTCAATTAATTCATCAAGCTTAACAAGGTGGCTCCTTTTTTTACAAGAACATTTGTGATGTGTCAGAGAACATTACAGGTCGCTGAGTTTGTTGTTTAAGTCTCTGTGAGCGTGCAAAGCTGTGATTCATGTTCTCACAGGCAGAAAGAAAGAAAAATAAAAAATCCCCTGAAATGAAGAAACAAACCAATTCAACATCTGTCTGTGTTAGCGTGTGAATCTATGACTTTGTTTCACTTTCTGATCGACCAAGACCTTCTTAACCAGACATACGACAACATGACACAAGTCATCTGATACTGTCCCTCAATTTTAATTTTAATTTTGATCTCTCCTGTTTGATTTTGAACTCATTTTCCTTCATTGTATTGAACTGCCTCTTCATACCTGCCTGTTGTATCTTTCTTATTCCTGTTATTTGCATTCATATTATTTTATGCCCTCTCTGTTTGGCCCGTCTGTTCTGTTGTAGTGTTGCTGTATTTGCTTTGTGTGTCACAGCACTTTGTAAACATTTGTTTTTAAAGGTGCTATATAAATAAAGTTATTATTATTATTATCTGTTAAAATTATAAAACCAGATTTAAGCCTCACTTTCGCTTGAGTATGTGTAGTTTAGAATCAGAATCAGAATCAGATTTATTGTCCAGGTATGCTTACACACACACAAGGAATTTAACTTGGGTGAACTGTGCTCTGTTATGTACAGGTACAACATTAAATATCAACAATAAACATAATAAGAAAAGACTAATATTTACATGACTAAATATGAAACAGTGCAGTGGTGAATAGTGCAAAAGATGCTGAAGTAACATGATAATAAGAAAAATGCAGATATGTGACAGATGACTCAATTAAGATGTCAATTACAGTATTTACATAAATAAGTGTGCGTAGATTGATCATTTAAATTAAATAATATATACATATATGTATATTCACAGTGACAGTAGCCTGTTTTAATTCATTTGTTTCACACAAATAACACAAATTTTGTACATGGTGGATGGAAACCTGAACCCTTCCTGTACCCAAAGACATCTATACATTTTAAAAACTAGATTAACTACCTATATCAGCGTGAGAAAAATAAGGATTTCCATGTGTCTGGATGACATCCTGAATTCACTTCCACCTCATGTTGGTGTTAAATTGTGATCCGTGTCCAGACTCGTTACCTGAGAACAAAGAGTCATATCTTGCTTTGGCGTTTACACCTGTTATTTTAATGCATCACCTCGCCACCCGGACCTCAAAAACCTGAGGTAAGAGCAGAATGTTCGGTACAGACTCTCACGTGTTGTACACTTGAGTGCTGATGTTTCTCTTCAGTAGAGCTAACCAATCGGATCAGAAAAAAAAAGAGAAAAATAAGTGTGTACCATGAAGAGAAAATAGCTCAAAAGTGGCTGCCCTCTTTTTGGCAGCTCTAAATCTGGAAGTAAAATTCTCACATTCATATTCTCCATTGACATTTCTGAAAATCTTTATATATGAAAACGATTGGGTTGGAAAAAGGAGAAATAGCCAAAGGTACACGGCTATGTACATACTTTTTTTCCAGGAGTGGAGAAACTACGCATCCCACAATCCATCGCGATTCCAACGAGACCCAACAAACAATACTTAAGTGCACTTCTTTCCAAACTTTTGTATTGTGTATCATAATGTTGTGATATATTCTAGTTAGTGTTTATATGTTGCGGTGAACTTACAGGAACTAGCAGCCAACAGCCAAAGTACAAACTTGAGAAAAACAGAGCACCAAATGGAAGGGTTGTCTGACGACGGGGTGAAACACACTTACACAAACAAATACTTACTCTATAGCACAGTGCTCTTATTTTGAAATTATTGCAATGATTTCAGAATACATCCATGTCAAATCGTGCCAACCACACTGGCAGGTTGTTGGCGTCTAAAGCATAATTCCAATTGGTTTATACAGGAACACATGTTGGTACATTTTGTCCACAGCATGCATTCTATCATTTTACTCCGTTTTACAAAATTGGATAAAATTCCTCGTGCATATAGCCATGAAAAATGAGTGCACCATTATAGCCTCGTTTTCAGTGGGAACATGAAGCCCACACAGCTGCCTGCATGTTTCTCTTGTGTCTTTGTTTCCCGGCTCAGTGGTGGGTTTATAGCTGATTCTGTTCTCTGCCTCATCCTCCACAGGGAACAACGGAAAAAAAGAAAAAATCATCCAACATGTCCTGCAGAGCTGGAGATGGAGGGCACTGTCTGCCTCACCAAAAAAGCTCTGCATGGAGGTTCAAAAAAGGACAGAAATATCCTGCGCTGTTGAGAAGTACTGCTTCTTTGAAGAAAAATATCACTTCATAGGTCTTGTGGACGCACACCTTTCGGCCTTTGATGAATAAAGATGGCCCGTTGGCCAATAAGGACACAGTATTCTTCAAGGAAACCCAAAGCAGAAATACATTTATTCCAAATCATTAAATATAATTATTATCAAGAAAATAGTTTTACATTTTCCCCTGGTCAATATCATAATAAAAGACTTCACAGAGAGCTTTTCAGGAAGGTCATGAAGCATCAGTGACATCACCAACTGGTTACATAAGGGGACTCTTGAAGCCCGCCGATGGCTGTCGCCATATTTGAAATGCTTTCTCAAGCTGTCGCTGCATCCCAGTTCTCTTAAAGGCTTAATATGCGATTTTACACACTTAAATATAATAGAAATCAAGTATATCTTCTGAAAATAACTCTGTGAGTCATGACTGTCTGCAGTGGGTGTAACACCCGAGTCCCACTGTCTGTGATGTTTTCCCGAGTTTTCCGAGTCCTATCTTCACTTTGTTTACATCGCCCGGACGGCCGGCTGACTCCTCCCCTCGTGTATAAAAGTTGTTTAATTGAGGGACTAGAGAAAAGAAGAATAACATACTGTACTCACTGCTTAACTGTGTTTCTAGATCACGCTCATTTCAGGTAAATTTACATGCAGTGTGAAGATACGAGCATAATAAAGATCGCTAGCATTAGCATGCTAACACAAGAATGCATGCTGGTTTCATGCTGGTGCTCAAGGATGAAATCTGCTGGATCAAAAAATCGCATATAAAGCCTTTAAATGCTTCGTACTCGCTTCTTGGCCGACGGGTCCGGAATGATTTTCAAGCAGTGGATGATTACACATTTTAATGTAGGAAATTGTTTTTTACTGAATGAAAAGATCGGGATTAAAATGTAATAAAAAGAACGTCAGGACAAACCGACATAATGACATGTAAAACCAAGGAGAGAACAATATAATATGCTCTATGATGTGGAAAAAGTGATAGAGACCAATGAAGAAATCTGAAAAACTAGAACAGCAAAGTGCCACACAAGTCTGGAGATAGATGTATTATGTAAACAGTTACAGTTTACTCATTGTGGTAATTGAGTCAATTCCTATATTTTGGTCCCTGACAAGTTGTGATTTTAGAACAGAAAATACGACCATCTGTCATCTGAAATCTGCAGGAAATGCTTTTGGGAATGTGCCATAGTCGTGCTGTGCGCAACAGTAAACAGAACTGTCATACGATTAAAAATGGATGTTCTTGTCGTCGTTGCAGTATTGCCTTTTAATTTTTTGCAGGATTAAAGCTGCAGTAAAAAAACTACTGCTGACACAAAGGGGGTCAGTCAAATCGTGGTCAGTCCAGTGCTGAATCCACATCGGCCATCTGCCTTGTCCCAAGAGCCCCGTCCTGACCTCCACCCTTAAAGCTGCACAATCTACAAGAGTAGAGTTTTACCTCGAACAACCCTGAACGCTGCTTTTATGCACGCCGGCTGGCATCCTCGCTTGCCCTGCTCCCTGCCTCGGGAGTCAGGCTGATAAACAAGAAGAGATCAGATTGTCCTCGCTGCAGTGCATCATCACAAAGTCACAGCATTACATCACAATGCATGTGGCTTTTTTTTTTTTTTTTTAATTCAGAGTAGTAGTATCACGTAGATGGTGTTTCCCATTTTAAGTAAAGTGAATAACAAATTGTCTGAACATGCAATAAAAAAGATTAAAAGACAGTTTACTACAGAAAACATAAACTAAATGTTCATTCTTGTGTTGTGCATAGATTATGACATGATCAAATCTTTTATTAATATTCTTGAAGAATTGTTGTAAAATATTGTAACCTTATAATTCCAGCAATACTTTTAGCAAAGCATCCAAACCAGTTTGAATAATTTCTTTAAATTAGTTCATATTTTGTGAAAGTTTCATTTAATCCAATCCATATGATTCAGCAAATAAAACATTTGGAAAATAAACCTCGTGGAGAGCTGCTCTGATTGAACGACTCCTCATTTCATGTCATTTCATGACAGATTTAAAAATACTTTTTTACCTACTGCAATTGCACTTTATAACGACTCCCCTTTAATTAAGGACAGAAGACATTTAAACTTTCAAACTTTAGCCTGAGCTGCATATATCAAACTGTATTTTGCACCTGTATATTTGCACACTTGACCGCTTTTTTATAATAATTCTTTGTTTATCTATCATACTATGCACTGGCAGAGCTAGTATTTTGTACTGTTATCTATGAGTAACAGCTATTTATGCACATGGACCATCCATACCACTTTTTTATCCTGGCTATGTGGGCTCATGTTTTTTTGTATGGGTGGGATATGTATGTATATATGTGTTGTGTTGTGTGTTTGTATATATGTGTTGTGTTGTGTGTTTGTATATATGTGTTGTGTTGTGTGTTTGTATATATGTGTTGTGTTGTGTGTTTGTATATATGTGTTGTGTTGTGTGTTTGTATATATGTGTTGTGTTGTGTGTTTGTTTGTATGCTGGCTGCTGGAACACCTAATGCACCTATGCTAATGAGTTACTATGGTAACTATAGAACACAATGTAAAAAAATGTAAAAGCAAACCCAAGACCGACCTTTTTAGTAGAGCTTTTAACTGAATGTCATTTCATCTAGTTTTATTACATTTGAACCTCCTGTGTTTCCTCATTTAGAATAAATGACAGCGTTTCCTCAGTACCTGTTCTTATCTAGTGATTTTTACCTTAGTTTTTGGATTGTGGGATAGGGGTGGGGGAGGGAGTCATGTTGTTGCTGTTTGATTTATGAGGATGTAAAGCACTTTGGGATACATTTGTTGTATGAAAAGTGCTATACAAATAAAGTTTGATTGAAGTTTGATATAGTGAGGTGAGTCTGAAAACCGTTAACCACTCAAAGGGTTTGTGGATCACGTTACACATTTGTGGATCCTGCATGGTAAAAAAAGTATCAACAGACCAAATAAGGACTTTTTAACCATTAATAAACATATTACCCATTTACAGTTGGTCTGCGTATTTGCAGATCTGAGTACTACCTTAACCCCCTGAGAACAAATTTGCACATCTATAGATGCATTTATGGATCTGTGTAGGTGTAATCGTTTTTACATATTTGCAGATTTATGTTCACGTTTGCAAATCTTTTTACGCATTTGCAAATCTGCATGCACATTCTTGGGTCTGTGTTCACATTTGTGGAACTAATTTATGTTGACATTTACAAACCTTGTTACACCTTTGTAGATCAACATACACATTTCTGGTTCTATGTATGCATTAGGGGATCTTTGTAAATATTTTTAGATTACTTTACGCATTTAGAAACAGTTTTAGACCATTTATATTTCCATATGGAGACAACAAAAATTATAACAGCTTTCTATGCATTCTATTGCAAGATTGTTGGATCTGATACCCATATTGTTTTGCAGTAGATTGATTGGCATCACTGTGTCCGTTGAAAGCGGTTTGTGGGTTTTTTTCTTTTAAGATTAAGATTAAGATTTACTTTATTGATCCCACAAGGAGAAATTCAGTTTTTACACTCTGTAAATCATGCAACACACACACAGGGTGAAATATACACATGCGCAAACAGGATCATATGGACAGTCACTAATGGAGGGATGCCAGAGTCATGAAGTGGTGGTGGGTGGGGGGTTTGGTGCCTTGCTCAGGGGCGCCTCGGCAGTGCTCAGGAAGCGATCCGGCACCTCTCCAGCTACCAGACCAACTTCCATATTTGGTCCGCACCAGGACTTGAGCCGGTGACCCTCCGGTTCCCAACTCAAGTCCCTACAGACTGAGCTACTGCCGCTCCCAGCCTTTGACTGGTGGCTTTCACTAATTCACTGAGCAACACTGTTTATTTCCATTATGTATTTTTCTGAAAACTACAAGTTATAAGCAACAATATACAATCTAAATCATCTATTTGCGTGTTAAATTCCACCACCTTTATTATAGCAGCAAAACAAACATCTTGTCATGTCCTGAAGGCCTATGAAACATTGTTTAGGTGCATTGTGGGAAGCTAGAGAGATGCTCATTTGAAATGAAGATTATGTAACAAAACATCAAACAGTGCAGTGAGGCATGTTTTTTATTCCAGACTGATCCTCCTCCAGCCAGGAGCTGTTGAGGAACATCCTCCCACATGATGCTGTGAGTATTGTGTTGGTCAGGCTGACAGAAATAGCTCTGTTATTGAAGCAGAGGGTTAAACTGACAGCTCGGAGCTGCAGGTTTAACTCACTGCTGCTGCTGCTAATTTTTGCAGCGACAGAAACAGAGTTGTGAGTTAAAGTAAGCGCGGAAATAACCCGAGCATGAGTGAGGAGTTGATTGGCTCAGAGTTGACCAGTGTGCAAATGTGAAAGTAGGTCGTGTTAAATCAGAACATATAAGGAGAGTGACAGCATTAGCGCTCCTCTCATGCCTTGAACTCACCGCGGCCAGCCAAAAGATATTGCCTAGAAACAGAAAAGCTGCATATTTCTCAGGTCTCCTTCATGTTGTTATTGTTTCTGCGACAATGATTCCACAGGTCGAAGGACACTTTTTTATTTCTCTTGAAGCACTCCACTGAACAAAACCATCAGTATGATATGTAGGTTTTAGTTTTTGTTTCAGGAGACCTTCAATCTGCCTCTCGACCAACCATTGTTGTGTCAGAGTCACATGTTCCTGCCATGGTTTTCTTCTCAATGATGTGACATAAGTGTGGGGTTACGAGAGCAAGGACTAATCCTTTATTCTTGGTGCGATTTACTCCGCTCAGGTAGGAGCTGCAGACCTGATTGTGAAGCATGTGAAGCATTTACATCGCAAACCAACAACTGCTGTAGTAACTCGTTCTCTGTATTTTGTTAAACCCTTTAAACTTCTGCTTCTGTGGCACTTTGGTGAACTAAAGTGGCCTCTGACCCATGTAGGTGGCTTGTTAAGATTTCCAGGACACTGGGGGATTTACTCAGTAATCCGCCCATCAGCTGATCAAAGCTATAGTGCTTGACTGTTTTTTTTGCTCTGATGCTAGTTTAGTATATTGTTCAGTCTGTCAGGGACCATTTACAAAATGTCATGTGATTGAGAGGTTTAGCTGATTAGCTCGATTCCCTCTGCAAGCCCCTGGGTGGGTAAACACACCAACGCATCAAAATACAATATTCAATAAATCAATACAAAATATGATTAGTAATTTTTAGTAATTAATTTCAAGGATAGCCCCTTGAGATGCATCATCTAATTTTCGAGGGGGTCCTTACAAAACATAAATTTAATCATCAGTAATACAAAATCAAAATGAAAGGTAAATCCAAAACATAATACGAAAACATTTAAACACAGAGAATAAAACCAGATAGCATCATCAGCCATATTCACTAATCTAAAACCCACCTCCGTCCAAAGCCTCCCTCGACACCCACACCCGAAACATTGTCTTCTATGTTCAGTAAAAAACCATAACAATGAGAAATGGAAACCAAAACAAGGATCAATCAGGATCAATGCACACCATGTGGTACTATTCCTGTCGTGGTTGTTTTTTTCACTTTGGAGGATCACAGTATTGTGTTCCTGTGGACACACTAACAACAGTTAGTTTGAGGATACCATGTTAAGTTGAGAGACTACATGGACAAGCGCCAAGCCTCGGGAACCAACGCAGTCCAAGTCAAAAGTAAAGGGCGAAATGCGCCAAGAATTCACAAGTCAAGATCACGTCCAATGGCAAGTTGAAAGACAGTAATCATTCCAACTTGCATAGATTCATCAATTTCTTCTTGTCTACAGATAAAGACTGAATCTTTTGTTGGATTCGTTTGACAGAATAAGTACTTTTAAGACTCTCCACTGTATTAAAAAAGAACAAACTCAATGCTGAAATGACATTTTGAGCATCAGTTTGCATCAGTTAAAGGAGTTATTTTTAGTGAGTAAGCTTCTATGGCATTAGAAAGGTCAAACAAATCAAACGATTGGAGTTTCTCGTGAATCAAAATGTCAGTAATGGCTTTAAAAGACTTTAAGCTTAGCGAGAATATTAAGGCACGGCAAAAAGGCTACAACCAAGGGATGGACGTAACCTATACATAGAGATTTGCTAAATTTGTTATGTCACCATTTCTGTCTGATTGTGTAACATAGGCATCTATTGTCGCCTCGTCTGCTCTTCAAAGGTCAATGCAGTATACAAGTATTGATAGCTGGTTCATAAAAGTTAAGCCCTGTTCATAAAAACTTCCTGTCCTTAATTGTGTGTAACCCTAATGATTCAGTGTCATAGCAAATGAGGGCATGGTAGCTGTTAGCTCTCTTACAGTCGCTCATGTGTGAATCACTTGGCCTGAAGGCTGGATGGAGAGCATCCAAAGGGCTTCTATGACAACAGCTGAAAGACCCCCACCCAGACCCGCACATACAATCAGACACTTGACACATCCTCTCTGCTCTTTCCTCCCTCCCTCCCTCCGTCCTCTACTCCAAATCCTTAGATGACTCTTCAGACACTGGCCTGGCTCTGCTCTAGTTGCCTGAAGGCAGGAGGGCAGTTCTGTCGGAGTAGCAGCTGCTGTTGCAGTACCAACACTGGCTCG
Source organism: Labrus bergylta (assembly GCF_963930695.1). Classification (NCBI taxonomy): domain Eukaryota; kingdom Metazoa; phylum Chordata; class Actinopteri; order Labriformes; family Labridae; genus Labrus; species Labrus bergylta. The sequence goes on along the minus strand of NC_089210.1, from coordinate 3,880,723 downwards.
CTGGAAATAACAGACTAGCCTGACAGACGCTGTCTTCCTTGTGAATTCAGCTGGAAATATGAAGCTATGTTTGCAATGTAGGCCAGAAGTCAATTCTTAACCCACTTAACTAAAGAAACCTACATATACACGAGTCAAACATTGTCTGATTATTAGCAGTCATAAACGGATTCTTGGCTCACTTCCACGTTAAACTGGTTCCTAAAGCAAAGGAAAACTTCATTCCCCATTGGTCCAGCCTAAGTAGGACTTCAACTGGATTACTACGAATAGATGGATAATAACTGAGTGCATGTACACACTGTGAACATTTCTCTGCACTATTCAAACAAGTCCTCAAAATGTAAATGGGAAAGCTGTGGCCAGACAAATCTGAACTACAACAGACAAATGAACCCGCATAAACTCAGAGGGATTTTCTTATGCAAAATTGACCTCTTCCTGAGCAGGAAGTAGAATGCAAATGAGGCAGAGGGTGTGACAGTACAATGGAATTGGTGTCTGTACCTTGGAATAACTTAGATATATCCTTAGCTGTACTAGACTATAGTAACCCTTAACTCAAACATTACCTGTACTTTGGTTGTGAAGCACCTTCTTATCCTTGAAAATAGTTTAATATACCCTTTAGAGTTGAGCAGATTAACATGATTTCAGCGATGTGCTGCACAAGACAAGATCAACCAACAACAACCAATGATGTTTTCCATGTCTCTAAGTCATTTAGTTGTGCTCCTTCACTCTCAGTATCACATGTCCTTTGGGTAGAACAGGAAATCACAAGTAAACAGTGAACCAACTGTGTCACAAAAGTAGTTTGACAACTTAGGCACACTGGAGGCAAAACACTGCCACAAGGAAGTCCAAAGGTTAGGCTACAAAGTCTAAGACAAACATGTCTGAAGCCCTCCATTAGATTAAGTGCTAACAGGAGTCAAGTGGGAAGACAAGAACATTTCTAATCCAAGAACAGTATCTGTCATAACAAAGAAATTCCAGATCAAGTGGGGAAATAAATGTCAGACAAATCCCATATCAAACCATCTAACCAACAAAACAAGTCAAGTCCGAAGTCCTGGATTAAGAAACAAAACTGAAAGTAACTTTCACACGATCATCAAAAAGTTTAGATCAACAAACTTTAAAGGCTTTATGTGCAATTTTTCACACTTAAATATAATAGAAATCAAGTATATCCTCTGAAAATAACTCTGTGAGTCATGACTGTCTACAATGGGTGTAACACCCGAGTCCCACTGTCTGTGATGTTTTCAGAGTTTTCAGAGTCCTATCTTCACTTTGTTTACATCGCTTGGACGGCCGGCTGACTCCTCCCCTCACGTATAAAAGTTGTTTAATTGAGGGACTAGAGAAAAGAAGAATAACATACTGTACTCACTGCTTAACTGCGTTTCTAGATCACGCTCATTTCAGGTAAATTTACATGCAGTGTGAAGATACGAGCATAATAAAGATCGCTAGCATTAGCGTGCTAACACAACAATGCACCGCAAGTTGTTTTGGTTTCATGCTGGTGCTCAAGGGCGACATCTGCTGGATCAAAAAATGGCATATAAAGCCTTTAAGTCAAGTCAAATATCAGGGTCACCAGTTCCCACATCTTGTCAAAAGTCAAACTAGTAAATCAAGTCAAAACTCAAAATCTAAAGGAACAGGACTTTTTTTTTTTTAAATGTCAAAGACAAGACCTAAAAGTCTTGTCTGAAGTCAAAAGCTGAGACCCATGAGCTTCCTAAAATAAGTTAAAAACAAGTCCCTAGTCAAGTCAACATCTAGAATGACAAGACACCATATTTATTTACGATTGCAGTAAGTGCGCTGCCCAAGGCGTCCTCGACATGTGACTGCAGGAGCTACGGGATTGAACCCCCCTTTCTTGTGGAAAGACAACCAACTTCTACCATTGAGCCCATCCACCCACCACCCCTCGAGCTTCCCAAGACTAATGTCATCAGTCGCAAGAATTTCAGTCGCACAAAAACCTCAGCAATCAAACAGTACTCTGCTGTGTAAACCTTTATACACCTGCAACACTGGAGAGTCCAATCAAAGCCAACTGCAGTTATTATGGTGGATAATCAATTTATTCTCTATTTGCAGCATTCACTCCTTCACAGAGGGATGCCGTGGTTCAACCCAAATATCACGCATCAAATGATTGTCTAAATGGGAGCAGACAGCAGTCGCTTAATGAGGCTCTCTGCTGGGTCCAGATTTTTTACGCTCTGTGGAATGGAAAAAATACGAGGGCTGAATTAAAAAAAATGGTCTGCTGTGCCAGGAGGACATACACTGCCCCCGTTTTTCTGCTTTTCAGTTTCATGCTGCTCCTGACAAGGCGGTATCGGTATGGAAATATGGTTGACACACAGGTAAGTAAACACAACAGCACAATCATGAGACAGGAAGGGAGAATGAAGAGCTGTGGGGGGAAAGGGAGTCAGAAAAGGAAGAGGAGGCGGTGCTGAATGAGAGAAGGAGATAGTGAGAGACAGAGGGCATGTGATCGGAAACGTGTTTGTCCATGCTGACAACATGTGACTCCATAAAAATCTTTGAGCGGCAGAGCACATGAATGTGTGTGTGTGTGTTTCCCAGTCCTTCTTTCTGCATGTACGAGCAGACCGGAATACTACGTTTCTTTTTTCTCTCTCAGAAACACACAAACAACTTTGTGCATAAAAAGTTGGTCACCGGCACGTCAGACCGAGAGCAGTTTACATCGAGAATGTAACGAAAGCCGCACGAAGGCCTCATTTGCATCATATCAGAAGAGAGGATCAGCCCCAGCCCCGTCTGTTTAATCCTCACAGGCAGCGTTGTTTTGGCAGGCTCTTTCCAACAGGGGAGGATTGGCTTCCCTGTGTGATGTCTATTCCAAGAAACACCCCCCCCACTCACCGCCACTTCATTCAGGGAGAAATATTGAATGCAACGTGAGAGGATGACGGGTTGACCAGGTGGCTAAGAAAGGATGCTTCAACAAAAGGGGGATGATGCACAACAAATAATTACTCAGTGTGAAAAGAAAGGGAAGGGGGAAGGGCACAATCTGTAAATAAATACTGAAAACAGCAATCATCTCAAACGAGAAACAGAAAATACTAACAACCATGATATTGATTAATTATTGTGTTTTATGTAACCTTTGTCTCTCTTGGGTTACCAAAGATATTCACTTCTGTGCGTTAAGACAATATTCTTCACATTTTTCATATTACCCAAATCTTCCAAACTCAATTTTGGTAACAATGTATATTGATATAAATACATTTGGAAATGAATACATCACCATGTTAGATAAAACAATTTAACTTGGTATGTTAGCTAGGCCAGCTTCACTTTTCAGTTGTTGCATTGTTGTAGCAGTTTAGCTCCCTTTATTGCCATGGCAACCCCTAAATGGTAAAATGATAAATGGACTTGAGCTTGTGTAGCGCTTTCTACACCAACCCATTTACACACTGATGGCAGAGGCTGCTATTTAAGGTGACTACAGAAGTAACTAATCCCATTCATTAATATTCATACACCGACGGCGAAGCAGAAGGAGCAACTTGGTGTCTTGCCCAAGGACACATCGGACATGTTGCATGCAGGAGCTGGGGATCGAACCCCTGACCTTTTGATGAAGAGGAGATCGACTCTACCGACTGAACCACAGCCTCCCCTAATGCCCTGATATAACTTTTGGAGCAAACAAAATCACAAATCACAGACAGCTGAACCAATAAGATGCAGTAATCAGAAACCAGGATATTAGTATCTATTAGGTATACAGGCATATGAACAACCTGTTTTCTCTGTGTTCATGGAAAATCCATATTCCAAAAACATAAGGCTCATAACCTGGATACTCAAGTCCATGTAAGCACACCTATTGTGATATATCATTGGCATGTGGTACAAAACACCACTGTCTAGTTCTACATTCCAGAAAAAGTAAAACTTTTTTCAATTAATTTTAACGATTTGTCAAGGTCCATTTTTAAATTTGGGCAAATTAACCTATACCCAAGCTTCTTTAAGTTGTCCGATGTCACACAACAATGGACAGCACCCGTAGAACTGCCCATTGTCGCAATCACAAACTATCAACTAAAAGGAAACATACTCTAAATGATATCTGCTTTTATGAAGGTAGAACCTGTTCTGCGTTATCTGATCCCAAAATACTTTCATTTTCATTTTACCTTTATTCATTCTCAAGAAATCATTGAGGGCAAGCCCTCATTTACAATGACGTCGAGAGTACAATTAAAACGAATAAGAGACAAAAAAGACAAAAAACAACGAAGACAAAATACATAGATTATAAGACCAGAAGAATAAGCAGTAAGCAGGTAACTACAGTTAATAACATTTAAACTTAAGAGTACAGTGAGCTGTGATCAAGTTTTTAAATTGACACATGGCAACCATTGTATTGAGTTTGAATGTGTTTTGTATTGTGTTCCAGGTGTGTGCAGCACAATAGGTAAAGGATGTTTTCCCAATGTTTGTTTTTACATGTGGAACCGTTAACATTAGCCAGTCACTTGATCGAGTCTGATTCTGATTATCAGCCCAGATTAATAAAGAAGTGATGTATGCTGGTAGATTACCCGCAAGTGATTTATAAATAAATAGCAGCCAATGCCGTTCACGTCTAACTGTTAGTGAAGGCCAACCAACTTTATCGTACAGGATGCAATGATGAGTGGAATATTTGTCACCAGTGATAAATCTGAGGGCGGAGTGATAAACTGTCTCTAATGATTTTAGGGTGGAGGCAGAAGCATGTCTATAAATTACATCCCCGTAGTCCAGAACAGAAAGGAAGATGGCTTCAATTATTCGCTTTCTACTCACTAAGGGGAAGTTCACTTTGTTTCTGTACAAGTATCCAATTTTCTGTCGTAGTTTAGTAAATAATGTATCAATGTGAAATTTAAATGAAAGAGATTGATCCAACCAGATGCCAAGATATTTATAATGAGGTACTCTTTCAATATTGTGACCTTCCAGAGTTGTTATATGCAAGTCATTGTCTGTGGTATTTCTGGCTCGTGTAAAGAACATGTATTTAGTTTTCCTGCATTCAGTAATAATTTTAAATCAAGGAGTGCATTTTGTAATTTGTGAAGTGCTTCTTGTAAAGTTTCCATTGCTAAATGTGCAGTCTCAGCAAAACAATACAAAACTGTGTTGTCAGCGTAGAGATGGGCCTTACAATTTGTAAATACAGAAGCGATATTATTAATATAGATCGTGAACAGCACAGGACCCAATACAGAACCTTGTGGAACCCCTTTTGATAGTGGTAAGTATTCAGAGCGATCAGATTGTACAGTCACACATTGCAATCTATTAGACAGATAATTTTGGAACCATTTAAATGAGGAGTTGTCAAAACCAACATCATGTAGCCTCTGCAGGAGTATGGTGTGATCAACAGTGTCAAATGCTTTAGTTAAATCAACAAAGAGGGCAGCACAGTATTTCCCTTGATCAACAGCAGATACAATATTATTTATGACAAAGGTAATTGCTGATGTGGTGCTGTGTTTTTTTCTGAAGCCAGACTGGTGAGGACTTAATACAGAATTTCTTGAAAGGAATGATTTTAGTTGATTGTTGACTAATGTCTCCAGGATTTTAGAGAGGCTGAACAGTTTGGAGATCGGTCGGTAGTTGTTGAGTTTGTTTTTGTCGCCGCCCTTATGCAGAGGGACGATGTGTGCTGACTTTCAAACCTGAGGGACAACTCCAGTGGTGATTGAAAGATTAAAAATATAGGAAATTTGTTCCTTGATTAGAGGGGCAAAGAGTTTTAAAAAGTACGGCTCTAGATTATCTTCTCCCCTTGCTTTCCTAATATCTATAGAGTGCAGAGCCTCCAGTACAGCAGAGGAAGTGACGGCCTGTAAAGTAAATTTAGGGGAATGGTTGTGGGAAGTAGGACTACGAGCCAGCGGTCGGATATTAACAGTGTTTCCAGAGTACAATGTTTCAAACTGACTCCCAGAAGCAGTAAAATGCAGGTTAAAGGCACGGCAAGTATCTGAAGTTTTATTTGTTTGGCCTTCATTTAAAATAACATAAGAAGGGAGAGATGGGGAGGATTTATTTTTGTTTATATTCACTGCTTTCCAAAGTTTTGATGGGTTTGAAGAGCAACTAGAAATCAACTCCTGGTGATAAGAGGTTTTAGCTTTTCTCAGTGAATATGTGCATTTATTTCTGAGTTGTCTGAATAAAAGCCAATGGGCTGCTGTGCCTGTCTTTCTTGCTAATGCCCAGGCTTTGTCCCTTTCCTTTAAGAGTAATGATTATTCAGTGGAGAACCATGGGCTTGATCTATCTTTAACCCTTAACTTTTTAAAAGGTGCATGCTTGTCAATAATTTCAAGAAATGTCTTTGTAAAATATTCAAGTGCATGATCCACATCAGGTATTTCAGATGTTTGACATATATTACTGTTCACAATGTCATTAAAAAACACCTGTTCATTAAAGTTTCTGAATTTTCTCTTGAGTACAATCCTGGGCTTAGATTTTGCTAGTCTAGCACTCCTTATTCATGCCAGAGGACAATGGTCACTGATGTCTAGGGAGAAGACCCCAGAAGCTGTAATTCTGCCCCTTCTATTGGTAAAAATTAGATCAATCAATGTTGATTTTGAGGGATCTTTTAAATTAGGTCTAGTTGGTTCAGTTATGATCTGTGATAGATTTAGATTGTCACACATCTCCTTTAATCTCAATGAATCATTTGACAACCAATTTAAATTAAAATCACCCAAAACCAGGATTTCTGAAGTACTGAACTGAGAAAACATTTCTGTTAATTGATTAATAGCACTTGGATAAGCTGATGGTGGTCTATATACACCTAGTACAGTCAATGATCTGTTACAAGAGATTTGAATTTGTAGAGCAATACATTCAAACGAGTGAGGTATAGAGACGGTATTTAAAACAGTAGCAGATATAAAGTCCTTTACATATATAGCCACGCCACCTCCTCGTCCCTCTCTGTCTTTTCTGTACAAGTTGTAATTATTTATTGCAACTTTCGAATCATGGATACTCTTTTTAAGCCAAGTTTCTGTCAGCACAAGGATATCTGGGTCAGTTTGTGATACAAGAGTTTTCAGATGACCTAATTTAAACTGAGCACAAAGACTTCTAATATTTAAATGTATAAAACCTAAGCCATTTCTTGACTTCTATGTGTCGCCACTCTGCCATTTACAACAGATAATCTTTTCATGTGACGTTTTTCTTGTTTATCTTGTCTTTGCAAGAAGGCTGCATTGTTGAAAGTTGCAGCTATTTGAACACTTTCCAAAGAAAAAAAACAGTTTCCCAACAAGTCATGAGTTATGTTGGACATTTCAACCAGGAAATTTCCAACCTTCAACTTTGACTTGAATGCAGCAACCATGCTTTTTAGCGTGGTTGTCAAGTCTTATGGTCTAATGTTTGCATAGAAAAAAGTATGATGTAGCTTTACTGAATCATGGATTTATGAACCAAGTTTTTTGGCAATCAATACATAGGTCGATATTTCAATTTGGATCAAATTAGCAGACAAAATAATTGATGCTAACACGGATAAAAAACAATATAGAGTCCCTTAGTGACATGTTTCCCCTTCTTCAAAGGTTCTTGTTGTAGTTTTAGACAACACTTTTTCAAAATTGTTCCTCATTTCCTGTTTCAAAGATGATGGTAAGTGCTGACCAAATTTCCCATCGGTATTCAAATGGGTGGAGACCCAGCGTTAACATGTTTCTTATTACTTCATCAAACCATTTAATAAGCTGTCATCTCTCTAATGGAAGCTTTTAAATTCATTAAGTCTCCCTTCTCATTTATCCAGCTTTTCCTTAATTGATCACCCGCCTCTTTAAATAAATCAGTCTCATTTGATGTAATGGAATATCTTAAGGTGTTTGAGAGAAGTGGTTCACTTTTCTGCAGATTACATGTCACACATCCCAGATCAAACTTAGCCAAAGTAGTTCTTCACGAACTCATGTCTTGCATTTCTACTTGATATTATGTCATCTTTATATGGAACTAGATTTGGTATTTATTGCTACACACCCAGTATGAACTAGATTAGCTCCGAGCAGTAAAATATAACAGCCCATGAAAACACAGAAGTCCAAGGAAACACTTCCAAATATGGAAACTCTGAGCATCTGAGAGACGCATGAATGCAGGGAAAGATAATGTTGGTTTGGTCAGCTGTTAGGAGGTATGGAGTCAAATACAACAATTTCACCAAGGACACTTAAGAAAACCAACAGACATTTAAAATTACCATTAAACTGCTTCAGGGTACCCTTTCAAAATTCAACACCAAGGCCACATTTACATGAAAATTATCCACTGAAACCGAAATCACTTTTTGTTTGTGTTTTCAAAAAGTTCCTGATCAGGAGACAACGTGGTGACCCACCATGCAAACAGAGCCGCCCAAAACACCCAAAAACACTGTCGTATAAATGCAAGGCCAGTAGTTGGCGGTGTGATTTTGTAATGAAACAACACATGCTTGCAAGGCAAGGCAAGACAAGTTTATTTATATAGCACATTTCAACAACAAGGCAATTCAAAGTGCTTCACACAAGACATCAAAAGCATCATGACAGAGGAAAGAAAAGAAACATTAAAATAGAACATTAAAAAAAAAAAAGATTTAAAAGTTACAGTGCAGAGTTAAAATTTTAAATCAAAAATTGTTTAATGAAAGGCAGCTGTAAACAGGTGTGTCTTCAACCTCGATTTAAAAGAGCTGAGAGTTTCAGCAGACCTGCAGTTTTCTGGGAGCACACACTCTTTCTTCTAGAGTGGTGCAGTGTAAACAAACAAAAATGGCTAATGCATGAAGATATGTGTGGATGGACAATGAGGTTGGGTTGTTACTCCATGCAAGTAACCCTAAACCACAAAGCGAGTACATTTCACAAAAAATGTCTACTGAGAGCCATAACAGTGGATATTTACACAATCAGAGCTCTGGAGTCCACTATTGTTGTTGTAGTTCGATCTACTCGCACAGCACTATTGACTGGAAGCTTCATGCAAATGTGGGAAATGTCTCCATTTTCAGAGGAACGGCATGTTACCAGTTTAAACGATGACAGAGACCCACACCCAAAACAAACAGCCATGAAGGTTACTGTTTTCGGCTGGAATTGTTTACATGTAAACAGGGCATTACCTTGAAGCATATTGTGAATAGATTCTCTCTTGTGGATCTGTCAGTATGTTCCGGTTCCACCAATGAGTCTGGTTCTTTTCGAGGTTTCTGCCTGTTCAAAGGAAGTTTCTCTTTGCTGTTGCCAAGTGCTTAGAAATGAAGGGTTAATGTTGGGTCCCATGTGAACACTCTGACAAACAGTATGGTCTTGGCCTGTTCGTTTTAATGAGATTACTTTAGATCTTATTTGGTGCTATATAAATAAAAACCAATTTGATTGAACGAATTGAATAATGGATGCATGCAATCCAATATTTTATTCTCTTCCATCAGTTACTGTTGCTTCACATTGGAAACAAGTCTAACTCTGACCACATTCACTTTGAAACATTGCACAGCAGTGGTTCAAGTTAAAATTCCTTTTTTTTCTCAAAGCATTAATGTCCAAAAGTGCAAATTAGCCAAAGTCCCATTTGTGCAGTACTGAATTTTTAAAAAACACAGCGAGCGTGACTGGCTCCCACCAGAGTCTGCTGCCAGATCGCTCATTCAAGTGTCACTCGTATCGAACAAAAATGACAGAATGTCACTGAGAGAATAATCACTTTAATGGAGACAAAAATTGACTCTAACATTTTGTTCCAGGCAATCTGAGCTTCTGTTTTTTTTTTGGAGCAATGTACTTTTGAAATCATTACATTTTAAGAGATTTGCTCTAAACAACAAATATCCATTCATCATTCTTAACATATTTCCTCACTTGAGGCCTTTCTTTTGACTTATTCGCTTCTCTGAAACAAATGAAAACATCAAAGAAACCCAGCTTGGCACCAATCTGTGCATCACTTTTTCCTCCTGTCTCTAAAAGTAGACCCAGAGCACATTACAGCCAGAAATACACAGAATCCGTCAGCCACTTGTTTCACCTGCAGCCCTCTCGATGTGTGTGGGAACCTGAGTATATGCCGGGCAAGCAGAGGGATGCGAGTGTTTAATGCCGTGCGTGGGATGTGGAGATGAACAACCCCACACCTCAATATCTTTCACCTGCTGGCGAGCTGAGATGATGAGCGGTGGAGGTGGAGAGTCAGATCTGTACCTGCTGATTTTCTGGGGTTTTTTTTTCGCAGAAAGCAGAGCTGGGAAAACACAAAGTTTGTCCTCTTTGCATTCAAAAACAGGATAGTGTGGTTTGATTACATTATCAGGGATGTTTTTATTTTCTGTTTGTATTTATACCTACTAAAGGTATTGGTCCAAAGGGGATTCGGACCAGGAACCTTCTCGCTGTGAAGCATCAGGCTAACTACTAAGAATCTCTATTTTGGCCGATATAAAACAGCAGCAATTAACTTTTTGTGTGTGTGCCTGGTTGGAAAGAACATCTCTTATTGTTTCAGGTTTTTCCAGGAGAATCTGGAACTTGGCTGCTGGGATGTATTCCCATTCAGTCTCAAAGAGCATTAGTGAGGTCGGCCACTGAAGTTGGCAATCTGTCAGTCTACCTACCAGGTTATCACCAGGGTCGTTTGAGGACGTGATTTAGGAAGTTAAAGCAAAATACACTGAATGTTTCCTGTTATTCTTTGTCACCATTTTTACACCTTTTTGATGGTTTAACATCTTTATTTTTGACGATTAACTTTGATTTAACGCTGTCATTTTTAAACTATCTCATCTCTTTTCCAGTCTGAACGTAGATGTCGTCAAAGAAACTACAATAATCCAACAGCTTTGGCTTCAAAAACACAAACCTTAAACACGCATAACGTGCGGCTAAAGATCCAAGAACATCATGTTTTCTCCTGCAAAACAACATCTGATTAAGGCTTCAAAGAGGTGTGACTGAGTGTACGGCATCTGCTCGGATGGTTGTGTGCTCTCAGACTCAGTTGTTATGCTGTTAGAAAAGCGAGGGATAACAGCCTGAGTCCATGTAATTGCTTCTCGAAGTGTTACATAACGGGGAATAGTTTTGTTGCAGAATCAGGATCATTTCAGCAGAAGCAGCGGCTTTAAAGCCGCAGCGCGGCTGGATTATTCCTTTTACATTTCATCAAGCTTATTTGTTTTCCCCTCCTCCTTCTGTCATCATATTTCTAATAAAGAGAGCACATATGACATCGTTGACCTACGTATGGCATCAGGTCAGGGTTTCTGCTGTGGTTAACATACTGTATATCTCACCCAGTTATCATGTTTATCCAATTTTTGGTTTGCTGGAATTATCTTTCTGTAAAGCAATTTAAAGCAACAATATGTCACTTTTACACCTCAAAATAATAGTCTGAAACATTGATTTAATAGTACAATAACTTCCAACAGGGATAATGGCGTCTCTCCCATGTCCACAGCGCAGCCCGATCATCTGTTTACGGCAGTATGTAACTTTAGCAGTGGGCCGAGGTCATCACATGAGAATATCTTTCAGGTTTGCAGACACAATTTTGGTCTGGTTCTGGGTTTTTTTCTGGTTTGGAGTTCCACTTAAGGGAAAAGTTATTGCTACAGCACACACTAATATTTGAGACAATGGTGTACCTACATGCTTCAACTTGATAGCGCCCCTGTGTGCAAGAAAAATGTGCAATGCCAACTAATGACTTTCTCTTTTTTTTTCATCCATAAGGACACAACATCTAGTTCCACTTCAAATTTCACATTTTAAAATTGTAGGACAAATTATTTTGATCATCATCAAATGGCATCATAATTTATATTTTGTGTTTTGCTTTCAATTGATACATCAACGGTTGTCAAAATGTTTTATTCTCTGATACTTTTGGATTCCATGCACTTTAAACACTACAATCTCCATTATTTTAATGATTGATAGACTGACGAGTATCAGAAGGGTCAAAAACTTAGGATCGAACAAAAGCTGCCATGAGTGAAAGATTAGTAGCACTTAAAATGTTGGCTAGAGTGTACAGGTGTTTACAAGTTTTCATAATTACATAAAAACAAGAAATAACCCAATATTGGTCGCTTTGTATTTTTGTCGCTGTTGTTGTATTAAAAACAGATATTTAAACCTATGATAAATACACCCTAATGGGTTTTCCACATCTAAAATGACAGCTCTGTTAGTCAGCAACCGATTAATTGTTTAAGGCTTTGCCATACAGCAACTCACCTCCTACGCTAACAAGGCAGTCTCATGGAAATGACTCAGGCCTCACTGATTCTTTGTCGTCTGCAAACAGTGTGGCGTCATGTGATGTTAGCTTTGTTGTTCACGTGGAGACTTGTTGGCACAGAGGTTTCTAAAGGTTTCCAAACAGCTGAGGACTCACCTGCTCCTGCTGCTGTGTTTGATTGAGGACGGCGGAGGTAGGGGGACAAAACCCAATGTTTCATTTGCCTCCCATCAGGGGTCAGTTTAGTCTCCCTTGGGTAAGCTTTATATTGTGGTTACGCTTATCAGGGTTACGGGAGTTCAGAAAAATAAAAGTCATTTCGCCCCACCATTGGCATATGGACGCCCTAAGTGGACATACACTTTTATTTTACTTCATTTTCTCATGTTAACAAGTACATGTCTTGAGATCTCAAGACAACTGCTACAATTAAGTCGTTTTCACAGGGAAGTCAGCATTGTTATCCCGTGATAACCAAATAAATAAGTCGAGACTCGAAGACAAAGGTGTTCGTATAATACTAAAAATTTATATTATTATTATTTTTCATTTTTTTGCCAGGCATTTTTATTTCTTCTGTAAAATTGTACGTTTTAATATGGAGCTCTATGGGGATTGGCTCTCTTTTGGAGCCAGCCCCTAGTGGCCCCTCGAGGAACAACAGTTTTTGGCAGTTCAGCTTTGGCTAAATTTCTCAGCCCAGTAATCTGATGCTTGGTCAGTTCTTGTCCTAAACTGTTTCCTGATACAGGATTGTTAGTGTTTCTGCCTGCTGTGTGTAAACCAAGTGAAATAACCGTGTTTTCTTGGGATGGGATTTGGAATTTTTCTCTTTTGGAAACAAACTTTTGAGCTGTACGGATGAGCAACTAAAGATTATTTTCTGTATTTATCAGGATCGTACTTAGTTTAAAAAAAAAAAAAATGGACACCATCCATATAGGGTAAACTTAAAGCCACAGTTGTAAACATTTTTCATTACAATATTAGATTGCCATGTTCCTATATGTAAATGTGTGTCTCATCTGATCGTTAGCACCCTCCTTTATATTTAGTTTAGTTTTTTACTCATCATGGGAACAATGTTTGGGTTGCATCATCCATCATCTATGTGTGTTTTTTGTTTCTCTAAAGAAATCTTCCTGCTCCTTTCTGCCAGTTTAAAAACCAGCCACCTCATTCTCCTCATAGTGTTCCCATCAAGTCCTCATGCTAATGCTTTTTTTAGAAAAATCATGCATAACCAACAGGAAAAGTCAAAATGCATCAGATTCTTTTCTGCATAACCTTCCTCCTCAGACACTGAAGTAAAAAAATAAAAAAAATTAACAAGAGACCAGAGGGTAATTTATCATGTAAGGACAGCCTCTTTTATAACCGCTTATTTCACTTGTGAAGGGTTTATCCACATAGAAAAAATACTTCTCCATCTTTTACAGCACAACAAATATAAAAAGACTGACCCTGACACTGAGCAGCAGGCCTATAAACTGTGTAATGTCCTCTGCTTCCACACACACGTCTTTGTAGCTCTCTGTCGCAGCCTGAAATCACATTTTCACAGGGACGAGGCTCTTTTTGAATCGTCTTTTTATGTGTCCTTGATTAACTTGCCTGCATTGATTCGGAGGCATGCTGCCCTGTTCAGCTGACCGCTTTCATACAACACACATCTTGTTCGGCTCATACGTCACAAATTTTCATCGCACAAAGTTTCTCACAGTTTAAAAAAGCTTACAATTCCTGCACGTACTACATGGAAAAACTTAATTCACAGAGGCGGAGAAAACGCCTTGAGTTGTAATTATTTAGGTGCAGCTGATTGGGTGACCCATCCAAACAGGTCACTACAGAGCTCAGCACTCACTAAAGCATTTCACTTTCTGTTGCCTCAGAATAAAAGTATCTCTTTTTTTTGTCTCAGGTGGATTGTTTAAAAATTTACAAATGTTAAGTGTGTTTTGGTTACGTGTTTTAAGGACGTGACTTGACTCCAAAGTTGAGGACAAACAAAGGTTGGAAAGGTTGCGTCATCGTATCGTTTTGGGGTTAGCTCCGGGAAAACTGATCAGGGGCAGCTCAGGTGAAACAGATTTTTAATGGAGACCTATTTTTAAGACCTACTCTTTAAGCTAAACTAATGATCTGTAATCTGTCTTTGTATGAATGAGGGCCAGAAAGTGTTTAAGAGTGACCAAAAGATCTAGGCCAGAGTTGTTTAAAATGAAAACTATGAGGCAAAGACAAAGCCTGAGGGGTAAGGGACACTTGAACACTTGTTTTCTGAAAACACCTGGAGGTTTTTTTTTGGCGCAGTTCAATGGGGGAGGGTTAATTTCTTCATCCATGGGCACAGTACTTAATTGTTGCCCTTTGTTGTTTTTTAATTGGTGATCTTACAATATTAAGACGCATAAGATATGAACATGAGACAAGGTTTTCAAAATTGATGAGAACAATATTTAAGTGATCAACATAAAAACTCTTCTTGCAGCTTTCCTCTCCTGCCTCCTGCTCACATATTATGCAAAATCCACTTTATGGTGTTTTTAGAACACTAATATGTGCCGCTAGTCCGTCTACAAACCCCCCAATTATAAGAAAAGTCCATCCTCTCCATCTTTTTCCTGCTCCACTTTTCAGAAAATGTGTGCTCAAACAGGCACACATTTTGAGATTTTCCCTTTGTGACATCACAAAGGGCAGTATGCCCCTCCCCCAGGTGGGTGACACTCCCACTAGTATAGGTGTTTGACTGTGAAAGTGTAAGTAGAGAAGTGCCTATTGGGTGTATGTTTGCAAAGCCGATAGCCTAGTGGGTATGTCACACACCCCGTGTACAGAGACTATAGTCCTCATAGCAGTGGCTAAGGGTTCGAATCTGACCTCTGCCCTTTGCTGCATGTCATCCCCCCACACACACACACACTTTCTCCCTGACTCCCTTCGGCTGTTCTGTCCAATAAAGGCAAAAAAAAAGCATGAAATCCTGGTCAGGACATAAGCACAGGCTGGACGCTCCATGCAATTTGTTTATTTAAAAGTGTGTTTTTTGCTTCATGTAAAATCTTACTAACCAAAGAAATGTAACCACAGAGTAAAAGAACATCTTTAACCTATTAGGAAACGGTCTGAATGATCCGTCAGGTCGCCAAGCGGAGCCCCTGCAGAGTCTCATTAAGCTAAAAGATTTAAATTCAGAGACCAGCAACCGAGTGTGACCTGTCCGAGATTCAGAACCACAAGAAGACGTTTTTCAATCAGCAGGGCTTTGAACTGAAGCCTCGTCCGATGCAAAAAGAAGAAGAAGAAGACTCACTTTGATGGCATGAAAAATAAGATCTGAGTTCAGATTTGGCATGACATTTCATAGGCATGCAGACGGTCTCAGTTAAAAGGATTGGTCGCACTCTGTTCCCGTCTGCACAATCACCTCCTTTCATGAGATCTTTGTCATATATCTCCTCTTACAATTACTTTTTTTTCCAGCCTGCCAGCTCTGTTTTGGGAGGGAATTTTTTTTGTGTGTGTGTGTGTGTGTGTGTGTGTGTGTGGAAAATAAGCAGTATGTTGACACAGTCTGGCTAATCATGAAAAACAAACACACAGGCGCAGTGCAGCGAGGGTTTGAAACTATATGACTCAGCTGTTACTACACTGGAAAGCATGAGTTTCCTTTCTGCCACGACCTACACGGATTGAATTGCACTCTGACAACACCCATTGGCTGAAAGTAGGTCAAGTTTAGATTCATGTCAGTCTACTGTACAGTGATTGCGTCCTCATTGCCCAGACTTACAGTTGAATGCAGCTGCCCAGAGAAGCTGTTTTCTTAAGCCAGTTATAAAGACCTAAACAATGTGTGAAGTGTGCAGTTTTGGAGATAAGTGGACGTTTTTGCTCGGTTATCAATATGTGATCTGAGAGAGAGAAAAAACTGCACCAGTAAGGGATCTAAACTGTGTCACTGGCTCAGCATGACACTGCTTTTCATGAAGAGAAAGCCACTGATTTGACTTTGAAAACACATCTTTCATTCAAATTAGCTTCAATGGAAGCAAACCTGTTACAAAATGCACAGTGAAAACTTCTGAAATAACTTTTTTTTTTTAAGTATGTAATGAGGTTTTGGTTTTGTTCCTTTCATTTCCAGCTGAAGTTGCAATATTTCTGACCAGACATGAGGATTAAAACTTGACCCATGTATTCATCTTTTAAAAATGTGATATTTGGGCTTTTTATGCCTTTATTTTTTGACATACATGACAGTGGATATATTCAGAAATTGAGGAGAGAGAGAGAGAGAGTGGGGGAATTACATGCAGGAAAGGAGCCACAGGTCAGATTCGAACCTGGGCGCCGCCCCATTGGAGGACTCAAGCCTCTGTACATGGGACTCAGGCACAAACCATTTGCCCACTTGCCCACCGACACCCCGTACATAAATCTTTATAAGCTGGAAACTAAGATGTTAACCAAGTGTGGAAACATTAAGGCTTGAAAAAGTTCCCATTCACTCATGGTAAGTCCAATTACAAGTGATTTAAGAGCGTTTTCCAGAGAAAATCGCCATTACAAGGCCTGTCCATCACAGCGTTTGTTGGCGTTACGGCTCTGAAAAACTTCAACATGAAAGGCTCTACAACATGAGCTGACAGTTAGTAGGAGTTGTTGATGCACCCTGAGCAAGCTCAGTCAGTGTGTCATTTGTAACATGATGTTAAACCACAAAATCTACAGTGAAAAGTACTTCTCACATATTCTGAAACATTTCGGCTGGGATTTGTTTGTATAAATTATCCATGCATATTTGAAAAAGCAACTATAGAATTGCTTTTTCTGGGTAAGGTCTGTTGAATGAATGAATGAATGAATGCTACTGTAAGTCAAAAAACATTCAGCCCTATAGTTACTTTACAACATTGGCGTATTGACCTGCTAAGAGGGCAAAGGGCCGTCGTGAACTGTGGGCCCCTTGGGACTATACCCTCCCCAGACCCCCATCCCTTGGTTTGTTGTGGTTCATTTAATTTAAAACAAGCTAACATATAATGATGTAAAAATGATGCCATAATATGAAGAGAAACTAAGATCTGAAAAGGATCGATTTAAGGAGTTTTTTCGGCAAAAAAAATAAAAAAATCTAAGGATAAACTTTGTGTAAAACATCCTAAAGGGAGCACATTTTCAAATATTAATTTGGATGCCTTGAGTACTTGAAGAACAAAAATGTCCAACTACCCCTGAAGGCAGCATGCTTCAAATCGCCGTTCGTACAAAGCTATAGAAGTGTATTTTCCAACGGTATGTGAACGCCACGTTAGAAGTGTTCCCGCCCTCTCGGGGCTTTGACGTCACCGACGTCCGTCTCCGCCGGTCTCCGCACATGGATGGAGAAGTGTAGTGTCAGAGCTCGGCTCCCCCCTCCCTCCTCCTCTTTCTCCGGGAGCTATTTGCCAGTCAGCCTCGACGACAGACAGCCAGCCGCTCACTGTCCTGCTGCTGCCCGGTCTCCCGTCTTCTCCCTCCGAGCCCCGGCGTCCTTTTTTTACACCGTGTGCGAGGATCTCTGCGGGCCGGTCAACGAGTTTGGTCGCGTCCTTTTCCGGGGGGGAAAATTGAGTCTCGTCTGTGCGAGTTTTTATTCTCCAGTTGCCCTTCAAGACGTATGGAGAAAATGGCCAGACCTCTTCCACTAAACCCAACTTTCCTGCCGCCGACCCATGGCGTGCTGAAATCCCTGCTGGAAAATCCACTGAAGCTGCCTTTCCACCACGATGAAGGTACGTTTAAAAGAAAAAAAAACAAGTTAAATCTTAATTTGCACGTACACTGACTCGGCTTTTGCCTCCCCTGTGTAAAGAATTTCTCCGCTGGCTTTTTTATCATCCAGTAAACATCCATGGTTTTGACAGATGAAACACAGTGAAGGACACAGTTCCTCCGTAGTCACGCATCTTAATGTTTTACGATCTTTGTCGTTAATAATAACGAAGTCGTATTATTTGAGCGTTCTATTGAGATACTTCAAATGTAACGATGGTTGTCTTGGTCTTATTTTAGTAGACTGACAGGTTGACTCGAACTTCTGCTCCAGCTGACATGCCAATTAGCCTTACAGGGTAATAATTGTCTCACGTATTGCCCAATTCTGAACTGTTTATTGTTATGCTTGCGTTGTTTTAGCTTGGAGGTGAGTTTATAACCTTTAAACCCTCAAGGCTTCAGTGGGATTATAATAGTGGTACCACAACCTGTCGATAGAGGGCGTATTTACTGCTTTGTAGCTACTGTGTATGTTTGCATTACTCCCTGTTTGTTTAGTTGAATGTATTGGTTGGTAATTAAACTATCATAGAAAAAATGAAGATGTTCTTCTTTGTTAGGGGTCATCTCACCCGAATGATAATAAAATAAAATAAAAAATCACATTTAAGTTTGACAAATATTTTGTGTTGTTTTTGTCCAGGGTTTAAAATAGTTATCCACCATTGTACTAATGGACTTTGTCAAGGCATGTCCCTGTGTCAACCTTTCAAACTATGAGCTCGTTTCCAGAGAAAAAAACAGAACCTTGTGTGTTAAAAACTTTTCCTGCAAAAACTGAAAAGAAGATTTAAAAAAAAAATACATCAAAATGCCTTTATCTTCAAATGATTAAGCTAAAACATGCCAGTGGTTGTTTTAAGGGTCAGATATGACCATGCTGTGACCTCAAAGGCTTTTTAATCATTTGTAAGAGATTGCTTTTGAGTGATTTTTTTTCGTCAGCATGAATCCTCCTCAAAGGGAACCCTGAAACAAACTTCTGAATGTACCTTTGGCCTTACATTTACTTTTTTTCCTTAGATGAAATTGATTAACTGACTCATTAAGATAAACCCCGGGCAACTGTCTATTTATACCCCATGCAGCGACCCGTGATTTTTCCTCTGCTGTAAGACAATGAAATAACTGTGTGCAAACATTTTCAGGATTAGGGAAGGACAAGGAGAAAGAGAAGAAGCTGGACGATGAGGGCACGGCAGCCAACCACCCACAGTCGGCCTTCCTTGGGCCCACCCTGTGGGACAAGACCCTGTCCTACGACGGGGACAATTTCCAGCTGGAGTACATGGACCTGGAGGAGTTCCTGTCGGAAAACGGCATCCCTGCAAACACAGCCCAGAGAGACCAAACCCCACAGGCGCCTCAGGCGGCGGCGCAGGCCCCACCGCCCGCCCCGCCTACCCCCACCACACCCACGGTGGTGGACTTGAGCAGTCGCGCCACCACCTCAGTTCACACAGGCATGGCACCTCAGCCCTGCCTTCACAGCCCCACCACAGCAGGTAGGAATCACATGCAGCGGAGCCTGATGTGCACACCTGCGCACGTGGATTCACACTTGTTTACACCTCATTGATGTCAGGGGAGGCTCAAGAGGGCTCTGCGGCCTTTAGCTCACCTGTCGCACACAAACACACACACACACACTTCCCCTTTGTCTGACTAATAATAGAGAACAAGCTGCTGTGTTTCTCATTTAGTATCCTGCTGCTTTAGCTTTTGAGGACAGGTAAGAGCCACGCTGACGTACTTGATCCCTGATTTACAGCCCTGAAGCGGACTTTAGACTCCCAGAGTACAGCTCAAACAGGCCACAGAAGCAGAACAGTCTAATTTATAAAGCCATGACTCATGTTTACTCAACCCCCCCCCTTTCTTTGTGCTGTGCTTACAAAGGTGGATTAGAGTTTTGATTTTTCTCCTGTAAGAGTCTCAAGTGTTGCTTTCAATTTCATTCCCTTAAGTTCCCCCATGCAGCTTTTTGGCAGATTAGTGATAAAATAAAATAAAAACAGCTTGTGTAATTCCGTTTGTGATTCATAAATTAGTATATCCAGCTTGAACTTGGTTTACTCTTTGTCCTGCAGTGTAGACTTAATAAGATTAATTTTTGATGAATTTCAGCGCATTGCCTGAGATGTTTTTGGCTCTTAAGACCGAGAAGTATCTACATGGATTCAGTGAAATATTAAAAAGCTGAGATATGAATCTGAAAAGGACACACACACACACACACACACACACACCGTCCTTTTCTTTGAATCTGTGATTTCAGTACTTCTGCAGTCGTGTGTGTGGATTTATCAGAGGCTGAAAATCATGTTATGATAACAAGCGGACATTAAGTAGGCTGTTGGTATTTAGACTGGAGTGTTAAACTGTGTGACGGAGTTTGCTAAGCTGCTGCCAGACTCTGTTTGGGTTTTCAATTCAGCAGACGGCAGAGCTATTTGAAACATTTAAAAAAGTGCCGACCTTCACTGTAAACATAAACAGAGCCGGCACGACCCCGCGCTAAGTGTTTGAATCCCAAACTGATTGCGTGTGGATGTGTGTGTGTTACCTGTAAACGCTGTAGACGTGGGTCCTGATAAAAAAGCAGCACATGTTGTTCCACTGAGAAGTTCTAACAGAGTGTGTTAATGGACCAAATACTCAAATGACTAAATTCAGAATACAAAGGTCTGATAGGTTTCCTGCCTCTGACACCCTTTCATTAAAACAGACAAACACGGATCAACAACATTTTCCCTCCTCATTTCGGTTGTTTGTCATGAAACTCGTCCAGCCCTGTGCGCTCTTTTTTTTTAAAAATGTTTAAAGCTGAAACCATCCAGGGCGTCTCAGAAAGTACCAAAAAAGTCAAACCAAAAAGTCAAGAGCAATGTTGGAACTGTTTGTGCCAAGATGTCGGCGTAACGCGTTTGACCTCCGCAGCTGGTGAGCCGCCACCGCAATAACACTTCCTGTCAGCGTGTTGTGTCTCTTCAGTTTTGAAGGTGAGGAAGAAAAAAAAACCTTGATGAGGTTTGAAAAACAAACCTCACTGCGATGTGGTGAAGGCATCGCGTGACAGCCAGTGTTGTTGTTGTTGTTGTTGTTGTTGTTGTTTACTATAGAGCTTCATTATATCAGTGATCGGTAACCAGCCGACAGCCCGGGTCAGAAAACCTAAATAAATGAAGTCATTTAACATTTGAAAAAGAGACATAAAGAGAGGTTTAGAAATCAGATCAATAATTTAATGAATCATTTGAAATGTTTGAATATCAGGTGATGATTTTTGGTCTAGACATTTAAAAATCTAGAGTTTCAAGGCTGCTAGAAACAATTATTTCCAACCACTGCGGGTTGTTTTTAATCCAGGTATAATCAACAGTGAGAAAAGTTCATCACATTATCAACGATCATCATTCAAGTGCTTCTTGTGTCAAACCAGCCCTTCAAAGGCTTCCACGTTTCACATTCAAAAGGACAAAAAGAAACACAGAAAATATTAACTTGCAAAGAGTCAGTCTGAAAATGATTTGTTCACTTTCAATGGATTCATTTTTTCAGTTTCAAATGATTTAATTCCAAAGAGTTTCTATCCTCCAAAATACAATATAGAGAAGTTTAAACTTCTTTCCTGTAACTGCCGGTTGTAATAATTATAATAAGACATTTTATTTATCACACACTTTACATTTGAAGTAGGGCTGTGTGTCTCACCAGTCGATTCGATTTCCACTCTTGGGGTCACGATTCAAAGCGATTCTGGATTCATGATTCAAAGTCCAAACTTCAGGATCTACTCCAGTCATCTGTGGGACTGGCTGAATTTCTTGCTGCTCCATTTGGTATTCTACTGAGTTAATAGAGAGCTAGCATTGGCACAAAAATATCAAGTTTTGGAAGTTATGAATCTATTTAAAATCTCAGAAGATAACAATCTCGATTCTTTTCCATAAATCAGTTTTTTCCCCCCCATCTGTAATTTGAGTCAAATCTCAAAGAGCTGCAATTTGGGAGTAAAAGCATAAAATCAAACGGGTCAAATCAGGCAGAGTGAAAAACATGAGCATGAAACGACATCAGAGCAGTAATGAACCTCATGAATAGAAACGTTACCTATCAAGAAAAGCTCATTGGTGCACTTCAAAACATTCTCAGCTCAAGACTTTCAGACCGATCAGTAAGTGACTTTAAATCTTACCTATACCTATTTGTAAAACCCAAAATAAAACACTGGTGTGACTTCATATATATTCTGGATTTTTACAGTAATCACTTGTGAAAAATCCCCAAAAAAGACGCACACACATCCCTCAGTGGGGGCTGAATTAAAAAAAAAACATGAACAGGTTAAGAGGAGCAAAAGAAGAGCCGCACACCTCGGTAATCTCGTCAAATAAAGCCGGCTGTGTTTGTGCAGGAGTCTGGAGTCAGAGGTTTCTTTACAGCAAAGTGAAATATATTGTGATATTTTATGCAATGCAGTATATTGAAACTTCAGAAGAAGACACAGTGCTTTCATAAACACATATGATATAACATGTTTACTTTTAAATGCAATCATTAAAGTGGGATCTGCTTTAGTTTTTATCTCTAAACTTCAGGGCACTTCTTTCTGTTTCAAAGTATTTCCTTTATTGTAGTGATTTAAAATTCAGGTCTTACATCGTGTGTGTGTGTGTGTGTGTGTGTGTGTGTGTGTGTGTGTGTGTGTGTGTGTGTGTGTGTGTGTGTGTGTGTGTGTGTGTGTGTGTGTGTGTGTGTGTGTGTGTGTGTGTGTGTGTGTGTGTGTGTGTGTGTGTGTGTGTGTGTGTGTGTGTGTGTGTGTGTGTGTGTGTGTGTGTGTGTGTGTGTGTGTGTGTGTGTGTTAATATTTTCTCACTGCCGTATTAACGGTTTAAGGAAGTAGAAAGGTATGCAGAGTCACACTGAGCTGACACCGTTGTTTTAGTCTCTTTTTTCCTTTTTCCATCCTGCAGGAATGAAAAGTTCTACCGAGAGCCAAAAACGTCCGCCGTTGTTTTGGATTCAATTAGAAACTGTTTAGTCTGTAAATGGTGAAACAATAGAGAACGATATACCCATAAACACCTCGTCAGAAACACAGCAATCAGCCACACAGACGGAGAGAACTCGTCTCGGAGAGTTTGTTAAACTTCACTTTGAATCATTTTGATGTTGGAGCAGATTCTCAGGAAGCACTTTTTATAAAAAGGAAAGGAAAGGAAAATGAGTGCATCACGTTTTAATTGCTCGTTATTTCATGTGTTCGCCTGTAAATAAATCCCACATGTCCCTGAATGTAACGCGATCTTTTACAAAAGGTCTCCTGTGTCCGCTTTGAAACGTCCTGCAGCCTAAGTCAGGGATGTGCAGACGAGGCTGAGAGGCTTTAAGCTGCGATGAGAGAACATCGCAGTCAGAGATAAACAGATGCGTCTGTACGGTACACTTTATTCCAGCCCTGGGTGTGTGTGTGTGTGTGTGTGTGCGTGTGTATGTGCGTGTATGTGCGTGTGTGTGTGGGTGTGTGTTCTGTGTTTGGGTCCGTCTCTCTTGTCTGTGCCTTTCACATTACTTCTCACGTGAACGCGGCTGGGGTTTCCTGCAGTGTGCCGGGGCCATGTGACAGACACATGCAGGCGCCGTGTGCAGCGCTGAGCTGCAAACAGGAGCTTGTCACGGCATGAACACTCCTCTCTCCCCTCACTCTCCCTTTTTCACCCCCTCCCTCCTCGCTCTCTGCACTCTCTTCTCCTCCGTCCGGTCTTCCTCCCTCCCTCCCTCCCTCCCTCCCTCCCCGTCCGAGCCTGGCTCCGACACAGCCCCGGACTCGGAGCCAAGGCACAGGCTGTACCCTGTAGAGATCACATGTGCTCTGGTGTGCTTTTGTCACGTGCGGGGCAGTGTTGTTCCAGCTTGGCGAGTCTCGCTCTCGTCTAACCAGCCGCTCCACCAACAACAAAAACCCAAAACAACCCGCAGTCCCCTTTGTGCGTGCTCCCCGCTGCTAACGACCATCACAGCAGCGATAACGCTGTTATGGCAACCAAGTCTAACAAACGAGCAGGACGCGTCTGCGTTCTCTCCACCTGCAGACGTTAAGGGCCCCGCGTAGTTCAGGAGAAGGACCCTTGTGTGAGTCCAAAGGGGAAGTCAGATGTGGTGGTGGTGGTGGGGGGGGGTCAGAGGGTGTGTTGTTGTGGTGCATTCCAGCGTGTATGTAAAGGAAAAGAGGCCCCCCCCCCCCCCCCCCCCCGGTGGGAAGCTAATCAGCACATTCAAGGAGTTAAATATGGCTTTAACATGTTAGGAATCATTCAAAGTATCAGAGGTAGAAATCCTCCTCGATCACACACACTCAATATTTGAATTTTCCCTTTTTGTTGTAGTAGCCGCCACTCTAGTTTTGGCGCTCAGCTGTCCTCTCATGTCTCGTCATGTGGGACGCCTTGGGGACAGGATCAGCATGTCCTGCATGATCTGGAGGAAGTAAGTCCTCCTGACTTGTTAATCACTGAAGCAGCAGTCAGTTCTGCGGGGGGTTTCATCAATAAATCAATTGTTGTGCTGAGTAACTTTAGTTACTTTAGTTTTTTTTTTTTTTTTTTCATATTTTTTAAACATGAGGATGATGATGATGATGATGAAGAAACACATCATTCCTCTGTTGCAAAAAGAAAGAGTGCTCGGGCTGTTAATGGTCTTTATTTTAGGTACATTTGCACAGGATTTTCAAAATAAGATACGGTAAAAAAAATGTGCTCAGTTATTTCCACAAACGTTTGGGCTTTTATAGTTTTTAACAAACAAGAATCAAAAAAGGGGGAAAAGATGAATTTGTTCGGGGACTATTTTCAGCTGCGGATTGATACACACACTGTTGAATCTTGTGCTCGTGATGTCTTCTTCTGGTGTTTTTGTCACCGTGTTGTCATATGAACTAGTTGCAGTCGGTCTTGTAAGAACAGAGAAATCATTTTGAATATAATTCGACAAAAAAATAAATCAGTTTGTCCTTCAGCCTGAGAGCTCGGCCTTTCACATGAAGAAGAGCTCGTCGTCGTTGTTGTTGTTGTTGTTGTTACACCCAGGTCAGAGTTCAGCTGCTCGGCTACACGATAACACTCACACACTCTGATATGATCAGATAGCGTGACAGTGACCTGCAGCCAGGTGTGTGAGTCACCAGATAAACCCTTCAAATTTAAAAACAGGTGCAACAGGTGTTTGATCGCGTTTGTTCCAACATCTCGGGTCTGACTTTTCCTGCTTTGTTCATTTTAAGATTTCCTCTTAAACGACTATTTCCTCACAATAAGGACTCAAATAAATAAAGTTGTTATTTGTGGACGTTACAGATCAATGAACGGGGCGTGTGCGTCTGCTTTTAGCCCGTGACCACGACGCTAATTCAGAGAACAGAACGGCCCGTAGAGGTGATTAGGGCAAGGCGGGCTATTTGCAGGTTTGAGTCCAGGCCTGAGGGATTGTCTATGACAGCGTTTAGTTTTAGTCAGTAAGGAGCTTTCTGTCTGGCCGTGCTCTCTTTTGAATGGTGCGAGGTTAAGGTAAATGTGTGCATCTTAGCTTATGCAGGGATGGATTAGCTTTACAGTCACGGCGTGCGTGCGTGCGTGCAGGCGTGTGGAATCATGAGATCTGAGAGCTTTTGTTTGAAGAGAGCTTGTGTGCAGGGCTGGGAAAGAATCTCGCTGCATTATCAGGGATCCATTGGAAAACAGAAAATCCAATATTTTGATGGGCTTTTATTGGTGGCTGTGATTTGTTTTGCAGGTTTCAGCTTTCTGGGTGTGAGGATGTGCTGCTGTTCTTTGTCATTTTCAGTTGTTGAAGTTAAAAATGACAAATTATTGCAGGCTGAATTCTATAAAAAGATGGAACTCGGGTCGTCACAATACCAGACATTAAAACAGGGATATGATACTGATGACAGTAATACAGTCTTAGGCGTCCTCTACACTCTCTAAATTGGCTCTATGCTCCAAACATATTGCCTTTTTAAATGATTCATTATGATGAAGGCCTTTGAAGTATTTCCTTCCTCATTTTTACATTTGGCATGCTGGGAGTGCCCGGCTTCCTCCCCCCCCCCCCCCCCCCACTTTTGTGACTATCACATGTTCCCCTGTTTTTTCATCTTCTTTGAGCTCATTGAGCAACCGGTCATCGCCCTCTTTCTATTAGTTTCCGATATTTAATGACATTTTAGAGGAAAAAAAACGACTACAAATATCGTTAGTAGTGGGGGAAACAAACAATGGGATTCATGGATCATAAAAAAATTAAGGATTTTTTTATTTATTCCCTTTTTCCAACAATCATCAGAATAACACAAAACATTATAAAATAAGATCTGCCAGAGCCAAAACAGGGAGTGTCACAGTCACGTTTATTTTTCTTCATTTTCCCCAGAAAAGACCCTTTCAAAATAAAAGCTTTGTTTTTCACTGGTGACCTGGTCAAAGTAGCAACAATTAAAAAAAATCTGCACAGATTTTGCGATAACTAGGCAATAATGATTGTTTGCATTAATGCAACAGTTAGCTTTGACGAGAGAACACATGTTTTTTAGTCTTGTTAAGGTCAGAAAATGAAACTTTTAAAAGTTTTTCTCACTTTTTGACGTGTTTTTGGCTTAAACCTGTTTATGGAAAAATCAATTACAGCTCGGCATTTATCTGAAAAATGTAGCATTAAAGAGCCAATATCGGCCTGTGAAGTATTTTTTTCAGGTATGCAGGGATAGAAAAAAACAGCTTATGCAGAGAACAACATTATAAAAGATGAACTCCCTCTAACTCTCTGACACTTCTCGGCTTCTAATTTAAACAAAAAGGAAAAGTTCTTTAATGAAACACGTTCAGTGGAAGTCTGTTTTGTCGGAACACATGTCGACGTTTCTTAAAATAAAATGGGTGTTTGGTATCGGGTCAAAACGTTTCACACCTCTCCCCGCCCAGTTTTTGTGAAGCAAACGGCAACATCAACATCTGCTGGAGGCTTGTTCTGTATCTGAAACATCTGTCTGAGGGTGATTTTATACGTTCAGCTCCGCTTTACGAGGCGTTAACGAGCCCTTCTTAACAGTTCTGCATACTTTTTTTTTTGATTGAAACGAGGAGTCTGTTTTTACCCTTGTTGTGAAGCAGCCTCGGCTGTGTTTCTCATGTTTGTTGTCGTGAAGCAGCCCGTTGCTTCCTCTGGGTGTTACACTTTCTGCTGATGCACATTTCCTGTTTTGTTTTTTGGTTTTGTACACAGATTTTGGTCACGATCTCAAACCTCCAGAAAATCAGTCTGAGCACGCTCACGATGCAACTGAAGGTCGCCGGCATCGACTGCCTGTCACGTCAGACTCGCGAGTACAGAAATGTAGGTCATGATGTACGAGCTGCCAGAACATCAGCGGCTAATGAAAAAGCCCGCCGCACTCTCAGCTCTCTGTTGTGTGCCAAGTCGTTGCTGGTTCAGCTTTCGAGTGTCGAGCATCGGGGAATGCAGGTGTGGTTAGTGTGAGGAAACAAGTGAATGCAATAGATCACGTAGAAGTAAATCTGTTAGGAGCGACTAATGAACTGATTCACCCTACAGTGCTCGGCTCCTGCAGCTTCAGTTCAATGGGTGCACAACAGGCGTACAGACATGCAAGCATGCAGGTCATCTCGAGACAAAATGTGGTTTGAGATCAGCAGACAGGAGCTGCTGATAGCTGCAGAGTCTCAGATGAGGCTGAATGTGAAATGAAGTCCCCCGCCTGTTGCAAAGCTTGGCTGATAGCTCCACCTGCTGGCTGGAAGAGGTCATACTAAAAAGATGTTTATTTTTCTGGACGGGCTGATTATTGTGTTTTTCAACAAAGATCCTTTTTAACATATTTTGGAACCTTGATAGTTCCAAAATAATTCTGAACGGTCAATATACATGTAGTAAAAGTTCTTGTTTTTGCCCCTGATACACTCAGATTCATGTTTTTAGTGTCTGACAACATGACAGGATTGGATTCCTACAGAGATAGACCTCTATTGGTAAAGACTAAGTTGTTTTTTTTAATCCAGGAAGAGCCGCTTCACCGCTCTCCACAACGCCTCCAGACTGCATTGACAAAAACAGCGACTGAAGCTTGCAGCACTCATCGCCTCGGCTCTTTGTGTGTTTTTTTTTTTTTTTGCTGCTACACTGTAACTCGTTTGGATCTGATTTGACTTTTAAAACACCCAAGTCACACAGTAACACACACAAACTGACATGCTGAGTCATAGGTTAACCAGCAGCTCCTCGGTTCTGCGAGGTAAAATAGCTTTTTTTTTTTTTTTGGTCAATGGAGTTTGGCAGCTTTGAAAAGAGTTATGTAACGGCTGTTTCTGCTTTGAAAAGGCATCTTACTTTAGAGCAAAAATTGTCCATCTCTGGAGGAGACTTTCTGAGCCTGTCAGTGACACAAAAAAAAACACTTTGCATGGACCGACTTTGATTGGCCTAAAAAGATAACCTGGCTAACTGTTGGTCCCTAAAACATCTTTTTTTTCTAAGTATCCCTGAATGCCCTTACATGATAAAGAAGGTTATGAAAAGACTCCTCGGCATGTTCCGCTGTATTTTTTTTTTTTTTAAACTTGTGTAACAGCACCCCCTACTGGTCGGAAGTTCTTCTTCCAGAAGACTTGTCACCTTGCTTCAAATCTACACACCCACGCTCAGTCTCATGTCACAGCTTGACATTTCTTAATGGATCAGCGACAGAACACAAACATGTGAGCAGTCAGCGCCCGAGAAGCCTCCTACTCAGAGCCTCTCCTCAGATGGCTCCTTCTGTGCCCTCCTATCAGGCTGCAAGAGCTTTACTGAAAAGATCCTGACATTACGTAATCAATAATGGATCTCCACTTTCATAAGAGTCAAACTAGGAGGAGGGGCTTTAGGTTCCCCGTCCTCCTGAGCCTCCCCTCTCTCATAAATCATCACATCTTTACACCATATCTTTCTGTTCCTGCTTGAAACTAATGTGTTTTTCTTTCTTCTCATAGCATCTCGGGACACCCCCAGCCCCATCGACCCAGAGTCCATCCAGGTTCCCATCACCTACGACCCAGACCCCGCAGACCTGGCTCTGTCCAGCGTGCCCGGCCAGGAGATGTTCGACCCCAGGAAACGCAAATTCTCCGCCGAGGAGCTGAAGCCGCAGCCGATGATCAAGAAGGCCCGCAAGGTGTTCATCCCCGAGGACCTGAAGGTGACCACCTCTCTCTCGCTCTCTCTCTCTCTCTCTCTCTCTCTCGCTCTCGCTCTCGCTCTCGCTCTCTGTGCCTCAGCCGGTGATATGAGATTAGATCTGCTGTTTTGGTTTAAATATTTGGGGTCGGTCGTTATGTAGGCAGGTCTGAGACCCCGAGGGGAGGAAGACCGAGGACTGAAAGCTGCATGGTCAAACACGACGAGCTTATTAAAAAGTAAAAAATAGTCCAGAGAAATGGAGAAAGAAATAAAGAGAAGTATCTGGAGGGAAAGAAAACGTTATTAAATATTGTATTTAAAACCAAGGACGCAGCTGTTGTGTCTTAATTAAACATTTTCAATAACCTTGGTGATAACGGTCGCTGTATGACCAACACTGCTCCTCTACTTTTTTATCCGAGTTGGTTTATTTCCTGATCAGACACGGAGCAAAGAGGTCGGAGTACAAGACTGCAAAGATATGGGGAATATCTTATATTTGGAAAAGAGAGCCGGTGATATCAACAGCACCTTTCTGAAAAGTTCTCTGCAAACTCTTCTCATTGAAAACAATTGAAAAAAGACGCAGGTGCTCAGAAAAAAACAGGCTAGGTGGACACGGGGTCTTAAGTAACAAGATACAATATGCAGATATAAAGAGTCTGCGTGTTTCTACATTTCCTCGACTAGTTCGATCCCGCCATCATGAGGCTTTTCAGATTCACAGAAGTCAAACAAAGAAATCGTATTTTGTGTTAACTTGTCCATTTTTCTGCTCCTTCAGGACGACAGGTACTGGGCCCGGCGCAGAAAGAACAATGTGGCGGCCAAGAGGTCACGGGACGCCCGGCGGCTGAAGGAGAACCAGATCGCCATCCGCGCCGGCTTCCTGGAGAAGGAGAACGCCGCACTCCGCATGGAGGTAGCGGACATGAGGAAGGAGCTGGGCCGCTGCAAGAACATTGTGGCTAAATACGAGGCCCGGCATGGGCCCCTGTGAGGCCCCCCACCCCCACCCTCTCCGCTCCCCATTTTCTCCCCCCCCCCCCAACAAAAAAAAAAAAAAACCCATGCACCAGCCCACAACCTACTCTGTCCCCTGCGACCTGTCATCCCTTGAGTTTTAAGGACAATGTGTCTCTTTTTGTGGCACTGCTCCCGTCCTCCCCCCCCCCCCCCCCCCCCCCCCCCCCCTCCCCCCCTTCAGCCTCCACACATCTGTATGATTCTGGTATTATAACTGTCATTTTGACTTCTCTC
Source organism: Labrus bergylta (assembly GCF_963930695.1). Lineage (NCBI taxonomy): Eukaryota > Metazoa > Chordata > Actinopteri > Labriformes > Labridae > Labrus > Labrus bergylta. The sequence goes on along the minus strand of NC_089210.1, from coordinate 3,850,048 downwards.
ATAAGCTTCGATTTGTCTGTTCCTCCTTTCATTTTCTGTACACATTGTTCGACTTAATATAAATATATATATACATAGATAAATATATGTATTTACACATGCATACTTCCCACTTTAATGTACTGTGAGGAGATGAGCCAACCCACCAGCTGAGTCCCCCCCCCCACCGCCCGCCCGCTCTACCTTCCACTTTTGAGAAACGATGCCATGCTGTTTGTTGTTCACTTTCATACCGATTTTATACGTGAGATCAGGACTGAAAACTTGTTTCCTGTCTCTCTACTTCTTCTTCTTCTTCTTCTGTGTTTTATTGTGTGACGTGTCCGAGAGCCTGATTCTGACCTCCCAAATCTTGTTGTTTTTTTTTTTAAATCCCTGTCAGAAGTTTTGTTTTGCTCCAATCATCTTCTTTAGTTTGACTCTTTCTGAACACTTATCTTGATGTCCACGTCTTACTTTAAGTTGTCTCACCTTTTAAAGTGTTTCTAACGGAGTGTTCAGACCAAAAAGTGACGCAGAGCATACTCGTTGTCTGTCCAGCTGCAGAACGGCCCCGCCCACCTCTGATGTGAGCGGCAGTTTCTGTGTATCCCGCAGGGTCTGCTGTAATGTGGCGTTCTGCAGCTGTGTGAAATCTCAGTTTTCAGGATTTATTGACAACGGTCCAAAGGAAGCCGAAATACCCACATCATGTTGAAGATTTAGAAACGAGCTGAACATCATGCTCTCTCAGATTAGTTTGCATGTTTATGTCAAATAACTTTAAACGCTCGTTTTTTAAAATGAAGTTTGGTTCGATCGTTCTCGGGAAGTCAGCAGAATCTACAATGCTGATCTTACAACCCGTGTCATTTGCTCATTTTGCTCTGAACACACCACATGAATCCTCCTTTCACATCTCCAGACTGAGCTGTTAAATCCTGATGTCTCTTTTTTCTCTTTTTTTTTTTTAATCGTGTGCAGTCGTGGTGAACTGTTAGCTGTTTTTTTTTTGTTTGTTTGTTTTTCCTTCATCACCCGGACACTGAGCAATAATAATCCTTGTCCAGATGTAAACTAACATGACTACCTTACATGTTTCTCACCCCCTCCTGATCCCCGTCCCCCGCCTCCCCCTCTCATTTTATATCTCACCTTCGTTGACTAAGTTAACCCTTAGTTAACCTCTGCACTAATGCGTGTCTCACAATCTGATCCGCTGATCCTCACTCAAAATTTCCTCATATTTATCTACCTTTTATTTCTCAGATGGAAGATTGTTTTTTGTTTTTTTTATATATATATATGTGTATTCTGTTGATATAATTGTTAGCATTAATACTACTCTTGACATTGTCGTTTAGGCTCCTCCTTGTTTTCAGATTTACGCATGATTTTTTTCTTTCACAGAACGAAAACGCTTTTATTCGCTAAATCTTCTTTTTATTTTGCAAAAAGTTGTTGATAATTCTTTTTCTCGCTTCCGTTTCACTTTAGCATGATTTTAATGAGTGTTTTTATTTTGGAGTAATCAATACAGATGTCTGTAGTCTCTCATCGTAGCTCTATGTCCGCCCTCTTCTTTGAAAGATGGCTGTATGAATGTAAAAGATGTTGACACAACAAAAAAAAAACTAAAGTTGGATGGTGTTGTCCAATACTGTGGTTAACCCAATCAATTTGTTTACTGCAGACCAAAACGATTCACCGCAGAGATGATATATTGGTTACAAGAGATATGTTTATATAAACCAACTCTATAAGTTGTTGTTTTTGTACAGTATTTTTCCTATACATTACTGAACTATGTATTTTAAAGGCACAACAGATCCAGAATATTATTAAAGAATACAAGTATATAACTCAAAGACAAATGCATATAGTGGTATTTTGATATTCTATATTAGCTAGGAACATGTGGTCGTTTTACAGAGATTTGTGGCTATTCAGCAGCACCCAAACCTCCTGGGCATTATTATTCTTACTATTATAACCATGATCACTGCTCTCATCATTCTTCTGCCATGTCATGAAAACCCCCATTGAACTCTAAAAGGAAGCAGATGCTGAAAATGCAGAAGTCCAATAGAGAGAATGTAACGTTATCGCCCCCCTTTCCCCCCCCCCCCCAAAAAAACAGACTAGAAAATCAAACTTTCATCTCGTTAATTTTCTTTTCTTTGAGCGTCTAAAATTCAAAACATTTTGAAGGCTTTTTTTTTGTAGCCGCGCAGCTTGTTCAAGTCTTGTTTCTTTCTGGGATGAAGTTACGATGAAGGAAGGGAAATCTATAGCTGGTTACTCTTGCTGCTGCTGCCGCCCTGTGTGTGATTCGGTTCCTTAAATGCAGTTGTAGCGTCTCCCTGAGCCTGAGTGATGGACACTGGGAAGCTTTGTTTTTATCTTTCTGAAAATTTAAGCTTACTGTGGAGTCCCCCCCCCCCTACACACACCTTACGACCGACCCCCCCCCCCCTGAATGTTAGCGGTGTTGTCGTATAGAGCTGAATGCTGCAAAGCTTTTTGTCAAAGAGGATAAGACTCGGATGTGACAGATGCATGTTTTTGTGGGCTGATATTGACGTTTCCGATAATGTACGGAAGTCAAGAGCTGCCAAAATAAAAATCAAATCGTTAAGTTTTAAAATATTTTGACTGTTTTGGATGTTGGTTTTTGCGGACAGATGTAAGAAAATTCAAACCAGTCTTGTTTTTTTTTCTTTAAAAATGAAGTTACTTGTAGCAGTTTAGCTTAGCTTAGCATAACTTGGCTAACCTGCTGCTTCATGTAGCTTCACATTGAGAAAACAGTTCTTGAGTGGTGTTTATTTTCTCTTATAACTGTCGTCAAGAAAACTCTCTAAACTTTTAATTCTCAACCTTGGGTTTGTTTTCTAGTTATGGGACACATTCCAAACCAATGGTGTTGATCTATTTCATCTAACGCTTTGCAAAAATGGTCCAATACCGATCCTTTGAATCACGAGGCAGTTTTTTTCTCCCACTGTTTTACAGATAAAAACCACCAATGGGAGCTCATTCCTCTCAGTGAATTTGTCGGTTCATTGAGGTATATTTCAATTGGTTATAAAAGAGCTAACTTCTTTTTAAAAATTAGCTAACTAAATAAAAAAAAAAATAGCATCATACTTGCTAAGCTAAAGCGGAAAAAATAATTGTTAATGTTTATTTCTCAAGAATAAAAAGGCAATTTAGTAAATATCATTTGACATTGTTGCAGTGACGCTGCGATTTTAAGCTAACTTTACAACCTTTTTTCAACATTGACACATCGTTTACTTGAAATGGGCAGCTCTTGACTTCCATACATCTGTGTCGAGATCTTCTAAATTGAAGGCATTAGTGTTTTTTTCTTTTCAGGGAGCTATAGAGGTTAAAACTGGGTAGAAAACTACAAAAAGAAAAAAGAAAAAAAACCTAAAAATCAGGGAAAAACCCACGATCAGCCCATTAAAACAGCCAAAACAGACGAGTTAGTCAGATCCCAGTCCAGGTCTCGTTGATTTACGTGATCCAAAGTTGTATGTGTGATGTTAAAAACCGTTCTTTCCTAATCTTTTATTTGTGTTTTTTTGCGCTTTAGAGGGTGTTTCCTCTCTGCATCCTTTCTGCACAGATGTGCTCGAGTGTGAACAGGGTTTGTAGAGGAGAGAGTGAAAACTGGAGAGATGCCCGTACGGAGCATCGTTTTTATGAAACTTGTACGTTTATAGGAAAAAGCCAATAATCAATCCACGCGTATCCCAAAATTACCTCACTGTCGAGTGATTTCACTACCTCACCCGGAAACGTAAACCATAATTCGGAGTCTATTCCAGTGCCTTGAATACACTGACTGTTCCCCAGTCTCTCAGCAATGTAAGCCTCTCATCTCCAATCAGTTCGCTTCAGATCTGCACTGAAGGGCTTCTTAGTGCATCAAAAATCAACACACACACACACACACACACACACACACACACACACACACACACACACACACACACACACAAGGACGACTCCTTTCATTTCTTATTTTGGACATTGCAACAGACTTGTAACCATTGTATTCATGGCAACACCAACGGACTGTTTCAGAGTGTAAAAAAAAAAAAAAAAAAGAAAAAAGAAAACACAACAGAAAGGTGTATTTCCTGTTTGTCACGGAATGGATTACATTACATTATTTGTGCTGTTCAGCCCTCAGCCTCTCCGTCTCTCTGTAATTTGTAGTGTCTAATAAAATCCCAATTCTTATCTGCCGTGTCGTTTTTCTCTGCCCATCCATGAAGAAGGGTTTTTTTATTGTTTTATTTACTTATTTTTTTCAAATAAGAATTTATACAATATAAAGATTTCTCCACCTGCTTTGGTCATCAACAAAAATAAGTCTACATTGAAAAGGTATATGTAAAATACTGGGTAATATTCAAATATAGGCACAGATTTAAATATATTTCTGATGAGGTCGTCACTTTTTGATGAATAAAATCAGGAATGTGAAAACAATAATGTAGATAAATCAAGCAAAGAGGTTTTCAAAAGCAGAGATTTTATATTTAAATCAAAGCCTGGATTCATGAAAAGCAGCTGTAGTGGGATCGAGCAGCAGAGAGAACTCCCATGATTCCCCGCTAGCCTCGACGTCATCTTTTGTTATTGTATTGATTTAGAGCCCCTTGGCCCCATAGTGTAAACACAATACAAGTAAAATAAATCTATCTTTTGTGGAAATTTGGTGTTGTATTGTCAAAAAAGGGTTTTCTTTTAACTCATTTGTAAAGGTCAGGGGTCGAGTCAAAGCACGGTTCTTTGTTTTTGTCCTGTCAGGAAAATTGAGCTGCCTAATAAGAGTAAACACAACAATGAAAAAACGACACATGCTCTTGAGAGAGGATCTCCGTTTTGGGGAATTATCACTTTTTATTTTCACATTAGAAAGGTGTTATTCAGAATGACAGTGGAGGAGCATTCATGTTATGCAGCACCATTAACAACCAATGGGACAAACGAGAAGCAGTTTCTTTTCTCCCCCTGCAAAGGCCAGGATCATAAACAACAACAGAACGACCAAACAGAATATTTACAATCATTACAAAACAGAGTGGTTCAGGAAAATAAGCGTCCACTCAGCTCCGCTAAGAAGACAGACACAAAGAGAGAGAGTCAGGAGCCGTCAGGAAACATTGCTCGTCATAGTGGTGTGAATGGAAATTTGAGAGTAGACTAGAGATCAAAAGTCATGCACACACACACACACAATCGTCTGCACTGTTCACAGTATTAACAAAGTGGAAAAGTTCATTAATCCGCCTGAGCTGACTTTCTCTAATCTTTCGGCTCGTTAAAAAAAAAAATCAGCTTTACACATCTGGAAATGTGAATATTTACAGCAACCCTCCAGCAGAGGGTGCTACATCCTTACAAAGGAAGCTGAAACTGTGGACTCTGGATGAGTATCAGGGTCAAGAATTAAGGAAATAAAATCCGGGAAAAGCTTGAAGTGAAAGTGCCATGCATGAGAAAAAAATGAGATATCTTTTTTGTAGATTTTTCTTCCGCAAAACATTAAAAAATATATATTAGTGAAATTACTTTTTCTTTGTCCAACACTAATATTGAAACATGTCTTCCTTTTTTTTTTTTTTACGTTTTTTGTTAATACAAAATTAGCTTTTTTTTTTGCATTTTGAAAATGTTTTCCTTATTTACAAATTGCAAAAAAAAAAAGTCCTCCAATTTAGTTTCTCTCATGTCCAGCACTTTTATTTAAACTTTGACTTTGTATCATTGACATTTACATTCAATAACTGCCTTACTCTCCTTCATTTTTTTTTCTCATGCCTGGCCCTGATCGTCTTCTGTACTCGACCGCATTCAGAAAAACCAGCATGCATTAGAGACAGAAAGAAACCAGCGTTGTTGTGAATGAGATGAGTTTGAGATGTAATCACAGTAAAAAATAAAAATAAGAGAAACAAATAAGAAACAAAGACTTTTCAACATGAGAATTCCTCTTCATCATTTCCTCTCTGACACGCTTTGAGTGCATCACACCGATAAAAGAGGGCCGGGGATCAATCTGAAATACTTTTTTAATACTAAATTTGACACCAAACAAGAAGAAGATTCAGAATTCACTTCTAATTTGAGAAGATCAAAACTCATTTGAAGCACATTTTTTTACGCCTTTCTCGTGAAGCTGCTCGTGGGATCTTTGGTTTATTATTTTCACTAGAAATTAAAAAAAAGTTTTTTTTAAAGGGACAAAGTTTAATTTTTTTGAAAGCAAAGTATCCAAAATTGTACAAACGTGTTTCATTGATATCCACCTCTGCTCCTGTTCCAACACCTCAATCCCCAGTGAATCAGCGCCTGAAAAGAACCAACCTCCACGTTTTCACACACAAACGACCCCGACATGGAATGTGTTGTACTTCAAGCGATACAAAAGACTGTTATCAAATTTCTCAGATACTCCTGATACACCAGAGGGCTCAGTGTAAAAAGTCTAACCTCCCTCCCTCGCTGTGACGTAGAAAAGAGCTTTTAAAGAAGTTAGACTAATCTGCTCTCCGTTACAAAACAGTAAACATTTCCTGGTCGTCGTTTTGGTAAACTTTACGGCTGGCGCTGCAGCGTCAGCGGGCGGAGAGGGAGTCTGTGTGCAGGTGTGCGTCACGACTGGAGGAGGGTGTCGGCGCTGGGGGCCTTGTAGAGGTATTTCCAGATGGCGTAGTAGTGCACGGCGGCAGCCAGCGCCACGAACACGTGCCAGATGGCGTGGGCGAAGGGGATGACGCCGTCGCTCTTGAAGAAGAAAACGCCAAGGCAGTAGATGAGTCCACCGCAGGCCAGCTCCTGGAGCCCGTCAGTGTTGCTCTGAGAGGCAGAAAAAAAAAAGATGAGAAGTGTTGAGTGAACAAGTCTCCTCATGTCTCAAATCAGCTGATCGAAGCGGTGACTCAGTCGGATGAGCGCGTCTCGTTTAGACATTTTAAAACAACAGAAGTCTCATTTAGACATTTCAACACACTCACAGAAAAAGAAAGAAGTTTGTGAATGTGCTGTTTGGCAAAGAAAATAAAAGACACTAACTCACAAAACACAATGATCTCTGATTAAATGAGGAATAAAAGTATAAAATAAAAAAATATATATTTTTAAGTGTTCTATTTTTAAAACAGTTTTTTTACTGATGAGATGTCGAGTCAAATATCAAGTAAAAACATTTTACATTTTAGAAAAGACTGTATTGTTGTTTACACAGTAAGAGAGCCAGGCTGCAATATCAGTTTAAACCACAAGAGGGCAGCACACATTAGACACAGATTTGAAATGTTGACGCTTCCATCCATCCATCATCTATACAGCTTTTCCCATTCGGGGTCGCAGTGGCTGATCCCAGCTGTTTTTGGGCGAGAGGCGGGATACACCCTGAACTGTTCACCAGCCAATCACAGGGCTGACATTTAGAGACAGACAAGCAGCTACACTCACATTCACACCCAAATGACCTAACGAGCATGTCTGTGGGAGGAAGTCGGAGCACCAGGAGAACATGCAGACTCCACACAGAGAGGCTCCTGTCAGACGGGGATTCAAACCAGCAACCTCCTCGCTGTGAGGACACTGTGTTGAAGCTTTGTTTCTTAAATTAGTTTTATAAAGCGAGACAATTCCTGCAAAATCTCACACACATATTTGCACTTATGCAGCACTAAGAAAACCTTGCATTTCACTTACTCCTACAATGTGCCGTGTGCAAAATGTACGCATGACTCTCTGAAATCGTACACTAAGGAATGGGAGGCTACCAATTCCCTCATGACAGGAGATTGATGATGTTGCATTGTGTCGTCGCCTTTTTTCTCTTTTTTGTTATTTTGGGCTGGGCTTAAAACTTGATCTACTCAAGGTTTCTCTAAAAACTCCCTGAATCAGTTTACAAGAAAAAGAAAGTAAGAGACACATAAGAGAGGAAGCGACCTCTGACCTGTGATGATTGAGGAAATGAAAGTGAAGCGCGTGGGTAAATACATTCAGAGTAAATATTAATACTACCATTGATGCCATGACTGAAGCGGGGAAGAATCCCATGGTCAAATAGAAGGCCAGCTCAACTAGTTTATACCTGAGGAGACAAAGAAACACAACATGGAGAGTGGTGAGGTCTCATGTGAGAACACTGGAGACTGATGTCTGACCCCAGAGAAAAACTAGAGACACAAATCATGAGATCATTTAAGATAAGGAGAATAACAAAGGACCTCGTTATTGGTACTAAACTATCGATTCATTTTGATATAGATGAATCCAATCTGTCCTTCCTCCTTCACAAACTAGCTCTGGATTATTTTTTAAACTTTCATTCATCTTGTCGAGCACAGAGAGGTTTAAATAGAGTCTCTGAAGTCAGTTGACCTCTGACCTGAGGACAGGCGGGGCTGCTCGAGGGAAAGGGCAGTGTGTGGAGGGACAGTGTTAGAAAAGCAGGAAGTCAATATGTTTGTTTAAAAGATTTTAGTGCAGAAAAGTGATCAACAAAATGTAAAGCTATTTCAGATGTAACTGAGTTTGTCTGAAAGGTGTTGTATAAATAAAGTTTGATTGATTGGTCGTTATATTGGCAGGACGTCAGTATCACAGTTACATTATGACCTCTGTTTGACCCGGCTGTGGTCTGAACTCACTTCTCATGATAGTTGAAGACGTAGGCGGTTCCAGCAGCGGCCATGAGCCACACAAACCAGCGCATGTGTGCCGCCAGCGGGCCCAGCTCTCGCAGGTTCAACCTGAGGACGACGCCGGGGAAAAAAACGTTAACCCCTTCATTCATTCCTGCAGCCGCTCGGAGGAAAACTCCGCCCCGCTGTGTGACACTCACCAAGGCGTGTAGGAGGCAGCGATGAAGAAGTAGATGACCACTCTGTCACACATGTGGAAACACTGCTCCATAGACCTGAAACAAACAGAGAGCAGGTTATTCAAGGTCATGTGTTCTTACTCAGGGTCACACGTTTACAAAGCATGAACTGCATTTTGTCACGGGGAAAAACATTTGTATGTACTTTCTCTTCTGCAGATAGCACTTCGATAAACACACTTCATGATGATGACCGTTAAAGTTTTATTCTCTGCATTATATTTATTCTATTAAAATGTTTTTTTAAATATTGGAACTCATACACTGTTAACTGAATATATATATATGTTCAGAGTTTCTACTTATTTACTTTATTCAGAGAGAAATCATGTAAAGTATCCGGTTATCTGAAGTGCAATGTGAGAAACAGAGAATAACAGAACGTCACACAGACCACAGAGGGAAGTGAAAGAATGCAGAAAGAGACAAAAACATTCCCCGTCAGCGGAGAGAGAGATCTCTGCGCTGTTGTTGTTTTTCATGTTCTGCTTTTAAACAAGAAGCTACAGACGGCTGCAGTGTTCATTGTTGCTGCACAGTTTGTGCAGCGTTTCCCCACACACAGACGATACCTGGGCCGGCCGCTCAAGTACATATCAGACATGTTTTTATTTAATGTTTTTATTTATTCACATAATTGCTGCGTGCACGAGAGAGTGCAGCCACGCACGAGGACCTTACGGCTCCGTGCAACATAAAAAAAACTCTAGATGTTGAAGATGTTAAAAAGTAGCACAGCCAGTCCGGTTTGTGTCACTACGTATCCCAGCACAGCTCGCGATCAGATTGCAATACACAATAAATGGTTCTCGTGGTAATGACAGCGTGTCTGTCAGCATTTCATACTGGTATATTTGTCACTACAGTGTATAAGGCGCAGTGCACTTTTAAGATGAAGAAATAAATATTAAAAGTGCGTCTAATACAGCAGATTTTAGGGTACTTGATTTAGTAGGAGTTAAAGTCTCCTCAACCGGCTGTACATGTTTTCTTAAGAGTATATGTTGTTGCTATTCTCGACCAGGTCTCCCTTGAAAAAGACTTCTCTGACCCCAACGGGCCTGGCCTAGTTCAGTTTAATGATAGAAAGCCAGGGTTGGTCGTGCTCACCTCAGGTGGCTCTTCTTCCAGGTGATGATATGAAACACAGTGGAGACGAGGAAGAGCGCACACAGGCCCATGCCGTACACCCAGGCGGTGATTTTCTCCCAGCCGTTATCCGACAGACGATGCAGCAGCGCCATGCCCACGAAGGCCGGCACGATGAGGAGCTGCAAGGGACAAGAACCCACAGAGCCATTCAAAATAAATGCGATCATGTCATGTGCATTAAAACTGAATTCAAACCACTCACCGCATGAGTGTAGCAGTTTGCAGCGTGCTCGTAGCAGGTGGGCTGGTAGCGGCAGTTAGCAGACGCCCGTCTGTTCATGAACCTGAAACACACAAACACACAGAGAGAGAAATTTAATAACTATTCAGTCTGATTTAAGATCAGAACGGATTCTCACAAACACAACTATCATATCTGTTGACTCCTTTTTAAAATGAACGCTCAGAAAAAATACTCAGAATGAAAGACAAAATAAACCAGCTCAAGTAATTGCATCCAAATCAGACAAGGTTTTTGTTTTTGCAGAGTATCCAGGATGACATTTTTTAAACTAACAACGTGCATATTTTGCAACATTGAGCCCGTGGCGTGACAGGAGCAAAACTCTGTGCCCTGCACGAGGAATACGCCTCAAACCTGATGCATGACAGTCGGAACAAGAACTTCAAGATAAGAGTGACAAATACAAAAGGCCAGGTAAGTAACCCAAAAGGTATCAAACAGAAGTGTTGAAACATGCAACAACTTGAAGACAAAACAAATGAACACTAAGTTCAGAAAGGAAGAAAGACGGTGTGTATGAACGAAGATGAAAAGAGGGATTAGTAGCATAAAGTCACATCATGAACCGACATGAGGCAGATTTAATAAATCCCAACACACTCTCATCATTACCTTCAATAGAAACTGAGCAACTCTTACTATCTATGACTTTTTGCAGATGTTGAGAACGACTGACTTCCTGACAGATTATTTGCTGATTTTTAATTTAGTTGAAAAGTTGTGGTTATTTGTTTCATGTCTGTTTTCACACTAAACCCTGACTCTGGTGAACAGGTTCTCGTACTTCCTGTGCTTCATTGGAATGACCCAGAAGGCACGACTGACCTGGATTCTTCACCATCTCTCAACACATGAAGAAATACCTTTTTAAAAAGGGGGGGACGGGGACGTTGGTTAAGCGTACATCACGTAGGTGCAGGGCAATCATTAAACCTCAGCAGGGAAAAGAAGATAAGCACATTTACTCAGTCAGTATGAAGTTTATCAAATCACAACATCTCCTTTCTGGTCTCTTTGTCAGGCGTGCTGTGACCTGATGAAGACCAGATGGTGGAAATGTAAATTAATACAATATAAATGACTTCATCAGGCTCTAAGTAAATGTGCAGGCTTGTCTTCTTTTTCAAATAGTCTTCATAATATCCTTCATTTACTGTCTTCATTTTTCATTTTTGGTAGGTTTTGTTGTGAAGTACGTCTCTATACCAGAACTATTTTTGTACCCTTATGTTCTGTCTGTGAGAAACCTTTCAGTTAAATAAAAGTTAAAATACAAATATGAGTTTGCAATAAACTCAGAGCTGAAAATAAACCTGTCCTTCAACAATTCTGTCGGATCAATTGAATCACTTTTACACATGAGAAAGAACACCAAGGGTCAAAGTCACACTGAGTGTTGCCTACCTAATATTATAAGTGAAAGGCATAAGCCAAACACCTGAGATAAAATTAGGGACATTTTAGTAATAATCGATTAATCTGTGGAGAAATAATCGGTCGCTGAAACAATTATTACAAAAATTAATGGTCAGATAAATACAGAAATGTTTCGTTTCCATCCCTTCATTCAGAACACAGACGCTCAGGCATCAACAGGTTGTTCCTTGAAGGTGTAAAAATAGTATGAAATAATAATTTAAAAACTAAATGACCAACTCCATGTGGACAGGCTTTGCTACATCAAACCTCTTGTATATGATCTACGTGTGTGAAGAAGAGTTTAACTGTACCTCACTCACAAATATATATTCAGATCAAACTGATATCTAGTCTGATGAGGCTTACTTTGAATGGAGGACTTTGACTTGTAGTGGGGGACCTGAATAATAAATGTTATCTTCAGCTTTTAAATCCTTTATCATAATGTCTTTAATCTGCTTCTTTCATTTCTCTGTATTTGTCGTGAGGCACTTTGTTACCATGTTAGGAAAAGTGCCGCATAAATAAAGTTTATTATTATTATTATTACATTACTTTCACAGTGTGGAGAGATTACTTTTACCACTATACACCTGAAATACATTAAAATACATAATTATAACTGACAGCCAAAGCCTTAAAAGCTAATTGATATTATGATACCATAAAATAGTCAATTAAATGTAAGAGCCATGCAAGCATTGGGACACTAAAAACAGTCAATTTAAAGTTATTCAAACTAAGAATTAAAGTTTAATTTGTGTTATAGACTGGTTAAACATTCATCTGAGTCTTCTTCACATTATTTTTTAGGTTATAAAACAATCACAGCCAAAACAAAATGTACATTTCTTTGTTGATTTGGTAAAGCAGGACAGAAAGTGACTCCACACCTTGAGAGGAAAACAGGTTTCTGTTAACAGACAAACAGACATGAAGAGTGATGTAAGCAGGACCCACACCTGGCTGGCCTGTCGGTTTTTTTTAATGTAATTTAGAGTTATATTAGTGATATTAGTGTTAATATTTGTCCATATTTGACAGATTTCACCCACCTCTGGAAGCTGTTGACTCTCTTCATTTCAACCATTTTCACAGCAGGAAGCAAAGTAAAAAAAAAAAAAATCAGCACAAAAGATGCTAATAACCCGTTTTACAAAAGAGAAAACGATAAACTGTCAGAAAAAGAAAAGGCCTAGCATGAGCTAGCCTTTAGCTAACTTATACTGCAGCTACAAGGCACCGACAGCAGTAACGCTCCCACTACAAAGGCACTGTTTTAGCCGCTTTCTTCGTACCATCCTGTATCAAACACCGGCTTTCTGCCTCGTCGGGAAATTAAAAAAGATCCATGAGCAACAGCGAGAGGCAGAACAACACCCCCACCCCACCCGCCCCCCCAAAAAAAGACCCCCGCAAGCAAGCAAGCTCCGCCGGCTAGTGACGAGCGAGCTCCCCCGCTGAGACGTCGAACCGAATAATGTGATTTTTTTTTTCTGTTTGTGCCCCACCGCCCAAACAGTGGTAAGATAATGAGCGACGGCAGTCTCGGCCAATAAGGAGCAGGATAGGTGATACATTGACCAATGAGGTTTGAGGGGGGCGGTATCTTGTGGAGGGACGTTACTTCACGTTCTGGAAGTGCAAAGATTGAGGGTGTTGCCGCAAATGAACAAACAAACATGGAAGTAAGTTACACAGAAATACCTGGAAATTGATTTATTTTCTACTATAATGTAGTATATATTAATATCTTACGCTTGTGTGTGTTTGGAAAGTTGTTTATGTCTGTTTTTATTTTTTTTGTGAACGCAATAAGATAAGATAAGATAATCCTTTATTTATCCCACAACGGGGAAATTTACATTGTTACAGCAGCAAAGAGCAAAGATTGCAAACAAAAAGTGAACACAGTACAATTTAAATAAAAAAGAAAAATTAAGAATGTACTAAAAAATAGATTTAAAAAAATAAAAAATAGATCAGCTGAGCTGCACTTTTGACAAAAATGTAGTCCGTAATATTCCATGTAACACAGACATGCACACAGTGCACATAAAGTGTCAATATCGGGCAAGATTTGCATGTTTTACTTGCCTACCTATGGTGGGACAAATTTCATAACTCAAAAATTAAAAGCAGAAAGAACAAAAAAGAATTAATAATACATTTTTATGAACATTTATGAGTATTGATTATTTAATTTAGGTCTGTTTACCTATGTTATCTGGATTTAAAAACACAACAACTTTTGTACAGCTTCCTTGGGTTTCGTGAAAGGCGCTGTATAAATCTAAGTTATTATTATTATTATTATTATTATTATCACAAAAATATTTCATTTGGTTGTTTTTCTTGTTTTTTCAATTATAATTTTACGTAATTTATATGGAAAAACACTTTTTCCTTACTAATAAAGCCATCGCTTACAACTGATTCATATTTAAATGGTTACCTGATAGAGAGATTTTTAATGTTTTGAAGCCAATTTTAAAACATTTAGCTACAACAGTCACACATAATGTACATGCAGAATAAGGATCACAGACTAAATGTATAGTTCATAGAGATTGTTCAGCTAAAGCCCCATGTTATATAAGCAGTGCGTCCCCGATGGAGGATGCAATATAGACCACAGTAAGTGTGTCAACAGCTTTACTATGACTCAACTTAACAGGTTTCATCATGTTTTACAGTTCAGATATTATGCAGTACAGGCAGGCAGACACCAAGATGTCTTGCAGCAGGTGTCATGGAAAAAGAAATCTGGTAAAAGGGTAATAGATTGATGTCGCAGGAGACAAAGTGTCAAAGACAAAAAGGTGAACTGCACAGTGTCGTAGCGACTCAGTTACATAATGGCACTGTAACTTGATCAGGGACTCTCAGATATAACAGAGCCCTTATGTAAGAGCAAAGTGCAATCATGGGGCTTAATGAAGTTCACGCAGTTGCCCGTTAGTGCTGCACACAACCACGGCGACAAGAAACCCACTGAACCCTTTTTGAAATGTTTCACAGGCACTTTCTCTTAACATACAGAACCTTGCTTACAAATAAAGTTATTGTTTGTATTAGAAATGTATAGAAAGTAGTGTAAAGCACATTTAATAAAGGTGTGTAGGTCTGTACGAGTGCAAGCAGAGAATGGGATCAATCCAGAAAATGAGTGAAAGTCATTGTCTATGTGTTGCATTTAAAAACAGACAATATAGACAATAGGAGAATGCCAGAGTCAGTATCTGATTAGAGTGTCTGTTCTCCCATGATGCCTATAGCTTAAACTTTTAATGCGATACAGAGCTGCAGGTTGGCAGCCTTGTGTCAGAGCAGCTCAGGATATCTTTCTGTCCTGGCTGTAAACTATCTGTGTCTTTGTCTGTGTCTGTGTCTGTCTGTTTGGGGGGGGGGGGGGGGGGGGGGGGGGGGGGGGGGGGGGCGGATGGAGTTTCTCTGGTCTTTAAACTTCACTTTCACCTCATGCAAGCAGAAGCATCACTTTACACCCCAACGCCGTCTCTTTAAGAAACCATTTTCAACAATTGAGAGAAATTATTTGTCTTCAAGCTGCAACTAAAACTCTCAAGTGGCACAGAAATTACAGACTGTTTCAGACTTTTCGATGATGACGAGGGCAATGCATTTCTTATTTGGTACAATTTCAAGCCTGCAAAGCTTTTATCAGCATGTTCTTTGATAAGATCAAGTTATTTCACTGCCTTGGTGCCCCAAACCTTTAAACCGGTATAATGCTGCATTCCATTCCACACAGAACTCAGGAAAAAACGACCACTGACTCAGAAAAGTGAAATGGAACGGCCATTCAGGTAGGAATTACAAATCGCAAACTAAGGCAAGATCCAAGACCAAGTGGGTAGAATTGACGTCACAGCAATATGGTTGTGCACACAGTGACAGGTAAGCAGAATGACCTGTTTGTCCATTTTTAACCCAGATCGGAAGTCGGAAACAACAACTTGGAATTATCGACTCCCGACTTGAAATTTTTTTTTCTTATTGAACGAGTTAAAGGATCGAAATGATGACATCACTTTAAACTCTTTGTAACATTTGAAGCTCTGATGTTGATCTTTCACCTCCGTATGATCAACATGTTTTCATGTCGTGTCTGTGAAGGAGTGTCTGACATTTAATGTAAAGCCTAAACACTTTACGCTCACTAACTTTATCTCACATGTGAAGGGCTCGAGTTTGAGAGTTCACAAGGTGCTTGGTATAAGAGGAGAAAAAAGACTAGTGTGCGCACGTCCAAGAAAATTGCATAAACTGGACTGTTTCATACACTTTGTTGGTTCTTAGCAAGTTACTTGAGTCTTTCAAGTTATTCTACCTATTCTGCCTTTATTGCCATTCTTTCACACACAAGGTTCACAGCTGAACCTTCATAAATAGGGCGTGTAAACTGACCACTAGACTACTGGGGCCCAACCTCCAAGGAAGCTTTGGAATTATCTCTCTTGAAATTTCAGCACTGTGCAATTAAATTACAACGTTTTCAAACTAGTATCCCCTCAGTCTGATATGTCAGAGGTCAGAGGTCAGACATGCTCTTGTTCTTTGGTTCAAACTCATTCTCACGAGGATCAGTCACCTGTGGACCTTAAATTTAACAGAATTGAAATAAATACTATACTTCACAATCCTCCTTGGGTAAATACCACCAAACATTGGAGACACATTGAGTATGTCTGAATAATATGTAATGGTTGAGTGTAAAGGTCATATGGGGGGGGGGGACTTGTCCTTAGAATAAAAGGAGCTTTGTGTCCACACGTGACACAGGGTTAAACGGCTCTGTAATTGGTTTACTGTTTCACGCTAGAATGCACTTCATATAGTTTTCCGCCCCGAGCCCAACTGGTGATCACTGTGTACAAAACACCAAGATGGTCTGTTGGGCCAGTTTCATTACCTTTGGAGAATATTCATAAACAACCAAGACGGCTGCTACTGATGCTGAGCGTTCAGGTTACACTACATATTTTGTCAGTAGTTACTGGAATTGTCAATGAATAAAAAAGCAGAAAGGGTACAAAAACAAGAGGTAGCACTATAGTATCATGATGCAGATACACTCAAAGTGCTTTGGTACAATTTTAGCCTCTTAAAAGGAGATGTAGTTTGGATAAATTAATCTACTCACCACCATTTGTGCTAATTTGAGCTAATTTGAGCTAATTTGAGCAATTGAGGTACCACTAGCCTAATTTATTGACTGCACATTTCTCAGAAACTGTAGGATTATAACGAGTTTCATCCAAGTTCTTGTTTACTGAACCAGATCTATTTATGTTGAGCTTTGGCAGCAGAGACTGAATGCTACAGGTTTCAGGTAATCAGGTATTAAGACGTATATGGTCTTTGTTAACAGCCAAGAACCGCTTCAGTTGACCTAATGACCTTTCCCTGTAGTTCACATATATTGTTGTATTTATAGATTTGTTCCTGGAAGGAAGTTATGATCAACAGGCAAGTAGGCTAAGACGATCACCAATGAATCCAGCCAAAGAGACACAAAAACAAAACAAGATTAGCATTAATCCAAACGTAAACAAAGAAAAAAGTCATGAGAAAAATGCTAATCAATTGTATGATCCCAGAGTGACAGACTTCTCTGACAGAAGTTTTGTTTCCTTTATGTATTAGTTAATCTACCTTGAACAAAAAGTCTTCTGGCTTTAATGAGGCATCAGATTTAGTAATTTATACCCTCAAAACGCTGCCCACTCGTCCAAATATTCCCATGCTTGCACTTAAATTTGCCCTGCTTGTGTTCAAACAATATGTTTGCTCTCAGATATGGTACATTGGGGCTTGAACAGACTTCCAATGTCCCGGATCAGGTAAAAGCTTTCCTGACATCTACTCAAACACTGTGCAGATCAATTGTCTCCTATTTTCCACTCCATATTTAAATGCTCGTAAGAGGTTCCTACGTTGCGGAAGAAGTCATCAATTGTCCCAGTGCCTGGGAGCAAATCCACCTAAGAGCATCAGGGATTTGGGGCTTGTGGCCCTGACCTCACTGGTAATGAGGACCTTTGGAGAGTTCAACAAGAGAGAACTACTCTGGGCCGTGGAGGCATCCTCTACAGTTTGCTTATAGGAGCTAAAAGAGGTTGATGAGTCAACCCTTCCTAATATGCTTTTTAACCACCTCGAAGGGCCAGGGAGATATCCACATCTTTTGTTTTTAACACAATTCAGTCCCACATTTTAGCCCACAAACTGATCTCTTATTTTAACATGTGTCCTGGCATTGTTGGATGGATTGTAGACAGATCTCAATGTGTGAGAGTAAACAGCTCTGTGTCAGACGTTTTGTTCTCCTCCACTGGTTCCTCACTGGGATGTGTCCTCTCACCTATTTTGTATATTCTGTGAAAGAATGGACTGCAGAAGTTTCCATCCAGGAAGACATACTCTGAAGATCCCAGAGATCATAGTCTGTTAAAGGGGGAGCACCTGGACCAGTGGTGGATGATTTTATTGAGTGATGTGATAACTCCTTTTCCAACTTAAATGTCAGTAAAACCGAGGACATGTGCATAGATTTTTTTTAGAAGAAAGTCAAATGCACCAATCAAAATTGAGACCAAGGAAGTACTAAAGGCTAACATTCAGTGAGAACACAGAAGCAGTTTGTAAGAAAGCATCTTCTTCCGTATGCTAAACTGGTTTGGTGTGTGCAGTCTGTCCTTACCTTTTGGCTTTGGTTGTCTACCAATAGGAGACAACAATAGGATTCGACACATCATTAAAGTTGAATTTAAGATCATTGGGATTAAATTAGCTGATCTGTCGCTCACCTTCAGTAATAGAGCTGCAGCTAAGACTTGTGTCATCTTACAGTGTCCTCACCATACCCTACTGTACTTGGTGAGTTTGAGCTTCTGTCCTCAGGTAGGAGATCCAGATCACCAAAAGCAAAGCCCAACAACAAAGTCCAACTCAGTCCATCAGACGACCAAAACCCCAATGATGACCCTGATGACTGATGAGTTTTATTGTGGTTTAAATTATGGTTTCATGGACG
The DNA here is from genome assembly GCF_963930695.1 of Labrus bergylta. Lineage (NCBI taxonomy): Eukaryota > Metazoa > Chordata > Actinopteri > Labriformes > Labridae > Labrus > Labrus bergylta. Next base: position 3,831,271 of record NC_089210.1, on the reverse strand, counting down.
TTTTTATACATTCTTGGTTTCCTGTTGTCACCTGGCTGCAAAACCAATTTCCCCTTGGAGACAATCAAGTAAAAGTCGAAGGGTTAACTTTCTCCCTGTCGGAGTAGGTGAAGTGATTAAAGACATGTACGTCTCAAAATAAGATGGAAGACATTCAAGTCAGGAGCTTTAACCCATGCGGTCTGCAGCTTCAGAAAAAAACTACATCCATGCTCAACAGGGTTCCTCGGGTTATGTAAGAGGTGACTGTCCGACCAGACTTAACCAAATGTTGAAACCTAATCCTTGAACGGCAGCCAAATGAGAGCTATCAAGCTTTGATTTGGTGGAGTAGTTAAGGTAGAGGTTATGGTGTTATCTTTATATTGGAGAAGAGCAACAAAGTCCAGAGACATTAACGTGAGGGCGAGCGAGTTTCTTGACACTTGATATCATTCTAAAATGGAAGAAGTACAGATGTTAAGACTTTAACCAAGTTTCTGCCTCTCCTCTGTGTGTTTCCCTGAACCTAACCTTAATCCTAAAACCTTCCCCACACTCAGTCTCACAGCACAACACAACAGAAATGGCCTCTTTAGTCCCTGTGCTTTATCAGTCCTGACGTTTCCCCTCCATGGCTGACTTTGGCAGGCTTTGGCTTGAGATCCTCGAGATAAAGACGGATTTCACCTGCATATGCACAGCACTTAAAGGGGAATTCATGTACCATGGGGCCTACATTTATATTAGTTTCCTGGGTCAAAAAGTTTGGAATTGCATGAGTAGGTCTTCAGCTAGAGATGCAAACTATGGCCTGGTGTGGTAGATCAAAGTACGTCCACTAAAAAGTTGTTGTTTTTGACATTAAGTAGGCTGAGATTTTTATTCCAACATGAAATTGCCTATTGCCAATCCTTACAAAGATATGATCAAGGTATGCCAAGGTGAGATCCTTTTTTCAACAAGAAACAGCTGAAACATCATTCCCTTCTAAACCACCAATCTCCATTTACAAAAACGATAATTTGATCTTGAAGCTTCTAGTCTAACCTCTGCAATGATCGTTGACTTTGTCAGTGTCCCTTGACCTAATTTGTTGATTGGAATGACGAGCTTTGATCCAACACATTGTTTGTTAATGACATCACAACCTAGAAAACGAGCTGATCTGGCAGCAGGAGAATGGCAGCTCCCAAGTTCAATGAGGTAAGTCAGTGATTTTGTCCTTGGAGTTTGGTGGCTTTGAAAAAACTCTCATGTCCTTTTTTCTGTTGTTTTACTCTTTATAAAAAGAGATTAACCTATGTAGGGATCCTTTCTATTCTGTTGTCAGATAACAATCCATCTTAAGCCTGTTTGTGGGAAAAGCAGCAACTTTCAGTGGACATACTTTGTAAGTCTTTGGGGCAATTGCATTCAAACAGTTTCTGTAATCTCCTGCAGCAATTTCAGACATTTTTGTTTTACCTATCAGTAATTGAATCCCTTAAGTATTCTGGTTTAAAATATCCAGAACTAACCTTTAAGACAAGACTTACCGTGCGAGTCTGGTTTTGTGTAGGTCAAATCCAAGCATTGTTCCAGAAGGACAAAAAAATAATAATAAAGAAATGCAAAAAGTACAAAACAAGATTTAGATATTTACAAAAAGTGAGTCAATGAGTCTTAATTAGACCATCGTGCTTTTCTTCTCTCTGAAGTCCGAGAGTGTTGGCTCATGGTAGGTCGTGATCATGTTGGCCCCGTCCCACCGTGCCACCGGAGCCGGCGAGCTCTGCATCACCACCAGCCTGATGGGAGACTGAGTCGGCTGCGGGTCGGGGGCGTACTCCTTCGTGGGATCTTTGCCCCGGCAGTCGTACATGATACACGATATCAGGAAGACCAGGAGCAAGATAACGTAGCTGGCGATGAGGATGCAAAGGTTCAAGGTGACGGGGTCGATCTCCTGGTAGTTTTCCAGAAAGCCCATGGTTGCCTCCTACATGCTGGGCGGCCCCGAGGCCTCGAAGAAGAAGAAGCAGAAGGACCTCCGAGGGAATGGAAGAGTTGAAGCTATATGGACGGCTGCTAAGAAGTGAGAACCAGCCTGGTGACAGCAGCTTTCTCCCTCTCTCTCTCTCTCTCTCTCTCTCTATCCTCCCCCCCCCTCCTTACACCCTCTCTGCCTCTCACCTCTCGCTTTCAGATGAGCGCCGTGGATACGTGGCTTTGTGGTATAAAAATACTTTAATCCATGCCACTCCTCCAACCTTGGGTTTCTGCGATCAATGGCTCTCTTTAATAACTTAAGCTTCGGTTGCAACTGACCGAACAGATTCTGTGTTATATCATCTGCAAGCAAGTGAACATTAATTACTGTGTATGTGATGTATTTGAGCGCATGTGTTTCTGCATGTGTGTTTGTATGTGTGTATGTGGTGTAATCTTAATCTTGATTGTGAGTGGGGATTGACGAAGGAAGCCATCTGGCCTAATAGAGGCCAGGCAGTACGGCTAAAAAAGCCACTCAGAAAAAAATGTTAACATGCGTGCACAAGGTTTAATAAACTACAAAAACAGGTTAAAAAAATCCCTTAAATCTGTGACCTCCTCTGGGATTTTTGTTTTGCAATATGTGCAGATTACAGCGGCCATCTTCCTGTGTGTGTGTCACTCCTCTGTGAACCTCAGTCACCGGGGAATCAGAGACAGGATTATCACAGTGATCAGCAGCAAACTCCTCGGGTGTGTAATCTGCGCCGATGCATGTCAATGTGCACATGAAGGAGCATGATAGTTTGGGTTTGCAAAAAAATAAAATAAAAAATGTGTGTGAGGGGGAAAAAAGTGATGATTTAAGATCTAGTTTCAGATGTTTCAACAGGTCATAAGAAGCTTCTCTTGTGGTGAAGTTTTTTGAGACAGCAGAGGGCAGCACTTAGCAATGTTTGCAGCGGGAGAGGAATAAGAAGAAGCAGGACTGGAGGTTGAACTCTGACCCAGACAAACACAGGAGAGAGGGAGGAGGAGATGTACACAGAGCAGGAATGGAGCAATAATTCATGTGGACAGTCTGACATGGAATAGAAAAGGAACTGTCTTCTTTTGAAGCAGGCATATAAAGCATCCTATTGCATCCTGCACTCTGAGTCTGAGTCAATTTTGCAGAGTAATCTAATCATGAAGTCCGTATACACCAGATGTGAGGGCAGAAGAGTAAAAGACAGGAAGTGGAAGTTTGGCTCCAATGCCAATGAATGGAAAAAAATATATAATTATAAAAAAGTGTAATATCAGAAATTATATAACAGATCAATTAAAGTATAAGACTTTGGAAATGCAGGAGTACGACAACATACCCAAAAAAGTGCAGATATTAAATCATATGTGTGATTCATACATGTACAACATGGTGGCCAACAAGGGCCATGAGTCTCTTTTAGTCTTCCAGTTAAATAATAAAAAAATAAATAAAATACAAAACAATTGAAACATGCTCCTCTAGACAGGCTGAAAAACTCCTCCGTTCATCGGACCAAATCTCATCTGTTAATTATCGTCTCCATTAACTGTATCACCAAAATCAAGATCCACTTAGCGCCCCCTGTAGGGCTGGAGGACCTCTGTTGTATATCTGGTAATGCAGTGTTTTTTTCTCTTGCTTTCTGGGTTTGTTGTTTCTGTATTTGCAGCATTTTTTTAATTTTTAATTTTTATCGTGTTTTGTACTTCTGCAGCTTCTTTTTTTAATTATCTTGCAGCTTGTTTGGGCTCCCCTCTTCAGGTCAGCCATCAGGTCGGCGATACAGGACTCTGACCTGGAAGAATGCACGTTGCAAAAAGAGCTGCTTCCCCCCCTGGCATAAAAAAACTCCAACACTGACTGATGTATTGGCTGCTAAGCTACCGTTATGCGCAACTGTTTTTGTGTTTGTGCAACATAACAGCAGAAATCTGTTCCTGCTCATCAAGCTTTATCAGTCCTGATGTTTCCTGCCTCGTGTGCAGATGTACAGAATGACCTCACTCGTCTCTCCATGCTAAGACTGTAATCCCTGTGTGTATGTGTGTGTGTGTGTGTGTGTGTGTGTGTGTGTGTGTGTGTGTGTGTGTGTGTGTTCAGGAAACTGATGTTATAGAGAAAAGGCTTGACCCCGATCCTGCCTGACCCCCCCCCCACTCAGCTCCTGTAGCCTCAGGATGAGAACCGCTCCAACAGGCTCAACATACAGTGACCTTTGACCTCTGATGAATCATCTGTCAGATAACAACAACAACCTGTGAGCACCACCCCTGATCCCAGGACTCAAACATCTGGATGAGTGCATCACTCTGAATGTTTCCTCGGCACATGTCAGTGATCGCTCGTGATGATTGATCGCCTGTCGTGTCAAACGGGGATCTTAAAAAACGGATTTACAGAACAGAAATCTGGATTATCCGCCATCAGTCGGTTATTGTCTCAGATCCATAAATGAGGATATGTGACATTTCCAGATTCAGATTCAGGCTTAAACTGTAACATGCTGTAGAGCACAGAAACATGTGCGCAGTAACCACAAAACAATGTTAGCCAGTAAGAGAGCAGAGATGAACATCTGGCCCTCTCCGGCCAGCAGGGGGGACAACTGGGTCAGTTGCCCTGTGGTCAGAGGGGGAGCGCTAAAATCAGCTGGAATAGTTTCTCAAAATTGTTATTTTTTGCATAAATTTGTATTGTTTGAGTCACGTATAAACGCAAATATAAAGTATGTCCTTTTTTTTAACTTTCACTACATGCAAAAACAGAATAAAAAACATTATGGACATAAAATGAGGTGTCTCTGCAATCTGAATTTTGATATAATGAACATCTAGAAATTTTGTGAATTTGGCTTGAAATATTCAAAACATATTAGCAGAATGTGTTGTCTATATTTGTGATAAATGTCCGAGCCAAACAGCTTCCAATACAAACAAATAATCAGGAAAGTTTCATGATAATATTTCAATTTTGGACCTTAATGGTTTAAAGGTCATTTTGGAGTTTTACATTGTGCAAAGAAATAGAAAATGGAATCTGAGAGCTGACGAGGAGTCTTTATTTAATTTTTGTGTCTTTCTCGTACATATCTTTATAGTAATAATAATAATAATAATATAATAATAAAGTTTATTTATAAAGCACTTATCAAAACCAACGTCACAAAGTGCTTTACAGAAAAAAGAAAAATATCCCAACAGTCAAATACACAACAATAAAATCCTATTAAAAAAGCATGAAACATAAAACAACAGTGCAGCAATCATCCAATTAACAGAGAAAAGAGAAACATCTGAGAGTGAACAGTAAAACAAATAAAACATCATGGATGAAACTGGGATTATGCAAAGGCATTACGATAAAAAATGTGTTTTTAAAAGTTGTTTCATTGTCAGAAACATGTACATACCAGCTCTTAGGTAGCTTTGTGTACATGCACAAGAATGACAGGATTAATAATGTGTGTCTCTTGTGAGACTTCAAAGTGGCTCTGGTGCAGACAGTGTGTACCTGGACTGTCAGATTTAGAGCTCTAAAAACTGCAGTGAGCCAGAGGAAGAGTGGCGTTTCTGTCCTGGGGGGGGATGTTTGTGTTTTGTGCAGACTCGGGGAACGATTAGCTCAGAGGATGTAATAGGTTTGTCTGTGTGTGTTTGTCTTTGTGTATACCAGGCCTCTTGGGTGGAGTTTCTCCTGCTCCTATCTGAGAAATGGATCTCTCCGAGCGCCAGACTCATGGTGCCAGGCAGTCCCGAGCGCCTTGCAGGGACCTGAAGACAGACAGGAGGAGCGATGGAGGAGGAGGAGGAAGTGTTGCTTAATCATCCAGAAGTCTGTCAGGATGTTTTTATATTCTTCATCTGTTTTTCAGGCGTGAAGCTGCAACAGGTTGTTCGTTCATTTTCACACAGTGAGGCTTGACGTCCCTCCCTGCAAAGATGAGACACATCCTGTCCTCATCTCTGCTCACACACAGTTAAACAGACAAAAAACATGTCTTACATTTTTATATACAGTAGAATAAAAATTGTGATGAATGAAAAACTTCCAATAGAGAGTAACGTTGAGTGACATTTTCTCTTTGTATGCCTAAAGCTTACCAATGACACACACAATTAAAAAATATATACAAATTGCTGTCAGAGCTTCTTGGCCTTTGTGTGACACTGCTCATTGAAAGCCCCCTCGTTCATGTGCTGACTCACACGTCTGAAAACTTTTTGTATTTTGGTGATCGGTGTCCAACATTTGACAAATCTGCTCCTCTGCTCGTATGTCAATGAGGCATTTGACCTCCTCACTGCCCCAAGTCAACCCGCAACTCATTTTTGTCAGAAGCAGAGGCGCTGCTTGTCAACAGGTGAGGCAGGCAACTGCTCGGGGGCCCCTTGGCCAGTAGGGGGGGGCCCCCTGAGGGCTGACAAAACTTTAAACCACAGCAGTATCGCTCAAAATGTGCACATTTTTGCTTGACACTAGAACACCCCCCCTAAGAGGGCCCCATCTGACACCATCGTGTTGCGCCATTAAGTGTTGCATCCATTTATCCTGTGATAACCAAAGTTGGTCAATGAGAGTCCCTGAAGTGGAAAAAAATGGGAATTATCAGTCTGGTGGTGAAGAAAGAGAGAGAGAGAGAGAGAAACAAAGCTAAGAGAGTCCATGAGAGTATTTATTTTAGCAGAATAGTATCTGTGGGGAATAAAGTTGTGAAAATATGGAATCTAACCAAAAACTCTGAATAAGTCCTTAGTCACGGTTACACCGCAAAATGATTCTGGTTTCATTCATTGTTGACTCAGACTGGAGCAGATCCCGTCTCCCTCGCTGGGCCCGGAGGGGAATATTAAGTTCAATCTGAACGGGTTTGTAGGTCAGAGGGCTCTGGTGAGGAGGGAGGAGATGAGGAGAACGGGATCCTCTTCGTCTCCTATAGTCCTCTGCTGTCTTCAGAGATGTTCGCTGAGGTCAGAGACGAGGTGCTTGTTACACAAGCAGGAGACAGCTTAGCTCCTGCTGCTGCTCCGCTGATGGACGCTTTGACTCTGAGCCCGCAGGCAAGAGAATGAAATGCAAGAATCTGACAATTCATTTTCATTAAAATGCCGTTCTTCAAAATATATATCAAACTTAAGTGATAATCTGTATTATTTGAAGAATAACCAAGCAGCAAACCTATTTTCCTACATAACAACCAGAGGCTCATGAGTACTGTATTGGGTCTTTATGGGCCTGTACTGTGTTTGGTGGTTCAGCCGGAGGTTGAGTGACAGACTGCAGGCCGCTTTGGGTCCTCGTGGAGAGGAAACACTGAACTCTGGGAGGAGCCGGTTCCCACACCCAGAAGAAGAGACGTTCAAACACAAACAGTCCGCGACATTCAGGAAGGAAAGGGCTCTCTTTATCAGATCTGGGAGACCCTCGAGCCTGTCCATCACCCGCTGCTGTCTGACAGCTGAGGCCACGCCCTTCTCCGTTTTTCTTCTTCTAACACATCTTTTTTTTTTTTTACCTCCACATCTTTTTATTTTACTTTTTTTATCTTCTTTTTTCTGTTCCTCTACGTCTTTTAACTCCTCTTCAATTCCCTCTCCCCTTTGTTCTTCTTCTGTCGTTTTCTTCTTCTTCTACACAAAGTTACTCCTTTCTCTTTTTTGTTCTCATGATCTCATCTTATAGATAATAAAAATCATTTTTTATTATAACTTTGATGTTGAAACAGCATCATAACTCATAAATGATGCCCCTAAAAGGTCATTAAAGGATGAATGTGCGACTTTTTGATCCAGTATAGATGGCTGAAACAGCTTTATACCCAAGGCCCAATAGTTTACAACTATTCCATGGAAACATGACTCTGACAACAACACAGCCAGCGTAGACAGTCATGACTCAGAGAGACATTTACAGATAATATATTCTGGATTTCTGCTGGATTTCTGTGTAAGGTGTTGCACTTTCTCAATTTTAACACTATCAGTAACCTTTCGGATTTTGCAGACATCATGATTGTAACACATCACGACCAATAAATAACTTTCTCAGACTGATAGATTAGCAAACATCATGCACATGTTGTTTGCATTACCATAACTGACGCTGCAGCTGCCGTTGACGTCACCTCTGTAACACTTGTGGAAACGACGGAAGTTTTTCATTCACAAAAGCACAGAAATACACTCATCCTGATGCGTCTATGAACAGATGTTGCAACCCCGGCTTACAGGAAAATGAATGAGAAATAAATGATTGCAGGACAGAGCTTTAACAATCAGGGAAACATGCAAAGCTTGAGATTTTGAACCAGGGTTTATATTTTTTTTTACACTGAACAAGAACATGTGCAAAGTTTCCAAAGTAAACACATACTAAGGATTATAATTCAGCGCAAATGATCGTCCTCTCTACGGGGACGTAAATCGGCGTGATTGACGACAGACGTTTTGTGTGTCCTCCAGCTGCGTTTCAGCCCAAGTGTCTGAAAAGCGTTTCACATTCACACCCAACATCTATACCAGCAGGGAGCTGTTAAACCTCCTCCTCGCCATTGTCTCGTGTACGTCATCACAGGCAGCTTGTTCACTTCTTCCCAGGCAGCGTGCAGAGGAATGTCCACAGCTGATAAATCCACAGCTCCCATCACTACACTCCCAACCCCCACATGGCTGCAGACACACTGCGACTCAGGAGAGTAAAGAGAAGGGGGGGGGGGGGGGGAGAGAGTGAGCTCTGGTTCCCTTGTTGATGGAGGTTCTAGTGTGGTGAACTGTTGCTGCATTGAGCCACAGCTCTGACGTTTAAAAGGGGACCAGAGAAGGTGCAAAATATGAACATCCTAAAGAGTGTTTTCAATAAATCCGGCAGATGTTTTCCCTTAATTGTGAAAGAAAACAAGAAAGAAGTCACATGTTGAAGCTCTGATCTGCACTTCAGATGCATAAAAGTCTTAAAGCAACAATACCTTTTCCTACCACATTAGAGTAGTGGTTTCAATGTCGAGCTAATAGAACAACAACTTTCAAAAGTGAGAACAGCATCTCTTTCATATCCACAGATTGCTCCAGTCACCTGCATGTAGCGATATATATCTTTTGCAGCGGTTCACGGCAGTGTAGGCAGGGGCCAACAGGAGCCAGTGCCCCTGTAACACTGAGCTTGGTCCCCCCTGTGGCCACCCCTCCAAAAGGAAGAACCCCCCCTAGTATTTGACTCAACAACCGGTATCACAATCTAGTATTAAATACTGTTACTGTTGTGTACTGTTATATAAATCATGGTATTTTATAATGTGCGCTATTATTTGGCATAATATATATATATTTTAAAGCGATCATCTTTGTCTATTTTTCACCTGGGTTTAATGTTCCCCTCTGACAAAACTACTGGCCCCAGTTTGGCCCCCACAGTAAAAATGGTTTAGAACCGCCACTGCAGGCGCAAGAAGTATGTACAACTTTACGGCACTAGCCAGTGAGATCATCTTGGTACTGTTTGATACGATGGCTGAGGTTAAGAGAATTTTATCGATGAAAACTATTCAAATCCGTCCAGCATCCATCATCTATCCATTTTCTTCCCTTTATTCAAGGTCGGGTTGCGGTGGCATACTTTCCTCTATTCAAAATGTACGTTCGTTTTTTTGTAAAGCAATGCGTCACTTTTATTTATGTTGGGTCCAAGTGGGGCCCAGCTTTTATTAGATAGAAGTAAGGAGGGGCTTCAAGCAAAAACAGGTTGGGAACCGCTGTTCTAGGATCCTGTGCTGTGTGATAAGATCACCCTGGATGCATGTTGGTGTAAACAGAGCCACAAAGTCTGCCTTAAATAAAACACTATTGAACACTGATTTGATTTGATGTTCAGGGAGAGACCTCATTTCAATTAGGAAGGCAAAGCGTCTCACTGTAACTCAAACTTTGTTGGAAACAGATGTGTGATGGTTGCATGACGTTCTCTATCAGATTTTGGGTGTTGGCACTATTGAGCAGCAACTTTTACTCATACATGCTTCAGGTCACAAAGCTTTATTGCACATCAGGGCACAAAAACCAATGCGCCAAAAGGTTTGCCCGAGGTTTTTACTGCTTCACAGAGTCGCTCCACTCAGCTGTTCGAATGGAAAGGAAACCAAGTGCTGTGAAGAATCCACTTCCCATGACATCATTGTGTTTGTTAAATGACCTCTGCGGGTATGTCAGACACACCTTCTCATTTCCTCCCCGAGCCTCTCAAATTATTTACTCAATTTACAGACGTCAGAAAAACAGTCGATGATTGCAAAAGCTGCCCTTGAAACATGAAATGGGATACTGAAAGCCAACAAATCTCACTTTTTAATCACAGAACTGGAGGTGCTCTACAGACGTATTAATTATCTAATCAACCCTAATCCTTCAACTCACTCTCTTTTATTATCTATAAAAGAACTATACTTTTATTGAAGTAAAATTTCAATTACAGTCGATGTGCACGCTGGTTGCCAAGTCTTGGACACTGAAGCTTCAGTGTTTATCCAGCTCTGCATGGGTCTGTAAACCTTTCTGTGTTCTAACCTCTCTCCATTTTTCAAAAGCATCTCCAATATTGATCCTAGTTTGAGCACGTTTCTGCTCGTGGAGCTTATTAGAAACATGCAGAGGCTTTTTAGGTCAGGTATAGAACCAGCTCTATCTGAACAAGTTTGCTTGCCCGCTTCCATCACTGCTACACCTGTTGGTTTGCAGTTTGTCTGGCAAACTGAGGGGCGTCCAAAACGACTGTTTGAGGGTGCCTTACCTTCTCTTGTCAAAACAAAAACAAACCATTGAAAACCAGAATCTAGTTAAAAGGAGGACATACTGGATGCTGCATTGTTGACAGAGAAACTGGAAATTCAACATAGCATGTTTCCGATTTGCTCCCCAAAGATCCCCAAAGGAGGGGGGTGGGGGTGGGGGGCATGGCCGGTGGGGGGCATGGCCCAATTCAATGCTTGGCACAACCGATTATTTGTGTGTGATCGTTTTTTTGTAACTTACACCAGCATAAACAACAAAAAATACATTTTTTTTCCTTCTTCTTGGCTAAACACCGTTTCCAATAACCATATGTTTTTGAAGTGAAATGTTTAAAAATAAAATTAGACTTGGTTTTTAATATTTTTCACCACTTTAATACCCAAAACTGTTTTGCAGGAATGACTGTTGATCAGAAGTGTTGACCTTTCTCCAAACATCCTTGTTTTGAGATGTTTGTTAATCAAGAGGTCACACAGTCGTCAGATTAAAACTCGGGTTGCTCCTCTTAAGGTTGCTGAGTCATTATCCTCTGCAGCTTAAAGTGACCCATTTTCAACCGTCTGATCGTCAAATATGGCGGCTGCATGACACAGTAACATACTTTTTCCAGATGTTTTTTTGTTATCAATCAAGGGACAAAGACAAAAATCAAAGACAGAGCAAATAAAACAACACAAAACGAAGCAGATTCTCCTTTTTTAATATCATCCTGATTTGTATTTTTTTTTCCTGTTAAAAAATACTTTTGCTGATATAATCAGATGCATTTCATCCATCTTTAAGCGCCTCTTGCTCTAACAAATGGAGAGGATTACGAAAACTAGGCTGACGCATTGACAATGTATGCAACCTTCTCGACTTTTGCAACAGGCGTGCGTCAGAAGAGTCAAGACCAATCACAGTCCTGGAAAAAGGACAAACAAACTGCCTGAAAAAAAAAAGTCAAACAACTGGTCCTGATTTCTCCACGCACATATGGACGTAATCATTCTAGTTTGATGGAACTGACAGCTGGGTGTTAACTTTCCTTATTTTTTCTGACGTCCTTTTCCTCTTCTGTCGCTGACCACAAACTTCAAACTGGAGAAACGAGGATTCAGACGTGGTGTAGCGGTGAATAAAATGGTGAAATATCTGCTCTCCAACTGTTGCAACATTTTAACATATAGTTCCAATATAGAGTATAAAACAGATCTGCTGCACAAAGTGTTTCTGACTATTGCTATTTTTTTTTTTAGCAATTAGCATGTTAGCCTTCTTACATACAGTATGTATATAGTTTAAAGTGCCAATGTGGATATACTTTTATGATATCAATTGCAGTGAAACACAAAATGAATTAAAAATAGAACACTTACAAAACACAACTCTTTGTTTTATTCTTTAGCTAAATACATTTTTCATATGAATAACTGGCAACACAGTCTGCTGAAAAGCTTTGCCAAAAATCTCCTGAGTGTTAGTTTTCATTTCCCATCTCCATCTCCTGATATCCTCAAAATGTTTGTCTTCCCTCTGAGAATACCTCGCCTGACCTCACGCTTTGGCCTTTTGTTGGAACGGATCTTGTCGACACAATATTTGTTCCTCCTCCAGCGACAGGGCAGAATAATGTTCACAATCAGGCAACCTGAGCCCGGTTTAACAAAACAAACCTTTTAGGGGGGGGAACAAATAGTTTCTCACTATAGTTCCAGTTCATTGAAGAAAATGTCATTTTTAATCCAGTCAGCTGGTCAGAAGCTGTCAGGTCAGCTCTGTTTCAGCCTGTTTACGCTCCGTCCTCACAGCTGTCTCATTAGACGGAACTGACAGGACCTGGTTCCCTGTAATGCTGAGCTTGTTATCTTTAATTGTGTTAAATTTGAAAAAGAACAGCGGCATTGTTAAGCTTTCCCTTTGTACTTAAAGGAGCAAAATTTAAGGCATCTACTAACTAAAGCCAACGGAAACATGCTATGTTCTAAGTTGGATTGTTTTAGTTTTGACCAGAGAAGGGAGGCGGTTTTAAGACACCCCCATACGGCCGTTTTGGATGCCCCTCGTTTTGCAAACGGCAAACCAACAGGTGTTACAAAATCGAATCAGGCAAGAGAACTGGTTCAGATATAAGTGACACTACTCGACCTAAAAAGCCTTGGCATCTTTCTGATATACCGTACTTGGGGTGGGTGTGGTTCAGTTAGAGTCGGTCGTCTCTCAACAGGAACGTCGGGGGTTCAATCCCCGGCTCCTGCAGCCACATGTCCGATGTGTCCTTGGGGAAGGAGGACACTTAGGCCCATGTGGTTCCTGCTGCTTCGTTGTCGGCATATGAATGTGTGTGAATGGGATTAGTTACTTCTGATGGTCACTTTCCAGAGAAACTTCAACCATCAGGGTGTGAATGTGTTGGTGTGACCTGCTGTGTAAAAGAGCTTTGAATTTCTGTCTTCATCCTATACGACCAGCTGTTATAACTTCACTAGTCTTCTCCCTTATCTTACCCCCCGCGGTCCTTTTCTGATGGGCCATCTTTGCTTTCCCTCATTCATCATCCATGTTCTCTTTGTTTTCCCAATTTTCATGTTTTTATTTCTTTTCTATGATTTGATAGGTGGTGTTCTTTCCTTCTGGACACCATTTTTACATTCACATGTTCTTTTTGTCTCCTCGTTATAGATTTGATTCCATGCTTCCTTTCTTTCTTTTTTCAACAATCATTTCCAGATATCCATCTTTGTTTGCTTATTTCTTCTGGTCTTTACCGTGCTCCTTTTTTTGTTTTTGCTTTCTGTATTATTTCTCTTTTGTCCTTCTTAAACCACCATCTTTGTTTCTTCTTTCTTCTCCCTTGCTCCTCTGTTAAAGTTTGGATTTGTTTCTTCACTCTCCTTACTATATTACCATTGTTCTTCCTCCCTTTCCTCTGGCCCCTTATTATTTTCTCTTTATTCCCTCCTTCTGTCAAAGCTTTCCTTACTTCATTCCTTGTCTCAATCCCCTTGGTCCTTATCTGATCTGCAAATCCATCAAACTGGACTGACCCAACAATAATCCCATCACAGCTTTGACTGTTGATATTGTAAGACTACTTAACAGTTTAAATGTGACTCGAGTTGTTGTACTTTAGTTCAGTACCTGTTATGGATATGCATCCTTCTTGTTTATTGATAAACTCACCCGGCAGCGTGGCTCAGCGTGGAATGACAACCACGTGAAGCACAAAGTGACGCACGCAGCCCTCGCAGTGTGTAAAGAGGCTAAAGACGCTGGCGGAGAACACCTGTCAAACTTCATATCAAGTCACCCGTTTTTCCAGCTTCAGTCTGCCTCCCTCTAACCCGAGACGGCAGGCAGGAGACGCCTCGCGGTGTCACATATCCCATAAAAAGTGCTCCTGATCTGATCTCGGCCTGTAGCTGATGCCGTGTGTCGGTGGTGATCTCCCAAAAGTGTGTTGGAGGTTCTCCTCTGACGCAAAAGAAAACCATTTAGTTGTAGTGTCTGGTGTCACATAGCAACGCAAATGCTGCCTATAAATACACTTCCACGTCCAGACTATTTTAAAACCCAACAGGGTCAAACAGGAGAGTTCAACTTCCTTTTACCACAGAGAATTTATATCCTAAAATGTTGAATTATGCGGATGACCTGGCAGAGGAACGAGCTGATAATGGTTTAGACTAAACACTATACAAACATGATGAGGTACGGCCAAAAAGGGTAAAAAAATAACAACAGATTAGGAAAATGAACCAACTGGAAATAGATGGTAAAAGCGTCAATTCAGCCAAACTACAAGACGGAAAAAAACATGATCTTCTGACTTGCATTAAGCGTTGTTAAACATTTGCAATTGGTTCAATTTTTAGACGTAAAAATGTCTTCATGTTCTTTTCTTAGAATTCAATCCAGTAACTTCTCATGACTTTTATCAGGGGGAATTGTAAAAAAAAAACTGGTTTCTGTTTTGCCTGTCTTAAGAGTTATCACGTTGCCTTAATTCTGATGATGTTTGGGTTCTGGTTTGGATGTTAGTTTTTGATTTGGGTTTCTTTACGGTTGGGGTTTTCTGTTGTTGTTGGTTGGGTGTCTCATCAGTGGGTTGATTTGTTGTCGTGGTCTGTTTTTAAAAGTTCTATACAAATAGTTATTGTTATTATTACTAATTTCATTCACTGATGGAAAACTCAGAAGATATAGATTTGAAAAAAATATATATTTATCTTACTTAAATTGTTATGTTGAAGTTAATTCTGAAAAAAAAAAACCCGGCAAAGTCAAGTAATTCCAGGTCTTGACATTAAAACATCAGCTCAATAAAGTTCTGACTTGACTGATGGCACATCTGGAGTTACATTGAGTATAGCTTGGGAAACCAACACTTTGTCTTAGAACAGATTTTTTTACATTTTCAAGTGGAGCTTTGTGCTAGCTGTTTCTTGTTTGCAGCCATATTCTTTTAATGAGGTCTTGATAGCATGCTGTTTTACCATCGTTGTATTTGTACGATGACCTTAAGTGTGTTCTTACAGTCACCCTTCAACAAGTGTATTATGTCTTTTTATCATTAATGCTAAGCTAGGCTAACCTCATCCTGTAGGCTGTAAACACTGACAGAAACCTTCCAACAATTGGTCATCATTGGGCTCTAAGAAGTATTACATGTGTATCAATGAGTTTATTGAACCTCATGACGTCCTGGTAACAGTTGATACATGCAAGCAATAACAAAAAAAACAAAGAATACTACATTTTTTTACAATATATTTTTTACAGTATGGACATAATGTTATAGCCTGATAAAAAGATTAGTGTTAAGATGTTTAAAATATGCCAAAACTAGCAAAAAATAGTACAATCCTTGATATATTACTTATTTAATTTTGTGAATATAGGTCGTTAACGACTGATTAGGATGATAATGTAGAATCAAAGTGCTGTAGGATGAAGTATACTATCCTGTGTCCCCTCAATCTGACACAATACATCGGCAGGTTTTGAACACAGGCCACATTAGTACCGTATTTCCAGTTAAGGCAGGTCATAATAATTCCCTGTGAGATTACACTTTATGAACAGAGCTACGTCTGAGTTGAAGCGAAGGAAAAAGGCATGAATCATTGTCCTGGATTCTTAAACCACCATCCCTCCCATTACAATCAAAGCTGCTGTAAACAACAGCAGATTAATGAGAGACTTCCTCTCTGTCGCTTCAGTGGTTATTCATCTTAATTGTGATACATTCCTCCTGGCTGCGTTCCCGGCCCGCCAGATGCTCGATGTCTGTTTGACAAATAAACCCCTTAAAATGTCTTCAAAGCTCCGAGTTCCAGGCTTTGGGATTTTGCAGCTTTAAAAAAAAAAAAAATCCAACATCTGTCCACAGCTGGTTCTCCAAATTAATCTAAAAAAAAATACAAAATCAGGCCTTTTTTTTTCCAAAACAGAAAACCTGCTGATGTGTTCAAGTTCAAGTTCAAGCGAAAATACTCCTGTGGTTTGCCACCAGAGCGGTTTGGCTCTCCCGTCGGCGCTCCTTCTTCCGCTCCATTCTGATCTTCCAGCAGACGACGCTGGAAGCCAGTAGCACCAGTCCGGCCGACAGGAGCACCAGCCCGAAGTAAGAGATGGTGGACCCGTGCGAGTTGAAGCTGTACGCCACGGCGGTGACCACGATGCCGGCGATGAGCACCACCACGCCGAATGGGACGGTGCAGCGATAGCAGGAAAGCTCCGCCCCGCCTGTGGCCGCGGTCAGCTCGACCTCATTGACCAGGGGGATGTTCACAATGGTCACGTTCCGGGGGGCTACGGGAGACTCGTTGTTGTTGGTCTTCTCTAGGGTCGCTGGCGTTCTCATGGCGTCCTTGTTAGCTTCTTCTGGCATCGCAGGGTTGAGAAGCCTTCTGTCGACCAACCGCAGACGGGTCCTCGTTTGTTGTTTTCACCTGTTCTCGCTAAGGTGTTCCTGTCTGCTGTGAAGACAGAAAAGCATTTATTGAAGGGACATTCTTACACTCTAGTCTAAAGCAGTTTTCATATATGCTCTCCTGAAAATGTTTAGAGACTTCCAAGAGGACTGTCCCTAAAATCCTCCTGATCTGGTTGTTCACACATGCACCTCACAGTTAGGGTTAGGGTGTGAAGAACAACTTGGAAAATTTCAGGGGCAGGCTGTCCCGGTCAGGAGACATATGAAAACAGCTTATAGGCTTTATATGTCATTTTTTTGATCCAGCAGATGTCGCCCTTGAGCACCAGCATGAAACCAAAACAACTTGCGCTGCATTGTTGTGTTAGCATGCTAATGCTAGCGATCTTTATTATGCTGGTATCTTCACACTGCATGTAAATTTACCTGAAATGAGCGTGATCTAGAAACACAGTTAAGCAGTGAGTACAGTATGTTATTCTTCTTTTCTCTAGTCCCTCAATTAAACAACTTTTATACGTGAGGGGAGGAGTCAGCCGGCCGTCCGGGCGATGTAAACAAAGTGAAGATAGGACTCTGAAAACATCACAGACAGTGGGACTCGGGTGTTACACCCATTGTAGACAGTCATGACTCAGAGTTATTTTCAGAGGATATACTTGATTTATATTATATTTAAGTGTGAAAAATCACATATAAAGCCTTTAAGAAAGTTCACTTATTGAAACAAAGGTAGACAAGCAACAACTTCTTTCAATGAGATGAAATTTCTGTTATTTTTCAATGGAGTCAGGTGGCTTTGAGGAAAGCGATGTTAACAGCTTACCCTCAAACAGTAATGTCTAATTTTGTAGCAGTCATGACTGTAATGTTGTCAGAAAGTTTCAATACCAACCTGAGCCTGTCAGTGGAATCAACAAGAACTTTCAGTGGACTCATTTGCCCAGAAAGATTGTGTTGCAGCCAGTGCAGCCTGTTGTGAACCGGCTGGAGCAACTCCAAGACATTTTGTACTGATTAGTCATTTACAGTAGGCTGAATAATCTTTACAAGTATAGTCAAGGTTTGGGGCGCTGGTGGCGCAGTGGTTAGAGTGTGCGCCCCGTGTATAGAGGCTGTAGTCCTCCAAGCGGGCAGCCCGGGGTTCAAATCCGACCTGTGGCTCCTTTCCCGCATGTCATTCCCTACTCTCTCTCTCCCTGATTTCCAACTCTATCCACTCTCCTATCTCTCATATAAAGGCACAAAATGCCCCCCAAAAATGTTGTATGGTCAAGGTTTGGTGCTCAGATGGCCTAGTGGTTAGGTCGTTTTTTCAGGGAGCTATAGTCCTCCAAGCAGGCCTCAGCTGGGACTTGAACTATGGCGGTTCAAGTCCCAGCTGTGGCTCCTTTCCCCGCATGTCAATCCCTCACTCTCTCCCATTTCCTTCTCTATCCACTGTCCTGTCAAATAAAGGCAAGAAGCCCAAAAAAACATCTTTGAAAAACAACTGCGGCCAAGGTTTAACAAAAAGAATTGAGGCAGTTGTGGGTTAAAGCTGCGGTCCGGAGCTTGACTCAGCGCTCCAGGAGAGAAAACGCCTGACTCTGCAGATGCTTTTTGTCAGAAATCAACACCACATTTCACAATTCCAACAACACTCTTGGAGCAACACACGCTGCTTTTGCTTTAAAGTAACCCCTGCTCGGCTCAACCCCAGCCGCCTCCTGACCCCATCGGAGGAGCCGTCTGAATGACGCAGGAGCGCCGGGCCCAGCACGAGCTGAGACATTCCCTGGAGAGCGCAGGATATGACATTACAAACTGCTCCGTGAAACGCGAGGAGCCTCAAAATCAACGGCAATTTCACAAGCACGCATTCTTCGCCCTCCGTCACGTCTGCTGCGGGGAAAGCTGGGATACGGAGTCTGAGGAGAAAAATAAACTACTTTCAATCACTGTCAGGGGTTTGAAAAACAGGAAAGTATTCACTTTTCCTCCCCCAGGACTTATGTTGTACTCGCTGCATATTGGGAAAGACTTCAGAGTGTAGATTCTCCCCCTTAAAAACTAACACATGATTGGTTGTTTAATCCGCTGATTCCAATCACAAAACATTCATCAGCCCCCTCCCAACTTTTATTTCTGCCCAACAATGAAGTTCACCAATTAACTGCAGGCTCAACAACTGTGAGAGTTTGATACTTTTTTTTTGTCATAAAGAACTGTAAATGTTTCCTCTTTAAGATTCAGATTGAATAAAATATGCATTTTAGGTCCAACTTTTTTGGTTAGTGAACAATTATACTTCCACTATTTTTGGAAAATGAATAACAAAGACCAAACATTGATTGTTAGTAGTCCACTCATTTAGACAGCAAGTGGCTGAAGAAGGGGAAACAAGGGAGACTTCCTTCAATCCAAACAGAGATTACGCTCTTTCTGTTTACTCTTTTCTTTTGCTTTTTAAGAATGTTAAAGTAAAAAATCAGAGGAGACTCCGCGTATCGTCTATGTTTACATTTTCAGTGATTCACAAATATTCTCAAAAACTTTCCAAAATCAATACACATTTATTTTTTATTTATTTGTTTTGCTTTTATTACAAAAGGGTGGGCTTATAAAACTATAAATGTTTTGGGTTAGTCTGTTTGAGTTGAATTATCATGAAAAACTACAGGGAACCCCCCTTGAAGACCCCCCGGAAAAAACTTTAACCCTAACCCTATCCACTTTGAGAACCAGTGTTTTCAGGGGACAGCTTTAGATTTGGAAGATGCTTGTTGTTACTATGGTAACCTCAGTTTTACATTCGGAAAAGATGCTTGTTGTTGCTATGGTAACCTCAGCTTTACATCTGGAAGATACCTGTGGTTACTATGGTAACCTTTGCATATGAAAATTGTTTTCTGTTTGTGAGTAAAAGAAAAGGACGTTAAGTCAAAGCAGAGAGAGTGAGAACTTCATGGTTGTAAACAGTTTTCAATATACTTTGATATTTTTTAGAAACCACATCTTTTAAAAGGATTAAATGATATCGGCCGATTGTTTTAATGATAAAAACGTGCCAACGACTCTTCAGTCATATTTTTGCCACAAGCAAAAAAGAGGGCACCACCTAACTTCTCAAATAATTTGACAACTAGGCTACTAATGAAAGAGTTTGCTTGCAATTTTTAGCAATCAAGTAATTAAAAAACATGTTTGCTGGTGCCCAATATCAGGTGCTGCAGATGTTTGCTGGTGTCATATCGAAACAGGTAACCTATCTGCCTTTTTTAGTTATATGGTTCGATTTGAACTGGCACCATATCAAAGTTTAAAATGATGGTATTCAGCCTCTATTGGTTATTTTTGACAAGCTATTAATTAAAAAATAACTGAAGAAATAAGTGGAATTTTTGTCTTGAAAGAGAGGCATCTGGGTTTTAAAAAAGTAAAACAGCAAAATAAAAAGATAGTTGAAGTATTTGAAAGTGTAATCTAAGACCACTTATTAAGGGTTTTACTGTTTGGACAGGTGTGTAGAGAACATTTTGGGTTGTAGCTTAATTATGGTTGCTGTTACTGTAAAATTAGTTTTTATTTGTAAACACACTCCTCCATGTAAACTGAATTTAAAAAAGCAGGACAAAGTGATGAGTCCCTTTAATACCGAGCCTCTTATTTGTTCATGCTCGACTGAAGCTCCACACAGAAGAAAGCAGAAGAAGTTCTTTACCTCACAGCTGAAGGTCTCCATGTCGCTCCTCTGCTGCAGGGAAACTTTGTCTCAGTCAGAGTAAAAAACATTCAAAACATTCATTTGATGAGAAGTGAAAGTTGTTTTCTTCTCCTGAGTTCAGCTCGACCGAACAAACTGCGTCTCTGTGCCGGACTGGAACCTGACTCCCATCCGTCCCCCTGTTCAGTGCTCAGGTTCAGGACTGCGGGTCGGACTGCCATCCCCATTGAGAACAACTATTTCAAGTATCGATGACTGCAAGGTGAAGCCAGAAACAACAAGACAAAATACCTTTTCCGGAAGCACATTTCAAAATAAAGCTAGTTTTGCTGCAATAAGGCTATTTTGATTTCAATATATATATTTTTTTTAACGACTGGTGGTAAATTATTTGCATAACTTAGAAATAAGTTGAATAATCTATTGTATTATATCATACCATATTTTACTATATAGTATGCCTTCTATGTTATTGTATAGTTATAGCCTAAAAATATTTGGTAGGCTATATTATATATATCAGGTTATATAAAATTATAAAAAGGTATAAGCTATTTATTTATGTATTACATTATTTCAAATGGCACTTCAGTTTGCTACTCTGAATTGCCTTTAATTTGTAGAAAATGTAATTTAATATACATTATTACACTTTTTTATAAGCATATTATATTTTATTATTTTACATTTTCTTCTTATTGTTTCTAATTGTTTATATTTCCCAGTTGTGCTCAAAAAATTGCACTTAAGAAGGCCTCATCAACTTTAAAAAAACAAAACAAATTTAAGACACAATTAAGATAAAAAAAATGTATATATGTAAACATGCTTTATTTATTTGTTGTCCTCTTAACCCTCTTAAGTTTATTTTCTGTCTTAATCCTCAAGCTAATACTAAAATAATAATTACATTTCCTCTATTGTCCAATCTTTTATGCTGAAGGTTACGACCGGAAACCCTGAGTGTTGTGTGTGTGTGTGTGTGTGTGTGTGTGTGTGTGTGTGTGTGTGTGTGTGTGTGTGTGTGTGTGTGTGTGTGTGTGTGTGTGTGTGGTTGGTGCGGCAGAGCTGTCATGTCGCTGCAGTTTACAGATGTGGAGTTTCAGAGCGCGTGGAGGGAGCTGGATGAGCCGCAGCTGGAGGGAGGATGGGAGCTTTTCACGGAGACCATGGGAGTGAAAATCTACCGGCTTTATGACAAGGTAGCGAAATACAACAAAAGTGCTGATTTGACAAACGGAATACGGCTGCTGCTGAATGAATGCGTCTGTGGCGTCAGGGGGGGTCCCGTGCGGAACCTGTTCATCAGCTGTTTACAATAATAATCTAATAATCTTTGTTGTGATTCACTGATTTGCATAGTAAGCAAAAACATTAGCAGTTATGTCCTAGGGGCCAACATGAGAAATACCCGGAAATTGAGGGAGAGTTGTTGCACTCGGAAAACTGACTGAAGCGTCCAACCAAACTCCTTTTAAAAATGTGTTATTTTAACTTTGCCACATATTTTGACACTTTTTAATCACTTGTAAAAACCGATATAACACATTTTTAAAATCAGACAGAGCCAGTCTTCAACTCGGCATAACCCTGACATATCAGGATAACAGATATTAATTCATTTTTACACAGAAAGTGTAAGGTTTCATGCTTCATACTTTTGCCTGTTATTGAACAAGTAGTCATTGAAATATAAAACGATTTTTTTATGATAGAAGATATTTTTGGGGAATTAAGTCAGAGACATATCTGGATTCTTAACAACAACTCAGTGTCTTCTTTATTAAATAAGGTTTTTAATTTGATGAATCTACAAACATTAAATTACTTTAGGAAAGTCGTTTAAGAAACCTTTGTCATGTCATGAAGTATTGTGATTGGACACATTAAGTCTTTATGCACATGTGCAAATTTCCCAACAAAACCTGCGAGTAGGTGTTCACTTTGTCAGGTTTTATGGCATTCCAGTGTGAGGAAATAGTCCTCAGACCTGTTTTTCTTCATTTGATTTAAATCCAACACTCTTCCTTGGTCGTCAGCGGGAGAAAGAATGAACCACAGGCCGCTTCTAATCAGAGTTGTGTGGTTTGGGATTAGTCACATACTGTGGGTGCGGTATGTTGTTGGCCTGCATTTTCAATGGGGAAACTTTCATGTGCTGTGTTTCAGGAAACTGGACTTTATGAGTACAAAGTCTTTGGTGTGCTTAACACCTGCTCCCCAGAGCTGTGCGCAGATGTCTACATGGACCTGATGTATCGGAAGAAATGGGATGGATATGTGAAAGGTAAGAAAATGAAGGTTCACGTTATAATTACCACTTTCATCCAACTCTCCTTCATCTTTCCTGCTCCATTATTTGAATTCACCCTGAATAAATGTTCATTTTACTTTGGCTGGAGCTTGTGTTGTAGTCAAGACCACACTAACCGAGACCAGAGTGCTTAAAGACCGAGACAAGACCAAGACATTTAGGGATCGAGACCGCGACAAGACCAAGACCGAGACCGAGACCGAGACCGAGACCGAGACCAAGGATGAGACCAAGACCAAGGACGAGACCGAGACAAGACCAAGACATTTAGGGATCGAGAAAGAGTCAAGACCAAGACATACTCCAGACCAGAGTGTTTAGAGATCGAGACCAGACTAAGGCTAGAGGTGGGCGATATGGGAAAAATATCATATCTCAACTTTTTTTTGGCAAAATCACAATCACGCTTTTATCACGATTTTTTTCATACTGTTCTTCAGACAAATTTGTAAGTTACTGACCAGTTCAACCAAACTTATTTCCCTGTATAATGTTTTTAAATGCACAAAAACTGCGCTGACAAGTTTAATCTATTTTAAAAACATCTTTGTAGGAGGTCTGGAGGTCTCTCACCCAGAACATCTTTAGCATCAGAAATGTCGTTCCCTCAATTTGATCAATATTTATGAACAATTTGAAGGTTTTCCTCACCACTTCGAAATTATAATTTAGTTATGTGTCCTCTTTTTGTTCATCAGGAACATTTTCACGCAGTGATGCATTCATTTAAAAACATGTAGACTTTGAGTTCTTGTGTTTCTGTTCTATTTTAGCCCTGCAGAGTTCCTCCAGCTGGAGCTTCATACAGGCTCTGCAGCATTTGTTTTTGTTTTTTATGACATCATTGGACTAACTTTAGTTTAGTTTATATATAATCAAATATAATACAGAATGTGTTCATTCTGTGACACATGATCAAAGTAAGTTTTACTGACAGAAGAGTTTAATTCATAGAGGGGGCGGGACATTGTTGATTGACAGACAGACAGTCACCATGGTTACTCACTCTCACCTGCCTGCTGCTTTGTAACGTCGTTTAGTGTAATCCCTATAGGTTCAGTTATCACAACAGGTGAGCTTCGGGTGGAGAAGCTTGATAATAACTTTTAAAAACTGAGAGAGAGCAGAAAACACCGACAGCTACATTTTAAACACCGGGGTTATATCTCCCCTGACTGTCTGAGCTCTGCTCTGTCTGTCTGACTGTTAACGTCTCTCTGTGTCGCTATCTGAGATGTAGGCTAATCTTAACTGTGCACACTATGCAGACAAGTTAACTGTTGCTCATGCCGTGTCGGTTTGGAAAAATATCAGAACAGTTGCATATAACCGAGAGGGAGTTGTTTTTGCGGACTTTACTTTTAAGGTTCGTTTTTCACCACTGCGGAGCAGAAGGGGAGGGGGTGAGACGCGTCTGTGTCGGAGCATAAACTGCAGCATGATAGAATAAACACATAAGCCCGGTTCTATGATCTCTCTGCTTTGGCAGATCGTCAGCAAGTTAAAATCCTTCACGATCTAAGATCGTTATATCGCCCACCACTAACCAAGGCCAAGGCAGTTTGAGACCAAGACAAGACATTTAGGGATTGAGACAGAGTCAAGACCAAGGCCAAGGCAGGGGGAGACCGAGACAAGACCATGACCATAAATGTCACTGAAAATCACCATCTTGTGTGCATGGGGCTTATCACTCATTTAGACTGTATCACCAGGAAGGTTGCGGCCGTAACCGTGGGATAAAAGTGCTGGTCTTGACCGGTCTTGATTTAAAATCCGGAGTCTACCCAGTTTGAGACCAAGACAGGACCAAGTCAAAATGCTTTCGATTCCGAGACGAGACAGAGACCTTCAAAAAGTGGTTTCAAGATCGGGTTTCGAAACCAAGACTGACCTGGAGTACTACAACACTAGCTGTGGCGCACTGTTTACATTTGCTTCCCTCTACACCCTCTCGTCCCGTTAGAGTGCTCTTTATTTAAGTATGCTCTGAAGTAACCTTTTCCTTTTCCATTCTTGTCTTGATGCACCTCTACAGTAGCCTAAAGGTAACATGTTGTAGCTGTAGTCATCAGTCTCACTGTATTGTAGCGCCCTGGTCCATTGGAAACAAAACCTCAGCTTGAATCACAAATAGTAGGTATAATTTTAGATGTTACACCTGATTTTTGTAGTAGTGAAAGTAGTTTTCCCAGACTTTCATAGGGTGTTGTTTCAGTAAGTGTTGTTGCCTTTGGTGGTAGCAGTGTCTGTGTTTTTGTAGTGGTTTCTGATTGAGAATGTGTGTAGAGCTGTTGCAGAGGGGCGGTTATACACACATGTAGGTGCAGCAGCGAGAAAAAGAAGGCAAGTCCACTCACTCAGTGCCACAGAAGAGCTTATGAAATCACAACGTTTCAACCCAGATGGTGGTCACACAAATATGACCACCAATATACATAATAAATAGAACTACAGGTGTTTGCAGTCCACATTTGACAGAATATCATAAATGATTACAAAATCACTGAATAGTCCATCATTTCTGAAAGTATTATACATTCAGTAACCTCCATTGTATTTGTTTTTATTAATGTATATCTTATTTTTTTTCTACTCAGAGCTCTATGAGAAAGACTTCAGTGGACAGAATGCGATCTACTGGGAAGTGATTTACCCATTCCCTCTGTCAAACAGAGATGTATCCTTTATTTCCATTTCCCAATTTGCATTATGCATGGTTCTTGGAGGTGGGTGGGTGGCTGGGGGGGACTTTCACAGAGTGTCTTCCCTGACTGCCCAAACCTCAGTATGTGTACATCAGGGAGCGCAGAGATCTGGAGGTGGACAGCAGGAAGATCTCGGTGATCCTGGCCAGAAGTTCTCCAGAGACAGCGTGCGAAGAGAAGAGAGGAGTCCTGCGAGTCAAAGACTACAAGCAGAGCGTCGCCATGGAGAGCGATGGAGCCGGTGGAACTAAAGGTAACACCTGAAGAATCAAACGATAGTAATGCTGATTTTTTTAAATGTATATAAATCATCCTCATGTATTTTATTATTCAAGTCCTTGGAGACACATTTAGAGAGACCCTAACTCACTATGTTGTGGAGGTACAGAAAACAATAAGTAATAAACTAATCAGAGGAGACAGCAAGAAAGACAAAGTTATCATGAACAAAACAAGAAAAATCCCAATATTTAAAGTCAAAAGTGCAAGAATTCACAAAATAACATGAAATATCTTTCCATGTAGCCTTAATATCAGTAATGAACGTTTGCTTTGTTTCAGTTTTCCTAAACTACTTCGACAACCCCGGGGGCATGATCCCTACCTGGCTGGTGAACTGGGCAGCTAAGGTGAGTCTATGCATTGTTTGCCAAAATAAAACATCAATACCATAACTTGAAAGTCAAAATTAAGAAAAAGACAAACAAAAATGAACAAACAAACAAAAATTCAGTGGTTCTAATACTCTTCCTTGCAGTCCTAATAATATAAAAGGTCGAGAGCAACCTCATGTTTTCAGACTTGTTTTATTAGAGGGAACATTTAATCTATTATTGACATGTGGAAGTCTCTGAGAAACCATTTTCCCACGAACACATCAAATGATTTAAATTGCATGCATGTTTCTGTAGACCTACTCAAACAGATCTTTGATGAGGGCGTTAAAAATCGTGTTAAAGGGTTCACTCTCAGGCCTCAGAGAGAGCTCCATCTCTCTGCCGGCTTTATGGTTTTTCCATCGTTATTGTTTGCAGATGTGTTGCAGGGTGATGTAAACATCTCTTCTCCTTGCTGCCTCACCTGGGTGGGTCCATGTCGCTCACTGATAGACAATCTTTTGTGTGTGTGTGTCTGTGTTTTTTTTTTGTAACAGACTGGAGTTCCAGGTTTCTTAACAAACATGCAAAAGGCCTGCAGCAACTACAGCCAGTACTGCCAGGGGAAATGAGCAGAGCTAACAGGACGCTGGAACATGCACAAGGGCTTGATTTAGTTTTCCTTGTCTTACGTTTGGCAGGTATTTTAATGTTGAATGATTAAATGTGACCTTTCTTTATGGGGTAAATGTGACACTGTGTGGGCTGCGACTCGTCCTTGTAGCATGCTGTGGCCTCTTGACTCAGGCATGATTTGCATGACCGGCCACCCTCACTAACAGGCTGGAGGGAAGAAATCAATTGTGTGTATTGTCTTTTATGTGCAATCACTAGAATCTCAATAATGAGCTTTTCTTAAAAAAAACTATGCAAGCCCTGAAGGGCAAGTGAGAAAATTTAAAACACAAGCCTATTCAGGCTTCCGTTTCAAGGCATAATATTTAGGTCCCTGTGATGTTTTGCCTACAATCTGAATGTTGCAAAGGCATAACAGTGGGGGGACCAAGTGACCTCACTCTGTACTGTCTTCAGAGGTAGTAACACAGGCACGACAGAGGTAAGATGGAATCAGCTTAGCCAGCGAGGGAGCGCAGAGTAGTGCCATCGTGGAATCAATTTGTAACTACAAAGATGTAATGACTGCGGAGCTTAGTTACAATGATTTAATTCCTCTGTTTGTGACTTAAGAAAAGGTAAAAAGAAATGCATTGCAAGCTTTATTATTCTAAGATTCCAGTTTAGACAATTTGTTTAAATTACTTTTTTCCTCTTTTTAACTGGGAAAATGTGTCAGCATGCCACAATCTTCTTTTTATGTCAGAGAAAACAGTCTTTTTTAGGCAGGTTAAAAAGTTTAAGAGGCTTGTAATTTTGTTTTTAAGGCTCAAAAAGTTAACACAAACCACTAACCTCCTACAATAATTTGTTAAACAAAATGTTTCAAGAACATTTTTTCACTTTTGATGACATCCAAAACAATGAAAAGAAAAAAATAGATTAGCAGACTTTTTTTTAACCATTTACCCCTCAGGGCTTCCGTAGTTGGGTTTTTTTGTGTGCATAGGATTCAATTGTTTTACCTTGTTTGTAATCTGTCTGCTGTACATGTTAAATGTTATGGATGCAATATAACTTGATTTATGTCTTTAACTTCACACTGGGATTGTACCTTTTGTCCTCTTCAATTCACTCGAGCCACTCCTTTATTACGAGGAAGTGAACATGACGAATCTCTACTTTTAAAGGAGTGTTGCCTGTGAAGATTGTTGGGTGTTTTTTTTGTATGCAGAGGATGTGTTATTATCCACTACGCTGGTTTATTGTGTGTACATGAAAGATACAATATGTGAGAAAATACTTTAGTGATTTAGACTTTACTTCAATACCTCTGTATTTCAGGTGGATACAATTTGAACTTTTAATGAGCTCTATTACTGTGTAATACTGCTGAAATGAATAAAACTTTACTTTGAAAGTTCTTCCTGCACATGAATTATTCCATTGTCCCCTCATATACAATGATGCTTTTTTGACAAAGTGAACATTGTTTTTCTAGCTAAAGACAAAACAGTCCATTATTAAATCCTGCCTTCATGAAGGTCATGATGTTCAAATTTAGTTTTTAAGATATTGATTTAATTTGAAAGATGTATTGTGGTATAGTTTGAGCTGTTTTTAATTATTTAGTGAAGTATTACAGGGAATACTGTAATTTAACCTTCTCACATTGGAAAGAGTCAACTTTGAGCATCGGTCAGAAAATTGTTGTTTTTTATTGATTCGATATATTAGCATTTTAAATGACAGATATTTAAATTGAATTAGCAACACCAAAAATAATACCAAATGTTCCTGTTTATCTTCATATACCTACCTGAATTATAAATGCTGCAGCTCATGTACATTAAACCTTTCATTAAGCACATTTCATTGTAAATAATAATAATAAAACCGGCTGAATTAGGCCTGTTATTAGCAGGTAGGCCGACTGCTTCATTCGCGCACAGGCACCTTTAAAGACAGCCTTTTTTTGGGGGGCCTGACAGCTAAAGATATGCCAACCAGGAGGAGGTGCTGCTGCAGGTGAGGACACAATGTAGGCTGAAGCAACATTTATATATGTTTTATACATATATTTATATATCTTACGTCCTTTTTTGTCCTGTATTTGGCCAAAGTTTTTCGTTGGGAGAGAGATATTTAACTGTAAGAGAGTATAACACTGTTAGTTTTAGGTTACTGGGGCAAAGCTAGTTTTAAAGGCTCCCCAAAGGAACTTTAGGGAGGCTAACTCCAGCTAGCAAACAGGTGTGCAGCTGTAGCATGCTAATGTTAGCCAGACTTAGCTTAATGTGGCTGCCTGGATAATAAAACAGTCATTTTCTTGCTTCGTTTTGTCTAGCTAATAACTTTTCTTATTAACGGTTAAACTTTTTTGTAAAGATTTAACAAAAGCTACACTGAACATGATGTTCTGTGGTGGAAGGCGAGCTGTCGGTTCATGGATTGGCAACATTATGCGGGAA
The DNA here is from genome assembly GCF_963930695.1 of Labrus bergylta. Classification (NCBI taxonomy): domain Eukaryota; kingdom Metazoa; phylum Chordata; class Actinopteri; order Labriformes; family Labridae; genus Labrus; species Labrus bergylta. Next base: position 3,802,183 of record NC_089210.1, on the reverse strand, counting down.
CGGAACCACAGGTTGGACTCGAACCCGGGCCACCCGCTTGGAGGACTGCAGCTTCTGTGCATGTGGCACACTTACAGCTAGATACTAACACCCCAAGATGAATTATTCTTTATTTAGGTAATGATTTGACTGAGCATCTTTCACTATTTGACCAGCAGTATCTATACTTAGACTCAAGTTATGAAGTTGTACTGTGTCCACCACTGGTATTTATTCATACTTTAAAATGCACTTTTACCAACATTTATCATTTTTTGTATGTATCTTAAGACGTTGAACATTACAGAGTTACAGTTGGACCCAAACCAAAGGCAGCTGCAGATGAATTTGTTCATCATGAGCTCTGATAGTTCAGTATGAAAGATGAGCTCTATAATAGAATAAAGAAGCTGAGTAGTTAAATCAGCACAGATGTGACCACCGTGATGACGGTTTTCTGTCCGCAGATGAGAAACATGGAAGCAGACAGAAGCTGGATCCTGCGAAGGTTGGAGTCGAGCGTTGCTTGGCGTGACTGCTGCAGCTGTTTGATGAGCCAGAAGTGAACTGATGACATATTCGAAAGGTTTGTACAACTTTTTGTAATACATGCAGGAAGATGAACAGAAAAGTCCCAGTCTTTAGACAAATGTCTCGTTTAAAAGACTTTGAGCTTTTAACCTGCTTTCTGGTGAGAAGGCAGACTCAGAGGGCAGAACAAACACCTAGCTGTGGGAGTGTCACCCACCTGGGGGAGGGGCTACTGCCCTTTGTGATGTCATGAAGGGAACATCTCCAAACGGTCTGTTCGAGCACACATTTTCTGAAAAGTGGAGCAGGCTAAAGACGGAGTGGTTGGACTTTTACTCATAATTGGGGGGTTTGTAGACGGACTAGGGACACATACTAGTGTCAGAAAAACATGGTGAAGTGTATTATGCATAATATGTGACCTTTAACTTGATCGGGTATCGTTAACATGATCTTTTCTGCTCTAGGATGGGAATAATTCATCAAGCTATCTATTTCAGTTGTAGTAGCAAGGATGACTCTGTCTTCTTTATCACTGATCAGTCTTAAATCTCTCAGCTTGGCTCTCCATTCAACTTTTTTTAGAGCTTCAATATTTCAGTATTTGATCTGCACAACATCAGAAATGTCACTTCCCCCTGGCTTTTTCTTTACCTACTTGTGTTTATTGGATCGAGCATCCGCTGAGGGATGTGCGTGTCTTTTTTGATTTTTCACCTTCCCCGGCTTAACTTGATATTTCAAACTGGATGTTGGCGTATTGGTCCAACCCAAAAAGCAAATCATTTCAGTTCTATGCACTTCAGTTATAAAGTGACAAACCCGAACGTTTGAGCAGATATTGTTCAGTGTTTTAACTTTATGTAGCACTTCTGTTAATAACTGTTGATTGGTTAAAAACGTCCAGGTAACATCACTTTGTGTAAAGCTTTTATTCATTATCGATCATAATCTGTAATCAATGCATTGTATTCATTTTCATCCGCTCAGTTGAAGCCCACTAGTTGCCGCCTCAGAGGGGCTTCTCAGTGGAAACAATGAATTGTGGGGTCATTTCCACGTCGCCCTTATAATCCTCCTGATTACTCTCCTGCCACACTGATAAAAGAGAAAGCAGTGCGACACACCCACGCACGCCTGTCCGTTTTTTTTCTTCTCCCTCTGCTGATCGGTTGTTAAAGTTGTGAAGTGTCGGCGCAGATGTTTCCTGAGGGAAGAAGCTGGTCCCCGTTTTCCTGTGATGTCACGTTTCTGCTGGTGGTGTAGTGATGCTTTTGGAGACTGTTATCCTTTATTGCCCCACTTTACCATCTGTCCGCCATTATGCACCGACAAGATCTTCCCCATAGCTACATTTACAAGCAGTCTGTTATAATATAATCACTGCAAAGAGGTGGTTTTAATCCACAGAGAACCATTTTAACCTGATTGCTCTCCGGCTGCTTACCTTCTATAAATGCCCTCCATGTTTATACCAATAACTGGAGCCCTTATTTTCTCTTTTACAAAAAAATGGTGTGTTACAGTCTGGGTAAGGAGATTTTTTTTGACTCTTGAAGACACCAAGACAGAAATATCAGATCCCAAAATGGTAACAACACTGAGATAAATCCCTTTTGCAGATATTGTAAGGTGTATTGTATGGATCACAACACTAGACAGTTTTAAGATCATTGAATGCGAGCAAACAGTTAAATATCTGTATATATACCACCATGGCTGCACACTGTAGTTCAGTGTTTGGATCAGGATTCATGTAGATCAAAAGATGAATGTTGGCAAACACTTTTTTGAAACATATTAAAAGCTGTGGGTCAAAATGCACAAATTTCATACTTAAATTTGAATGAGATTCTATGTAGGTTAGAAGAAATGCATTTTTTAGAAGTCCAGTATCTACAACTGTTTTTTGGAAAGATAATCTCTTTTGTTTGGGGGTTTAAATATCAGAGAAAAAACACAAAAATGGAAAGTGGAGAACTATGTAAATGGCAATATTGATAGAATAGAGCAAGTTGGGGCGCCGGTGGTGTAGTGGTTTGTGTGGGCGCCCAATGTGTGAAGGCTATGGTCATCAAGGAGGGGCGGCCGGGGTTTGAGTCCAGCCTGTGGCCCTTGTGGTCTTTTATGCATGTCTCTCCCTCTCTCTCTCTTGCTCCCTCTCTCTCTCTCTCTCTCTCTCTCTCTCTCTCTCTCTCTCTCTCTCTCTCTCTTGCTCCCTCTCTCTCTCGCTCCCTCTCTCTCTCTCTCTCTCTCTCTCTCTCTCTCTCTCTCTCTCTCTCTCTCTCTCTCTTGCTCCCTCTCTCTCTCGCTCCCTCTCTCTCTCGCTCGCTCCCTCCCTCTCTCTCTCTCTCTCTCTCTTGCTCCCTCTCTCTCTCGCTCCCTCCCTCTCTCTCTCGCTCCCTCTCTCTCGCTCCCTCTCTCTCTCGCTCGCTCCCTCCCTCTCTCTCTCTCTCTCTCTCTCTCTTGCTCCCTCTCTCTCTCGCTCCCTCCCTCTCTCTCTCGCTCCCTCTCTCTCGCTCTCTCTCTCTCTCCCTCTCTCTCTCTCTCTCTCTCTCTCTCGCTCGCTCCCTCCCTCGCTCCCTCTCTCTCTCGCTCGCTCCCTCCCTCTCTCTCTCTCTCTCTCTCTCTTGCTCCCTCTCTCTCTCGCTCCCTCTCTCTCGCTCTCGCTCTCTCTCTCTCTCTCTCTCTCTCTCTCTCTCTCTCTCTCTCTCTCTCTCTCTGATTTCTGGCTTTGTCCACTGTCCTATCTCTGCAATGGAGGAACATAAAGCCCCAAAAATACATCTTTTAGGAAAAAGAAAAAAAAAGTGTTCAGATAATGATGTTTTCTTTAGAGGCAGTATTATGCTATTAGTATTTTTTTTTTATTGTTGTGAAGTTGGTACGGTTTAATATACAAATCAATACAGGAGCAGTCTGTTCTGAAAGAAGATGCATTTACACTGAACCTCATCCAGCTGACAGCTCGGGCAGATGTTTGATGTTTTATCGCCCTCTGCTGGTGAAAGTAGAACATTGGTAGTTTAAAACGTTGCCCGTTTACTGTGAGCTCAAACTGCTGCACAGTTTTGAGTACATTTGAACTTTTTGAATGAATCTCTCTGGAATAACAGTGAAAGAAGCGTTATGTGGAGTTAAATAACAAACGCATTAACCTGTTTTTTTGACATCTATTTCTACTTGTTGTTTGGATGAAGCAAATTCATCTTATTAAAAAACAGCGTCAAACAGTTTCTCTACCATCTTCAGGTGTTGGAACTTCTTGTCCATTTTTTCTGTCGTTTTTTTTCTGATCTGTTCCAAAATGGTGCGATCTAGTTTCTCTTAAGACCTCATCCGTCTGTTTGGGAGACACCGTGGCAGCAGTGACACAAATCAGACGTCGGATCTGCACTTTAATGCAACATTGAATCCGCTGGAACGTCTTGGATGAACAACATTCGGCCCTCAAATCTTTCCACCGCCAGTCTCTCACAAATGGAGGACAAATATATTTCTTGGCTGGCCGTTGTGTTTGGGAGCGAGGCTCTTGTGATTGGTAATACACCGAGCTAATTAGCTTAAGAAAGTGATCTAGTTTTTTCTGCTGGACTGCTGCCCCCCCCTCCCCCCCAACTCTTCACGTCAGCTCAGATTTCCCAGGTGCCTCGCTGTCTACCAGAGGTAACAAAATAATGGCTCTGCTTGGAAGCCTATTTTTCAACCTGTTTTTTTTTTTAAAGTGATTTTTAATCGATTTTTGTTTTAGATATTGGTTTACTCAAGGGAATCTGTGACCCTCTATAGGCTTTCCTGTGATTTCTTTGTTTTGTGGTAGTCAGCTGTGTTTTGGTGGAAGGCCTTTGGCTCTACTTCATGTCTGACGATTCACATGAAAGCTCGACATGAGCACATTCAGGGTTTTGATTTCTTTAACTTGGGGTGAACAGACCTGCAGGATATCAGGAAAAACAAGTTTTGTTCAATATTGCACACATGATATAGCAGCTTTAACAGTCTATCTGCTGTGTTTGTGTCCCCTGAATTCAAACTTCATCCAAAAATCAAGTTTTTTTTAAAACTAAATTGGCGCCAGTTTATGTGAGTGTAGCGAACAACTGGCTTGAACTTCATTGAGCCTGGGCTGCACGGTGGTTAGCACTATTGCCTCACAGCGAGGAGATTCTTGGTTCAAATCCCGCCTCTGGCCCAATGACAGCTGGGATCGGCTCCAACTCCCTGAGACCCTGAACAGGAAAAAAGCAGTATATGTAATGGATAGATGGATATCCAAGCCTTCATCCAACAGGGCAGAAACTAAAACTGACTTAACCATTCTGACAAGGCCTTGGGGTCGATCCCGGTTCCGACCAGCGGTTTGACCAGCCAGCTCCCTTCTGCACACATCTTGTCTCCAAATTACACCACCAGCACAATTAGTCAACACTTCATCGTCGGGATATTCTGGCTTCAATTCAGTCCAAGGAAATGAGACAGAGAAGCGCTGTCCTTTTTAATATAAAGTCAATTTTTTATATCAACACATAGTTTTGGTTAAATCCATATGAACTGACATAAGAGAGGTTGAGACTTTAACCGTTTTGCTTTGTCACTGTATCTTCATATGATTGTGCACTTACTGTGTGTGTGTATAAAACAATTAAGAACTGATTTAAACATGACTCTAATGAAGCTCATGGAAAAACGTCTGCTTTTAGAAAAATACATAAATAAATAAATCCTTTCAGACTGTCTGTAAAAATATTCCAAATCTGTCAAACACAAGAGCACCATTGGAGCAGACACCAGCTGATAATGTCGTGATGTCTGTCTGACATTTATCCTCCGGCCACGCGTCTTACATAACTCAGTTTTCATTGCAGTCAAGCGGCTCGATGTCAACATCAGCGACGGCAAGCACAGAGGCCGTGCTTCTCTGCCAGTCGAATAAATCAAACATCGAAACATGTTGGGCTAATTTCAGCCTCACTGAATCATAATTCATCAAGCTGTTACTGAGCTTAAGTGCTTATTTTAGATGAGAGGCTTCCTATAAATGAGTGGGTTGTCTTCAGGCGGGTGTAATTGAGATATGATCTATCGGTGCGTTTAAGGGAACTACAAGAAGGTCGTGCTCATTAAAAACCACTTAAACCATTTTCCCCAACTTTGCCTCAGAGTTCTGATTTTCTTTCGAAGAATAATATAACGTTGAATATCTAGCTGCCAATCAGATCTCGACAGAGGTCCTCCTGATGCTTGAGTGAAGACTTAAGTTAACTGGAAAACAAGCTGGCCTCTTTGAATCAGTTTTTTTAAATACTAAATCTTGGCAGACGGGCTTCTTACTTTACAACAGGCACAGCGCCAGGATCCCATTTGGGCCCACATCATTTTTGGCTTGCCCTGTTAATATAGAAGATAGAATGGTTTGCTCTTCTTACAGCCTACATGCTAAACTTTTAAAATACTTACTTGTGATGTTTCTCTCAGAGACTGCCTTTCAGTCACCTGCTGTTAACTCATGTATTCAGTGACACGCCCGAGTGAAACACTCTTCCTTAATGCCCGATGCAAAAATAATGATCGATAAAAGCACCTGTCTGATCGATGTCTCTGTAGGTTTCTCAGCCATCCAGGTCATGGTAAATTCCAAGCTTGATCCAAAGGAAACTGGACTTGGATCTTGAAGACGTTTCTCATATCTTAAAGAGGTGAAATAGAAATCGTCATAAGAAAACTTGATTAACAATTTGGGGCAAAAAAGAGACAGGACAGTGGATAGAGTTGGACATCGGGTGGAAAGAGATAATGGGGAAAGGCATCCAGGAAAGGAGCCACAGGTTGGATTTGAACCCATGCTGCCTGCTTGGAGTGCTATGCCTCTGTACATGGTGCATGCATACTCACCGCTAGGCTACCTACAGCCCCTAAAGTTGGCTTCTCTAATCAAGTGTGGATATGATTGACGGTTTCCAAATCGCCTTTTTTAAAACGAAGAATTGGGCTCATTATTTTTATCACCCACATTCAGGTCCGTCCTGTGGAATCGTACTCGCATGCTGTTTTTTGTTTGAGGATTTTAAGCCAGAGAGCACAAAAGCAGGTTCTTTATTTCCCCCTCAAAAGAAAGTGAGAGGCAGAAAAACTACAATTAAGAGGACCCGTCTTTTACAGCACACTAACATTGAATGAAGTCCTATATTTAAAAAGTTTGTCTGCGCTCCGATGGATATGATTGCGTAATAGCAGTGATCATGGGTTGCATGCTTAATGCCAGCTATTTGTTACCCTGAGAGTTTTTTTTCTCCTTTCTTGCATTCATCAAAAATAATTGTGTTTTGTAAGCGGAGCATACTTCCAGACTGGCACCTCCTCAGAGTCGCAGCCCCCCTTTTTCTCTCTGGGCCCAACGTAAGCCCCCCGCATACCAAAGAGGGACGACTCGTGTTTACCTCTCCCCACCGGCACAGAACCGACGGCAGACTGACTTGAGGGTCCTCTCCTCCTCTTTCTTTTCTTTTTTTTTTCTTCTGTGGTTTCTGGCAGCCAGCGCCAGATTCCTCCATGTCTATCACTGCAATCAGCAGGCCAGACCCGCAGTCAGCCAAGCAGCTTGAGACAAAGCAGCATGAGCAGCTGAACACAGAGTAGGTGAAGCGTTTCTTTTCTGGATACTGGAGTCGTTCGTATCTGCGCTTTTTCTGGCAGCTTTGTCAGTTTTTTTTATTTTTTTTATCGTTGTTGTCATTCTGCTTCTTCTTTCTTGATAAGCCAAAGTGCTGCACGCTCCATTTCCTCCTGAAGAACTCAAAGGAGTATAGCTCATCTGAAGTCTTGTACTGAAAGTCTAAGTGTAAATTCTACATGATCTGTTAGATTTATGATTGACCCTGATTAATCACAGGCTAAATAAAACCTCAGACAACCTCAAATTATGTCACCACCCCTCTCTCTCTCCCCCCCCTCCTTTCCCTTTCGTTTGCCCATGATCATAAAACCAAAGTACGTGCTGATGTGCTAAACGTCCTATTTAAATGGCAGAGGGTGTAAAGCATCCAGAAAATAAGGGTGTCGGTTAAAAATGCATGTAACGCAGAGACATGTTTATCGAGGAATGAAAAATAGCGATCATTTTCCTCTGGCAACCGTCGGAGTGCTTTTCTTGGAGCGCTGCTTCACCTTCTGTGATTGTTTGGATTGGACTAAATCAAACTCAACGCCGAGATGCTGAGGCGGCGGAGAAACACAAGACGAGTGGTGACACAATGTGAAGTTTTTCTCTTTGAAAAATGAAACAAACCATTTGAAACTGCGGCTGGTGTTGTATTCCTTCCTGATTCTCAGGACAGCTTTCGAAGCACAGTGGTAGAATATCTAGAGGACAGTGGGCGTTTTTTTTGTTTTTATGTTTTCACACTGTTAACCTCCTGACATGATTTGTTGTGATTTGTGAATGCAAATGGACACATTTTTCACTTTGGCTTTTTACTGCCAGTCCTCAAGTTAATTTTCTGTCTGAAGTTAAGTAACTCAAAGTAACTCAGGTTGTGAACATGAGGATCTTCTCCTTCTTAAATGAGCTGATGTGAGAACGCAGCAGGAGATAATCAGGACAATTCTCCACAAGCAAGTGTGCAGAAGTGATGACTTTAATCTACTTGCTACGCTCTTCATGCCTGTATGTCCTTCTCCACTCTTGTTGATGCCATGAATATGTCGAAGAGCACGCTGCATTGATATTAAGGCAAGAACTATCCCCTTTCTGTAGCTTCATCTGCCATTTACACCCCCCTTTAAATGATTACTTATCAATAAAAAGAGCCTGATAATCACAGGATATTTCTTTCATTTGTTTTCCTCTGTTCAGTCACACGTGGGCAGTTCTGTGTTTGAGGTGTACTTCCTGTCTTAACTCACTAAGACATGATCTCACGCTGAAGAGAGACCTGGACCAGACGACAGCGTGCATGCATGCGATTAAAAAAAATTGAACAAATATAAAAGTTTTTAAAAAAAATCAAAGTCAACCGAAAACAATCTGCACAGACGCAGTGATTCTGAGCTCTGATTGGCTCTGTTGTTATCTCAACTTCAAGATACAAAACACGGCTGAGTGCTCGTTTAAAGGGTCTGAAATGATCAGATGTGGCCAGAAAACATGCTTCTTAAGATGCACGACATCTTCCTAACCTGACTCACAGTCAAATTTAAACAAGTGTTCTGTCGTTCATAACTCGCTGTACAACTAATGGATGAAGATGAATAATCAAACTAAAAACCAACATTTCATTTGAGTTTCATACTTGAACAACATGTGTTTGCTGTTTCTGTCCCTCACATAATGACTCTCGTCATTTTTCATACTCTGACTCTCTTTAAACGTCTCATCCCGCCGGAGGCTACACTTCAGATTGTGGCTTCATGTTACGCTGTCATTATCAAATTAACCAAGAATGACATCGTTCTTCGGTGCGTGTCGACACCAAAGAAGAAGAAGGAGAAAAAAAAAAAAACTGTGTTGTTTTTAGATATGAATCTCTGTGTCTCCACTCGTATTTGTGTTTCAGTAACCCCACACTTTCTATGGAGCAGTGAAACCGTTTTAAGAGAATTGTTTGTTATTTCACACCGAGCGCACGGAGCCAGCAGTAAACCCGTCTGTGAACTTAAGTGCTCCTCTATAAACTTCCCAACAGTGTATCCCCTGGTAAAAAAAAAAAAAAGAAAAAAAAAGTGTTGGTCAGAGATGGATAGGGGGCAGTTTGGGACCAATAAACCCAAAATCCACAAATACCTCAAATGAGATGTCTCATTGTGTCCCTGCAGACTGATTTACTGACTCCCAGAATCAAAGGCCGTCACCCTCGCTCTGTCGTCTTTCACAAACATGCGAGGGAGTCGGGGGAGGACACACAATGGCTGCGACGATATTACTGTTATTATCACCCTGCTTTTGTTCGCTCTGTGGCATCAGATCTCTGGTAATGCGTATAATTCATGTGCTGCTGCAAAAAGTGTTGGGAAAGGGGCCATTTTTAAATTGGCCTTCTGAAAAACCCATAATGCAATGCTTTATTACTGGCACCCCCTTAATGTTGAACGTTTGAGTCATCAGGCATGGACACAAAACCAAAAAAAACAACTTATCTCCAACAGTTCAAACCAGACGACTCAAGTCTTTTTTTCTGCACACACAGAAGTCCTGATTTAGCCAAATAATGCATTTCAAGTTTTGTTATTACAGATCAGAAAAATTAAATATGATTATTGTTGCACTGACTGAAATAATGTTCTTTAAAAATGTTCTCCTGCTTAGCCATGCAAGGCGGACATTGAATATAACATGACTAATCAGGTCCTCCAAACATGCAGCTCTTAAAATGCTTCTTTTTGAATTGGGTTTGGTTCAAGCCAAGCGGCAACCTCCGGTGATGAAAAATAAAGCCGACGCAGAAGTGCAAAATCCCGCTTGAAGCTGGCTCTCGGAGCTCCGGAAGTCGCATATACACAATATTAAAAAAGAACCCAGAAATATTTTTTTTTAAAGCCTAGTACAAAAAAACAAATATGTCTAATTATAGTAAGGCGTGCTTCTTTACGTTTTGGTTAAAAAGAAATCATAAAAATAAAAGATTAGAGCTTATTCTACCTCCCCTGACCTGATCGCTCTCTGCAACAGTAGCTGGTTGAATCCTGCTCTTTGTTCCCTCTTTTCAAACACTATAACCTGCTGAAGTAGCCCTGCACAAACCCAGGTATTGGCAGTAGTTGAGTCTCTGGCGGGGAGCACATCTTGCAGCATCATTAATGCCACTGCTCATTACGGCTTTGACCTTGAATCCACACACACGGGCTAGAAATCCAAAGATTTGAAGGGGGGTTGAACTTGGCCACTGAAACTCTGACTCTTCCACTTTTTCCTGGGAAAAAAAATGCATCTTAATTGACCGCGCTTGCGCTGTCGTTTTTTTAAATTTTATTTAAAAAGATTTCTCTTTGGTTCTGCATCCACCATCCAAGACCCAGTTAACAAAAGTAGGCCGTGTCAATAAATGATTCAATCCACCTCAATTATTTTTGGTTGTTTTGTCAGTGTGTTTTCAGAATCAGGAGAGAGGCTGAGGTTCAGACTCTCAGGCTTTGTCGCAGATTAATTTGTGATTGTAGTTAGTTTAATTCTACGCCTATTAACCGGTCTCACAAATACCGACGGGGATCCGAGCTGTAGACGTGATCCTCACTGAGGCTGTCTGGATGAGTCTGGTGCCGATGTTCTTCTGTGAGCTGATTCCACATGTTTGTAGTTTGTTTTACACACACACACACACACACACTCACTCACAATCACACACAATCACTGGCAGGCTGAACTGTACAAATATTGTGGGAGGAAATCGCTTGACCTTCAAGTATCAGTCTTCATGAGAAGGAAGGGATGAGTTCATCAGAAATCTGAGCACGTTCAAAGAACATTTCAATAGTCTTTGGATGAGCCCCCCCTCGCCCCCCCTCGCCCTCCCCCCTTTTTAAAAAAAGTGTGATAACATCAGCTTCTTCCAGGATCACTGTTGCATAAGATCAAAACCAGCCCCTTTATCTCCACATACATTTTTCTTCTCTCAATGAATTTTTTAGTCACTGATTCCTTGTTTGATCTCAGACTAGACAACAATTATAAAAGTCATATTGCCTTCTTTTAAAAGATATTGAGGGCAGTGTATAATTTCAAATATATGAGATATAAATATGAGATTTCTACGGAAGCCCAAAGAGGCAACTGAGAGACAAAAAATAGTTTTAAGTCTGATCAAAATAGTTTTCTCTCCTTTGGTGATGATAAAAGATCAGCTGAAAGAAGTTTTCCTGTTTATTTTAGAAGGTACCCCTGTTTTTCCTCATTTGTTTTTATTCTCATTTGGGCCACAAGAGGCTGTATTGCGCCAAATTCCCATGTTTTCAAAATACATTTCTGGTCAAAATGAAGACATGACAGTAATAGAAAAGTAAAATAAGGTATTTTGTAGAAATTGGAATCTCATTTAGAAGAAGAAAACATGAAGTGAGTAGAGGTGAGAGGGATTCCTGGAGGTCCTTGATGCTTCTTAAAATCACAGTGTAGGGGGCGCCAGATATCTGACTCTGTCCGCTGTCCTTTCTCTAAAATAAAGACATTAAACAAAACAAAATCAACCTCAAAAAAAATCTTCTCTCCAGAGATCTAACCGCAAAAGAATCATCTCCTGTGTTGATCTCTCGGGCTAACAAATTGATTTATTGTCTTTCACTCTGTTTCCCTTTAGGACACTTTTTTTTAATTTAAGATCTGCTTTGTTTATTTAAAGTGACATTTATGTGACTGATAAGCACACCTTTGAAGTGTCATGGTGTCCATTATTTCCCCTCAGGATATACGGCCACTGATTATACACATTACGGTTTAATGTGAACGCTTTGAGTAGCTTACCCACTGCTCCGCTCTGAGCGCTGCTCTGGACTCAGAGTGGGATTGAGGATTTTTTTTTTTCTCTCTTTGTAGTTCTCTGAGAATCCAGGGGTTTCGGTGGGCTTTGTTTAGTCTGACCCTCCGTGTGTTTCTTCTGCTCCTTAAGCCTTTGGAGACGCTGATCTCAGAGTGTCTTTTTACGACCAGCAGCACATCATTCACTGTCAAGCTCCACAGAGTCTCTTCTTCTTCTACTGCTGCAACTCAGCTCGTCACCCAGAGTGTCCATACGTGCACTGACAGGACGATTACATCAACCTGGTCATAGAGTTTAAAACAGAACTGTACAAAAGGAGACCATCATCTAAACAGAGAACCATTCTCTTTCAATCAGGGTTCCTCTGGTCCATCCAAACTCCAAACTAAAAGCTCTAATATGTAGGAACTTGGTTTGGTTTGGTGCACAGCGAAGGTTTCTAAAACTGTTTCCACCAAGCAGTCCGGTTCACTACGCTTCACTACGGTTCGGTATGGTACCCGGTTATTGGTATTTCCCCATCAAAAGTTGGGAATGGTACCAAATAACCGATCTGTTCAGTAATACTTTTTCGCTACCCTTCTGTTGGGGTGCCAAGCGTACCGAGCTCACCCTAAAGGCTGGAGCTAGACACACTGCAGTCTGTACACTGGTGGAAAGATTCATCACTGCACGTGCACTATCGCTATCTGACTTACATCCCGCCCACCAACTAAGGGATATGGTTGGCTGTGGGAAGGAAAGCCAGATCAGGGTTCACCGTACCAAACACCTGGACCGCTTGGTCGAAACGTGGCTTTAATGGAACTGTCGTAAGACTCATCGGGCTGTTACACCTTCCCCTTCTTGGTCAAGCTGCATTTGTTTACGAGCAGATAATTGGAAATTTGGTGTAAGGTGGATTCATTTGTTTCAAACCTGAGGCATAACTTGGCTTAGACGACTTTCTGTACCCGCTAAAGCTGCTCAACATGCGACGATGTACACGCCATCTCTCGTCAGTTGCATAGAAGTAGTTGTTATGATTGCCAAATCCTTTCTTAGTATCTTTTTTCAAAGTTAAAAAACAAATCTTCCTCATGCATTTGATTGACCTTATTAAGGTACAGCTTTTCTCATCTGAAATCCTTTTTTGGAGGTATCGCCTGGATTCTTTTACCAATCGAACCCCTCAGTAGACGTCACACAGATTAACCCCTTCAAAGACAGTCAGGAATGTAGAGAGAGTTTAAAGGTAGGAGTTGATTTTGAGGGTATCATATCCATTTAAATGATGCACTATCGAGTCACTGCATTTGTTTCCAAGGATGAAAGAGATTTAATAAGATGAGTAAGGTTTTGAATCAGCCTTCATATGGGCATTTACTTCCAGTTTCTGTTTTTCTTTAATAAAGCAGCAGCTCCGGTCACAGAGTCGGCTAGGATCGACCATCCTGGTTCCTGAGACGAGTTAAAGATCTTAAGCTGGGTGTCTGTGCGCTGCACCCGGTGGGCTTAAACATATATCACACTGGCAGAAGGCTGTTTGCTTTCAAACACCCCCACCCCTCCTTCAACCAAGCAGACCGCTGATCCCCTCCTCGTCTCTATCTCGCAGTGAATCCCTTCGAGTCCGGGACACAACGTTGAGTTTTCACAGCCAGACAGCACCCATGCTGGCCCAGAACTTCTTTGATCCCCACAGAGCTCGAATCTAACAGGTTAATGACGTGTGCTCAACGTCAAGAACTTACATAAATAAACAGAGACACAAACAGTTTTAAACATTTCTACAAGGACGTACCGCAGCATTTTGATGTTTATCCATTTTCTTTTGGTTTTTATTGTAGTTTTCAATTCCACTTGTAGGGTCAGCTTTCCTGAACAAATTACGCGCAATTGGGCAATTCAAAAACCCAAAGACACATTTTGGGACCACTTCCTGTTGAGCTCATGAGAGCGCAACAAAAAAATGACATCCAAAATGATAATTACTCACCAAGCGGGGACAGTAAAACCCCAAAATACGGCATTTAAAACAGAATTTGTATATCTTAAATGATAATGATTATACGAGATTGAAATGTTCTAAAGTGGCTCAATTAGTGGAAATATGTTTTTTTGAGTTTGCAAAATGTCTGTTAGCAAACTTTTTTCAGTCAGCTCCAAAAGGATGATGGGAGCCAGAGAGGGAACTAATGTTAGCTAGGAGGTTAGCGCTAACACTGCTGATCAAATGAGCATATTGATACAGCTAAATCGTATCCTGGGAGGGCCGTGTTAGGGGCCGAGTTATTTCTGCAGGCAGGCCTGCTTACAATGTTCAAAAGAATCTGTGATTTTTTTTTTTTCTTTTCCTTAACAAATTTCTGATAATCATTTCGGGAGGGAATCTTATCAATGGGGAAATCTGGCAGAGAGATTAAAATACTAAGTGTAGGAAAACTTTCTGTCCTTGATCCTTAAAAACGCAGCTTGAAGTGAAGTATGAGCTGAATTGGTGTTTCTGCGGCTAAAAGTCAGGCGTTCAGAGTTCACCCAGCAGGGGCTGAGGTGGAGAAATGTGCAGGGTTGTGAATGACGCCTGGCTTTTTGCTGTTGTGTGTTTTTTCTTTTTGAAAAAGACTGTGAACTGTCCTGCTGACCCCCCGTGTGACCCCTTTGATCAGTGGAGCGCGGTGACAGTGTGCTGCTGTGTCACATCACATCACGGCAGACCATCTATCAATCTGGACTTCCCCTCAGAGACCCGACATTTATCTGCAGCACATCTGACGTGGGACAAGAAAACCCCAGCGATACGCTATCTGCTACACGACTGAGCTAATTTGAAAGATCACTTCTTTAGATTTGAAGATTTGATGGTAAATAAATTCTTTAGGGTCACTTTTAAAGCCGTTTCAAAATAACCCCCCCCCCCCCCCCCCCCCGCCCTGTACAGTGTGTGCCAGTGATGACAATAACTAATCAGACCTATTTAGTTTTTTGTACCAGGCTGTTGTGTGTGACCTCCGGTGTTCCTGGAGCCAGCCTCTAGTGGACACTCTGTGAACTGCACGATCTTGCACTTCCGCATTGGCTTCATTTTTCAAGACCAGAGGTTGCCGTTTGGTCTGTATTTCTGTTTGGGTGCCACAGATTCTCACACAGAAATATGCTCTGTACTCTCTTCAGTAGTAGTCCGTCTTGCAGCCAAAAAATGGATTATTGTTATTTTTTTATCAAACATATGACTGTAACTGTTTTCCTTGCCGTCGAGCTTCTTGCAGTCGGTGCCACGTCGAGTGTCCGTGCGAGTCTTTACGTTTCATTGTGCGTGAGAAAATCGCTTCAGAAAACAAACAGCGGGCCGCCCGCAGCAGTGGAAAATGTCTTTCTCTCTCTCTGTTTATGTGATGGTCTAATTTAAACCAAAACACATCTCATTGGTACAAATTGCCTGTTAATTTGCTTGTGTGCAACGCAGATGTTCCTTTTCAGCGTCAATAAATTTGCCCTCAAGAATCTCTTGAAAAAAGAAAAAAAACAGTCAGTAACCGTTAAGTCCCCCTCTTTTTTTCTGGTTTATTAAGAGGGAAAAGAAGGGTCTCTGTTATTTTACCCACAGATCTAAAACACACACAAACAAAACCCATCACATGCATCAGTGTATGGATGGATGTCAGAGAGGCCCCCCCCTATGAGCCACGAGTATGACCCCTTAAAATGACCAATAAAGATTCTAATTTGTGGACTAAGACTATGTTAAACGTGCCTCCCTAATTTCATAATTGTTGGTTAAACTTAGTTTTAGCCACTTCATTGTACTTTTGTATGGGATGCTATAAAACAACTTCACCCCAAGCATGCTTAAGACCCTTACAGTAAAATTTAAACACATTTCTTGAGATTGAAAAAGATTTGATAGTTTTCAAACACATGTTTAAAAAAGGTTTAGACTCTAAATAATTGTTTGTTTGAAGAGCCTGTCTCCCACCCGACCCCTCTTCCCCTAGATTTGATGTGTACGCAGTTTGCCATTTCAAGGACACTGAAGCTTCAGTGTTTAGCCAGCTCTGCATCCGTCTACTTCGTGGAGCTTCATTGGAAACATGCATCCCATTCCAATAGAAAAAAAACAAGCGTTGATGGTCATATGTAAAAAAAAAAAAAAAAAGGCAACCCAGGAGGTTTTCAGGGACAGGCTGTCTGAATTTTTTTTTTTTTTTTTTACATTTTAATGTGTGAAAACATCTTTAGAATAAAGTCACATTACATGTAACATGAAGTGACTTCTTCATGCTCCTGCAGGCCGAACAGGAATTCTGGGAAACTGTCAGCGTGTGTAAATCAGAGCTAATCAGCTACCTGAGCAGGTATGATCTCTCACCAGTGTTTTTAAGAGTTTGACAAAAGAAAGAAAGAAGTAGAGAAACCGACACAGTTTGAGTTGTTTGGCTGCAGGGCCCTGGGGAAGAATGTGTCTCCCTCTAAAGCGTCACCTCTAAAAGAAAGCAGATTACGTTACACACAGATTACGTTACACACAAACATGTCATTTGTGGACACTGGGGTGGAAATGTCTCCCTGGGGAGCAATCAGGACTGACTCAACTTTTTTTTTTTTAAAGTCTCTTCTCTCTCTCTGTCTCTGCCCGCTCCTCATTTTCAGACTCCTGGAATTAGTCGAAATCCTAGCTCGTAGTATTCGCCCGTCCCCACACAGCTCGGTTACATTGATTAGAAATCAATTAACAATTTCCTGTTTGTAGAAGTCGCTCTGAAATTCAACGCCGGCCGGAGATCAATCAGAGCTGGGAACCTTTTTCTCTGCAGCAAAGACTCACAGATACTTCTTCTCTAAAGATTCACAACATGGAATCTATGGAGACAAGGAGTGCAAGATATATGACTTCAAAGTGTTTAGTCCAAAACTTTATGGAGAAATGCCATCTGTAAAACCCAGTTAAAGAAGTGAGTGGCAACTCTTTACACAAAGAGTATGTTCAATTTTCACTTGTACTTGTTTAAGTAAATTAGCGAGTCCAAATCTTTAATTTTGTGCTTTTCATGCTTTTATTTCAGAGATAGGAAAGTGGATAGGATCAGAAATGAGGTGGACAGAGAGTGGGGAAAGGAGCCACAGGTCGGATTCAAACCCGGGCCGCCCACCCTGGGGAACCACAGCCTCCGTTCAATGGGCGTGAGCACTAACCACTACACTACCGGCGCCCCAATAACTTAAATTCTTACCAGTCATTGGCTCCCAGTGAGTCCGCTGCATCGCCGCCTCTGAGACATTCAGAGTGAAGGTGAAATGTCACAGGGGTGAAAATACCTCGGCTTGAAACTGAAGGCTTAAGTCATGAATTTAAAGTATGCACATCTTCTCAAAACGAAGTAAAAGTTCCTATAATAAAGATAACAAACATCAAAGATGATATCATCTCATCTGTCATCTTTCTAAATTGGACTTTCTTCACTTGACCTTGGAGGCGTTTTGTTCCCTCTTAGGGAGTTCGGGACTCTTTTTCGGCTTCCCAGAGTCCCAGACCTGGTCCAGCCTGTATAAGCTCCAGCGCCGCAGAGGGCATCTGCTCAGTGGGGACCTCGGTTGTGTCTGCGTGAAGCTGCTCTCTAACATTTACACTCTTGCACCGGCAACAAAGCTAGCAGCCATTCCTGTGGAAGCAGCGCCGGTCATTAAGCATAATTTGTCTGCTCTCTCCCCGAGTCGAAAACACACAAAGCGGTGTGAGTAAAGTCAGCGTGAGGTTGTCTTCTGAGCTGTCATGTGGAGGGATGGAGGAGGGGGGGGGGGGGGGGGAGGGGGCACATGCTGGGCAGTGGTGGGAGTGTGGGGGAAGGAAGGGGGCAGACAGCGACAGAGAGGCTGGCTGGGGGAGTTGGGGCGAAAGGGGGGGGGGGAGCTCCACAGGACTGTTTGGGACACCACCTACAACCACTGCACCCCCCCCCCCCCACCACCACCTACAACCACTGCACCCCACCCCCCACCACCACCGACAACCACTGCACCCACCCCTCCATACTGCTGTGTGTTAAAACAACAGCCCCTGTGGCCAGCCAGGCTCCATCTCCCCTACTGGATTTACGCATGATTCCCAGATCCCCCCCCCCCACCTCCCCCCCTCCCCCCCCCCCCCCCCCCTTCGTCTCCTCTTGCTTCTTCTCCTTCATCCTTCATCCTTCAACAGCAAGTAACTTTCACTGCTGCTCTGTAAAGCCACTTCTAGCCCATTTCTCAGTTTTTTTTGCACTATTGGAAAGTCATATAGCATCGTCAGAGCTTAAAGGCTTTATATGTGATTTTTGATCCAGCAGATGTCGCCCTTGAGCACCAGCCTGAAACTAAAACGCTCGCGCTGCATTGTTGTGTTAGCATGCTAATGCTAGCGATCTTTATTATGCTGGTATCTTCACACTGCATGTAAATTGACCTGAAATGAGCGTGATCTAGAAACACAGTTAAGCAGTGAGTACAGTATGTTATTCTTCTTTTCTCTAGTCCCTCAATTAAACAACTTTATACGTGAGGGGAGGAGTCAGCCGGCCGTCCGGGCGATGTAAACAAAGTGAAGATAGGACTCTGAAAACTCTGAAAACATCACAGACAGTGGGACTCGGGTGTTACACCCATTGTAGACAGTCATGACTCACAGAGTTATTTTCAGAGGATATACTTGATTTATATTACATTTAAGTGTGAAAAATCACATACAAAGCCTTTAAGGTCACTATAATTAGCTGCATTTGTAATATATTGTGATTACTGTTATAATTGTCAGGGAGGTAGATATTTAATCAGGGAGCCTATATGTCAATCAAAATTAGGGAGTATGCACCTTTCTGTAAATATTAATTTGAAAGGCTGGCATAAATCCTGTCTGATTCAGAGTCTGTAGCCCAAACATCTGACAAAGTAAGGCTCTGTGGCTCTGATGTGTCTTTTTGTCGGTGTTTTGACAAAGTCCTGATCCAAACCAGCCGAGCTGCTGTTCAATCACAGAGCGCAGAAAACTTCAGCGCCCTCCGTGTGTCACGTTCTGCGTCGACAGGAGAAAAAAAAAAAGAAACACTCTCCTGTCTGACAGAATCCATCAGAAAAAACCTGTCTGCCTCCACGTCTGTTTGAATTCACAGCAACAACGCTGTCGCATGTTGAACCAACAGAGAGGCCGAGGTGTGAACGAGAGGAGGTGCGAGAAGCTAACAGAGCGATTATAGGTTCCTTCCTATATCGAGCCGCAGAGCCGCCTGACAGAGAAACTCAGCAGCAGCTGATAGTTAAACAAACATGTCGAGGCTCAGACACACAGACCTGTGAATAACACACAACAGACTTTTTTTTTTCTCTCCATTTATTTCATTTAATGCGACGTCGTTCATTTCCTTCTTCTGATTTTTTTTGTATTCCTGACGCTGAGTTTGAAAAATTATTTGATCCATTGAAGACAGCAACAAAGGATTTATAATTTATAATTGTATTTATTGATAAATAACTGAGTCTACACATCTAATGCCCCACACATTATCACAGAGTTCAGTGACACCTTCAAACGGCTCCTTTTGATTTATTAACAAACCAAAAGTTGTTCATCGTATAGTCAACAAGGATTAAGATTCACAGCAAATCTGAGAAGACAGAAACGGGGAATGTCCGACTAATGATTAACACGTGATTAGAAAATGTAATCTGTCCATTTTGTCATCTTAATCTAATTCTTGGGAGAAACATTGAATATTAATGTGGCATAAAAGCGTTCACATTGTACAAGGTTGTCTGCGCAGTATTGATTAAATTCATCTTAAATGAAAACTTTCATTTCAAGAGTTTTTCTTGTTTCTGAGGTACAAAACAAAGACCTCTGACTTTTTGTGTCAGTTTGTTTTATATTCAAAGTGCGGACACATTCCTGTTAAAGTGGGTAATTAAATTATTTAATCAGAATAAAAAACACACCTTACACGACATTTGGGTTGCACAGATTGAACGAGCTGAAGCATCTAAAGATACTTGAAGACTGAGGCTGTAGTACTCGTCGTCCCCCACTTTCTCCTACCAACATTTCCTGTCTCTCTTTAGCTGTACTAATCTAATAAAGGCAAAAAGTCCCCAAAATGTATTGGCAATACTCGAAGACATGACTTCACAACACGCCCAAAAACTAATTTTGTACCTTATTGACATGCAAATCAAAACATACTGTATATGCACTCTGATCATAAAAAAATGCAGTTTTTCTTTTTTTCAAATGAAAGATATACAGAGTTATATAGACTTGACTTTTCTATTCTGTTGACTACTCAAAGCGCTTTTACGCCGCATGTCACACCTACACATTCACACACTGATGGTAGAAGTTTCTCTGTGACGTGTCCACCAGAAGATGAATTTGAAGTATGATGTCATGTGTCTTGTCGCCCGTTGCTTAATATAAACCGCTTCTCGGTGAAAAGTGACCGTCTGTCTGTCTGTCTGTCTGTCTGTCTGTCTGTCTGTCTGTCTGTCTGTCTGTCTGTCTGTCTGTCTGTCTACCTGCCTGCTCTCCCTCCCTCCCCGGGCTGCATCTCAGCCCTGCTCACAGCCTCACTCACGATCTGCTTGCCGGAGAGCTGCGGAGGTGAGCTGGGAAGCGCCTGGGTGGCAGGGCAACACACGGGGCCTCCCTGGCTGGCGCCTGTAATTTTACCTTCCCATTCATCAGCCAGAGATATTAATAATAACAGCACATCTGGATTCACTTTACTGTCTCCTGTTAACCCTTTCCTCTGCAGCCGCTGACTGCTACTGCAGCCGCTGGCCAGGCCTCAAAACCCAATGAAACCCCCCCCACACCACCCCCACCCTCCTCCTCCTCCTCCTCCTCCTCCTCCTCCCCTCAGGACTCAAGACCCATTCCTCCTGCTGTCAGTCTTCATTTCTCTGTCTCTACCTCTGCTGCTGTTTCCTCTCTCAGCTGCACAGAGCCAGCGAGCTCATCTGAAAGCTTTGTGTGCACTTCACATAAGTCAGAGGAGGTGTCTGCATGGGCACAGAAAGGCATTCATTGTTATTAATGTGCATGTACATCTATTTGGCCCTCAGTTATTTCAACATACAGTGTAACAACATGTGTAATATGTTCAAAACAAAGCAGTGTCTCTAAATGAAACAAATCAGGAGCCACTAAAAACGTCTTAATCGTTTGATTTAAAGAGACAAAGTGTTGTTTTTAGACTTCCATTATGGCTATCTTCATTTTAAAGGAATATGCTGCTCCTTCAGGTGGTTGCGCCGTATTGCAGCAACGTTGCATCAATTAGAATTTTACTCAACTGTCTCCCGTCAGTGAGATGCTGAGTTTGGTCCGCCGTTCTTCCACTCTCTTGGCTCTCCTAAAACCTGATCTGAAAAACAAAAACAAAAAGCCAATTTGTCCATCATTGTCACTGACACAGAACAAAAAACAAATGCCATTCAGTCTTAAGCCGTTTTCACATCTGCACTCTAGATAATATCTAGATATTTACAGGAGGACTTCTCAGGAGATTCTCCTGAACCAGTCGTTCACATATGCTCCTCACAGCGGGGGGGCTTTCCCTGTCAGAGGGGAGGGGGCTCGGGGGATTTCCCGAGGTAAGGACTGACGTAAAAAAAAAAACAATGCGGAAGTAGCGGCCGAAGCAACAGAGTCCGCTACACGACGGATCACTTGGATTTTCTGTGGAAAAAATACTAGAGGTCTGGCCGGAGAAACTAAAGTCTGCGCAAAAAATGCGACTGTTTGCGTTCACACAGCCTAAAGAACCTCCGGGTAGACAAATCTCCAGAGTTTGTCAGGAGATTTCTGTATGTGTGAAAAGGGTTTTAAAGTCTAATTCCTTCAGTCTTAATGTTCTTCACCCTGAGACAAAATAATTCTTCACACCATATCACCATCACCTCAGCAGAGTTTTCAGACTATGTTCACACCATCTACCTCACCCCGACATTTTCACAATAGAAATACTTTTAATTGAGATAATATCAGACAAAAGGGTGCAAACATTTTTTGGGGAAAGACAAAAAGGTCATTCAGGAAAAGATGCCATCCCTAATGTCTGTTAACTGAGAAGACTGGCAAAGTACAGAAAATATCAACGCTGATTTGGCCAGTTCCAAAATGTATCAGAAGAATTCAAGGAAAGAGATTTGGATGTGCAGGTCAACAATGAATCCATCCATGACAGTACCTTTTAGATTGTCACCTACAATGGAAAAGGAGAGGAAACAAACACAAAGACTGTAAGACCTTGTGTCTCAGAACCGAACGGCGACCTTTGGTGGTGAACAATAAGTGGAAAAAACTGCAGTTCTTCATTTTTGTTGCCGTGGTATCCAAGCAGATATCAATATTGCTAGATTCTAGATTTTAGAAGTTGAATATTTGGAATCGGGACAGGACTTTTTAGAGTCTCTACTTCTGAACTGCCTGAAACATAATTTAGCGAAAAGAGCGTTAATTAGCCGCGCCATCCACTGGATTTTTCCAAGCTACGGCCAAACAAACCCCAAAGAAAATGACAACCGTTTCATGTCAACATCAGACATTTTAAGTGTAAGAACTCAGACATTGGCCTCTGGCTGTGTGCCCGCGGCCACTCGAGCGCCGTATATACAGGACGAGTGTGTCTCCCGTAGACACACTCGGCGTGGGGGCGAGGAGTAAATCACCCGCTGAGCTGTCTGTAGGTGGAGTCAGGGCCCCGGCTACTGGCCCGCCAGCGCTGGCTCCTCGCCCGTCGCCCTGAGCCTTCCCGCTGGTGGCAACAGGTGACAGAGGTCTGCTGTGTGTAGCGCTGAGCTGACAGCCACCCCCCCCCCTCTCTCTCTCAAAGCAAAGGAACACTTGCTTCATTACCAACAGACCCCCCCCCCTTACCCAAACGCAGAGAGACAGAAGCAGAGAGGCTTTACTGCTGTTTCTGTGCCACTAAAGTTTGAGAGCTCAGTGTGCATCACTCATCTGCTCATGAGTCAACACTCATGATGTCACACGCCGCCGTGCCAGCCTCACACACAACTATACTGTAGTACCACATTTTGGTATAAAAGACCTTATTTATTAAAGAAAGGGGGGGGGGGGGGGGGAGAGTTGGCTCTTTTTTCCATGCGGTGGACTGAGCCGTACCTCCCAGAGAGTCCCGACTGTTAAACCATCGTGCCACAAACAACCTGCTAAAAACACTTAGGGTATTTCTCCCAAACAGAAATAAACACTGGCCAATTAGTGTTCTTATTTTTGGAAAGCGTTCGAGCTGCCAGAGGAGTCGAAAATATAACGGACTAGACGTGGCCTGACTCGGAGCTCCTGGACGTCCAGGAGCTGCTGCTGCTGCTGCTGCGGCTATCGAGTCCTTCATGAGCTTCACCGTGCTTGGGGGATATTTTATGTCCGTGAAAATGAATCCCCAATCGTTGGAACAATAGCACCTCTATTATCCAGCACAGAGAGAGAGAGAGAGAGAGAGAGAGAGAGAGAGAGAGAGAGAGAGAGAGAGAGATGAATTCCCTGGAGGACAGGTCATCTTGATTTATGAAGTGTGAATTAGGAGCTGAGAGTTTGGAGACCAAGGTGGGGTCGGCAGGGTTTGGTGGAGGGGAGGGGGTTGCGTGGCACAAACAGCCGTCTGTGTTGTAGAGGTTTGGAGACACTGCGACCTCCCGTCATCCCCCCCACCAGCTCTACAGTCTTGACTCCCCCCCCCCCCCTGGCCTGTTGCTGGTTCACAGGAGCCTCTGGCACGGCTGAAGCTCTGGCTCCTGATGATCCGTAGAAATCCAGCCGGGATCGCCTCATAGGAATCAGCGACTCAGCCTCAGCAGTGGCATTGAAGTTTTTTCTAAATGCCTCCCCTCCCCTGGTAGCTGCAGCAGACGCCTGCTAGCTGCGGTGTTCTGCGCTGCTTGTCAAGCTTCATTTATATCACGCGACAGGTTGATGGAGTGTTGAGTCATCCATCAAGAGCTCAGGTGTTTACTTTGATTCCAGGAAAAATAAAGGCTGATCTTCGACTGCTGACTTGGACTTGTTCTCAAGCCAACAAAGTTAGAGAGAGGTTAGCATGATGGCTTTGAGAAGTCCATACCACACAAGGTTTGACCGGTACAACCTGATGCATTAAAGATAGCTGTAGTGGATCGGAGTAACCTTAGTCTTTAGACACAGACTTTTATAGGTTTTATTCACATTTTAGTCAACAATGACAACTCAAAACACGTCTAATATCGGAGTTCTGGGATTGTGTTTTGGTCTGCAAGTTGCATCTTTTTTTCCCCCCCATGACATTGACTTACTTCCTGCAAGCAACGGAATCCATAGACGTAGTTTGTCAGTTCTACTCCAGACTACAAACCAGATATCTGTTTTTAAAGATTATGCATGGTTATCCATTTCACTCCATAACTTCAGAAGCTATAGAGGATGATCTTAGAGGTTGATGACGACACTGTATCGTAAAGAATGCAGCAGACAAATATATTTCAACATATTTTTTCCTCCTGATTTTTTATGATTTGCCCAAAACTAACAAACAGTAGTGCTGCGTGGTTTGTTATCTCTTCTTTTCATGCATACTGTATATAATAAGTCCATCAGTCACCTGTCTGCCCTGCGCCGTATAAATTCAGTCTCCTGAGTAATCACTGAGCACTTTGGTCTGAGCTTTGGTTTAATGACTTTATTTGCTTGTTTGTGTCTGTGAAAAAAGTTTTATGGAGGAATGGAAGGAACACACACTCAGACGCCCGGGCTTTGAGCATCGACTCTACAACAACCTGTGGGAAAAATGAGCTCAATGTGCTCCAGTAACTGTGGTGCTCGTTATACTGCAGATATATTTAGAGGTCTTTGCTTCAACCTGAGGATGACTCTATATAGATTCACATTTGAAAGTTTGATGGAATAATATGTAATCAGACTTTACTAATTAGGATGTATACGGTGTGAACTTTTTTCTGTTTCTTTAAATGCTGTAAACGCAAGGTTTGAAAAATTCAAATGCAAAATCTTCTTCCAATTTTTACTAAACTGAAGCTAGTTGGAATTTTTTTGTCACTGACATTAGGCAATCGCGCTTAAGCACGGTACGGGACGACTTTGCCTTGTGTTAGTACACCCTTACTCTTTGTCAAGAGATCCTTTTCTGCAGGCGTCCTCTCTGTAAAGCTGAGCTCGTCTGAGGCAAAACACCATTGCCCATTTTTATGGACGTAGTTTGATTGGAGGCCTTTTTCCTTTTGTCCAACCTGTTTCACAAACACTGCCAGCAGAAATCTAGAGTCACAATTCCAAAACTTTCTGTCCCCAAATTAGTTAAAACACCTAAAAAAAAATAGTGCCAAGATTGAAAAAAAAAATACTAGAATGACTCTTTAAAGTCAGAAATAGCTTGGCCTCTCAAGAATGCAAATCAGCTGTTTGACTCATGGTCAGCCGTCAGAAGAAGCAATTATTTCTAATTAAGCTCCCAGCAGGAGTGATTATTGTGATTGTGTGGGAATGGAAAAAAAAAGCGCTAAACAAACGAGCAAATTGCACACACCTCCCCGAGTGCCAGAGTAAACAGAATAGCACCCACATCATGTCTGTGTGTATTCAGCTTGGTAATGTGGCCTCAATTAGCACGAGGTGTGAAACAGGCGAACTAAGGGGAGATAAAAGTATGTGAAAGGTGCTTTGTGTTCGGTGATTGGCTCTATAACTGCTCTCTCTCTCGTTGATAACCTAACACTCAAAGCCTCCCAGGACGAGAAATCACGCTTGAAAAGTCTGTTCGGATCGTTCTGTGTCTCCTTAAAGTATCTCGGGTCTTTTTTGTGGTTTATCCCTCGCATGCAGGAGAGCTATCAAGAGTCGCCGAGTCCTCCCGGCTGTGTGTGTTTCTACCTGAGCGTGCCGTTTCTCAGTTTCGCCGCCGCAGCTCTCTCTGCCAAGAGAGAAGTCTGCTTTCTCTCACTGAAATGAGAAATCAGCAGGGAAGTACACAAAGACCTGCGCTCGGCTCGGCTCAGACAGGGAGATTCATTTTAAACGCATATCCTTAAGCGCTTGGTTTTAAGCGTCTTCTCAGGGACCAGACCCCCGTTTAAATAAAGGTCATTACATCGGCAGGTTTTATTAGCCAAACGGGAGCTTTGTTTGGTTTAAAAAAACAAAAAACCCTCCTCAATTAGGCAGGCGTCTGTCTCAAGTACAACCTGTCATCTCAGGGAGGAATATTTCACTATCGAACGTTCCTGTGGTGAAACAGTAGGAAGGGATTAGAGGAAACAAAAACAACCTCGGCGTTAAATGAGCCTGGGCAAAATCCTTGATGACACTTAATGAGAACCATGTTTGGACTTCACCCGTGCAGCCGCAGTAGAAATGAAATATTCCGACGCGAGAAATCTCATTAAACATGTCAGCTTCTTTCTTTGAAACGTTCCTCAAGTGTGCAACGACGCTCTCTAAAGCGCCGTTCTTGTAATAACAAACCGAGGCCCTATTTGTGTTTTTCAGAATTACCCTTTAAATAAGGTCCAGTACTGCATCTGCATTAACGTAATACATGTCAATGATTGGTGCTGCTGCTTAATAGCATTATGCTGATGTGTCTTAATGCAGTTGAAGAGGCTGACATCAGGTTTATGTGTGTCTGTTTATGTGACTCATTCACTCTGCACCATCCCACATGTGAATGCTGAATTGAGCCGATCTGTCAGGCGTTCTTTTTTTTTGGGGAGGGGGGGGGGGGGGGGTCCGTAGTTTATGATACGTGCTGGTCAGATGAAAAATATAAGGGTGACATTTTCCAGACTTTTCACCATCATTTGACCGTAAACTAAATGAGTCGTGTTGCGTCGAGCGCTCGTGTGAATTAGCTCATTCAAAAAATGAAACAGAGATGCATTTATCTCCAGCCGATGGTTTATGGCTGATGTAGCAGCTGGCTAAGTTCTTCCATTAAATTATTATTATTTTTTTTTTTTTTTTCAAAGAATGATTCTCTGAGCTTAGAGTTTAGACAGGTTTTCACAAATTGTGATACTTTCCATGGCTTGCTGCTTAGACGAGCGAGTTGTTTATTTGGGCGCTAATTTGGCCGGCTTTTATTGAGAGGCTCGCCGTGGCTCCGTTACAGGCAGAAATATTGTCCCACTTGGAGTTGGAAACGAGATGTAAACACTCTGCAGAAAGTGTACTTAACGGGGCATATTCAGGCTGTAAATTCTGCCTTTCCACTAAGAATTTTAATGTTCTGGTAATTAGGTGATATATGATTTGGCTTCTATGATGGAACATCTTCTATCTTCTTTGGCAATCTTCATGTTAGCACTCATACAAAGGGAAAAACAAAAACAAACAAATAACACCAATAATCATCACCATGTGTACAACCTATCCCACCAGTTTGATTTTACATCATTTTGTTACTATACTGTCCCCATGGTTTTTCTTTGTCCTGTTTGCTCATTCACTTATTTTGTCCCTCTTTCTAATTCATTCATTTTATTTACTGACCCTTTTCCTTTTGTTTTGTTTGTTTTTTTTTTTTTTTTTTTTTATCTAAATCTGCTTTCAAAACTGTATCATACCACAGTTCCCCTCTTGTTTGTATCTCTTTTTTTTTTTGTTATTGTGTGAGTGTGTGTATGCACATTTTGGTGAACATCTTCTATAAACACAACAAGCCGGAGCATCCCACACTCAGGACACTTGTGGAACAAACAGCTTTCTCCTCATGCGTCCACTTCTGTTGGCCTTACACACCACGACTTTTTCAAGCCGTTTCAAAGTCACACACACATTTCTGAAATCCTAAAAAAAAAAAAATCCAGAGAGTTTTGCGAGAGGCTTCTTAGATATGAGAGGGTGTCCGATGAAAGTCTGATCAAAGATGATTCCCCGCGCCGGCCTCAATGTCATCTTTTGTTTTTGTACTGATTAAGAGCCCCCTGGTGGTGGAATCTACACACTGTGCCTTTAACTCGGATGTGACTTCATCTCCAGCTCCAACATCTGAGTTCTGAGGTAAATGGAATTATACCCTTGGAGCTCTGGCTGGCCATAAACATCATGCAAAATTAAATCAAATTAAGTTTTAAAAATATATCTTGAAATGTTAAATAAATAATATTTTTGGTATTTAAAAAAAACGATATGCGATATGACTGATTTAGCATCAGACTGGTAACCGTCAGTGTTCATTTATGCTGTTTGAGCAGAATATAAATACATATAACAGCCTCTAAATGATAGAGAACATGTTGTATGAAGTTTTTGGAGTTCTGGTTGTTAAGTCAGACTCTCCATGTACCTTTTGGGTTCTTCATGCTGCATCTCCAGCTGAACTATTCTCCAGATGAAAAGACTCCCCAACAATCACTCCTACTGTGACTCTAATTTAAGGAAGTCTGGAAAAACCGACAGGGGGCGTCTCCTCTCCCTGCATGCTCCCTCCCCTCTCTCCTCCTCCTCCTCCTCCTCCTCCTCTTCAGCGCGCTGGAAGAAGGAGCTGTTGGGGATCTCCTCCTAGACAACAAACCACCACATTCAAAGAGGGGGCACTGAAATGACGTCACGCTGTGTGGGGAATAAAACGAGGGGTCGCGGGTTTCTCTCACTCACTGCTTTAATCTGTGGTGGAGTCATCGAGAGCATCATGCCGAGCCCGCGCGCACGGACTCCGAGGAGACATTTGAGTTTTGTCATCCAGTTTGAAATCAAGAATAGTTTCCACTGATGCTGAATGGAACTGTTTATTTGATTTCTGTCACGGATCTTCACCATGGGACACTGACATTTAAAGGGACATCAGAGACGCAGGTTTGGATACCGCTCACGCGTAATTGCGCACCAGAAAGTGGACAATTAGCAGCTCCGTGTGCGCACAGATCTCACAGTCTGGACCCGTGAGACATGGATCAGCCTCAGCAGTGTGTGGCCATGTATCTGCTCGTGCTTTCCCTCGGACTTCTGATGGAGAGGGGGATATGTCAGCACTACTACCTCCTGCGCCCCATCCCGAGTGACAGCCTCCCGCTTGTGGAATTAAAAGAAGACCCGGACCCGGTGTTCGACCCCAAGGAGCGGGACCTTAACGAGACCGAGCTGAAGAGCGTGCTGGGGGACTTTGACAGCCGCTTTTTGTCCGTGTTGCCCCCAGTGGAGGACAGATTCACCGGCGGCAACGACGAGCTGGATGACTTTGACATCCAGAAACCCGGCGGAATACTCCCGAAGGAGATCCGAGCGGTGGATTTCGACGTCCAGTTCGGCAAAAAGCACAAGCCGAGTAAGAAACTGAAGCGGCGGCTGCAGCAGTGGCTGTGGGCGTACTCGTTCTGCCCGGTCGTGTACACGTGGACCGACCTGGGGAACCGGTTCTGGCCGCGGTTCGTGCGCGTGGGCAGCTGCCTCAGCAAAAGGTCGTGTTCGGTTCCGGAGGGGATGGTGTGCAAACCCGCGAACTCGACCCACCTGACGGTGCTCAGATGGAGGTGCGTGCAGAGGAAAGGGGGACTTAAGTGCGCGTGGATACCCGTGCAGTACCCCATCATCACGGACTGCAAATGCTCCTGCTCGAGTTAAAACAAACAAATAAAGACTGAAAAATAAATTATAAGCTCATTAATTTTGTGATTCTTTTCTCACGTGCACTACCGAGTGTAGGAATGTATTTTCTGTATATGCGGTGCCATGCAGTTCTATATAGCTCCCTGTACAAAGTCAGTATTATTTTGTAACCAGAGTCTACTTTTATTTGTGGAGAATGTTGGTTCTATATTTTGTATTTATGGAGATATGGCGCCATGTTATAGAGACCACGTAAGGACTCGCTGTTCGCATCCGTATTTGGATGAAGCAGATCGACCTCAAAGAGTGGACTATCGAACACCGCCATGTATCTGTGACCTGTTTTATCCTGTAAATTAAAGAAATGTGCTATTTATTCTTTATATTCGTACAATAAAACAACACAGAAACGAGTTGAAACGCTGTCCTTTGCTTCCTTTGCGTCACCTGCCACCAGTGCGCACCATGTGTCACGCTAACACCATTTTACGCATCACCTACTTCTTACAATCCTGCACTCCACGCTCCACGGTGTCAGGGCTCATCCGTATTAACGTTTATGTCTTAGCACTTATTTATGGAAACAAAAGAAGATTAGGTGACCATGTAGAGGTGTTTGGAAATATATATGTTTCTGATTTAAAATGAGGTGATAATCCAACATTTTTTTCTATCTAGGTCTCCAGTCAATCAGAACGATCTTATCACTGTTAAACTGTCAGTCATAAATCAGATCCATTACATGCTGATAAAGAGAGGAGCTCTAAAACAGTGATTGAAGGAATCAGCTGCTAACAGTTCTCACTCTTTCATCTGCAAAACCCCTCCCTTCCCATTTACAGCCAAGGAGAGGAGAGGAGAGGAGAGGAGAGGAGAGGAGAGAGCAGCTAGATTTAGCTGAGACTGATGCTTCTGCTGTCTCTCTGACTGAATGCAGTGAAACCATTAAAACATTCCCAAGTTCATGTTTTTTATGTTGTTGTACAGCCTACATCATTGGGAGAAAACAACCTGCAAACACTTCATTACAGCTTCATCACAGGACTTAGGAAATCACCGATTAAGAAAAAGAGAGTGACTTCTTTAGGAGTTGACATTTTATTGATTAAGGATTGAAGAATGATCCGATGAACTGCTGTCCAGAAACAGCACGCTGAGCGGCAGAAACTAGAACTGTTGTTGTCCACTGCAGACCTCTTCACATAGTTTTAAATACACCATCAAGGCAAAATAACCCAATAAATAAAACACAACAGAGGTTGGGAGGTTTGAAATGAGCTTTCTAAAATGTCCAAAAGGTAAAAACCTCAATAGTATAAAAAAATAAATCACCACTGTACAGATAAAATATGAGTGAAATCTTTACTTATAAAAAAATCTAAATCTTTGCCTTTTTACCTTTTTATTTAATTTGGCTTCAGTGAGCATGTATATAGTGTTATAGAACAGAAAATCAAGATGCTAAAGTGGATTGATATATCTTTAAACCCCTCCTGCCAAACAGTAATGAACTGTTCAAAATACTTAAGTGTAAATTTGATGGGAGTGGGACCGTCGCTGCCGCTGTAATAACTTCATGAGATGCTACAAAAAGAGACTTTAAGGGTTTATTTTAGCAGTGTTTTTCTAGAAGTTAAACATCTGAATTGCTCTTCCACCGCCGCGCAACACAAACACACATCTCTCGACATCAAAACACCAGTAAGTGCTTCACATCTTGGCAGCCAGGTACCCTCCTCTCTTGTTTTACTACCACCGCATAATAGCCGTCTCTAACTGACTCCGAGCCTGATGATGCTAATTCATCTCTTAAACTTTTCAACTTCTGCCCTCCCTGTCTCTGTTTTTTCCACGGCGTCACGTTTGTTCTGTTTCAGCTCCTTCCAGCGCTTTTATTGAAGGCACATTTTTAACTGCTGCACTGTCATTATTTTATTAGCATTTCCCCCCACGATTCATACGGAGATTTTGCACTTTTGGAAACTTTTGGGGAGCCTCACCAGAATCTGAAAGTTCTTTGGTGCTTGAGCAAATTTGGCTGAACGATGTGAGTTTTTAAAAAAGATGTAGCCATCGATGTGTCATGTGCAACTCAAGAAATAAAGAATGAGTCGTTTTTAATAAATTACAGCTGTAATCGTCTGAGTTTTGTGTTGCTTCTCTCTCTCGCTGCCTGAAAATGACTCCCCCCCTCCCCGTGTTCTTCCACTGCCTCAGCCGGGCAGACTGTGGGGCACCAGAAAGCCTGTGTTTTGTTTTAGTTGTGTTTAGTCCGTAATGATGCTCCTTAGCCTCCGAGCCAGCTCCGCACGTACACAAGCTGCAGACAAATCCCCCGTTCTTGTCACTGGATAGCAATGTAAGGGTGAAGATCTCCACCATGCAGCGCTAAAACAAACACAGTAAACAGGCTTTTGATGTGTGTGTGTGTGTGTGTGTGGGGGTGTTGGATCTTCAGTGTTTAGCGGTGATCCTCAGGTCTTCTCCCGTGATTCTGTTTTGTGCTGTCGCGTTAAGCTAACCGCAGTCCAGCTTTACAGCCGACAAGCTCCGGTGGATAACCGCCTATATCAGGTCGTGTGTGTCACAGTTGAAGCTGCCTCGAGGATTAAAGGCTGGGCAGTTAACAGCTGCCTCAGAAAAAAAAAAATCATAACGTCTGCTTTCCACTTCATTTCAACCTGATGTTCCACTCTGAAGTGACAGGTGTCCGATACCAGGTTTATTTCTCTTTTCTCCATCATTCAGCTCTCTGATGATTCTTTGTTTGATTATGTCTATTCTTATTATCAGGCTTTCCATAACAAGTCTCTAAAGGCCGTCCAGCTTCTTTCAAAAACCTCTGCTACGACACCGAGAAACGGAGGTCGTACTGAAAGAATTGCTGGATAGTAAGAGGGATTCAAAAAGATGACAAGGAGGTAAAGTGATTTTGATAGTGAAATGGAAACTACAATAGTTTGAGTCTCTTGAAAGAGCAGCAGTTGACTTAGGGCGTAATCACTTTAGGCGATTTGTACCGTGCCCAAGAACGCTTCCCCCCCTAAAGTCCAGTTCCAAACGAACTGAATTGCATGCCACAGACATGTCCATAAATTCCTGCATCATGCTTGCGTTTGAATAATGAAATATTTCCTGTTTTTCTTTAATCCTTCGACATCCTGACCCGGGGGAGGGTCATCTTTGGTGATTTTAATATTAAATGTGATTATTTACTGAGAATAAAATTACAGATAATGATTGCATATTTTTAATTTTCAGATAGTACTTTGAGTGCGCCGATCTGTGAATAAGCACAGTATACTTCTTTGGGCCCTGGTACGCTTGAAAGAGGTGTGCTTCGGCACCGTGCAGTTCATCCAAATCGAAATCTGGCCTAGGGCACCAAAGTGGCTGCAGCCGGCCCTGCATGTCTGCTTGTGGTACCTTAAGTCTCCAAATGTACTATGGGAGGTAGAGGCCCCTCTTCTTTGGAATCATCTACCAGTCAGGGTCCAGGAGGTAGACACACTCTCTGCTTTAAAGACTAGGTTTCAAACTTTTTTTTTTGTTTCTGTATGTTTGGCTCAGGCTTGGCTTGGACCAGCCCTTAGTGTTGCTGCTTTGTTTTTCATGACCGGAGGTTGCCGCTTGGTTTTCATTGGGTTTCTAATAATAACATTCTTTTGAGGATGGTTTAGATTTGTGATATATCTTGAGATGTCATCAGCAGATTCATTACTTGAACCATTTCAACTTCCTCCAGTTGCTTACTCTTACTTGTACAACTCAAAAAATGTCCTCTCCTCCTGTTCCTCACGTGAGCAGCATCCTCTTTAACTTTCTGTCTTTCCTGCTCTGTTCCCTGTAGCACCGGAGAGCGCTGACAACAGTCACATGATTTGTGTGTGGAGTAATATGTGTTGACAGAGTGCTCGGTGCCTAATACCAGCTGCAGACTGGAGGATGCAGGGCTGCTAACACCCTTCGTCACTCCTGAGCCGGCTGTCAAGCTCTGAGCGTCGCCCGCTCAGCGTGGTGCTCAAAACCACTCGGCTGTCCGCAGATCTCTGCAGCCTGAGATACCAAGGCAGGCGGTGTAATGCTTTTAGCCACCAGTAATCCATTAACTTAATGATCTCTTTGGGTTTAGACTTGTTTTATGCTTCTCCCTCCCTCCCCTCCCTTTAACCTAATCAACTTTCCTTTTTTTTTTTTTTTCGTTCGGAGATATTTTCAAGCCAAAACCTTGCTGCTGATTAAAACTCTCCTACAGGGTTCAGATATTTCGCTGATCAAAGCGAACTTTCTCCTTGTTAGTTCTGCCAACAATATCAAACACAAGCCGTTCATTTTTTTCAATTCAGATGATAAAATGACTTTTAATAACGTCGACTGGATCATTAATATGCCAGCGGTAGCCTTTGTGGCATCTTAACGATGAAGACAAAAGGAAGCAGAAGAAGCCAGCTCTCGGAGTCGTGTTTATTCAGTGAAAATGATAAATTAAAGAAAGAATGCAGTTTAACAGTTCAGCACATGAAAGAATGTTCTGTAATGATCAGGTTTGAAAGCTCTAAAGAAACACTCGGACTACGACTCTGTAATAAAATGAAACACAGAGTTTTGTACTGTATGTAGTGATGAAAGCTGAAAAGTTCCTTTTTGATCTTCAGAGACGGTTTCTATATGTGCGTTAGTGTGTTTCCTGTAAGCAAGGATTTTAAAATGAAAAGCTGAGTGGAAAAGATGCTTTTTTTTTTTTTTTTTTTTTTTACAAGCTCAATTCATTAAGAAACAAGAAAATAACTACCCTTTCTTATATGTGTTGCAAAAACCCTTTATTGGAGTTTGCATGTTCTCCCTGTCCAAAGACGTGCTCGTTAGGTTTACTGGTGTCTCAAATAATTGGCCAAAGGTGTGAATGTGAGTGTGTCTGGTTGTCTGTCTCTATATGTCAGCCCTGTGATTGACAGGGGAACAAACCAGGGTGTAACCCCGCCTCTCGCCCCAAAGCAGTAAATATAATGGATGGATTGATGGAAAGTAACTTTATTGTTAACGAAATATTAAATTCTAAGTATTCAAATTCTAAGCTCAACGATAGCCCCAAAAAATACACTAAAAGGTCCCCATTCCATATTTGGAGTCCATTAGTCCATAGACAGAGCTGATCTACGTGACTCATTGTGAGTGAGAATGGGTTGAAATTACCGAAACAAAGAATGGTTTCATTTGAGGAGCTGCTTGTTGGTGCAGTGGTTAGCGCTGTTGCTGTACAACAGGAAGCTCCTTGGTCTGAATACCCCCCCCCCCCCCACACATCAGACAGGTGCCTTACTGTGTGGACTTTCCATGTTCCCCCCGTGCAGTGCAGGCATGGGTCCTTCCTGGCACTCCAGCTTCCTCCCACAGTTTAACTCCTATTTTATCAGTAATTCACAGCTTGCCAGTGAATACAAACCATGCTGCAATGGCCTGAGTGATTTGTCCGTGCACATCTGTCAATATGGTCGAATACAATGGAGTCTCTTTTAGTCGGTGTGCAGATGCCAGTCTCAGGGAAACGTCCCTGAATGAAGGCAGGTGTTCAGTCCCATGCAGCAGAACGGGGGAATAGCGCCTTCACTTATTCACATCGCTCTGATATGAATCTGTGCAGGCAGAGCCTTGATTTGCCCACACTGTTTGGTTTGGGGTCGAATAGAAGGTTTTTGGACTCTTGCTGAGTGTGAACCCAACGGGTCTTCAATGGGGTTCTGTTGCTAGTAGCTTAGTGGGTTTTGTTCCATTGATGTCATCTCAGTTTCAGAACAACCACAAAGCTCAAGTTTGGCACTTTTTTATGGCACATTTCCATCTTGGATTTTCTAAAACCAGTAGTGACCATATTTGGAGAAATGGTTGCACCCTCAAGAACTCAAGTTAAATTACTCAAAATAGTCCAAAATCTTTTGAAATGTCTTCCTCCCCGTCAGCCGCCATATTTGTTTTACTCTAAAGTCTTGTTAAGCCCCAAAAACTTTTGTGAAATTTCCAGCTCTGAGAGTCAGGACAATGTGACCAAAACAACAAACCATACGTCGCCATGTGCCGGTGTCTCTCACATTTTGAAAATCTTAATATTAATATTTTACAAATCTTTAAGTGAAGACCAGGCTTAGAGAAAATCCCAAACCTTTTTAAAGATAGTCATTGAAGACCCTAAATGAGTTAATACTGGACTAAAATGACCAAACACTAAGACTATATTTCTGTATACTGTACATTACTTTAAATGGCGGTTACTATACAAATATATTACCTTGTGCCCCACACTTTAGCCGGATTTGCAACAACCACGTTTTATTGGAGCCTTGGTCCATGGCCTGATTGTGATATCTGGTAAAATGTTACTCGGATAAATTGTTAATTAACTTACTAGTTGCTCTTTTAGGTAGACAGATTTTATCTTTAGTAACTTCTCTTATGTTTAACATCTTTTATTTGTTAAGTATTCCTAACATTAGCAGCCATTAGTGTCATCATATCTTGTGTCTTTATTCTGGAGTTGCTGGTTTTATTGTATTGTTGTTATTTGTTGAATGAAGTAACAGGAATCAGGGAGCGCTGAGTATGAGGAGTGTTTGTCGCTGCCCCGCACGAGCTGTTTGTTGGTGTGCAGTCCTCTACAAGGCAGACACGTCCTGTCAAAAGTTTTATTTGTTTGGTAAAGGATGCTGTTTGGCACGCGGCCCAGTTCATTGTGCTCTCCCACATATCAGATAATTGGAGGGCTTTTGAAATATCCTCTCTGCTGCTGTGGCCGTCCTGGTCACGATGTTCAAACCGCGATGCGTGGCAAGGTTGATGTTGATTTTTCCAGCAATTTTTTTTTTTTTTGTCCGCTGTAAATTTTCACCGAGCTGGGTTTGATGACTTATGCGGGGGTGATCCTGCTGTTTGATGTCCAGAGCTCGTTAATCCAAACCTCATCTGGTATGCAAGGTCAGACCCAATACTTTGATGTATACAGGGCCAGCGCTGCCAAGTCTGGAGAGTGGAGAGGGCACTGTTCGTTTATGAAAGATCAGGAACTGTAGCAACCCTGACACATTTTGGCTTTTGTCCATTCGACTACTGTGAGGACGAGGTCTGGTTTGTTAAGGGGGCCCTTTAAGCTGGAAGCGCACACATGGACATTTCCTGAGAGGTTGAATCAAATACAAATCTTTCCCTGAGCATGCAGGCTAATTGGAGGAATGTGTGGAACTTTCTTGTTTTCGTCTGGGAGGCATCGAGGCCGTTTATAAGATGAAAGCTTTATGATAACACTGGATACATAAACCAAATATTAGTATTAACCCACAGCTTTCATTTGTTTTGCTAACACTTACCCTAATTATCTTTTTTGATAAAACCTCTGCCATCGCTGGACCACATAAAAAACAAGAAATAATATGAATCTTTTTTGGTTATTTTGGGTGGGAAAGTTTTGTCTCATTATCGTGATTGACTTGCAAGAGTTTTGGGACCTTCTTGCATCTTGGGTTCAAGGTTCCTTGGAAACGGAGAGGAATGAGTCGAAACTCTGTTTGTTATGTAAAATAAAGCAACAACAGCCCCCACTTTGCACCCAGCGCAGGAATTCAGCGCAATTAACTCTTGAGCGTCGCATGTAAATATGAAGGATTGGGGCTCTGCGGGCAGGCCGGCACTCACTCACTCACACAGGGATCCTGGGCCTTTTGTTCTCCCGGGGCTTTGGCTGGCCGCCACTCTGCCTCAGTTGGCGGCACCTAGCTATAATTTTCTCACAATGGCTGGCGTGTGAGCCGTCCATCATTCCCCTCCCGTGTCTCCCTGTTTCTCCCAAGCAACCCCCCCCCCCCCCACCTTCCAATCCACTGGCACCTCCAGAGCCTGGAGCAGATTCACGTTTACCCATTCCTGAGTGCTTGCCAAGTCCTTTCCTATCATTCTGTCATCTTGCACAACCAAACAAGCTGCCTAAGGATATTTATTAATTCCCTGTCTTCACACTTGGCTGAGCTTTGATCAAATGTTAAGTATCTAAAGGGATAATTTCTGGAGGGCTGCGAGATCTCTGCAAATTGTTTCCAGATCCAACTTTTGTTTGGTTTTTAGCATCTCACCTTCTACAACTTTCCTGAAATCCTACCAAGGTCTTCATTCTCTGTTGATTCTCTTCCCTGTTCCCTAAAACACCATGCATGTTTCCACTTTACACCAATGACAGCATGGTATTGGAAAAGGTGCAAAGGAGGACGTGATGGGATGGTTGCGGGGTGACACAAACCAGCGCAGATTTAGCCGTTTGATCTGGATTGCATGATTCATTATTTGATGTTAGTCACATTGCTAAGCACACACGTGGTTTCGTCAGCCGTCTTTCACTTCCTTGCAGTTTAAAACAATGGATTTGTAAATATTAGATTTTGTAGTCATGCATTCAGTAAGTGCTTCAAGACATTTTGATTAACATGGGATACAAAAGCAACACATTTTCCCAAAAGAGCACATCATTTAGGTCTGTAAGTTTTGGGTCTGGATGGTTTAGGACAGTTCACAATACTTGGCCTCTCCTGGCAGCACAGGGATGATGGGAGGCGAGGTGTCTGGTCTTAGAAATTGGGAATATATTTGGCATCTCCCCTGGAAAGGCTCAGCTGGATCTTCCGTCTTTTGCTCTTTTCCCTGTGCGTTGAACATTACCTGGAAACAGTCCAAGCGTTGTTCCCGTTGGTTGAATATGCTCATAAAGAACAATGTACCTGTTGCTAGCTTGTTCCTTTAGCAATTTGAACTTGGTACATTTCTTTTCTTGTGCATTTTTGGAGGCTCTCCTCAAGCTTGTTGTTGGAAATGATTTTACATAGCATGGAAAAGAAGAAAGTTCCCTTGGAGTGACGGTCAAACGTGTTAGACATTAAATTTCAATATGTCTCATTTACATGACATCACATACTCCTGTTTTGTCACAGCCATACGTCTCGTCTTGTGTTGTTTGGCCAATCAGTAACTCCCAACCTCTGCCATTGAAGGACCTTCTTGGTCTTTACACCACGACTCAAAAGACTGCTTCTCTGAATGCTAAGGAGGCCATGGAAGGATTTTTGCTACAGGGACCCTTGTGTGACAGTTTGACTCTTTGAAGAGTTAAAATGCACTTTTGATTGGATTCCCATGTGACACCAAAAGTTGAAGGTTGACTGCTGGTATGAGATGTATCCATGTATACGTCAATACCAAATTAAACCCCAAATCATGATTATTTCCAATACTTAAACAACTTCTTTTGATGCTCAAACCCAACCAACCAGCAATCCTTCAAACATTTTCAATAGGTGTTTATTGTTGCTGCGCTTTCTAAAATGTTAAATATGTCTCGGCAAGATGTATAATTTAAGTGTAACCAGGCCTTGTCGGTTCATTATCGCCCACTTAGCGCTGCACGTGCTTAAGTTGACCTATTTGACGAGTGTGGAGTCAGAGCACATTGTTCTTTGATTACCAAATGTGGCTTTAATGGCTTAGTCAAGATGATCTTTTAATTGAAAGCCAAGATATTGACCGTTGAAACATTTAATTGTTCAGTTATTCAAGGTTTTCTCAGCTGCTGGAATATTTCATGACGCTAACAGTAAATTAACCAGGGACAGGAGGTTATTCCAGAGCGTATAGAAGGCAGGACATGGTCTGAAGTTGACCAGAAAAAGGACTTGTCTCTCGAAGGTATCGCTTGAGAGTTTCAGCATGTGGTTGTCACAGAGTAAGAAGGGAATGTGGATGCATGCGACAACCTGAGATTATCTGCGAATGACTGATTTGGCATGCCTCCTCTGAAAACAGGATTACCCAAAGTTCATAAAACACGAAAGGTTATCAGGAACAAGCCCTCCAGCACCAGAAAAATGAGACTAAAACAACTTCACGGCTCCATCCCGGTGACTGAACACCATCATTAACACGCCTGTGGTTTGCTGATATAATTGCATTCTGTCAAGGTGCTGCACAAACATGTCACATAAATCCTGTATGTTTTATGGGCAAGGACGTAATCCCACATTTCAGCAAAGAGATTTAAACAAATCTGCTCGTCACAAAGAAACGTTTCTTCATTGTGTATTTCTCACTTATTGGAAAGGATAACTTGACTGACAAGTATCGCACGTTGGACCTGCAGGGTTTAATACCCTTGTGCATGGATTCGGTTTACCAGGCTTTGCTGAAGTTATTGTTAGTCATGAAATTGTTCCAGCATGTAGCACCTCCTTAAACCACAAATTGGTGTTTTTACATTTCTGTTTGTGTAAGAGTCAAACAAACAAGATACAACATGTTAATTAGTCGAGTTTCAGAAGAGAGCCAGAGTGGCTGTTTCCCCATCTCTGCATGCCTTATGCTAAGCTAAGCTAATCTCCTACGGTAAAATCGTCCATCCCATATTACACACACATAAAGGACTTTGTTCTTCTCCATCCAATATTGTTGAACTTTTCTCAAGGGAACAAAGCTTGCGATCTCATACTGTTATCTTTCATTGAAGGGTCCATGCCCCAAATTATGAAATTGAAACCATTTGTAGCATCCTGTCGATCAAAAAGTCGATCTTTGAACGTTTTAACTCGATTCAGAATCTTAGAAATGAACGATTGATTGATACTGTTAATTTGCAAACCACCTAAAGGAGTAAGGAAGTGAGGATGAAACTCACTTTCTTTGATTTCTGCTGAAAAGATTGATGGAACAAACATTACATTACTTAAAATGTAAAAAGTTTCAGTCTAATGTGTTTAGAAAAATCTCAGCAACCTCCACTTGAAATGTTTCCCATGCTTAAGAACATTCTTCTGCAGATTTCAATAAATCTCCCGATCCAATCTCACAACCCGTCACCTATTTTGCGCGTAAAAGCCGCCTGAACAGACAAAGAAGAGGAACGCTTATTAAAAAAAGAGAGGAACAGGAAAGGCAGGCGGCAGAGGATGGCAGACTGCAGATTTAGCACCCCGGTGCAGGAGTGGAAAGAAGTGCAGCTCGTCTGGAGCGAGCTGGTTTCCACTTCACTTTAATTCAGTGTGAAGTGTCCGGGACACACGAGTGTGGTTTGGGGAAGATGAATGGCTTTTTTTTTCCATCCAGACTGACACCTCTCTGTACTCTGATCCATAATAAATCCTCTCAGTTGTTTCCAGTCTTCTGTGTTTTATTTTCTGCACGTTAATTCAGGATTTCAGTTCTTCTGATAAACATCTTTTTATTTTCTCTCCAGCTGCTGAAATAGTATTCTTTCAGACATCACTGGAAGCCATAAGTTTTTAATTTGAATCCAAGAAATATTAGTGACAGCTGCTGTGTCATGAGCTGTACAAACTGCATCGCCTGCATGGTGAGTATTTCAGGAGATATCTGCCACCTAGTGGTACAGATGTGCACAGATGTTTTCCCACAGCTGCACAGGTTTTTTTCTGCTCGCCTCAGTGATGACAGATACATCATGCAAACCTTTTGCTACTGTTTGCACTGAACATGAATTTAGATATTTGACTAACAAATGAATCTGTTTGGACAGATTTTTTTTTTGTCCCAATATTTCATGAAAAAATCGTTTTTTAACTTTATATTTTGAAACAACTTTTTTGGAAGACTTTTCCTTTTGTATTGGCCGTGCGTGTCCTGCACTAAATGGCACGTTTGATTAACGCTCAAAGACTTTGGCCCTCATGCTCCGAGGTCATCAGCACATTAATGGCTGCTCTTTATTACCGTAGCCTGTTAACCTGAAGCGCCGCTTGCCGTCTAAGAAGAAGCCGAGGAAGCGGCATGAAAATGATTACACTGCAATTAAATCGGCCACTTTGTTGCGACTCCACGCTGCCCAGCTGTCTGCCGCCTGCTGCCAAGAAATGGATTAGTTTCAGCGCTCTTCTATTAAGACTGTTAGACCGACAGCACGAGCTCAAGTAAATGAATGAAAGCTGCAAGATTGGTGGGGTGGGGGGGGGGAGGGGGGGACAGAAATAGATTAATATTGTCAGGCTGCAGCGTGCGTCTTCATCCAGTCAGAGCTGGAAAACTGGCAGCACAGAGAGAGGAGATTCTCATTATCTGTGAAGAGCCAGAAGACTCTCAGAAAGCTGTCAAACATTCTCACACAGGGACAGGCCGACGTCAAACAGAGAGTGTTTTGTATCCCCGGAGGGCAGAAGCACAACCCAGGCGGTAATAAAAACTCAGGCAGGCCGTGTTGGTCCTGTAAACGTAATCTGAAAAGTGTTAATTACAACCTGGCGCCTCTGTGAAGCTTGTGTGTGTGTGTGCTGGAAGTCAGCTGAGTCGTCAGCGGCGTCCTGATCTCCTTCCCCCAGCCATGGCGACAGCCCTAGAAACGAGATTTTCCTCTGTGTTGACGCTCCCCGTTTGAATGGGCCGCTTTAAACAAATTAAGAGCCCGGTCGGATGCTGTGTTTTGTGTGGAGCCCTTTCTCTCCTCGGGGGTGGGGTGGTG
This sequence comes from Labrus bergylta, assembly GCF_963930695.1. Lineage (NCBI taxonomy): Eukaryota > Metazoa > Chordata > Actinopteri > Labriformes > Labridae > Labrus > Labrus bergylta. The sequence goes on along the minus strand of NC_089210.1, from coordinate 3,760,158 downwards.
TGGGGTGGGGTGGGGGGGGTCGCAGCCAGAGATCCTGTGTTGTTTACTGTCATTCATGTGAAGGGTCGACGGTTTGTGTGTTTACCACACACAACTTCTCACAGATGACACTCAGTGAAAATGCTCTTTACACGGCAGCGCAGCCCACACAGCAGTGAGACGCCGCGGCTGCAGACTGCAAACATTGATTAATTGACCTATTGTCAGAATGTAAAGGGGAGTCCTTTTATTTTCTCAACCAAATGACCAAAAGACAAACGGTTTTAGAATCGCTTCAACCAAAACAAGCTGCAATGACTGAAACATAAAAAAAAATGCACCAAAATAAAGTATTGTGACTAACAAGCTCAGATTGATATTTGAGGTGTCTGACAGTTTCACAGAGAGGATCCCTCAGAGTCAGACCTTAATATTGAGGTAAGATCAACTTATTGAAAACCTAAATCATCATTATGTTGTTATCTTCAGAGCCTCCAGACTCTTATCCCCTTTAAGAACACAACACTCAGAGGTTTCCCAATAGGTTGCTTTGCCTTCTGCATTATCTTGTGTTTAATGAATACTACATTGGATACACAAACAAACTAACCAGTGATGGCAGCGTAACACCAGTAACTCAGAAGTCCTGTTGGGTAAAATCCCCATTCTTTACTCTGCAGTTTGGTATCCTTGAAGAGAGCAATAAGCGATTAATCTATCTATTGATCTATTCTTAAATGCACAGTTTAAGTTTCTATCATCTAGGGGTATTCTTTAAATCTTTTTTTCAGGCTAATTGGAGTTGGTTTTGTAGTTAATTTGTAACAAATGTTTCATGTCATGTCTTTGTAACCTGCTACAGGGTGCTTTGAATTTCCCTCGGGATCAATAAAGTATCTCTCTATCTATTTATCTTAATGGACGCGCCATAAAAGTCCTGTTCATTGCAAAGACATCCACAGAAGCAGATCTTTTGTAGATCCCAAACTACAAAAAGAACAGGAGCGGTATATCTGGGAATTCCTCTCAAATCTGCAACTATTGGGAGAATTAGTATTCATATGAATTCTTTTGGTCATTTTTCAACCAAAGATGCTCAAACTTTACCTTTTTTTTTTTTTTTTTCAACTTCCCATACCAGAGGATTTGGTTCTTCCATTGGTCATAAATAAGTGCAAACTAAATGTCTTCAGACTGCTTTCCCAATATATATAAAAAAGAGATCTTTTAAGATGTCTTCTTATAATGAACATATTAAAGAGAAAGCAGATAATTGATGAATTGAAAGATGAATCAGTTGTGAGAAAAATCACAATTTATCCTCTTGTGTTTGATCTTGCAGAGCGTCGAGAACAGTCGTTCATGTGCTCACTCTGCTGTTTCAGAAAAAGTCATCCGTCCTCTCCTCACTCAGGCGTAATTCAGAAAACCCCTCTTCCTCCGTCTGCCCGGCTCTGCGCGGTCCCCAGAGTGAACGGGGGGGGGTGTCAGTCAATGAGCCCCTCTTTTCAGATTTTTGGTTATTTTGTTATTGTGTAATGGCCTTGCGAGAGGTTGAAGGATGGCTCCTCTAACAGGTCTCCCTGAGGAGCAAGGCCCTACTATCTCGACATTAATCTACTGCTGTGAGACAGACACGCTTGTTTAGCTAGCACAAAGCCCGGTAAGCTGTTGTCTCTGAGAAAGAAAAAAAAAAAAAAAAGAAGCTGGCCGTCTCCAGAGCCACTGGAGGCTGCGAGGGAGGCTGGAGCCAGAGTAATGACCTGTGAAATTCACCGATAGACTTGTCCTGTTGCACACAGGTCCGCCGGCACCGGGGCCTTGTTCGCCGGGCCTGCCCGCTGATTTATCAACGCGCCTCTGCTGGGGGCCATGGGGCTTTGTGGAGTTTTATGTGGGTCGACTAATGGACCCCAGTTTTGGGTGAAATTGATGCAGTGTTTGTCGGAGACCAAAGCTTGGAAACATCTGTGTGATTAAAACAGAAACAACCTGACAGACGAGATGCTTCAAACGGCTACATCTCACAGCCGCCTCATTTAATTAAACAGTCAATATTTGAGCCACCAGTGTATCACAGCATTGGCTTCAAATATTTACACTTGCTTTGTCCTGTGAAATAGTCAATATTTTCTCTCCTTCCTCAATCAGATTAGGGTGTGAGGGTGAAAGTAAAAGAGAGAGAGAGAGAGAGAGAGAGAGAGAGAGAGAGAGAGATGCCTTTGAAGGGTGGTATAAGCAGAGGAGCTGTGTCGTCTTCACCAGAGCAGATTATATAAAGATCAGAAGGGCAAACTCCCCGCTGGCACCTTCTGTCTGCAAGATACAGTTTGACTTTGTTACCTCGGCTGCACAGCGGAGGGAGATTCCTCCTTATTCCTGCCCCCGTGGGTGTTAAAGAAGCCGCTCGCTGGAAGAGGAATCTGTTTAATGTCGAATACTGTTTTAGCACAAGAACTTCTCGGAGGCTTTGTCACACTACTCTTCTCTTTCTCTGCTATTTTTTATAGTGCTTTACATGTACTGTCTTATTGCTTAAATACTAGTGTTACCAAGGCAACAAGCATTTCATATGTCCAAACCTGAACCTGCAGTAAACAAGTTCTACAGCCAAATGAGTCGTGACACCTTAGCTTATCCACTGTGCAACGCTCACATGTTGTGCACTTTAGCAATGTGCATAAATGCAAGTGTTTGAAAATGCTAAAATGTGTAGCACATTGCAGAAAGTTGAGCTGAATGCTGTTGCTTTTTCAGACACTGGGTCAATCATTCATCATCACAGCAGCTCCAGTAATTGGTTTGTAGGATCAGTCTGGGTCAAAGTTGTGATCTGCATTGATAATAATAATAATAATAATAATAATAATCGTAATAATAATAATAATGACTAACTACATTTTACAATCTGAAAGAGTTATTTTCAGATTGATTCCTCATCATTATCTTCACAGTTCTTTCAGAGGCTTCTGTTAAAGTCTTTGTTTGAAGTGTTGGGCGTCATGCTGCATTATCTGTTCCATGAGAACATCAACATTTGTTGGTGGAGATTTATTTATTAGTTTCTGCAGAGGAAGTGATAGAACCAGTTCTTCAGTGAGTTTCCCTTTAGAAAACGAAATACAGCGTCAGCGTACAAACAATCAGCAAGATGATTAAGTATTTCTGTAAAGTCATTTTAAATGTCTGTAAATGCTGCAGCAGGGTATAGGTGTCAGATGAGGCCACTAACAACACCCGGCCATTTGTTTACGTTTACCACAGTAAAGATTTGCAATGAGTGATACATTTGACTGTTGGTAGATAAAGGGGTAAGGATCATTTTGACAGGAAACACTTCTAAAACAGTACAGGACTAAGAGGTACTGCTTTGTCCACAGGGGGCGCCAAAATGGACACAAAATAAAAGTTCCTCACAGGAGCTTTAATTTTTAATTTTTAATTTTTTTTATTAAAGCAAGTTCAAAACATACAGTGACAGGAGCTTTAATTTGACAATTTCTGGTTTATATGTCGACTTTTTGGTGTTCAGGTCGATGCCTCAAAATTGACTTTGCTCGCTCACATTTTCCAGGTAGCTGACTGGCAGAGGAATAAGTGTTTAAGACATCAGATACCATGACTAATCAATAGGTTTTTCTCTCTGCCTGCTTGCCCTTCAGGTGTCCGTGAAATCCACAGGGAAGGAGGCGGAGCTCGTCCCGTGCAATAAAAGTAAAGTTGGAGGGAAAAGGTGACGGATGTGGAGGGCCTGTGCCAGCGAGAGAAAAAGCGAGAGTGGGACTGTCAGACATGTCGACTCCGGCGTAGTGATGGATGGAGAGTGAGGTAAGACAGATGACATCGTCTGTCTGAGGCCGTGTTGTCATAGTGGAGGATTGCCGCTTGTCTTAACCTCTCAATATCAGAGAGCAAACTGAAGTTTGTTTACACTGCTCCAGTGGAGTGATTTAGAGCGAGGGGGCTCAGGAGACGAGGGCTGGAGAAGGTATGCTCGCTGGAGGGCCGGATCAGGTTTCTAAACATTCCCTTTGAAATCGAATAGCGACCCATCCCAGGCGTTTAAAACTCAACCAGCCCCGCTCGGTTACAACCGCAAGCTACGGAGGAGTCCCAACACAAATACCAACAGAGACAGTTAAATATCAGAATCAATATAGGTCTTTAAATAGCCTTGTTAGTCAACATCCAGCCTGGATTCTGCCAACCATGAGTCAGAAAAATCAAAAACAAGCTAACTGGGTGCCTCTACTCACTAAAGAAAAGTGTTGAAGCAAGACTTGAGAAAATATTCTTCAGTTTTGCATTTCAGTCAAAAAAAAAAATCACATATCTTCACAATTCGAGGAGAAAGTCACCGGTCGAGAATAAAGTCGAAATTTTGAGAATGAAATCATAATGATGAAAAAGGTATTCAAAAATGTGTCGAAGTAGAAGTTTGAAAATATCAAAGCGTGCACAGCTTTAAAATAAATGCAAAGGAGGGTCTTTTTCTGCAGACAGTCAACAGACTAGAATCAAGTCAAAATATAGAGAATAAAGTCCAACCGACAAAGATGAAGTGATAACGTCCCAATTTTGGGAACAGAAATTGAAATTTCTGAGAACAAAGATGAATTTGAAGAATTATTGCCTGGTTTAAAAAGATTTTAAGTAGGTCGTTTTTTTGGGGGGATTTTAAAAAGAAAGCCACCCTTTATGAGTAAAGTCAAAACTGCCAGGTTAAAAGTAAAACTAGTTTGAAGAAAGTCGTACAGTCACAGTTATTACCAAGAACAAGAAAGAATAAATCAACAGTGAAAGACGTTCAGAAGATTAATGTTTGCTTTAGTCATCAAGTTCACAAAACATTAAAGTGGGGTGAATTTTTTTTACATTTGGACTTTATTCTTAATATTTCAAAAATTAAAAAAATGCAAATACAAAAAAAATAAAATAATGTAAACCCTCAAACCTTTAACTCTGCTCTGCCTGAATCGAATCTTCTGCAGGTTTGTAATGAGGCCATTACGCAACATAGAAAACATAAAATCAACATGTTTAAATCCACTTTCCTGAATAGTAAACGCTCTTTTATCAGAGATTTTGTGCTTTTACTTCTTCATATTCTTCTATTCTGTCTGCAAAGATCTGCAAACAAAACAAGGCGCAAAATCATTTCTTTTTCTTCTCTTCTGGGTTTGTGTTTGCACGGTTTGTATCAGTTCTTCACTTTCAACGATGCATCATGGGAAAAAGAAAAATTGTATTTCTGGCTTTTAACCAGAGGCCGGAGCGAAACATAGAGCTGAATGATTTACTGCACCTTGTGTTGCTGAAACAATAAGACGTCCTGGTGGAAAAGCACAGGGTGTGTGTGTGTGTGTGTGTGTGATTGCGATGGAAGATTGATTAAAGTCCGGCTTATTGTGCCAGGAGTCAGGTGTGGGGGATCGGGGTAGGTGCATCGGGAAGGGTTTAGGCTCTCTTCCAACCCCGGTGTGAAGTCAGCGCTGGACCCGGTTTGCTGGGTGTGTGTGTGTGTGTGTGTGTGTCTGTGTCTGTGTGTGTGTTGAGCTTGGGGGTGTAGTATGGGGCTGGGATTACACTGTCACACTGTTCATACTGTTTATGCATACCAGGCCACTGTGAGTGCCTCTTTGTCGCGTAAGTGTTTACTTGAATGTATTTTGGGAGAATTCCACATGACTGGGACGGGGATCTCTATAAATTATGGAATCGAGTGCTTTGTGTAATGATAACTTCTGTCAGTCCGTCAGGCCGCCTGACACTGTTTTTAAGAGTGTGTAAATACAGCAGGCTGGTGAGAGAGAGGGAGCGGGGTGTCTGGGTGCTGAAAGGTGCTGCAGACTCTCTTGTTCATTGAGTCTCCTCAGCGGAACGATAAGAACGCTTTATAATGAGTTTCTTTACTCCACTTTGACACTTTTTTTAAAATGAAGAAAAAGCTGTTTAATTAACTAAACGCTGCCATTAGTGAGAGAGAGAGAGAGAGAGAGAGATGGGCTGATTTATCTGGATATTAAAAGCAGAAAGTGAGCCATTATTGGATGCCTGTCTGACTTTTCCTTTTATTGCCACAGTGTGGAAAGTGGATCCAGTATTTTGAGCCTGTAGTGCATTAGATTAGAACATGTTTTCATTTGATGCATATTAAGATATAATCCCGTTAATGATTCAAATGTCAAGTGTGTGAACTAACAGATTATTTCATTATGCTTCATTAAGACTCTTCAGCACCTCTGGGGGCTTCAGCCGTTAAGTACAACAGCATCATCTAGTGGCAGAGTCAGGTCATGTTGGAGAGTCTGAGTGGGATAATTTCCCCTTTTCTTACATAATGGATTTGTTATTATTTAGCTGTTGTATTAAAAAAAAAAAGTGCTGCAATAATAATGCATTTTATTTTTATAGCTTTTTTAAGTACTCAGGCGCTTAACAAATCAGTGAAAACAAAAAAACAAAGACATAATTAGCAGAGGATGAGAGTTGAGTTTGTTGGTGGTTGTAAGCAATGTTGAAGAGGTGAGTTTTTAGGGGTTTCTTGAAGATAGTAAGGGAGGCGAAGGGGTCTCTGATGCTCTTTGGGAGTGAGTTCCATAGGGTAGGAGCGGCAATGGAGAAGGCCCTGTCCCCCCAGGACAACATGGGGTTAAAAAAACAAATTCCAGTCGTGACATTTTAGTAATGTCAGTAAATTTCTGATCAGCAGAAATCAGTTGTTTAGTATTTCCATGTCCCATATTTGACATCTAAGCACACTGTAGACAAGATGAATTGGGCTTCACTTAAAGACATTTATCAGTGTCAGTTTATTTTTTGAGTTTAAGATACAATACGATAAGATAATCCTTTATTTATCCCACAACAGGGAAAGTTACAGTGTGTTTATCGACTCAAAGGCCTTTAAAATGTAAAACAGAGAAAACTCTGAATAATAACTGTTTTAATCAGACCAAAGGTTCAAATTCAATGAGGATTGAACCAGGATGTGATCTGCATTTATACTTGATAAATAAATCACAAATAGTAAAAAAGGAAGACCATAAAGAAACACCAACATCCGACAAAAGGTTGTACCATTTATTAGTCGATTTCGACATGTGGCCCAATACAAGGACTGATGACACCGTCTTACCCTGGAGGAGGGCTCATGATGTGTAATAAATAGATTGTAAAGAGGGAAAACGTTCTCTTGAGATGGTTAGTAGATCTAAAACAAAACTGGGAAACACATTTAGGCCAAGGTCATCCCCCCCCCCCCCCCCCCCGTCAGTTAAGAAAAATAGAAACAAAAACCATAGTCTAATGGCGTAACCCATGGCGATGATCACCTCTGATGTCATTTGGAAGAGAAACATCCCGGTGACCAAATCCTGAGCAGTTTTATCTGCAGCTCATTTAAGAGGAGAAAGCACTTCTGTTGTTTTTGGCCAGCCCGAAATGGGAACTACCTCGAGAACTTTCTGTAAGGCGCATTGTTTCCATAAGGCATCAGGTGTTTGTCTGGCCCTTTGCATTCCTGTTTAGTCTACCGACAAGATTTTTTTTTTTTTACGGGTCACAGCAACCCGGCTAAGAAAATAAAGATGGTCCGTCTCCGTGCTTTACTCTGGGGGGGGGGGGGGGCTCTCCTATTGAACAACCTGAAATTCTAGCTATCTTTGGGGTAATGCCTTTTTTTGTGTGTTTAGTCTCTGAGAAGAAGAAAGGCACAGGGGCAGACAGAAGAGTTCAGTACGAAGTGCTTGGTTGCTGAACTCCTCTCGTGGGAGCCGAAAGTAGCGCACATTGTTGCGGTTTCTTTTCCGTCACATCAGATAAAAAAAACATTTTTTCTCTCTCTCTTTATCTGGGAGGGCCGGGCCTGCAGCTCTTGTACCCATGCAGGCAGGTGGGTGGGTGGGTGGGTGGTTGGTGGTGAAATGAGACATCTGCAGCTGCTGCATGCACAAAAAAACAAACATGGCATTTTGTTTTGATACGCCCAAGCAGCATACAGAGTGACATCTGGAGTCTTGTGGTCAATTACAAACAATGCCCAACGTTTTATTGTCAGGGCTTTGTCCACGCCCAACCCTTTCCCCACAATGACTTCAAAGCAGATTTCTGAAGCCAACGCAAAGGCTGATGGGATGCTTTGACGGCGAGGCATCAACAGGTATATCGTCTGAGAAGAGAAACGTTGCTGGTGTAACCCCTGGAGGACAGGAGTCTTATCCTCATGATGGAAAAACCCAAGCGATATCGGGTCCTATCCAAACGTGCGGAACTTTGCAATCCAGTTGTTCTGTTGATATGTTGAGAAGGGTATTCATCAGTTAGAATCAATCAGTCTCTTTTAATTTAGTTTTTTCATGACACAGAAAAGAATCCGTTGCCTGGCTGCCGATCGAGTTGTTCGCTGGTAATTACACAAGAACGGAAGTCCAATACATTTTGAGCTATATAAAAAATACTATAAAGGACACAGTGATATATACCCTGGAGGGAGAGGTTTCCCAATCCCACAAGAAATGAATATGCAGCAGACGTCGGAAAAAGAGGTAGCTAACTTATCAATAAACAATACTATACCAAGAATTTAAAAAACTGGTCTACATTAGCTATCGAGTGATTTGGATTAAAAACATTGACGCATTGTGAGCTAAATGTTTTCTACCGATTTAAAACACACTAAACCAGTCCTTCCATATTTTCTTCATTAGATCACCTTTCAACAATAAACCACAATAGATGAACAGGAAGGAATGTATGAATGCTAGTTTATACTATAGAAATGTTTAATATGAAGGATCATTTACGATTCTCCAGGATGCCAGTGACTAAACAAATGTTGGACCCGCTGAAACCACAAAGAATTGTCTCTTTTGAGGTGAGCAGGTAGCACCCAAATGCAGACTCTTGCAACTCGATGGGTAGTGTCCTTCTTCTACAGCCACTTCGGGGTAAAAGTATGCAGAAACGGGCAAATAAATTAACACAATCACGGATGTCCAGCCCATTCTCTTAACCTTCAAATAGCTATTTGACTGAAACGAGTCCAAGAGCAAAATTAACTTCCAATCCTCAGGAATTTTCCAGCAGAAGGTTTATCTAGAGAAAAAAAAAACCCACTCTGTACGCTTCAAAGCCCATCTGGTTTGCAGTTTCAGTAATTACGAATGCTGAAGAATCCCACGCTGGTGGGCGACTCCTTGACTGTGACGGTAACCAGGTTAGCAGTGACATCCGTGACAAACACGTGTTCAATCAGACTCCTTGTCGGCTTCCAGTCCTGGTTCTGGATCGCTCCTGCGCGATCCTGTCCGGTGTAGGAAGAATCCTGGTCCGAGTCCGAGCTGCTCTCGTCCTCGCCCGTGCTCATGTCGTTCATTTTGGCGTTCTTGCCGTCTTTGGAGGCCGATCTCTCCCGCTGGCTCTGGATCTCCGTGGTGGATTTCTGCAGGGCACTCTTCTCCAGCTTGCCTTGGATTTCAGTCGTCTCTGTGACTTTGTCTGCTCCGGTCTGGTTCTTCCTGGTGGGTAATCGCCCAGGTGTCGCCGGACTTTTAGGAAGATTATACTCCTGATTTTGCGCTACAGTAGTCTTTCTTGCTGGATTTGTAGCATTTCTCAGACCTGATCCTGGAGTAGTTCCATTCCCAGGAGCATTGTTCCTTTGCACAAGCTTGTTCTGAAGGTTGAGAGGCTGAAGACCAGAACCTTGACTGGAATAGGCGGTCTTAGATGATATGGACGCCATTGCTTTAGTATTGGGTATCCGCTGCAGTGTTGACACAGGGGTCTGGGGTTTCTTTTGTCCATTGGGGGAACTTAGAGTGTGCTGAGTGGTGCCTTGAATGGGGTGTTTGGAAGTATTTAAATTCAAAGCTGCTACCCCTTTTGATTTACTCGCAGCTGCTTTCAAATCCAGACTCGTCCCGCTGTTCACACCAGAGACAGACAGTTTACCTTCGCTGACATTCCTGCTCTGGCTTGATTTGTTCATGGAGGGGGAGGCGGCGGGTTGGACTGACCTCCCGGAAACCACAGAACTCTGTGAGTTTTTAACCGCCCCTCCCTGGGTCAGAGAGCTCCTGTTCTGACCAGCTGCTGTATCCCGAGGCGAGCCCCGATGGAACCCCATGAAGGTGAAGCTCGCCGGGTGAACTGGCTTCTTTATCACTCCTGGAAGATCAGAATCTTTAGACCCCTTCAGGATTTTGCGCGCGCCCTTGCTCTGCTGGAATTCCTTCACGTCCGGTTTCTTGCTTCGTTTTTTGGGCGGCTCCTGTTTCGCCACCACAATCTGCGCCTTCTTCTGAGGGACGGGGTGGAGGTCTCGTGTTCTGCCGGTCGGGTTGGCCTGTTTCACATTGCTGCTGTCGTCGTCGTCGCCGTCCGAGGAGGAGTCTGAGGACGAGCAGGAGGATGAGGAATCCGAGGAGGAGGAGGAGGCAGATGAAGAGCTGCTTGGCTTTGTATCCTCAGGCACATTTTCCTAAATTAAAGAACAAACATTAGACTTTATAAACCCAGAAATCAAAGAAAAACACTAAGCTTTTGTGTTTTTACTTACTACTATTTTCCGTGGCCTTCCTCTTGGTCTTTTCCCTTTCTTGCGAATCAGGAGCTCCTTTTCTTGCTCTCTGTGTAAGAAAAAAAATGTCAACAAATGCTTACTGGGAAATTGAGTCTTTGACTATTAAAAAGATCCACAGTATTCTAAAATCCTTCTTTTGTGGATTGGTTTGACTAAATGTGTCCATTTACGTTCAAACCATAAAATAGATGATAAATAAGGTACTCAACTAGTAAAAGTAAAACCTAAAAGTATGTTTACAAAATATTACTTTGAAAAATTATTGACCTGTCTGGACTTCTGTTGTAAACCAAACTGCCTCTCTGGGACAATAACAATGTAACTACCTGTAACGTGCGATAATTAGACTGAGATCTGACCTGTCTCAGAAATGTTTTCCATACTTCTGCTTATACTTTCTGAGGTGAAGTCCTTCAAATCCATTAATGTGAATGCAGCAGGTCCATAAATGCAGGTCAAACAACATTCACCAGCGTGTGCAAGCCACTTTAAATTGTTTCTTGATGTCTAAATTAAAAAAACAGGACACTCACTTCTTGTTGAATGCTGCCAACAGTCTCGGGTCCAGGATGTTTTCTTGGGGCTCCCAGCTGTTGTGTCTGAAAGAAACAAAATGAAAAGTGTCATTCATGGTTTGACATGACACTATGTAAAACTATGAATGTAGGCCGTCGTGCAAGTGGTGGAGACGCTAAAAGTCAGATTCAGATTCAGAGAAGTTGTTGTCTAAACAGACAGTAACTGACTCCAGGCAGTCTGAACATCACTGGAGGAAAGCTGTGTCATTCATGTCCGATCAAGTAAGCTCCAAAAAGCTGAAATCTGTTATTAAGCAAGAACAACTTATAGTATAAGTATGCTATAAATAAGGGATGTTTCAAGCCAACTAATTTCCTGGTTGGTAAAATGGAAATATTATGTTTTATAAATGACTATTCTTAAGGTATGATACACTCAGATAACTGCCAAAATTTATCACAACTTGTTCTAAATCGTCAGCTGGATAGACAATATCATTTGGTCTACTTAGTGAGGCTAATGTTAGCAACGCCAGCATTCGTCCCTCCCTGCAGGATGACATCCTCGTGCAGGTGCTGAATGTAATTACGCATTGGTCTGGTCGATATTCCAGTTTAACCTGACTCAGCCTCATAGAACCTTTCAGATCAAAATACTGTCAAACCGCTCTCTGTGTTTGTTTACATCTGGGTTGTAGATCCTTGGAGAGCAGGTCCATTTCCAGGAGCTACAACCCCGGCTATTGGACGGCGGCCGAGTTGCAGTTTGAGCGTAACATTTGACCGACACTGAAGCCCAAATTATGAATCATTCAGGTGTCGACGAGCAGTGTGAGGATGCGGTCGACTAAACGAGCAAATTCCTGCTCTAAATTAAGACTCCTTCGCTTTAAATAGAACGGTACAATCCAAACGAATTACAGCAGGAGATGAGAAGTTAGCAAGCTTGTTAATTGCTCTTTCAAAATAAAAGACAACAAGCCTCACAAAATAAATATTTCTAGACTAATAAAAAGAGGCGATGCATGAGAGAACGGGAAATTGAGACTACACAACTCCCACGGCCACCGAACCAGTTCTGTTTTTAGTCTTTGTGAACACGACAGGAAGGAAGAACTTTTTTTAGGTCATGAAAGAGCTCTGACATTTATGGGAAGCTGTGAAAATAATAAAAAATAGTGCTTGGAATGACACATCATGGTGATATCTGCTCCTTTTCTAGCACCTGTACATTACCAACTTACTTCGTTTCAATCCGACCTTTACGTATTTTTGTCTTGATTTGAAATTGAAGCATCTGTGGAGTGTCCTGGTGACTGGGCGTAAACATGTGATAACTTGTATACATGCAGGGAAATAAGAACTTGCTTTACGCCACAAACAAACTGAAAATGGATCCACTTCGTCTCCTCTCAAAGTGATCTGAACCACATGCATGTGTAACAGCCTTTCCCCTCATCACTTGTTGTTGAATGGCCCATTCTGATCAGCGGTCCCCAGTGAAATAATCAACCCCCACCCCTTCCCCTTGCACACACACACACACACACACACATTAACACACACAAAGGATGTGGGTCTAACAGAAAGCCATGGAGCTGGCAGGCAACAGTGTGCATTGATGGTGGATTACAGCAACAATGTGGAGTGAACAGAAAAGGCCAAGTGACAAGAAATGAAGGCAGAGTGGAGCTCTTACAAGCAGCAGAGGGAAACCGTCGAAAAATCACCATTTGTAATTGAGTAATACATTTAACCAGTGAAGTAGTGGAGAGTATACACACTTCTAAATGTGCTCTGATTCAATTAATTATTGACAATATTTTGTAGTATGCTGCAAGGATGGTGAAGGGGTGACCCTCCCTACTCTGTCTCTAATTGGCTAGTATGCACTGACTATACAAGAGTAGTCTTAAAAAACACTGTTTTTAACACAGGCCATTTAAAACATTTAAACAATTTTAAAAAAACATTTGGGGAAAAATGAAGAGTATACCACTGTTTCTAACCTTCTATAAAGTGATTATAAATTAAATATTTAACACATTTTGAATTTGGCCGCTTGTTTTGGTTGTCATACACAAAACAACTTTAATAAATCGGATAAAAAAATTACATAAACGTCACGATAACTATAAAAAAAAAAAGGGGGGGGAGTGGTTAGTACAAATGGAAAATAGCTGATTTAGTATATTTTAATTAGCTTTCCGCTAACTTCCCAAATTGGAGTTGTTATGAACAAAAGGAGAGAAACTGTAAAGGCTGAATTTGTGAGCTGAAATGCAACAGAAACCAAATGTTCCGACGTCCCGCCACATTTGTTGTTCAGTCGGTGTTTTGATAAGAAATGCGTAAGGTTACAGCAACAGTTTAAGTTGAAGCAACAAGCGACACGTTGTTGTTGTTGTTTTCATTGTTCCGGGCAGCAGCACCACTTGTACTCACTTGGATGACCATCCTCTCCACTTCACCAGAAACTCCAACTTCCCCTGAGAGAAAACCAACAAAGAAGAAGGTTTATAGAAGCTCTGCTGCTGAATAAAACCAGGTGATAAAAGTTTGAATGTTTTCACAGCTCGTACCTTTTTCAGTCGTTTATTTAAAATGCATTCCGCATCAAAAACCTGCTCCCCCACCGCGCTCAGCTCCTCCATGTCTGCCTTCTTCGCCCCGAATAAGAATCCCTTTATCAAAAAGACAAGAGGCGCTGCCAGCCAATCAGAATTCACCTCGTGCGGGACCGGAAGTTGAAGACTTGGCCTTCACAGTAAGAGTCTAGTTGTCCAATACTCGGTGAGGAGTTGGTTTTTGTGGAAAAGTAAGACATTGGTTGTTGGGCTTCATTTAGTAGCCTAATCAAAAATTATAATGTTGAGCTATTTTATTTGTCCACCATCTTTATTGACAGACTCAGGAGTCCATTTGAAAACAGATTTAAGAAGAAAAACACAATTTAAAGGTAAAAAGCAACAAACAATCAACAAGGTTAAAGTGATAATAGGATTTTTTGCTAGTCAACATTTGTTTATTGATTAAAATGTATTTTAAATGAAGTCACTCACTATTAGGGCTTCATAAAAATACTCACAACTGCAAGTAGGTTTTTTTTTTTGTCGGATCTGAATCCATTGGTCAAAGCATAGCACGCTATAAGATTAATTCAAATGTCATTTTATACATTTTTTAAATAAATAAAAAACACTTCTTTTTTATTAGGGACAATACAAATGCTAAAATCTTGTGATACCTTTTACAAAGTGAAAATAGAAAAGGTAAATATTTGTACAGTAATTTTTACTATTTCGAGTAGGCCTAATGTTTTATCTGCATTATTGGTTAGACTTTAAATAAATGCAATTAAAAAAAATACATGGCTAGAGTGGGAAAAACTTCATTTAGAGCAACAGGCATTACTTTATTCTGAAAGCCACTACCGGAAGTTCAGTACCATGGTGCTTAACTTGACGCTTTTCACTCGACGAGAGGCGGGCAATTGTGAATGGGGTTGCTGAAATATGTCCCTCAGCAGCCACCGTCCTCTAAGCGTTACATGTTTATTTGTTGCAGTTCATATTTTCAGTCTGTGGTTGTAACCTGATTATAACCTCAAAGAAGAGACATCAAAATAATTACAACCATGGGATAAAGTTATCACATTTCCACTCAAATAAGACTTAAAAAAAACACATTAGAGTAGAGACTAATGCATTTAATGTTTTTATTTTTATATACATTTTCTTAAAGTTAGGCTATTTCCTGCTGGACTTATTATTCTAATTAGCCTATTTGTGTCATACATCCTGTTTTTCTTGTTACACAGGAGCCTAATTAAGTTTTCTGCGTGAGATATAATTACAAATAAGTAGTTACATCTTTTACTCTTTATCATAGACGCTCATATTCAGGAAAGTTATATTCAGGAAAGTCATCGGTCACATAAACATAAGGGTATAGGATTTTCAAAATAAGAATTTTCTTTGAAACAATTAATTACAACATGTACAATGTGATCCCTCACACACTGGAGTAGACACTTTACAACCTTCATGATTAAACACAGTGAAAAAACACAAACACAAAGTTCTTTATTGTAAGGCCTACTTGTGTGTTCTGTTCATTTGTGTCCAGTGTTGTGTTTTTTTGGTTCCTCGTGCTCTTCACACAGGGGTTCATTTCCTCACACACAGCTGTGTCTTGATCTCACTGAAGTGTTAATTTGCAAAGATTAGAATGAAGTTTGATGTGTATTTTTGTTTTCTGGAAGATGTGTTGAACTCCCCGATCTGAGAAAAGAAACAAAGAAAAATATGTGATGAAATAAAACATCTGAAAGTCATAAAAACAAGTTTAATAATGTATAAACATGAATATACATAACAGCGTTCACAGCACTCCCTTAAAAACATTTTAACTTTCATTCCCCAGTCCTACAGAAGTCAATCAGTAATCCCCGTTTAAAGAGAGTTCCCCAGTCTTTACCTTTGACTCCTGCGTTTCCTCTTCAGTATGTTGTGAGACACCATGGCTATAAAAACTACAGCAAGAAATCCACCCACTGCCGACAGCCCTGTGAAGAGTTTCTCCAGATAATGCACAGGTTCACCTGAAACCAAAAAAAAAGAAAAGAGAAAACGTTGTTATTATAAGTAAATGTCTTTTTTTAGGTTTGGTTTATTTCTGTGTTTCAGCGTCCCGCAGTCATCTCAGCTGATAGGGAATATCTTTAAAGGACCATTATGATGTTTTCTCTCAATTTGCTTCTTTCCCCTAAAAAATATTGGAATTATTTGACTATAAATGAGTTCTGTCCTTACTAAGGAACTAAATGATATAAAATAGAAATAATACCTACCTACTGCTTTGACCACAGGAAACAGAAATTTGACACCTATAATGAAAGTTCCTCACAGCTTTCCACTTGGCCTCAGATCTGCAGACCTCCTTTCTTTCACCTTTCTCAAACTTACATCTGATCTGGGTGTATGTTGTCGGAAATGATGGATGAATGGCCTATAATAACGAAGGAGCAGGTGCTGAAGCGACACACTTTTCTCACCCTCGGGGAGAGAGCCTCATTAGTCTGAGGTATAAAAACTCACCCGGTTTAGGACTGGTAACCAGCATGTGTTTGGTGACGTCCAGGTGGCCGTCGTTGACCTCGGGCCGGATGTTCAGGATGTGGCACATCAGGGCGTAGATATTCACCGTCTCAAAGGGCCCCACCTCCAGGTTCTTGTGAAACGCCGGACCCGCCGCCCTGAAGAATGCCTTCATGTCCAGCTCCTGGTTGTCGAAGCCGTGCTCGCCTTTGTTAAACTGAACCGGAAAATACTGCACGGGACACAAAGAACAGACGGACAACTTCACGTTAAGATGGTGCAAAAGAAGATAAAGATAAACAGGAATAAGCATTCGCAAAGAAAAATGCACAAGAGGAATGAAACAATCCTTGACACTTGTGAAAGGAACCCACCTTACATGGAAGTTAAAAACATTTGCAAAGGCGTCCTGCATAAATTTAACCTAGTTAGTTAGCTTCAACTACATTGTACCTTTTTGATTAGTCAATAAGAATTATTGACTAATCAGCCTTATCAGCAACAGAACTCACATATTATTGCTTTCTCTTATTTTGTCAGCAGAGGGCGATATTGGCCAAGCAAAAAAAAAAAAACCTTCCTCACAAGAGAGTTATATCCTGTTCTCTATTTGTGATGTCTACCAACCAATGAAAATGACTAAATAAGATTAGAATTTGAATCTCTATTTTCAGATTTTCAAAAAGAGACATGAATCCCTTTGGTAATGTCTGGTAAATATTGTGTTTGTGACAGATTTGTCGATATTCTAGGACGGCTTGTTATCTCTTTTTTTAGTTGTTAAGTAACAGTCTCAACAAGCTTATCCCCTCCCTGAGATCAAACTGAAATTGGCCATAAAGGGAGTGAACAAAGAGTCTGATAATACATAGGATCACGGCCGCTGTTAACCTATAGACTTTAAATTACCCGTTTCATCATCAGAGGAGCCACAGGGCTGATTATTTCCCCTCACATTTCGGCATTTCGAAGCCATTTCATGATTGAATTACTTTAGTCTTTTGAAATAAATTCAGATTTAATGGCTCTCAGTGCTGACTGACACATTCAGTTGCAAAGTTAGTGCACGGTGGAACGACTGAGCGGAGCGCGGAGCCAAGTGAAAATGCTAATTTTTTTGAATTTCTGAGGCATGAATAGCTTCATGAAGCATTCGAGAGCCCTGCATGTCATCAGCCGGGCCTGGATTATCCCGAGGACATGCAAATGCACTTGATTAAAATTGTAATGTACTAAGATTAGAATATGACTGGTTCAAAAGAGTCCAGTTTCACCATTTGCAGTGAGCAAAATACAACTGGTGATTTAAGTATTCTTGGAGTCAGGACTGGGTGGGGGGGTTATTTTTTGTATAAACCAGGTGGTGTGTAAAGACCTTTCACCATCATTTTTCTTTTGTGAGTACGTCAGGACTATTCAGTTAATCCCATTCATTCAGTTGAAAAGGCCATAATAACCACATTGATTACTAACTGGGATTAAGAAGTTACCAAACCATTACAGCAACAAGTGTGATTGTTGCTGAATCTCTCCACAACGCAATGTTTGCACGTTTTTGCGGCCGTTTTAGAGCGGCTCTCTGCAGCTTGGCATGTCGATGGGGCACAAATGGCGACCTGAGGTAACTGTTTACTTTAAAAGGTAAATCAATAGGACTTGCAGTGGGGGTAGAAAACTGCTGCTGCACATCTTTCTATGCTTTCCCAATGTTCCAGCATGTTTCATTCATGACCAAAACCGAGCGAGTGACATCAGAGAAAACATCTGATATGTTAAGAAAATCACTACAGATGGGTTTGCATTGGAGCTGACTGAAAGCCTGGGAAGTGCCTTGGGTTCTTGGCTCAAGTTGTTTTGCTTTACTATGTTTCTCTCATCTCAAGAATTGGCTGTTTATTAGGTGTCAGCCCTATATTCCCACAGCCCTATGTTCCCATATTTCTAAGATTTTTCTTAAAATTAGGCCGTATGTTCCCACAGCCCTATGTTCCCACATTTCCAAGATTTTTAGGGTTAGGGGTTAATTGGGTGTAATTGGCTTCCAAATTGGGAGAAAGGGGGATAAACTCTGATTCAAATTTATGAAAAAGGAAATGTGGGAACATAGGGCTGTGGGAACATAGGGCTGTGGGAACATAGGGCTGTGGGAACATAGGCACGCTCCCATTTATCATACTAAAAATAATAATAAAAATTTGACTCTGTCCACCCACCCCGTTGATGACATATCCTGAGTCAGCCCATAAAACGATGGGGAGGATACGATCATTCTTGGCAAAGTGGAAACGCTCTGGCATCTCCTCCTTCTTGTACACATGAAGGTGTGGATGGGAACCCTTCAAGGCGTTGTAAACCTTCTCCAGCTTCCCCGGCTTGGGCAGCAGCATCCCAGAAGGGCCAAAGTCCACCAGGTGAAAGGCCAAGTCGCCGAAAGAGAAGCCGGGTATTTTGAACAGGGTGATTTCTTCCACCAGACCGTTGCGGTACACCGAAGTCATGCCGTGGTCTGCCGTGATGATGATGTTCAGGCGGTCGCTCAGCCCGTGTTGCTCAGCCGAGTGTCGGATGTATCCCACCGTGCGGTCCACTTGCCTCACCATCTCCCGACGTTCCGGAGAGTCGGGGCCGTATCTGTGACCTGTGCCGTCTGGCTCGCCAAAGTACAGGGATACAAAATCCAGATTCTGGTCTCTGAACCAGCCCATGACCTTGTCAGAATTCATCCTCCATGCAGTCTCGTTTTTGTAGTTGTAGAGCAAGGGCTCCACTTCCCGCACCTCGGCAACCTGTCCCTGGTAACTGGAAGCTGTGCCAGGGAAATGAAGGGAGCCAGCTTTTAGCCCCTGGAAGGGTAGAAAAAGAGACACGTAAATATGCATCTAGTTCTGACTCCAGACTCCCAGAATGCAGCAGCTTTGTCAGTGGCCCTATGTTTTAAAACATGATGTTCTACATATATCCCCCTATAGGGCAGTTTTACACGTGCAAAACTCATCAGAAAAGTAAATAATAGTAATTATATGATGTTCTGTTAAACTTTATATACAGCTTGCTAAGAAATACTTTACATTGCAAGAGTTTTAGAAGTCCACCAAATTCAACAAATTAGATATTGATAAATGGTGGTTTGATAGCTGTTTTGCAATTGGCTTCAAAATGGCACTTCCTCATTCTTCACTACTGAACCGACCAATCAGGATCAAGATATTCTTATTATTCCATTCAACAGCAAAATTAACAACATTAAGACAGAGGAGAGGGCTCAGAGATGAAGCTTGAAGACTACCTATAGAGTCGTATTTTGAAGCCTCGGACCCATAGACTGTGCATTAAGATGGACACATTCTGAGTGATGTCACCCATTGGTTTTGCTAAGAGTTATTTGGAAGCCCATCCATGGCTGTCACCACTTTATAATCGCTGTCTCAAACTACCTTTGAGTCACCAAGAAACGGGCAAAGAGCTGAGGTGGACTTTAAGCCTCTTGACAAACGGCTAAGACACGCCCACTTGCAGTCATATCAGCCACGCCCATAATTATGCATATCATTCATGAAATCAAAACTGATGAGTTATACAAATATTCCCCCCTTACAGTCTATGTAGAAAATTAAAAGTGCTATTCTAACCAGGCTGTAAGCATGTTTATTTTTGTAGTCAAAATTGATATTTTAATATGGGATGTGTATGGGACTTATGTGTCTTTTGGAGCCAGCCTCAAGTGGACACTCGAGGTACTGCAGTTTTTTGCACTTCAGCTTCATTTTTCAACATCAGAGGTTGCCACTTGATTAGGCCACTGACAAAGCTGCCAAATGTAATATTTGGTTGTGGGAACTGGCTGTAAAACAGAACAAGTTATGAACATATTTACAAGCATGCCAAAGGTTGATCCATTCATATTTCAGAGCGACATAAAGGGAAACATAATCAGAATTTCAAAGATGTTTCTTTAATCCACAGCTCAACTTTTTAAGTAGCCTTTCACCAGTTGTCATTTGCATGCAGTCAACATCCACACCCTTGGCATAATTTGCAATATAACTGCGATGATCTGGGCCTGAAATTATTCATCAGGCCATCTGAGGTGTTTTGTCAAGAGAAATTGTTTCTTGCGCTGCGAACAGCCACACAGTCTCTCACAGAGATAAGCTGGAAATGGTTTCTGCACAGACCTGTTTCTGCGCTGTGATCCAGATAGGCAGACTGCCATTGTCCCACCACTCATTCACAAACTGAGTCTGATAGTACGGCTTCGTCTGAGTGGTGGTTGTGTTGAACCACATGTTGTGGATTACCCCGTGGTTCTCAATGTAGCGGCCTACAGAAGAGAATCACTGTCAGTCTTGCGTGCACTCATTATTCAGAGCGTGACACATTCACATTAAAAATTCTATCAACTTAACGGGGCTGAGTGGCATGAAGCTTTTTTGGACAAGGTCTTATGACCAACTTCGCAGATTAGAGGAATTTAATTTCAAGGAAGTTAAATTTCCTTTAGCTGGCGCTGATGATTTGAGAGTCAAAATAAGAAAAGGGGAGCACAGAATTCTTTCCCTCAGTCATCCAAGTATAATTATCTTACTCAGCTATAAAAGCTGTTGGACCCTGGGACATTCAATTACAACTAATTCCTTTTTCCCTTGGCTTTTTTTTCCAATCCCGAGCTAAACCCAGAGCTGGTTCCCACTCTGCCATGATATGCAGATCCCCCTTGCCAACTGGGAGCACCGTTGTAGAAAATGAAACACTTTACCTGTCAAGAGGGTGAAGTGTGAAGGGCTGGTGATGGTGAGGTAAGGAGGTGTGACATACAGAGCTTTCACTCCATCCCCGGCCATTTTGTCGAGGTGCGGCGTGTCCACGTCGCGGTCGTAATCCCAGCGGAAGCCGTCGAAGGAGATCAGCAGCAGCTTCTGTCTCGTCTGTTTGTTCGCGGGGGCTCCGAGGACGCACAGGGCCCAGAGGAGGCTCAGACCGGCGGTCCACAACATGGTGAAAAACAACCACTTCACAGGTCTTGAACTGAATCTATCCTCGAGCTTGAAGCGCTTATTTGTAAGAGGATCCGCCTCCTTTGCGTCTCACCTGAGGACTCTGAGGACAGCCCCAGAGCAAAGTTTCTCCAACTTATCTTATCTCACAGATTGGACAGACATTATCTGAGCACTTTCAACCTGGTGATGTTTATGAGCCACTTTTTTTTACAGATGGGACTTGTGTTAACAGTGAGTTTCACCCCCCCCCCATGTTTTGCTCTTGAGGACTGGCAGTAAAAGCAGATTAATCTCCCCGGGCATCCCGGCTGTTTGTTTCCCTTTTAACTCGCTTGTTGATGCTGTCTTTCTGTTTGTCTGCGCGCCCGTCTGTGCTTCGGAGTTTCCTGTATATCATTGACAATGAGGGAATGGCACTTTGATGGCTTTCACCTTGAGTTGGGATGGCGCATGATTGATCTGACACCGGGAAAATGAAGAGGAAAATGAGAGTACATATCTCTTCGTCAGCTAGCAGTGGTCTCTGGGGGGGGGGGGGGAGAAACGACTCTAATAGACATATTCATTTTAATAACCCTAATGTGTGTTTTAGCCCCGGGATATTTTTAAAAGATCTACATTGATTCCTGCGATGGACAAACTATTCCAACTGCCCCCCCCCCCCCCCTCCTCCTCAGTGTTTCAACTCTGATCATACTCCGCTCAGCCACACATTATATATCACTTTCATTGTGATGTAATCTTATCAACGTCCATCAAATTGCGAGACAAGGTAACTCTTCAAATTGGTTCTTTATTGTGTGTGTCCTTGGCAGAGGTTCAAGGGAATCGTCCAATCTTTATGGAGATAAGGGATAACATTCATCAGCTTTCATTTACCTCATTCATATTCATTAGCTCTCTCGTATTAACTCTATACTGCGCTCGTCGTCCAATGTCAGCAAGATTTTTCGAGAAGGAGTGTTGTGGACTGCTGAGACCGCCGTGAGTCTCAGATCTTTGCTATGAGAACTTTATCAAACACACACACACACTCCTGAACTTGAGGGGCAAGCAAACTTTATCTGACCCTCTCAATCTCTGCACAGGGACTCCACAGGGAGCCTCACACATTCTTGGAGAAAAAAAAAGAAAGTCAGTTTTTTTTTTTGCCTTTAGCACTCCCTGCTGCCTATACATAACCACTGTAGCACCACTTCCCAAAAGACAAACACAGCGTCATCACATTCAGTCAGAACATTTGCTGTTAACAAGACGTGGTGTTTTCCAGGCTGGATTTGCAGGTACAAATTAGACTTCTGTATCAGACTGTTATATCTTTGCACCATTCTCTGGACACCATCTAAGATCGTACTATAAATGATCAGGGTCGGAGCACCAAAAGCAGTGAGCAATTTCTGCTCAACTTATTGAACATTTGGCAGCTTTAAAATGTCCCAAAAACCCACTAAAGTTGATGTGAGAGTCGGACTAGGTGAAATATTAGACATTTAACTTTTGCTAAATTAAGTGCCCCTTGAAGTTTAAAAAAGGGGTCCCCATGACAGTTCTGCCCTTAACAGATCTACTTATAGGATTTTGTCACAGTCATAGTGCCATCTAGTGATAGGGGGAAGAAACAGAATGAGAAGTCAAGGCATGACTTGAACTTCATGTCCATCAATGCACTGCATGACTACTTGCATGTTCGTTTATGCCACCTAGTGGTGACAGCCCAGAATGTCACATGTAACTCCATTTTTTCCCATCATAGAATAGAACAGAACAGAATTACTTTATTGATCCCAAACTGGGAAATTGTGGCGTTACAGCAGCAGCGTATCCAAACACACAATATTAGCAAATATACACAATATAATATTAAATACAAATTAAATAATTACTAAAAATATAAACACTAAGAATAAATATATATACATCCAGGATTTAACTTATTTCTAGTCTTAAACATGAAAGATTAAACACAACATACTTTGCTGGAGGTAGAAGTAAATGTGCAAAAAAAAACAGAGTTGTAAATGAACAGTATTGACATAGGGAGCTGATCTGTGCAATCAGTGATACATTAGTTAAAGTGCAGGAGTGTAGACATATTATCAGCAGAAACTAGTCAATATAACGGCGAGTAGACAGACAAATGAAGTGAACTTGAGTGCAGGGTTAATTTGTAAACTTACAACATGCGGCTGTATCTGTCCCTGGCTTGCACTAAGATGCAAGGGCTCGTTCATGCTGTTTTTTTCTTCTATAATGATAAATGCATCGTTTCTGTTGAGCAGTTTGAGTGAAGAAAGTTTTGAAAAATCAAAAAATTTAGATAAAATATGATCAGATCAGTTCTTAATTTCAAATGAAAACCTGCTGCCACATTGCTCCAAAAAGTAAAGTGAAAAACTTGAGAGTGAAAACAACCGAGCATTTAGATAAAAGCCAAAGTGAAACAGCAGAAGAAACAGTGCCTTTGAGAATAGAAGAAAATCAATACAAACTGCACAGCTAAGTTGAACAGGCTTTTCATTGACAGTCTTGGCAGTAAAACGAGAGGTTTTTCTTCTTTCATTATTGAATTCATCATATTTAATACATACTTAATAACTGTGAAACATTTGGCTTTCTGCAGTGCACATATAGAAAAAAACAAACTGCTACTCTTGAATCAGAATTTCTGATGAAACAGGAGTAAGAACCTTTAAAATCACATCTCAAAAAATTCTCAACTTGCATCGGTATTCTGCTCACTGTGCGGTTTGAATAGCATGCTGCTTCTCTCCCCGCTGTGCCTGGAAGTAGACCATCAGGTTCATGCCGGCGTGCAGAGATCGATGTGTTCTGAATTGTGAGCAAACAAACTTTTAATGCATGAACGGCTTGTTATCAAGTTACATGCAAGCAAGTCCAGGCGTAAAAACTTCAAACCGCGGGAGAACTCCACTGGAGGTGTGTGCCTCACACGCTCACATAATCCGCTCTAAATAAATGCTACACATGTTTTCCTTTGATACTACAACAGTCTGTCCAACATAGTTAATTGCTCTCATACTGGAGGAACCCAGGATGTTGTTCCTATCAGCTATGGAGGGAGGCAGCGGAAGAGCTCAGTCTCTAACCTGATATTGATCAAAACCTGCACTGCTAAACTGTTTCAACATATCAACTTGTCAAACTGTAAGTGAATTAACATTGTCATTTTTTGGAGGCATAGACTGTATGAAACATGATTGAGTCTTAGTGACAACCCCCATTAGTTTCTGAAGACGTGTTTTGAAGTAAATAGCAAAATGGGCATGAGCTTTTCTAGTCTTCTGACTACTTAAAGCGCTTTTCCACCGCAGGTCAGACGAGTAGTTAGGTGCTGTGTGACCATCAGAAGTATCTAAGCACTGTGAAACAAAGAGAAGTATTGACTTCTTTAGAGAGTATTGCATGCTAAAGATGAAGCAATGCACTGATTAAAAAAAAGAAAACCAAAGCCAATGTTACTATTTCAGAGTTTCAACATACAAAAACCTTGAAACCTTTTTTTTTTTTTTTTTTTTTTTGGTATGAAATTGAAAATGCATTAAACATTTGGCAAAGGAGATACACTCTGTTTTTTGGTACTTTCAAGGTGTTGTTGACAAAAGTGAAAGAAAAAAGAAAAAAGACATGGAGTAACGCCAGACTTATCATTTTGAACAAGAGTCCAAAAGCACTTACACTTGCAGCTGCAGTGATCATTTCACCTCACAACATAAGACAAAGTGTACAACCTGGTGACTGCACACTGATTCACTGTGAAAGCACGCTGGCAGCAACATGTGGAATTATCTAAGAGGATAACATGAAGGGGGGGGGGGGGGGGGGGACCCTTTATGGTTACACTTGCCGCTCTGACTAAACAGACGCACTCAGTCACACACACATCAAAGCCGAAAATTCCCGTTTTGACATCAGAAATGAACATGTTTACAGCCTGGTACAAAAAAAACCTGATTGGCTCCTCTTTATGGGGGTGATTTTTTTTTTAATGCATCTGTTTTGATTTTTATGAACTGCGAGCTGTGCGACTTGATTGACAGGTGGGCGTGGTTTGTCAAGAGGCTTAAATCCCACCTCAGCTCCAGCTGACTGAAAGTTAGGCTGAGACAGGATTTCCAACATGACGGCTGCTGCCGATGATCCTCCAGCGCCCCCTGCAGGAACAGATGGCTGACATCACTCAGGCTCTGTCCATCAATATTTACAGTCTATGGCTAAAACATAAAGGTAGCAAATGAGACCGGCACCTTCTCCGTAGCGTGCAGCAGTAGAAAGCCTTTTCTTGCCTTCCAGCTGGTCGGTTTCGAGTTAATTGCTAATTAGTTAGTTAAGTTGTTAATTGCAATCACGGCTAAAACCGATAAATTTAGTCTTAAAACAGACACAGATGAGTCGACACACCAAGTGAGCATGTGGTGAATGGTCACTATTAACCTGGAATACCTCTCGCATGTGAACCATATGTGTGTGTAATACGTGTTTGTGTGTGTGTGTTTGTGAGAGAGAGACACACACAGAGGAAAGGGAGAATGGAGGTGAGAGCATGAGTAAGAGCCGGGAGCAGGAGTGGAGGAGGCTCAGGCTTGTGGAGGCAGCAGGGCTGATTTGCGGCTTCATTCCAGCGCGTGGGCCCTTTCAGGCTCTGTTGCCTGTAACAGGTTGACGTGATAAACTCTGTGGCCGAGCCAGTCAGATGTGGCGCGGTGTGGGCGCCCTCCTCCTCCTCCTCCCCCTCCTCCTACTCGCTCCTCTCCCCTTGGCCTGGTGTCTCATTGTGGCGCTGTGGGGCTCCAGTGTGCCGGCGTTACACTTTCACACGGCAGTAATTGATTTCTTTAATTTGCTTCAAGAGAAACTGTTGTCAGCCAAGCAGGCAGCCATTTTTCAGGGCCACTTTAATTAAATGCCAGGTCTTTAGGTGTGATATGAAATTCGTTTGGCTCCTCTGATCTTCTACTCCTCAGACAATTCATTAACATTTCCCTTTTCTGCCTTTATGTTTTACACAAAGCTTCAAAAAAAGGGGGAGCTCATCAGTGACATTTTCGGTTTCCTTCGCAATATACATTCAATCGTTTATTTAAGTGCGTTTAAACTAGAGATTAAGTGCAGTGCGGCTGTTTCGCTCGAGATAATACGGAGACTGTCGAGCCGCGGTCGGCCCGAGGAATTCAAGAGAATGAAAAAAAGCAGTTGGGTGTCTTTTATTCACGGTTCTGTTATGTATTGTGACTGTTTCAGGTTACTAAAGAAGTACCTGAAGACAATGAGATAATAGAATTAACTGGAGTGAACGTCAAACACAGATACAGGTCCAGGTTCCTCGCTTTGTGAAGGGGGATTCCAGTATTTATTTTTTTAAACCTGGGCTTTGTTTTTCTACATCTGAATCACTAAAAAGTACAAAAAGTTTTGCAGTAGCTTCAGCTGTCAGACGTGAAACAGGCTGTAATGGCTGCGTCCTAGTCTCCAGGCTGCACAAATCCGTTAACAAAGAGTTCTTGATTTTGTCACTGACAGACTCAGACTGGTATCCAAAGATTCCAACAACATAACGGCACGGAGCACCACAGACACAGAGCATTTAAGTCAAGAGTGAGGTGCTCTTTTTAATCTTTAATTCCACCGATCTCCACTGAAAAAAATGCAAATTTAAGGATTACATTTCACAGTGTGCACAAGAACCATTCCAGTTGCATGTAGGAGATCTTTTCCCACGCGCACAAACAACTATCAGGTTTTCGGTGGGCGCCAAAGAGCACCAAACCACATCCCTAACATATTGTTGCTTTAAAGAAAGAGGTCCAAACATTTAGCGATCCTCTCTGCAACGATATCAGACGGTTAGATACATATTTAATATAATCTTTAATCGATTTAAATCTTTATCCTGTTGCTTGATAAAACAAGTTTTGCTACTTACTTTCTGTTTTGGTATGCATGCTCCAAAACACCAAGACGTGTTCTACGTTTTAGATACAATAAACCCCTGATGTACTAACAAGAGAGCCTGTCATTTGCAGAAAAAAGTACAAAGTTTAATCGCGTATAATTGCATGCAAAGGATTGCATTGCAGCCAGTTTGTGGCTTCCAGCTGAAGAAATCTACTTCAGTAATTCAAAAACCTTTTCTACTCATTAGTTATTTAGACCCCAAGTCATGTTAAAAACATATCGTGTCCACCAGAATAACTTTTAAAATCATCCCCACTGTGCTGGTTAGCCTAGCTTAGCATTACTCTTCATTTCATCCTGATGTCCTTTCTCGCTCACAAAACAATCAGAAGTGTTATTAGCCCCATCACCTGACTGGAATTATGTGTCACATCATTTTTAACATCTCACTGTAACACCTGATGGAATAACACTGGGCAGGTGTATCTTTAGTCCAAAGCAGCAGCACCATTTATTTCAGTCATAATAGCAGGGCAGCAGGCACACCTCCCTAATAATATCCTGATGCCTCCCCACTCGCTCTGACTCAGAGATGTTCTGAGCGGGCCCCTCTCTCCACTCATCCTCACAGAGTGGCCTTCCTCTCATGGAGATGAACAGCAGCTGCCTCCTCCTGCCTCCCACCATACGTCAACACATCAGCACCACTCTGCCTGCCTGCTGCCTGCTGCCTGCCTTCAAACACCCAAAAATATGAGGCCCAGCTAAACCCCCCAAAAAATAACATGCTGCAGTTCACATTACAGTGGTTGATATGTATTGACAGAGAGATTTTTTTGCTGGCGGATACATCCTTTACAGCTAGACTGAGTCGGCAGAGCAGGATTTTTTTTTTTTTTGTTGTGTCCTAGTTCTGGGATTGAGAGGAAAAGTGAGGGGATGTATGGGGGACTATTTTAGGCGCGAAAAGGAGACAACTTTTATTTCTGTTTTAATGAGTTGAAAAGGGTCAAACACCTTTTTATACTTGTGTGTTTTTCTTCTTTTAAATAGAGTTGCATAGGTTCATAGTCCTTAGTGTTTATTCAGATTTTTCCTCCAGCTCAAGAGGTTAAAATATTACACTTTTGGTTCAGTGTCCAAACAACTAATGGGTAGTTTGACGTAGCATTTGGTCTATCAGGTGTTCCTGTTTCTCAGGGGATGCCTCTGGTTTATCAAGTTCCACCGACGTCTCAGTCTTGTCATTTATCCAAAGCGTTTTCTTGGAGATTCTTGGTTCCCAGACTAGGATCATGACTAACCTTGCTTCCATTCAGTGTCAGAATATTTGAAAATGAGTTCCCAAAATATTCATGGGGGAATTCCAGTTAAGGCATCCAAGGACATACCAAAAGCGTAAATAGTCAAAGAAAAAAATTGGTACCCGACTTGCAGAATAGCTAACAAATATTGGTTTTAATCCATATTGACAGGAGAAATTCACACTATAGTGTTGCAAGCTGCTCATTTCATACAGTGTATGAAACATGGACGTCGTATCAGTGACCTCACCCATTGGTCTCTGAAGAGGCATTTTGAAGCCCAGTGATGATGGTCGCCATATTGTAAATGCTATCTCAACTTAACTTTAAATCAATCAATCAATCAATCAATCAATCAAGAAACATACAACGAGCTGGAGATCTACTTTGGGTTCCTTGACTTTTACAGCCAGCCTCAAGTGGACACTTAAGGTACTGCAGTTATTGTTTTGCACTTCTGCTTTGGCTTCTTATTTCGATGTTGTTGTTGCTGCTTGAATCAGTGAAAATAAACCCAATGATTAGAGGTTAAAGCATAAAAAAACACGTCCACTGTAACAAAGACGTCATTGACATGTCAATGTGGACATGTAAATAAAGTAAATATGTAAATAAAGAAAAGCAAGAATAACAGTGCGTGCGATTGTTGGGACTTTATCCCAGATGCTTTGAAGAAAGGGTTTTCATCTGGAAATGGAGCGGGGAGGCATTGTAAATGGGACATTAAAAGGAATCCCACATCAATTTCCCACACCAAATGCTGCATAACAGGAGTCGTTTTGACAAAGTAGCCGTGTGATTATTTTTTATTTCCATTTGAAAGCAATTAGCTGAAAGGTCCTTCCCTTGAGTTCTGTGGCAGAATGTGTGGAATGACTCAGGATAATTGCTGTGAAATGAACAGAGTGCCAAGTTGAGAGAAGCGCGGAATAAACCGCAAGGGTTCCCTCTCCATGGAAACGCCCTCTGCCTTTGTCAGTGCACCAGGAAATTAGGCAGCGAGCGATAACGGGGCTTGAATGAGTAACAAATGCAGGGGGGCGAGTGATATTTACTCCATTTCAAGCCATTACAGAAATTGAGTGTTTCCCCACGTCTCACGCTGTGCCTGCTGAGTGCTGGATACAGGAGGAGGAGGAGGGTCATTAAACACGGCAGCCGCCAGCGACGCACGCCTGAATAACACACTGTTTTCACTCTCCCACCGATGGGCAGGACGGATATAATGAAGCCCGGCGCTGTCAGAGTGTGGCACCGACTGATGATCCTGACGCCCGAGAGGAGGACAAGGTGTTAGACGAGAGACAGCGCCGAGACCGAGGTTTGCAGCTCGTCTCTCCGAAACTCCCCGCCAAAAAAAGCTGCCTCCTCAGCCCTGGCCCTAATTGCTGCCTTGCTTGGAGGCGGCGCTCCCTCGGTGTGCCTTTCATGCCTCGCTTAATTACGTCAGCCGGAGAGGAACGTGATTGTTATTGTCATTACTCTCGTTAGTAATTAAGCAGCTATTGACTTCTCCCCTACATTCGGCCTGTTTGATTAGGCCTGAGGTCTGCAGATATGGATTAGGGCTTCACAATGTTGCAGCCAGAGAACGCCAAAACGGCTTCTGGAAGCAGCATGGCTATACTGATACAAAGAAAAAGAGATAGTAAAGAAGGAAAGGAAGAGCCTAACTTGCTGCTTTCTTTTTCTGGGAGTACAACAGACAATCCTAGAGCAGTTTAAGCACATTTACCTTTCATGCGACATTCTCGTTGTCGCTGACATGAAAATCAACCAATGTGAGATTGGACTGAATGGATTCTAAGGTGAAGGTGATGTAGTTTCCACTTGGTAGTGATGGAGAAGAGGATAAGAGTCCTGTAAAAAAGTGACAAAAATCAATGTTTTGTGGTAAAGTTATACCTCTCATTGAAAAAGTTTCAAATTAGGAAAGAGACTCTTCCATTGCCGAGTGTGTGAGTTCATTCTTGACTTCAGTAAAATTACTTTCTCGAGGTTAAGTCAAAGTTATTTTGTGGTTGTACGTTCAATGAGAAAGGACCTTGAGTGGACAACTCTCGAGCAGCAGATCCGTCCACAGAAGCTGTTTTTTCATCGAGCCTTTTATTCAACTATACGCTTCACAATGAGAGCTCAGGCAGAATTCTAAAATAGCCTCAGTCCAACACCAAAAAAACATGAAAATCAAGGAATTTATGTCCAATTAAAAGTTGTCTTTAAGGCTAATTTAACAGGAAACCCGTACGCATCATAGTCTTTCCAGAAGCTGCTGGAACAGGCGGAATACTTGGCATTATATTTCATTTCTATTCTGTCGGATGGTATGGATCAGCTGGTGAAATGGCGTTACCAGGTACTTGGCTGGTGTGCAAATATATATAAATCTATCATCTTTGATCACGTACTGGTCATAATAATAGGAAAAAAAAAAAATCTGTTTTCACAGGTGAGACTGAGAGTGTGAAATGTGAAGTGCTGGAGAAAATTGCTGCTTTTTTTTTTTTTTTTGACCGCGGCGGCTCATTAATTGGTTGGAGCATCACGCAGCTGCCAGTGTTGGTGTTCTTTTCTCTGTTCAGGTCCACCGCCTTTTGGATCTGGTCAAATTAACTTTGGGTATATTTCCTGGCACGTCTGTTTAACTCTGCAATAGCGGTGTCTTTTTTTTTTTTACTATGCATGTGTTGAACGACCTTATGCATGCAGATTTTAAACCTCTATCACCAAACATGTCACCAAAATCAAAGACTCTTAGAAACCTGCTGGTTTGCCGTTTTTAAACCCTCAGGGATTCCCGGCCTTTTGGGGAAGTGGCAGAGAGGGATGGAGAATAATAGTCTAGAGTACAGAAGAGGGAGTTCAATAATCGTGCAGGAGTGACAAGGACCCAAAAGCAATCCCTGACTGAGCACTAATCCCCACTTTTTTTTTTTCCGCGGGACGCACAGAGAGTGAGATAAGCCTGGAGGTTAATGCAGAGGCGGTCTCCACTCTGTCCTCGGCGGTGACAGCCCCCCCTGACAGGCGGACCCCAGCAGCACGCCTTGTTTATGCTAATGCAGGTGGCCTGGGCCAGCTCCCACACTGAGAGCGCAGATAGAGACGTCAGAGGCTCGTCAGAGTGGCACTCTAACCTCTCGCCGGGCCGCCCGGGATCCCTGCGTTTGCATGTTTGGGGATCGGCCGCGAAGGAATACCCGGGGCGAGGGAGATGAGTTAGGTGAGGCAGCCCCCCCCCCCCTCCCCCTCATCATCTGTGGACGCTTCATCTACTTCTCTACCCTTCGTTTGAACCACAAATGACATCTTGGGGAGAAGTGGAGAGAGAGAGAGAGAGAGAGAGAGAGAGAGAGAGAGGATTCAGCTTTAATATATGCAGCTTTGAAAATGTGCATTTTTATACCAACTGTTTCTCTATTTGGTTTTTATTTTTGATGGGGGCAGACCCTGACAGTAACAATCAGAAATAGCTACGCACTGCCAGTTCTTCCTTCGTTTTCTAAGCGTGCAATGTGTTGTTAATAAAAACTGGTGTAACAGGAACAACATACAGGAAACTGATACTTTAAGTGAGTGAGGTGCAGCATGAAAACACTTTTCTACTAGGAGGTAAATATAAAAATCAACGCGCTGTCTCTTTATTATAATAGAAACCAATTTGAGCTTTTAATCTCATGCCTCTGTGACATTTTGTGTCAACTACTTATATTGACAACTGTATAATATCATTTCTGAGATACGTCTTTGATTGATCAAGAGTGTAAAACCATTCTGGTTCTAGGCTCTTATTTGCATTTCGCTTAGAGACTCACAAATTTTGGATTTCTCTAGAATGACACAGACGACAATTTTAGGGTGAACATGCTCTCCCAATAACTGGAAAAAAAGAAGAAAAAAAGCAGGTGTGCCTGACTGTTATGTTGCCTCCCCAAAGTACAGACTTCAGAATCAGAATCAGAATCGGGTTTTATTGCCAAGTACATTTACACATACAAGGAATTTGACTTGGTGTATTGGTGCTAAACAATTAGAATAGAATAGTATAGAACAGAATGACTTTATTGATCCCAAACTGGGAAGTTGTGGCGTTACAGCAGCAGGTTATCCAAACACACAATATGAGCAAAAAACATAATGTTAGCAAATCTAAACACAATATAATATTAACTACAAAGTAAATAAGTACTAAAATATATCAAAAATAAGAATGTGAATATATACAACCAGGATTTAACTAAGCATTACTAGTCTTAAATAGGAAGATTAAGTATGGTTAGATTACTAAATTAAATGGTTTAATTATGATTAAGTAAGATTAAATGTAAATGTGCAAAAACAGAGTTGTAAATGGACAGTATTGACATAAAACAAGGAAATAAAGCAGAACTAGCAACAACTTAAATAATACAGTATAAGAAGCGATTACAATATTTAAAATAGAGTTTAAAAATGTAAGATATAAAAAAATATATATATATATAAAAAATAAAAAACACAAAATGTACAAAAGGTGCAATGTAGGAGCTGTGCAGTGGACTTTGGAAGTGTTCAGCCTGCGTTTGACTTCCAAATCCTGCACTGCCTGCCGTCTCTGCCACACACCTTGCCTCGTCTCCTTGTTTACCTGTTTGCTACTCTGAGGCATCATCCTCATCATCTTGCCTCATCTCTCACTGATGAATGGTCACGCCTCAGTGACCTCCCCCCTCCTCTTTGTTTGTGTCAGTGTGATGTAGGGGGCTGACCCGTTGGAGGTTGGAGCAAGGTGGGGGGGGTGGGGGGGGGGGACATTGAGACAGATGAAGGGGTCAGAGATGTGTTCCGAGGAGCTTCTCCTTTGGGTCTCCTTCACCCCATGCCTGCTCCGACCCGCGTCAGCCTTTCATTCTAATCTGATGATAATGATATTTGCTCAGGACGACCTCTGCTTGCACAGTGTAATTACCCACCCCAGCTTTTCTATGATCTCGGCTATTGGAAATCGATGGGCCATAAGAGGGCCCCATCAGAGCTTATTATTATCACTGCTCGCTTTTCGTTACAGCGCAATCAGATTTAATATGTTGTCCGCTTTTTTTTACTGCATGTTTTTCCCCCCCTTTTTATTTTACATAGACTACTGTCAGTGTTGTTAAGTCAATGTTAGGTCCTTCTTTGAGCATGCACTCACTAAAAAAAAAATATGAAGCGTCTTTTAATGCATTGAATGGTTTATTGTAGCCTACAATTATAGAATCCCAGCAAAGTTTTCACATTGTTCAGTTAAATGATGAAATATCAGAATCTCTGTCTGCTCACTGCAACCAAAAACTGCTTCTGTTGATATTGTTGAGTGTTTTTTTTTTTTTGTCCCCTTAATGGCACCTCTGGCTCAGTAGCACTCAGCGGTTCCATGCTTATCCATGTATTTGTGAGTGGATGCCTATTTAAATCAGTTAGGCGACTCTGCTCTGGATGACTCCCTCCATTAGCTACTCATCCAGGGTTAAGCACCCTCAGGAACAGACGGCAACGGACCTGGCCAGGTGACCCTGCCGTCTGCGAAAGCCGTGATTGAGACACTTCAGTTGGAGGCCTCGTCGTCGTCGTCGCCGCCGCGGTGACCTTCCGCAAAAAAAGCTCCCAGCAAATAGACCTTTCTTGTACCGCCGAGGGTGTGTGTGTGTGCGTGTGGTCCACTGATCTGGACATTATTGCCACTACTCCAGCAACCCTTTTTTGAAATACAAACTTGTTATTTCAAGAGCAAAGCAGTGTCTTTGCAGTGACCTTCGCGCTTGTTATCGTCGGCCCCCGTCAAAGAGATAAGAGGATCACAGGTGAGATTCCATCGTTGAGGGCCAAACGAGGGCAGAGTTAAGGCACACTTTTTTTTTGGACACAGCCCTGATGCCCGGTTGTACAATTAAACACTGGCATTAGAACTGAAGGCGTTGTAGACCCTATGTTCTTTATTTATTTTGCCTTGGATTAGGTCATAGCTGGAGTTTAACGTCCCAACTCCCACAGCGTCTCTGAGTAGCAATTTCCTTTTATTGACCCTGGTAAAGTGCCTGGCTCTGTAAACGTCAGGGGACTGTCATGTTTTTTTATGAGCCTGTAAGGAACCTAATAACACAGCAATCAGCATTTGTTTTGAGTGTTGTTATTTTAGACCAGTGGGGTTTTGCATTTTGGAAAACCCCCCCAAATCCCAAGATGGATTTTGAAGAAACAAACATTCTGGATCCAAATATAAAAAAGGATTAGAGCAGAAGCCCAGAGGTCAAAGGACAAAAGCAAAAAAGAGGATTGAAGGTGGTCGTTGGCGTCACGCATTGGTGGTGAAAATGTATTTTTAGCCCAGGACAGAAGAGGTGACAAAGGAGGAGAGAGAGGTGGAAGTGATCGATATGTTTGTGCAAAAAAGGCAGAGGACTGCTGAGACACAAACGGTGGAAGTCATGAGTGAAGCGCTCCCTCCAGGGGGACGGCCGGCTCGGTTCAACGTGGAAAACACAACAAATGAAGGGAATGGTTGCAGAGATATGGCCGATGAGCATGGGGGGGGGGGGGGGGGGGGGGGGATGCGCTTGGGAGTTTGGGGGCACGACTAAATGACAGGAAATATTTGTAAAGGAAGAACTGGAGGCCATTTGAACACGTGAGAGAAGTCGAGGCCGGGCTGAAGAAAAGACGACATGCAAAGGGATATATGTTTGCAAGAGGAGCTGAAGTCAGGCCAGTTCGCTCAGGAATCTGTAGCACAGCGTATGCAACAAGCTAGATTGCTGTTTTTTAATAATACCGGTGTTACAGCTTAAAAAGTGTTCATGATAACTGATGACTTTCAGTCAAATTTGTCCGTGGCTCTCGTAGTTACAACAGATGTTGAAGACAGAAAGTGCTTAACCAATGGGTCTTTCTTTAGTTTTGTATTGTAATGTCAAAAAGTCCCAAGCATATCGGCCATTATCAGCTTTCTCCATAGGGAAAGTTCTGTGATTGGTCTGTAGCTTCAGTGGTCGAAAATACGAGGACCTAGCGTTGTAGTTTCACCCCGCTAACCGCAAACATGACGCACAAATCGTCATTTTGCGTCACTTGAAGCTCCTTTTCAGACTCAAAAATACAAAGATCTCCCATCTCAGGGGAAAATGAGGGCGGGATGCACGACCATTCAAAAACACTACCAGGTTTCTAATGATACACAGCTTAATGCAAATGGGTGACGTATCCCTTTAATTATAAACGGAATAAGTGATTAACTGCTATGAAAGTGAACGTCTCTGTTTAGGGATGAACAAAGTTTACTGTGTCCCCCTCTGATCTAACATGATTCAAGTTGACACAGCGTTTCTTCACATGTCGGTGAATAGATTTCAATCGACGAATCTCTTGAGATCTTTTGTTTTTTAGATTTCACTGTACAATGAATTTGTGCGTGTATTTCTCTGACTTTTGGCGTGTGAGCGCGTGCATGCATTGCTGTATTTCTCTCAGCTGTGACTGGTTAAATGATTTTCTTGAAGGGGGCTATAGAGCGACCATTTCATTTTGGCACCTAATAACAGTCAGGTCACAGCGTGCCCCGGCTCTGATCCTCTTTGATATGGTCCGTGCACTTGCCCGAGCCCTCTTTTCACAGGTGCCAATCATTATAATCAAGCTTCCAAACCCCCCCCCCCCGCCACCAACCCCAACCCCAACAACATCACACTCCCAGCTCCTGAGGCCAGGTGATGGCTTCACAGCAGTTGTGTTGAGGAAGAGGAGAGTTTAATCTGCCCCCTGTTCTGGCATTGAGGCCATATTCTTTGACCCTTTGCTAAAGCCTGTTGGCCGGCTTACTCCCCATCTAGGTTTTTTCTTCGAAATACAGTTGTCAGCCAAAGATTCATCGACTGGCATTGGAAATATTTGCTCTGATCTCAAAGCATTGGAAATATTCCTGCAGAGATGTAAGCACACCAGTCCTGTGCAAGGGCATCATGACAGTGGGGACTAATGATTTTGGAAGGTAGAGCTTTCCACATTCATGTACCCAAGACACATTTCACAGCTGGTGTGGTGGTGGTGGTGGTGGTGGTGGTGGGGGGGGTTCAAACAGGTCACCTGGCAAAGGTTACCCATTTCAAAAAAAGGCCAAAGGTCCAAAGTCAGAGTGGTTTCCAGATTATATTCAGAGATTGGCTGGGTCTGACACTGCCCTTTTTCTGAGATGAATTACTAACTTTATTGCTCTCCCCCCACGGACTGGTCAGTGTTAAACCAATGACAGCACGACAGGAATCAAATTGAACCCCAGATCAAATCAGGGCAAACAGGCGCCAAAGGCAGCCTCACCTTTAATGAAAACTTGCAGACCAGCTGATTGCTCCTGTTTCTCACATGGTGTGATGCTGTTTCGTTTTCTGATGAACTGGTAAAATGGCCAGATTTAGCTTGTTGCCGGTTGAAGTCGCAACATCTTTAATATTTCGCTGTCAGCTTGTCACTGCTTCTTGTTGCATGGTCTACCAATACTGATGCCCATGTATGCCATAGGGACAAACCCAACACACATATATATATAATACATTTTTGTGTCTTTACAGAACATAAATAGTATGAAAGTATGCAGTTCTGGACACAGCTAATATCGAAAAAATATCACAAAATGAAACCAAAATTTAGGCATATCTACCAAGATGTCAATATGGTACCATACGACCTTCAGCACTTCAGTGTGCAGTATGTGCCAGCTAAGAAATACAACAACAAAAGCAAAACTGATGTGGACACAGAGCCAGGCTAGTAAACACAACTTACAACATATCACATACCACAATGCGGCTTATTTATTTATTCATTCATTCATGTATTCATCGTTTCTGCCTCAGGCTGACCATCATGTGGTTCACATATAGGATAGGCTAGCACTTCATTGATCCCCTGAGGGGAAATTCGGGCGTATATATATACCTATCTGTGCTACATGGAGAAGGAATCTATATTCTGTGACAAAGTCATTATTTTCCTTTAATGTTGTTTTTTTCTTTCTTCCACAAATCTGAAAGTAATCCATTGAACCAACCACATAAATACATGTATTCTGTCTGTCTTATATCAGGATTAGGGTGGGTGTAATCCTTAAATAAACAGCATTTTCTTCTAGAGGTATAGAGGCACACATAATATATATTCTCAAACTCTCTGAGTGTCAATATGTGAGATTGTTTCTTCCATGGTGATTTAAGCCGAAGGAAATCATCGTCTCTACCTTCATCACAAAACATTGAACCGCACTGACCCACGCTGTTTACTATCACAAACAGGACTCTTCACCTTTCCCACATTCCAGGGGCGTGTCCAGACTTTTTTTTAAACTGGGGTGGCCCACCTTGGGGGGACTGACTGATTTCATTAGGGTGTATTTGATGTCTGCTTTTATTGATGTTTAAAATGTTGCACATGTTTCCTTTATGTCATTGAATGTAATTGAAGCAGCCTCTCATTTCAAAGAAAGAGACTTTGAAGGCATCAAACTCACAGATTGGAGTCTGCAATGAAAACATGTTTTTTCTCAGGTTTTGATTTTAAACTTTAAAAAAAAAAAACATCTTATATTTGGTGAAGAGAAGTAAACAACCTTTAAAAAGGTCAGAATCTGCCGAGGTGGCAGGTTTTGTTTGTCAATGTATTTCTACATGTTAACAGTGATGAGTCATTCACCAACATTGTGAGGACAAGCAGCTTCTGAAACTACTGAGGGCTAAAGTAGACTTAAATTTATTCCTGTTCCTCAGTTTTTGTTTTTTTCGGTCCTCTTCACTCTGCTGCATATTCAGTGGAGGCCGGAGCCGGAGCTGAAGCTTGTGGTAGCAGCATGGCCTGAACCTGTGTTTCAGCCCTAATCTGTAATTGCATCCAGTGAAGGAGGAAACGGCCTTCTCTGACGTGACCGGCCCACGGAGCACGAGGCCCGGAGCGGCAACGCGGAGCCAGAGAGCGATGGTATAGAGACTGAACACGGAGAAGCAAACACAGATAAAAACGAATACCAAAAAAAAAGGGGGGGGGGGCAAAAAAAAGCAAACGGATTGACTTTGGTAAGAGGTCACTTTTGAAAGTCCTCCCAAGTGATTGTTCCAAAGTACCATTTTTTCTCAGTTCAGGACACCCCAGAGATGTGAAGTGTAAGGTTATAGTATGGCCCAGTGCTCTATATTAATGGTGACTTTGGCTCACCTAATACGGATTCTCAGGGTTATAGCCCCCGGGTGCCTGCTGAGCAGAATGTGAATGCAAAAAAGAGCCAATCCCTCTCCCCATCCCCTCCGTGGTCACCAGGGCCCCACCAGCCCTCGCTCAAGGTTACAGCGCGTACTCGCCTGGCAGCTATGAAGCCATCACGGCTGATTTTAAATGATACCCCGGACTAGCCACCACTTAATGTGTTCTCTCTCCTTTTTTAACTTTTTCTTTAAACTCTTCATTATTCCCTTTTTTTTATTTTTTTTTTTACACACGATATTGTAATGCATGATCAGAGGAGAGGCTGAACGGGGAAGACGCCTTTCTCCTTGAGCCGGCCGCTGGAGTTCCTGCTGGGAGAGGAGAAAGGAGAGGTTATGATCAAGGGGCCTGCCTCCTATAAGCCCCGCAGCTACACGCAGGATTTGTTTGCATTCAGTGTATTTCAATGTGAGCCTGGCTATAAATAACCTTTTTTTTTTTAACGCTACAAATCCAGCAAAAATATGTTTTTACTGGAAGTCTGCAACATCATGTGAAGATATTCCGTGGGAAAACAATGCTTTCCTGTAATTATTCGGTTTCCTCCTGCAGGAGAAGAAAGGTCTCTGCCTCGGCTGTGAAATGACACAACCAAAAAGACACCGAGACTTTTTTGTGTGTGTGTGTGTGTGTCATTCCCTTCTCATTGCTCATGTAGATTCCCGCTAATGCTTACTTGACGAGTAAAAATGTTATTCTAATAATGGTCGAGGGAGCAGGGTTTTTGCAGGTAGTTGTTATGGAAACTGCAGCTGCAGCTTAACTGTACGATAAGCCTCCTCTCTTACGCACACACACACACACACACGCACACACACACACACACACACACACACACACACACACACACAC
The DNA here is from genome assembly GCF_963930695.1 of Labrus bergylta. Classification (NCBI taxonomy): domain Eukaryota; kingdom Metazoa; phylum Chordata; class Actinopteri; order Labriformes; family Labridae; genus Labrus; species Labrus bergylta. The sequence continues at coordinate 3,720,651 of NC_089210.1, read as the reverse complement.
ACACACACACACACACACACACACACCCCTGCCCTGCACACGCATCGTCTCTTCCTTTTCGATCTAGTGAACACAGCATGTTGGAGTCATTACCAGAGTACAAATGGTTAAGGACAGAGCAGAGACATGCAGGAGGGGGGGGGGGATGTGTGCAAACTGTTCTCTGTTGTTATCTATGAGCAACAATCTGGCCCTCGCAGAGGAGGAATGTGATTCTGTTTGGTTAATTCATTCCTTCACATGATTCTCATTTCTCCCCCAATAAGAACTAAAGCTATACATTGTATTTATAACTAATGTGGCACGGTTATTTTCCTTCTATATGGAGGACTGTGGGGAAACCCCTACTGTGAATCATTAGTATTGATTTAAAATTAATAACAGTCTTAAAAAGCTCATCATGATCCGCTGTCGATTTGGGGTCTGGATGCAAAAGCACGAAACAGAGCAAGTCATATTCCAAAACTAAGGAACAAAGACAATATTCTTTTTTTTGTGTGTTTTGTTTTTTGTTAATCAAAGGATGTTCCAGGTTCAGGTTCAGGTTGCTTTATTTGTACCCGTAGGTAGATTTGGTTTCAGGGAGAGACACTTAATACAATACAGACAACACATAAAACACACAAAGTGCAAATGCACAGTAGACGGGTTAAAGTGCTGAGGTGCATAAAGTGTGCAGGTTCCAATCACAATTAATGAAACAAGTTGATCTGTAAAAGCTACAGAGCCGAGAACACCAGAATAAATAATGCATGAATAAAGAACCACGAAGAAGCATGACAACAACTTCTCAGGCTGCTATCTCCGTCTCTCCATGCAAGGCCTTCATGAAATGACAATGTTCCAATCATAACAAAGATATGAATTCATGAATGCCTCCCATCAGTCATTCTGACCATCTTTTATTACCAGATTTTACCATGAAATATCAGAATCAACTGGTTTCTAACTGGTTTACCGGGCTAAAAAAAAAAAAGTGTCATCTGAAGAAGGCCTACAAAAAAATGTGTTAACTTTGGACCTTAATCTCATCCCGATTAGTGGGTTAACGCTGACACTCCTAAATGAAACATGAATGTGCATGAGTATGTACAATACTCAGCAGCTGATAGTAGGTGTCTCTCTTTCTGACTCAGGGAGAGGAGGAATTCATCCAACCTTTATCTTTCTTGTGTTTTAAACAAAGCAGAGCAGTGTTTGCTCTTCAGTTTGCACTAAACACTAGTCCAAATTGAGGCTATGAATAAAGAGTCCATTAAGGGTTTCTCAAGGCTGTAATTTAAGGCATAACACTGTGTTTTCTTGCCAGAGCTTTTAATTATACTTTTTAATAAATTGGCATGTTTGAATGTTTTAATTGATTGAGGCATCATCATCACAGAGTGCTCAAATGATTCTGGACCCCCTCACTGCAATTCCTCCCAAAAGTAGCCTTCTTAGTAGCAACACATGAGGTTCAATTAGCCAGTGACGAGAACCTCTTGTTATGAAAATAGCTTCAGATGAACTCCATGAATGAGAACTCGTCTCATTCTCCGCACAGCGCGTGCCTTTAACCCGACAAATGTTTAATTCAGAAAAGAGTTTGGATTGACGACGCAGACATTTCTCTGTAGATTGAAGGCCAAACAAAATATAATTACTGCGAATGTGAAAGTGGATATTTTGACATTTTTATTTTTTGTCTGATTTTGACATGGCTGGTATTAGGATTGAACTGTTAGCAGTGACTAATGAGCTCCATGTGAGATCACTCAAGGTTATAGCCGGCAGCGTCACGGCTTAATGCAACTCTGTGAATGTGTGTGTGTGTGTGTGTGTGTGTGTGTGTGTGTGTGTGTGTGACAAGTCCTCTTCAGTTTCCGTCGAGGCTCTGTCTTACTGAACTTCCACAAACTTCAGCTGAAACTGCGGTGATGTCAGTAATGATCTCCAAGTAAACCCAGCTAAAATAGCACCGTGACCTCGTTATTGTTTCCATAGTTACAGAATGGCAGGGTTACAGCTCCTATCTATAGCCACATTCACTTCACACAAAATACTGTTTTATTTTTATTCCCACAGATGATAGTGGTTAATGGCTAAATAGCAAAAAGAAAGCAGCTCCTGATAAACAGATTTATAAAGGTGTTGTTTAGTGCAGCTCTTTCTGCAGCTGGAGACTAAAGAACTGTGATGATTTTTCTATCAGATTTCCAAAGTTGTAATCTCCTTTTTTAACACATCCTTCATTAGAGGTCACATATTAAGTTTAAATAAGTCTCAGAGCATCCCAAAACATGCGTGTGAAGTGTCTTGTTCTAAATCCACTCTGATCCTGTATTTGATCATGTCTATAAACCCCTCTATTTCAGCCCTGCTCAGAACAGGCTGTTTCTGTGTCTGTACCTTTAAATATGTAAATGAGCTGTGTCTGACCACGCCCCCTCTCTAGAACGGCTTGAATGGCTCGGTCTTTCCCGCTTCATGCCCTATTGTTTTTGGTGAGAAGGCAGACTCAGAGGGCAGAACAAACACTTAGCTGTGGGAGTGTCACCCACCTGGGGGAGGGGCTACTGCCCTTTGTGATGTCATGAAGGGAAAATCTCCAAACGGCCTGTTTGAGCACACATTTTCTGAAAAGTGGAGCAGGCAAAAGACGGAGAGGATGGACTTTTTATCATAATTGTGGGGTTTGTAGTCAGATAGGGAAAACAATGGCCTCTGTTTGTCATCAATGCTAGCTACACATAAATGCCTACATGTTTGAAAGTTGGCCAGTGTTCCCACATCGTTGATACACAATGGCTGATGGGATCCAAAACTGCCAATTTCTTTCAGAATGGTTTTGATAAATCAAACATTTGTGGTAAATTACGATGTATTGCTGCTAATAATGGTTGATATCAGTATTTGGGATCTTGTTTATGAAATATTATCATCATTTAAATTGCACAAACAATGATATGAGCTCCAGAACCTTAAACTGCTTCACTGCTGCCCACCCACCTATTTCCCTTTCTGTGCCAGAGAACGCATCACACACTTAATTGAACCAGCTGGCTTAGTCAGGCTGAGATCCAAAACAGGGATCTATATTTACAAGATAATATCACTGTACACGAGTCAACGAAAATAGAATTAAACTCATATATAGTGATAAAGGACAGAGGGGTCCCTGAGGCCTTGAAACATCGAAAACAAACCTCCAAACAGAAGCAAACCAGTCTAGTTTTTGTTCTGGTTCAAATGTGGGTGAATTTATGGGATTATTTTCTGCCTTCTCCAGTGTGGTGGCTGCTTTGTTGTTTCAGTTTCACAGGCACAGTCATGCCTCTGCTGTTTGATATTTTGGTGACTCATCGTAAAATTGGACTGCGCCAAAGGTGAGGGGGAGGCTCAGCGGGAGAGCGGGGGGGAGGGTGGGGGGCGAGTCAGCAAAACTGGGACAGATTGGTGTCAAGAATAACAACAGGCTTGGTTTTCTTTGTCTGCTTGGTCCAGGTCAAATGTTGTTACCCACAACTCACTGAGATGTTCTGTAATTGTGTAACATGTCCACCATAACAATGAGCATGATTACTCAAGGTGGCAAAACTTACAGCTGGTTTCTAGGAACATTGTTGCAGGAATTTGCTTTCACCTCACAAACAGACACTGAACAAAAACGCCAATGGAAAGTAAACGATAATCATTTTTAACTGTGGAACCCCGTCATTGAAAAGTCTGGAGATATAATATAAAGAGCTTGTGGAGGTCAGTCAAGTTTATGGATTATTTTGGCCTGAAAAAATTTGAATTTCACCCAGGATATTTTAGTTTGAGTATGAGGACCTTAATACTACTTGAGTAACGTTTCTGTCTCTCTTGAAGACTGACAGATATTGAAGTTGTTAGACATAAAATGACTCAAAATTTAATAGGGGGACCATCTCACAGAGATAACCAATGTGGCAACCAATCCAGTTATTGTTGTAGGCCTAGTCCAGTTAGCTGAGAAAAAGATGGAGCCTTTCTATGCTGATGATGCTCTGTTTCTGAATATGCCGCATGTCGTTTTGGTTGTTGAAGGTCGGTCGCCCTTGTCAGCCACTATTACAGGTTCTTCAACACAAAACTGAGAAAACACAGTTTGATGACACTTTTTATTCTTTTTTTTAGATTTCCTTTGACTCAATCCTAAAGGAAAAACAGCCCCGGGCCAAAAAGCACAAACACAGGGTACACAGGGTGTCCACTTTCTTTAGGAACACTCATTGTGTATGTCTGTCTTTAACTGTAGCTCTGAGAATAAAATGTAAGAAAATACTGTGGCATGTCATATTACAAATATGTTATTCAATTGCTTGCAAGAAAAACAAGCCAAAGAAACAGTTTCAAATAGAGTTAGTATGAATAAAAAAAAGGCGCAGTTTTAAAAGAAAACATTGAAAATGTTTCATTTGCAGGTGAGCTCTAAAAGATTGTTTTTATTGTAATTAGCAAAGTGTTAAAAAAGACAGCGATGCAAAATGAATAACAACACAAACACACAGAAAAAAACATTTTTAATCAACTATATTTAAAAAGAGTATTTTCCGCTCAGTGCACACGATGTGTATCCCAACACATGCTTGTGATTTCTCATTTTGCAGAGTGTAGCACGACTCCATCTTAGAGTCTGCAATTGAACGCCCCGACCACGCATTGTTGAACCGCAGGTTCAGCTGCAGACAGGTGCTCTTGAATATTCATTGGCAGTAAGCCCTCACAGATTCTAATCACTGTCAATATGTGTGCACTTTGCAACTGTCAACTATTCAGAAAACAAAATATGCCCCCCGCTTAGACTGCTTATGAAAATGTATGATGCAGGTAGAAAAAAAAAAAAAGAGAGTGCACAGTATATTCAGCTGAGATTTATTATGAGCTTGAACAATGGAATTGCTTCCAAATCGTGTGGAGTTATGGGGAGATGGATGGTGTGACTTTTGGTTTTAGTCAATCTTTTCAAATGTCTGTCATGCAAACTCTCAAATGTCACTAAAAAATCGTCCTTTTCTCCTCAACTGATGCATGAAGATAGAGACAGACCGCTCCACTTCTGATGGTCAGGAGTCCCTTTTTTAGCCTCAGGTTTACTTAATTCCCTTCAATCCTGTCCCTCCTGTCCGTCTGTCAAAAAAAAGTTTCAGTTTTTACCAGGATCTATCTAAAGGGCTTCAATATGTCACCCTGCTGACGCCAAAGAAACACAGCTCCTCAAACTCTGCCAGCTCCTTGTTATGGTGACATCCATACATCCCTGTCCTGTTTGTTTCACTTTCTATTTGATTTGAAAAGGTTAGTGTCCAGAAACTCTTCACGGTGATGGGCAAACATTTGTTTTCAGCAACTTTCTGACAACATTGGGAAGCCATTCAGCGGAATATATGACAGGGTCCTGCGATGTTTTCAATCTGTGTGATGGATGCATCTTAAACTTTCAATAAAACCGGCCTCCTGAGTGAGGACATCCTATTCCACTTGTCAGTGTGCATTTTCTACTTTGATATGATGCAGGTCCAAACTATATTTCAGAACAGGGGATGAAACAATGGTTGCTTAGCCTAACCTTCATACGAGATAAAACTTTAACTTTGCATTCAAATTCAACTCAGTTGTAAATGAAGATGTTCTTTTGTTTAACCTGCAGCTCTCCAAATTAGTGCTTATTTAGCATATTATCCAGTCCTTGTTGTTGTCTGAGAGGTCAATGGGCATCATTTGATGGTGCCAGGAAAGTGTTAAAATGACGTATTCATGTCACTAAAGCTGCTTGGTTAGGTTTAGTAAAGATTGTAGATTGTGCTGAAATAAATGCATATGTCAGTAAAGTTACATACTTAAGTCGCCAGTGGTACTTTACAAACCTTAAGTATGAACACCTTTTGCATTAAATCAAATCGGCAACCTCCAGTTTTAAAAAATGGAGGCATTTTGGAAGTGCAAAAAACTGCAATTATGAGAAAAATCCATCCTCCAAAAATGTGTGCTCAAACAAGCCGTTTAGACTCTTTCCCTTCATGACATCACAAAGGGCAGTAACCCCTCCCCCCAGGTGGGTGACACTCCCACCGCTAGGTGTTTGTTCTGCCCTCTGAGTCTGCCTTCTCACCGTAAACAATAGGGCATGCATGAAACCTAGAGCCAACCAAGCTTGTCCAGAGAGGGGCCTGGTCAAATAGAGCTCATTTGCATATTTAAAGCTACAGACACAGAAACAGCCTGTTCTGAGCAGGGCTGAAATAGAGGGGTTTATAGGCATGATCAAATACAGGATCAGAGTGGATTTAGAACAAGAAACTTACATGTTCTGAGGAGCTCTGAGACTTCTTTACACTGGTTGAAAAGAAGTATAATAAGTGACCTTTAAGACAAGACACCCACAAATGATTTCTTTTGTTGGGTAGTTCAGCCTTCTTGTTGACTGCTACACTTCGGTCGCATCAATAAAGTGGGTCAGTCATGGTACCCAAACCACAATGCAAATCACTTTGCTGCTTTACAAAGGGCTTCTTTTCAGCAGAGCACATTTGAGACTTTTTTTTAAAGAGCCTCAAGAGAGCCTTTTATGTTAATGATTTTTAGCTGTTGTCGAAAATTAGCCGGTTCAAAGGGTGTCTTACAAGCACTTGGCACAGTCCTCCTGAATCTCATGACTGGGCTGAGGAATATGAGGTCACAGCCAGTGCCAGGGCTGACTGAGTCATTTTACACTCTGTCATCACTCTTATCACAATTTTACCCCCTCTTTCACTCTATCTTGATTGGTCACTCCTCTCTGGAACACGTCTGCACCCTGGAGGCTTTATCTGTGATTCCTTATCATCCCCAACTCTGCCTATCTCTCTCCCAGCTCCTCCTCTCTCTCTCTCTCTCTCTCTCTCTCTCTCTCTCTCTCTCTCTCTCTCTCTCACTCTTTCTTTCCATTTGTCGGTCGCTGTGTCATATTTGTCCTTCTCTATCTCCTGTAATAGAGCTGGAATAATATAGTGACGGTAAATAGTCTTAAGGTAGAAGAGACACAGGTTTGGGTCAGGCCTCTCCAGCAGAGCCAATCTTCAGATCCTGACTTTTATTATGTGTTTTATCTTGGTGATATTTCTTGGTTTTTAATCACACTGATGAACTTATCACTGCAGTTCATCAGATGCCATAGCTGGACTTTGCACAATGTCATCCAGGCTTGACACTAATTATGCCATTTTCAAAGCCAGTCAGATTCACAGCAGTAGCACATTTATGCAGGATCCATTTAAATTCTTAATTGTGCCTTACTGTTAAAAGTAGAGAGTCCGGGTATTTGGTGTATAGCCGCAGGAGCTGTTTGCCCTTGGCGATTCTTTCATCTTCAGATTTAATAGCGCGAGTCAAACAGTGTTTGGTAAATTTGACTGGGGTACATCAAGTAGCTGGAGTTCCTTGTGCTAATATTGACCTGAAGGAGCGGGTGAGGAAAGGAACGTGTGGGACATGAAGATCCCTCCGAGATAGAAGAGGAAAGCAGCGAACATTGTCAGAGGACGACTGTGTTTGATATGTGTCCTTAGTCTTTCTTGCCTTGAAAGTCACTCATATCCAAGACTTTTGTTTGGCATCTGATTTTCATAATGAAGGTGACGGAAGCTACTTTAAGGTCTTTTTACCGCCGCTTTGAAATTCTTTTAACGTGAACCCAGACAGAGTTCAGAAGACACTTCCTTTGCAAAGCGTGCACGACGTACCCCTGAATACACTGATTAAGAATGTGAAGGTAATTCGAGGCTTTTTCTCATGTTTTATGGTTCATACTTTTTCCTTAAAGGGAAAGTAGTCCACTAGAATTCACATTTAACCTGCTGTAATTCAAAGCCTATTTAGGGTGCGGGAAACAAAACTACCTAATGTTTAGAAAAGACATCATAGCATGGGTGAAAATACACAAAAAAAACAGTGGTTCTCAACTGGTGGGTTGAGACCCAATAGTGGGTCACAGAATTTTTTAAGCGGGTCGCAAATGTGTGCCTGGAAAAGAAAATGGTGAAAAAGTCTCCAGTGCTTTTTAAAACCTGTTTGTTTGGTTCCTTCTCTTCTCTTTTTCTCAGAATATGTGACAGAACTGAGGTCCAAACTGCACTGTTTTTCATGGATTAAATCTGATTGGTTGAAATGATCAGGACTTGGTTTGCGATTTCTCGGTAAGGAGTTGATGTCTTTGTCTTTAATGTAAACAATTATAGCTAGAGCCTCGATGTATTGTGCATATTCTAGGATGGGAGGCTGAGCTTCCTGTCTGGTGTTTCTGAATTGTTGGACTAGTCAGGTAAAACACCATCGAAACGCCGTTCCCACTCGACAACCACGGTGATGTCCAGGCTCTGGCCGCCCATCGTTCTACAGGGTTGAGTAGGGGTGGGGTCAGAAGGGGCCATGTGGTAGGGTAGGTAGTATCGGCATTGTCATAACAGAGCCTGGATCTGTTGAAGGTGGCATCGCTGGTGTGGTTGTGGTGGCAACTAAGTGCCAAAAGGTTGGCGTCTGATCCAACATTCACAACAGGGTCCTAAGACGCTGACTAGACTCTTCTCCTCTGTCGCCCCCCGGTGGTGGAATGAACTTCCAAACTCCATTCGATCTGCAGAGTCCCTCTGCACCTTTAAGAAAAAGCTAAAGACCCAGCTCTTTCATGAATACCTACTAACTTAATGATGATGGTCTCCATATTATTGATGATGATGGTAATGACGATGGTTTTTGTTTGATAATGACGACTTATAAGATGGTTTCTATATTGATTAGAGCTCTCAAGAACTGCCCTCTATGTTGTGCTTTGCCTCTGGTCACTTCCTGTCAGCACCTGTGTCCAATCAGACTCAAAGCTGATCGTTTGCTCTTACTGACATTGTTCCCTTTTTTCTAGATCCTTGCTTGTGTTGTACTTACTCTCTGATGTACGTCGCTTTGGATAAAAGCGTCTGCTAAGTGAATTGTAGAATTGTAGGTTGGTTAAATAACCTGTCAGTATAAGCAGTTCCTGTTCTTACTACAAATGAACCACACCAGAGTCCTAAAAAAGGGGGCTGAGACCGACCTTTCCAAGTGCTCTTGGTACGGTTGTTTGGTACAGACCAAGCTTTTCTCAACAGCGCCAACAAACACACTTACCTGGCGTACAGACTCGAATCCGTTTCAACCGATCCACACAGGATAGGTGTGAAAACACCCTGAAAAATACATTCATCTTAAACATTAGGCCCAGATATTTGAGTGAAGGAACTGTGGAACTCATTTTGTGCTGCGGCGTTAAGCTTGGTTGTAGATGGAAATCAGTCATACTGGAGGAGTTTGAGAGTTGCTTTGTGACAGGCTGCAATTATCCTGCATGGATTTGACGTATGGACCGCAGTGGCACTAATCTGTTTGTGTTCGTAATGTTAATATTTTAAACGCCTGTTTTAAATCAGTGGCTCTTAATTAAAGGTACTTTGTGTTTTATTAAGTCTCATGTCCCTGAATCTGCGCTGCTCTCGACTTTTAATAACACATTAGTATGTGTGTGAGATCACCCCCCACCCCCACATCCCGACACCTGCCTTTCCCATTTCCTCCACTCCAGTTCATTCGGCGGCACATTGTGCTGGCACTGAACTAACTTTTGATGAGTACTCTGGCTCCCAAAACATTTTCATACCCTTTGAAGTGAATATATTTCAGAAGCAGCTCGAGCTCCTCGCTCCCTTATGTTTTGTGAAGCTGCGGTTATCGCGGGTTACAGATCTGGAGACTTCCATCATTTCCCTGTTTATCAGTTAATTCTGGCCAATGTGACTTATTGCTATTTCCGCCATTTGTCTAATGGAACCGCATTATCGAGGCCTCTGTTTTTATGAGATAGTGCCCGGGAAGACACTGTTCAAGGTCTGCCGTGGTCTACCAGATGTCAGATTAGCAACAAGAAAAGGCACTGTAAATAAAAGCACAGGCAGTCTTGCTGTTGAAAAACACTGTGAGATATCAAAACCATCTGCCTATTACAGTCTTGACTGTGTTAAAGCCCAATACATGGCCGTCTTCAATCCATATATAAAGTAAGTGAAGGCATTGTACGAAAAAAAAGGGGGGCTTGTCCAGTCTCCAGGAGCACCATTCCTTTTTTTTTTTTTTTTTTATCCAGCTGCGAGTCACAGCTTACATTGTCTTATGTTTGCTCCATGTTGTCATTCTCAGCACATTTCATAATGGATGAACATATTTCCTTCGTATACAGGAAAGCGCTGATAATGAGAGTTCTCGTTCTTTAGAATTTGCACCACTGATGATAATGGACTTCATTATGTCCCTCTTCCAGTAAGCTGTCACCCTGAACAAATTTAAATTAGCCAGCCCCCGGAACAGATCTTACACTGAGATTATTCCCATTCAAGGCACCATTTGGAGCTGTTTTGATTCCCTTTAATGCAGGACTTTTTTCACTCCGGCAAGCAGCAGCAGCAGCAGCAGCAGCAGCACTGTTTATTTGACTGTCACAACATTATAAATTACTGGCAGCTTTCTAAGCAATGACACCAAGGGGGGGAAAGTCACCTCGAATCAGCCGGGGCTAAGAGAACGGGCGGGTGTGAAGGATGCTGGCTCACTCGCTCCGAACGGGGCAAGGTGGGGTCTTGGGCGATGGACCCTGAGGGAAACCATGTGGTGGAAACCATACTGCGACTCATTCAATAAAGTTAATTAATGATATTTAATACATAATGAGGGTCGCTCTCCCATGTGGTCCCCCCCCCCCCCCCCCCACCTCAGGTTGGGTTCATGGAGGGACGGCAGTTTTTTTTTGCTGCGGCTGCAGGGAACATTCTGGAAACAAAACAAGGATTGTGTCAGGTTGTGTTGAGGTCATTTCGTTATGACTTTGTCTGTTTTGAAACTATGGAAGCCCTAAGGGGACATGCATCTGTGCATTTTATGGACTCGGTGTTCTCTCAAGATCTTGACTTATTTATGTCGTTATCTTGGGATAAGAAATCTGGGTTTTCCTGTTTATAACAGATTTATTTATCTCGTCATCTTGAGATAACAAAGATTGATTCCTGGTGATTATAATCTGGATATCTAGAAAACAAGGTACGTTAGGTAAGTTAATCCCATGTCTTTGTTTGTTTTGTGTTTTTGTAACTCTGAGCCAACAACATTGAGACGTTGAGATCGTGATAAAACAACCCAACGGTACTCTCTATCACAGGAAAACAGAGTAAATAAAATGAGGGATGCATGTTCACTCGTGGCTTTCTATATGAGCTCACATTTATCTTGACATATTCATTAAAAGATGATCTGTTTGTGGATGTACTCGCTATTTAAAAGCTTTTCTTTTTAGTATTGAGTCAAAATGTTTACAACGATAAACTCACTTTCTTGCCAATCTTAATGTGTTGTGCCTTGTTAATGGTATTCATTGAGTCTAAGTCACTTTGTGAACAGCAAACTGGTTCACAAAGAACTGATTCTACTAGACCTTAATATCCTCTGCATGTTTCTAATAAGCTAAACGAGCAGAAACGTGCTCAAACTAGGATCAATATTGGAGATGCTTTTGAGAAAAATGGAGAGAGGTCAGGACGCAGAAAGGTTTACAGACCCATGCAGAGCTGGATAAACACTGAAGCTTCAGCGTCCACCACATGGTGACCTGTGTGAGCATCGACTCTAGAGAGGAGGGGGCGGGGGGAGACAGCCATCTTTGATGTTTTGAATTTGGACTGGAGTACCCATTTGAAACACTAGATGTCAGAGTTACATACTGCTCCTTTAAAGGTTAAAAGACTTGCTGAAAAGATTCATCCCATTGCTGCACGATAAATAAAAATATTCAGCAAACTACTTTGGACTGTGTCGCTGTTTTAGTAAAAAATGGAGCTGCAGATTTAGATTATTTGCACATAGTGAATAATGTCCTTTCTTCCCTTGGTTCTGCACAGGAAAACATCCTGACAAATAAAGCAAACGCACTCACAGCTCCGCAAGCCAAATCCTATTTATGACATGGCGTTTGATTGAAATGCATTCTGTGAAAAACACACGCAATAACATCACTGCTAGTGGGAGATAAAAGCCAACAGATTGACGATAAATATAAATACACCCGATGTGTCGCATTTCATTTAACAATCATAATGCAGATTGCTTATAAATCCCACACGGAGCACCTGTATAAGGACATGAGTTGCGCTGTCATTTGCCGCTCATTTAATGGAGTTGAAGGTTAGACAGACTCGGAGGGAACTGGATTAGTGCGATAGCAACAAGAACAGAAAAATCAGACATCAGCATTGCATCATTTTCTGAGTTACAGCACCTTGTCTCTTGAGTAAAATATGTTGCTCACAGAATAAAGTGTACACTTCAAAATGAAAAATAACACAGCCAAGTTTTTCCCACATTTGGTGTTCATCCGTCTGTGGGCCGATGACTCAGACTTGCTGCCAGTTTGTGCTTCTGATTAGCATGTTTTCAGCCGTATTGACTGATGGTGAGACTCTGAGCTGGCTTTCCTTCGAAAAAGGTGTAATAAACAGAACCTGGGGAGGCTGCAGCATCTGCATTAACACCTTGCTGGGGATGTCTCCTAGGGCCCAGGAGCCGAGGACAGTGCCTTCCCTTCACACCTCGTTACTCCTGTTCCCTCCCATGACCTTTCCCTGCAGGCGAAACACGCACCCCAGGAGACGACAAGCCAATCAGTACCCCTCTCCCCATCCTGCCCCACCCACCCCACGCAACCCTCGATCCCTTTTTTCCCTCTACCCCAATGCACCCTCACTGCGACTGTCACAGGCTCGTTCCCTGAGTGGTATCGTTGTCAGCGGCCCCATCATTGTCCTCCACTTTATCAGTCGGCGCTGTTTACGTTCAGGTGATTTTTGCTTTGAATCACTCCGGTGGAAACTGATGTGACCTTGAAGAGAATGTCTTTTAAAACCCGAAGAGGAAGGCGAACGCTCTTTGAAAGTCTTGTCTTTTATGTCACTAATAGACAGGAAGGCTGTCTGAATTACCTTTTTTTCCCCACTCTTTTTTTTTTTCGACCAGTCATTACAAAGATCAGGACGGGCTTGAATGCATCGAGCCTTGGAGAGTGAAAGTGGAGTTCTCCAGGTGAAAGGAAAAACAGGCCCAGTGGCAAGGTTGCGTGGTTTGTCTTTGATGCTTCTGGTTTGACATGGGGAACTCACCTTGACTGGGTCGTTTATTCAGACGCACACCAAGTCACCTGGCACTGGGAGGCTGAGCGACAATTGCGTTTAGCCTTCATGGATCGATGGTGCCAGGTCACCAGAAAACATCTATATTTTAAACTTTTAATGGCCCTGTCGTCGTTTGGGTGGTGATCCAAATTTCCCAACCAACCTTTTTCTTAACCCTAATCTAAAATATTAAGATGTCTCAACTTTAATTATTGGTTAATTCCCCTCAAAAAAAAAAAAAAAAAACTTTCTTAAGTCTAAAAGGAAAAAGTAGAAGGAGGCATGGGAAACATGTAAATGGTGCAGAAGCATTGGAAAGATGGCGCTGCCCTTATCCTTTATCCCTTCTACCTTCTGAACAAACCTTCCCAACCTGACCTAGGACGTCTGCGAGTCTCACACCGTAGATGAGTTGCAAACTGCAGTGTGGCGAGTCAGAGCACAGAAAAACCCTGTTAATTGGTCCAGTCTGGCTGGCCCCTGTCAGACGAGGCCTTTCATGGCCTTTTCATGGGTTCCTCCTGGGAGAACTGAGGAGGCTGCCTGTAATGAGGCACCGTACCTGGTTGCAGAGGGGGGAATCAGGAGGGTCACTCGTGGGCAATTAGGGAGAAATAATGAGAGCGTTCTCTTTCGTTCTGTCTCTGTTTTTTACCTAACCCCTCCCTCCTCCTCCTCCTGTTTCCTGTGAGGACGGTGGCTCATCAGGCAACTTTTTTTTTTTTTTTAGGGGGGGGATCCCGTGAGAGGCAGCTCGAAGCCAAAAAGTAGCAGAGCGAGTGGAGAGCCAGAGCTTTGTAGATCTTCAACAAATATGCACAGCATTCACCACATATGCTGCAGCTCTGTCAATCTCAGAACTCATCAGCTATCGCCTGATGGGGATTTAGCTTCCTTGGGCTGACGGCCTCCTTTTCTGGGTTTTTTTTCGCTGTATCCAAAACCCCAAACACAAAACTGTACCCAAACTAATACGCCATATATTGTGTCAACAGATTCTGCATTTGTTTGCAGATCTTTCTTACTAGAGAGTATAGCTCTGACTTTCAGTAAATAAGAATGCAAACGCAAAAGTTTGTGTTTGATTAAGTTTCATGTCTCTAAAAGGGCTAACTAGCGCCATAAAGCCGAACGCAAGAGAGAACCCCGGCACACTGTCGAACTTACTGTAAATAGTGCATAAAAAAGGCCTACAGGGCGACCTGTGGACATGAACGAAAGGCCATTCTCACTGTTGAAAGTTATTGTTTTTAGATCAGATCCACAGCAGGAATTGGACCAGCGACGCTCCAGTCTCCAACCCAAGTCCCTATTGGACTGAACTACCTCTGCTAAGTCCTAAAAAAGACAAATTCATGATGTAATCCTTAAAACTTCAGAAACATACGTTAGTTTGCTTTTATCAAATCGAAGAAGATCTCAATTTAGCTTTGAAAGACACACAAAGCCAGCTGTCAGAAACTGTGTCCTGAAGGAGAGGAGACGGTACAGTATCTGAAACATCTCCATGAAATATGTGTTTGTCAAACCCTTCTGTTGGATATCTTAAAGTGACACTTGACATGTTACTCACAACAGGTTGTTAGCACCCAAGGACTATCATAAGAATATATAGCTTAGCATAAAAACAGTTCATTATACAAGGCCAAGATGAAATGCTCAATGCACGCTTGTACACAGTCCATTATACAGCGCTCGTCTTCCTATCACTCCCAGGAGTTCCAGTTTTTTTTTTATGTGTCTGACATTAACTAGTGCAGCTCCTTCCTGGCTGCTGCCTGTCTGGAGACACATTTCCACTTCTCTGACAGAGATTGATGTGCTGCCTGTCCCCTGGCTTGTAATAGCACTCAATACCCACTGCACTTAATATCCAAAAGGCACCAAATCAAAATCAACGCCAAGGCTTGACACCCTGGGGGGAGGGGAGGGGGGGGGCACCTCCTGTTAAGTGCATCGTCTTATTTACATGCGCCAGAGCGCAGTCATTTTCTTAAGCAGTGGAAAGGTGATCAATAATTTACACGCAGGTAGATGTGTGAGGCGTGTGAAATCATCCACCATGCTCTGAGAATAATGGTGGTATGTGAATTGCGATATAGATTTTTTTATTAGTGGAAATGAGCCGTGCATAATATATTGTTCTAGAATATTTTAGTTTTGCCTGTTTAGGTGTGGAAAAGAAGAAGCCGGAGAATAACATTTCTTCTTTTTCTGCAGCCTTAAGGTTCTGCATTAAATCAGACCGTGAGAGCAACAAACTAAAAATCACCGTGAAGCCGGTCCTCCCACTTCCTTCTACTTCAATGATAATCATAGATTCCCCTCTCTACAGGCTGCTCCACTCTTACCTTTTTTTTATTTTTTATTCTTGTGTAGCCTTCAATTTTGCTTTGGCTTGCTTTCAGAACCCTTTTGAATACATTTCACGTTCAGGGGAAAGTTATCCACGGGGGTTGAAATGTACCTGCTGCCCTTTTTCCCGTAGACCCGGTCGCACATTAAGCTGGGGGGGAGGAGGGGGGGAAACAATAATGCAGGAGTAAGACAAGTACTGCAGGCTACGTTTTGAATTCAGTTTTCGGTTTTTGTTTTTGAAGTGGTACGAGTCGACGTGCCGCTGATGGCATGACAGATTTGGGTTAGGATCCAGACCTCGCCTCTCGGAGAGAGGACCATTAATGTTACAGCAAGTTGCAGGAAAATCCCTCCCCTGGTTAAAGCTCCATCTGTGGCGTGCACGAGGAGCAGAACGTGCACAAGGCAGTAAAAAAAAAAATTATTGTGAGGATTGCGAGCTGGCCCAGGGAGTCTGTTACGCTGATAGAAAATGTAAAGTGCTATAGTCATGGATGTAATGTAGAATGATTGTCTGTCTCCCCTGTTTATTTGCCGGTGTGAGGGCTGTAATGGAGACAAATGCTCGCCTGAGCCTGTGAACCCGCTGCTTTGGCAATCTAACTCCTCGGTATGTGTAGCCGTGGAGGCCGCCCGCTCTGAGAGGACCGTGTGAAGGCAGGTGAGAGGTCCTCAGGTGACTAACCTAGCTTTTATGCCTTAATGACTCCTTGTTTCTCTCATAGCTATTTCCCAATTGCCACCAGCAATTCCACCCTCTGTGTCCATTAGACGCAGCGAACATGGATCAATATGTGATGCAATTTCCCTGGGGAATGAAGCACGCTTCTTTAGGGTGGCCGGCACAATGTCTCCCCCCTCTTTTTCCCCCTCTCTCTCTCTTTTTTCTGCTTCGTCCTCCTCCTTTAGCACTCCAAGCCGAGTAAACCCTCAGGTAGGTGCTGCAAAAGACGAAAAGGAGATTTTCTTTTTTTTTTTGCACGATCACTTATCTATATATAAAGTATAATTCACCAACGACAGGAAACACTTTGTAACAGCAGCTAAAACAGAAACCTGTCACCCTGGGCTCTCTAAAAGCAGATGAAGAATGAGTCATCAGCAGTCCCGACACCCACCCAATAGCGGGGCTGGCACTCAGCATGCCAGCAACATCATCTGCCTTACAAGGAATGTTGCCCAGCTATTATCTTTGAACAATGAGACACGCTTTGCTAGTATTCGATTTCGCAAAAGGTCAACATCATTTTGCCACTGGAGTAAAGTGTTGTTTTCATAATGAATATGCCCTAGATTATGCACAGACACAACACAGCCTATACAGTCTCGGCACATAAAAAACCCAGGGAGCAAAAGCACATTATAAAGCAATTGCATACCTTTGTTAACAAAACTCTAAAAACTGGCTACTTTCAGTTTCATGTCAGGGTATTTTACAGCAAACTGTGTTATTCATTTGGCTACAAAAAAACCCCATTAGTAATAAAAGTAATGCTCAGGTAGAGAGGCTGTTAAGAAGAGGCTTTTTATGAAGCAGGGTCTTTTTTTTTTCCTTGGTGATATGTATTAGATTGTATTAACTCTAAAGACTCGATTGGAACTATGTTGAACACCAAGATGATTAAAAAGAAAATCCATCCTTTTAGCTTATCTTATGTGACTTTCTGTACTTCTTTAAACCAATGTGTAAAGCGATCACTCAACATCTTTTCTCAAACTGTGACAAAACCAACAGCTCTTTGTCGACTATGCTTTGATTTTTCTCACAATGGTTGTTCTTCTCAAGCTTGGCTCACCCTAAACTATTTACAAAGAATCTTAACAGATGCTAAAAATGTGAGAGATCCGACACGATGACAACTAGATGAAACGTTTTTGTCCATAGAGTGTGTGGAGAGTAATGATATGGCCAAAACAGCACACCTAACCGCACGCTAACAGATTCTGTTCACCATCAACCAGAATCCTGACTCTCAAAGATAGAAATCTCACAAAATGTCTTGTGGTTAAACATAACTTTAAAGCATACAAAGATGGCTGACGGCGGGCAAGAAGAGTCGGTCGATCGTAGTTTTCGGACTATAGAAAAAAGTTATGGATAAAGTTTTCGGAATGGAGTAAACATGGGAGTTGAGTAAATTGATATGCTGCTGTTGTTGGGATTCCTTCTTCAGTCAGCCGGCTTCCCAATTTAGAGATCATTTTGTTCCATGTGGCTCAACTTTCCTTGGAGTTCCCCAACAGGATATTGGGATCTGTGTGGCCTGACGTTCTTGTGAGCAGATGAGATCACTCCAAACACACCTCACATTACAGGAAAATCTGGCAAAATGATCTTCAGAACCATACAAAATTGGGACATGGCTTACTTTTGACAGAAGGGAATTGGGCCAGAATTCTGTCCGATTATCCCGTAGTGTGTACCCAGCTTTGGAATACTTAAACACTGTGTACCCATCAGTCCAGCCAAGGTCTGGGTCTTATCTAAATTAATGTTTTAGGATGCCAAACATTCTTCTTCGAATGCATCATGTTGGTCATGTAAAACATCTATTCACAGAAGGCTACACAGCATCTCTTAGCAATGGCAGGAATGTCCGCTCTTCCAATTTAGACAGAAATGATCCAATGAGACGAAGACCTACCCATCTATGCATCATTCAGTACAGTCGGACTCGCACACTACAGAACCCAAAAATTTGAGTTTCGACAATGAATCCACAACTGGATTTTTATCTTTATGTCAATGTAGACATCAATAAAAAGCTCAATTATTGCAGATAATTGCTAATGGATTAATGGATTGCATTTTGGCCAAACTGCTCCTTCTTTTTTTGTAACTTAATGATCTGCTATTTCTGCATTCAAACAAAGCCTGGGCGGATGTGAAAGGTAATTTCTACCTGGTCAGCAAGTGGACCCCAAAAAGGAAACGAGAATTTTTCAAATACAAAAAAATGTGTCTCTGCTTTCATATCCTGATTGATCATGATTACAGTTGTGTAAACCAATTATTATTCCCTCAGTTTGTTTGGTAGAAGTCCTATAATGATCGTGGGCTGTGAAGTGCACCATTTAAATGCTTCCTCGCTGTGAAATCCTGCAGCTTTTGTCAAGGTTACTATTTTCGTGACAACAGATTGTAAATGCAAAATGCAATGTTTACAAGGCAATGAACCACAATCCCCCGCCCTCCACCCGTCCACACTGTTATGGGTCAGAGATTTTCTGTGGGCTTTAGGGTTTTTTGTAGTTAGCACAGTGTGGCAGTTGAAAGATGTGCATGGTGTGGTTGGTGATCAGAAAGTCTGAAATTGGCCCAGAGAGAGAGCGCCGCTGTCAGAAAAAAAGACCACAGCATTGAAGAAACGAAATGGAAAATGCCATCCCCTGCTGAGTGAATGAATACATGAGTTTCTCTGTGAACTTTTGGTTGTGTCGCTTGGATCACAGCATCAGTGGAAAGCACTCTTAACAGTCTACGGGTTTCTAAAGGGTATAATAAAACAGGGAGGGCAATTTATTTGAAAATGCAAAGGTGAGGGTGAGCTGGGAGCAGGAAGAGGGTGTTTTGTCTCATGAAAAATGTCAGTGTGAAAGCGGAAGGAACAAACAGTTAACATCTTTACCCACTCCCATTGTTGTTTTTGTCCACATGAGGATATTTCTGTCAGCCCTTTGGCGTTGATGTGAAAGGATGCTGTAGGTGTCTCCCTCCTTGTCTTTAATCAACCCACAATGTTATCTTCCACCAGCCCTGGCCCTGCGTTTGTTTCATGGCTGAGCCTTCGCTTCTGAATGGCACCATTTTTGGGGATGAAAGACGAGCAGTAGCAAAATGTCTTTAAAGACGGACAAAGAGCCAGAATGAAACGGGTGGAGACAAAAGCTACAAAAAAAAAAGAAGTCTTGTTCAGGATCAGACTACGAGACATCAATATGTGTGGGCAGTGTTAAATAATTTACTGCTCCCTGATCACACCCCGTTTAATTAGTCCTTGTTCTTTCGATTTAATCAGGCCCCTCTTGGTTGGGGTTTTTGGGCTATGAACTGTGAGGGGCGAAGAAGTATCATATGGTCTCCTGCTGTGTGATCACAGCGGGGCCTCAGGTAGAGGACGCAGGTACACCCGCCTGACGGCTGGCTCCGGTTATTGCTAACAACACCAACAGGGCAGAGCAACAGACCCCGCCGACTTCTGCACGCCTGCTAACAGGTTGCCGTCTAACACCTTCCATGGCTTCTCTTAACAAGAGTTTGCCTTCTAATTAGGGCTCCTCTCAAACACATGATTCAATTATCTTTGTATGCGATGGTTCACAGGAAGCCTGTTTGCACTCCCGACTGGTTGAATACTACAGCTTTGGCATTTGTCTAATAAAATTACAGCACATTTCCAGGAAGGGAAGAATGTGAATCACTCTACATTAGCTTGAAGAATCCTTAGAAAATGTAAATCCACTGTACAGTGGCATGCAAAACCAACAGGTTGCCCCAAACTGTTCAAAGAGTGCTGGAGAAGACTAAAAGTCGATAAAGAAAATAAATATAAGGACCCAATAGAAAGGTGCAGTGTGTGATTCTGATGCTCAGAAAATAAAACAGTTAAAGTTGATGCTTGGCCATGCATTGATCTAACCCATACCTTGTTTTTCCAGTTGAAGATACAGTATACAGTACAGATCTGTGCAAAAGGCTCAGGCCGCCATGCACTAGCTTTGTTATTTTAGACCGACTAGGGGCACATATTAGTGTTAGAAAGACATTTTTTTTGCACAATTTGTGACCTTTTAAGTGGCTTTGGTGTCAAACTGTATACATAATGCTGTGTAAGGCAGATGTTAATTGTTGTAGCATGTCAGTAACTTTAAAATGAAAAGTGAACTTTTTTCTCAGCAACCTTTTAAGACAAAAAAAATTCAACTAGAAAATTGCAAGGAAACATATTTTTAAGTGAAGGACAACTGACCAAGTTGCACTAAATATTATGCCCTAACTATGGTGGTGGTGGTGGAGATGTTACCAACCGTCAGACCCATTCCTGCATCCCCTTCCTCAGGATAAACAGCAGCACCTTTAGAACTTGGATTTTTCTTGGAATGATAGCAGAGAAGAAGGGGGAAGTATTGCGTTGCCCGAGGCTAGTTTAGAGGAAGAGTAAGCCGCCAGAGGATCCAATTTCAGGCCATTTCCTCCCCGGAAAAAAAAAAATTGTCTGAAGTGGAAAATCACACCTGATGGCCCAGTGGCATAGCTTTCAAGCCACTAGATGGTAGTACAGAAATCTTCGTACAAATCAGTTTTCTAAAAAAAAAAGAGGGGTTTATGATTAAAAAAAGGTCAGACAAAAGTCCAGATGACCATCTGTGCCCTTTGGTAAAAGATTTAGTTCCCTGTTCTACTCTTATTGAAGACGGGCTATTAGAGCATTTCTTTTTCTGTAGAATAGACGTGAATCTGCAAGTAGAGGACATTGAATTTGTTTTAAGCTACACTCCCGTGGCGTGCAGCCAGTGCTGAGGTACACACTTTGATTTGTGACATGCAGAACTGAGGGGGGGAGGGGAAGAGAAGTCGAAGAGGAAGAGAAAGAAGAAGCCAAGGGAACAGAAGTGTAGTGTCCCGCTGAGGTAATTTGCCTTGGGTCTTATAGAGCTTACTCGCACTGCTGGCAGAGTCATATGCAGGCTGATACGGGGAAAAGGAGAAGATGTGGGAACAGCGTGAGAAGCCAGCGGAATCACAAGTGTTGTGGCTTTGCCTTGTAGCTTCAGAGGAAATAAGAAAAGAGTGAGACCGAGCGACGGCTGGGAGTGGAGTAGGGTTTAACTAATACTCAAACAAAGGTACCTGCAGCATGTGTGCAGCCCCGGCACATGTGCACACACACACACACTCAGTCATCATCCGGTGCATCGGGGGAAGGCCAATTTTCATGGGAGCGTAGCAGTTTTGAGCACACATAAGCGCCTGTGACACCTTTGGCAGTGCCAGGAGCCGGGGACATCAGCCGCCGTTGACAGCATGGCTGGCACATGCCTGAGGGGCTGCGAAACTTTCCCCTCTATAATTGCATCCCATGTCAACCTGTGACAAGTCAGGCTCAACCAGCAATGGGAGCTCACTAATCACCGGGCCGGACGACCTCCACCTCCTTTACCCTCTCATTCCGGCGGCTTTCCCCTTCATTTTCAACCCTGCCACTCCACACATTCCCACCTCAGCTATACCTGCCAACCATATTTTGTTTCCTTGCATCTGCTGGGGTAGCACCTCTGAGTGAGCCTTTACATCTTCATCCAAGCACAAGACCATCAGCATGACTCGGCAGTCAAAGCACTGTCTCATTAGTAACACAACTGCAGAAAAAGCTGCATGTGTGAACGCAAACAGACAGACTTTTCAAACTGACTACACCCGGACTTATCCTGCAAGCCTCCGAGTAAATGGTTTCTAGTCTTCTGACTACTCAAAGCACTTTTACACCGCAGGTCACACCTACCCATTCACACACTGATGGTAGAGGTTACTGTGTAAAGAGACCATCACAAGTAACTAATCCATTCATACATCACAGACAAAGCAGCAGGAGCAACTTGGGGTTAAGTATGTTGACCAAAGACACATCAGACATGTTGTTGTAGGAGCTGGGGATCAAAGCCCTGATCTTCCGGTTTGGAGACAACCGACTCTACCAAGTGATCGATGTGAAGTCAGGGCAGTGTTAATCTTCACACCATTTTCTGATTTAGTCATAGTCTCCTGATGAAAATGTCCTTTATATTTAGTCAGATATTAGTCATTTGTTATTGATTTAATTTAGTCACTGACTAAAATTGCACATCATTTTAGTCGACAAAAATAGAAGATATTTTAGTCAACAAAATCAGATGCAAGCTTTTATTTTAATTATCAGAAGCTCCAGGGGGCGGGGCTTCATGGAACTGCAGGCTCCAGGCTGCACATTGTTGCGCTCACCCCACACACACACACACACACACACACACACACACACACACACACACACACACACACACACACACACACACACACACACACACACCTTTGATGAAGTCTGCTGTGGTTTACAATGATTTTAGAACAGCTGACACATTTTCGTCAATTAGATGATGAAGTTATATTATTTATCAAATCTTCAAATAGCGGAGTTTCGTCTCGTCATAAATGACTAATTTAAAAAGACCTTTGTCAACGAATATTTTCGTCATTTATTTTGTTGACGAGATTAACACTGAGTCAGGGTCAGCTGATTTGAGAATGCTGCAGGGAAAAAATCAGGAAATTCATTACAGACGAGTTGGAGCAAGTGGTGATGTTTATATCCCACGACTGCTGCACAATAGCATCTCCGTGCACATAATGAAACTGCTCCATTATGTTTTCTTCTCGCCAGTATGTTCCCCTTGGTTATTTTGTCGCTTTTGTGATTTTATCAAACAACAGATATAAAGGCCAAAACTTCTCATTATAGCATCATATAGCAGACAATTCTACAATTCTCTTAGCAGACGCTTTTATCCAAAGCAACGTACATCAGAGAGTAAGAGCAACACAAGCAAGGATCTAGAAAAAAGGGAACAATGTGAGTAAGAGCAAACGATCAGCTTTGAGTCTGATTGGACACACAGGTGCTGACAGGAAGTGACCAGAGGCAAAGCACAACATTGAGGGCAGTTCTTGAGAGCTCTAATCAGTATAGAAACCATCTTATAAGTCGTCGTTATCAAACAAAAACCATCGTCATTACCATCATCATCATCAATAATATGGAGACCATCATCATTAAGTTAGTAGGTATTCATGAAAGAGCTGGGTCTTTAGCTTTTTATTAAAGGTGCAGAGGGACTCTGCAGATCGAATGGAGTTTGGAAGTTCATTGGATCATTCGAGCAGACTCTGTTGCTTTCTTTGACCACTTCTGGCTCATTTCTATTTACATCATGTCTTGCCTCATGAGACCCCACCTCAATACCCTCCGTCCACTAGGGGCTGTCTCCCGCTGTGAAGTGCATGTGTGAACATCCAACTCACAGATTTCGTCTCCCGGCTACCCAGCAGTGATTTAATTAAACGTATTAAAAAGTAACTACATATAAACAGACAGTTTTTTATGCTAATGGTTTTTTGCATTTGTAGCCCAAAGAGAGTCACACATATTTATTTCTTATTTTAGTCCCTCTTAAAAAACCTGCTTTACATGAAGCACCTTCCATCTTTTTTTTTCTGTCTTACACCTTCGAGCTGACACGTCTTCACTAATTTCACACTAATTGGATCAAATTTGTCAAAACGGGTGCTGAGATGGTGAAGACGAGAGTGTGTGTAGGGTAACAGGACGGCAGGAGCTTCTTCACACCTCCCGTGAAGAGGGCTTGTGAGTGATACAGTCGGACACCAGAGGCGTTATAGCAACATTTCTTTGTGATTTAAGTCCAGGGGGGCGCAATTCACAACAAGTCTACGTGCGTGACAGCAAGTTTGTAAAAAAGTCTGTAAAAAAAGCAGTGCAGTGATTTTTGATAAGAGATATCAGTGTGTGTGTGTGTGACCACATCTTTGATCTCTGCTGACTGATGTGTGTGTGTGTGTGTGTGTGTGTGTGTGTGAGAAAGAGAGCGACATGGCGCTCGTGCCTGCTGCCTCCTGCAGATTGAGGTGAGAGCAGCCAGGTGGGGCCCCGGTCGTGTCTGTGTGCCACGGTAACTGGATGTGATGGCTGGCCTCTGGGGATCTGTGCCTTAGAAGTGCTAAACGAGCGAAGCAGAGCAATCACACTCTTCCTGTGTGCGTGTGTCACAAGCCCCGCACACACACACATATTTTCCTCGCTTTCCTGTTGCCAATGGCTCTGGTGTCTGCGTGGGGCGTGCGTGTCTGCTTTAAAGGACACTGCATTTATCCCCGGACTAAATATAAAGCACAGACGAGATGGGTGATAAGATTAAAAAAAAAAAAAAAAAAAAAAAGGCCTTTTAATGTATTAAATGTTGCTTAGTAACAAGGCCTTTTAAATAACAAAACACACACAAACATGGCCGCCGCTGCAGGTCAGTGGTGGTGATGATGATAAGTGCTGCAGACAGTCCACATGTGGTGGAGCTGTAGCACTGCGACTCCAGTCACAGAGGTGGTGACAAGACACTGGTTCCAGTCTGGAGAGTGTGACCCCCCCTCCTCTAAACAACCCCCCCCCCACCCCTGTCCTGCATGTCTCATTGTGATTGTTAGCCTGATGCCCCCTGAAAGGGCAAACTGCCCCCCAGCCCTTCATTAACCAAATGGAATTGACTTAATTCAATTAAGGAGTAAAATGTTCCTCCCATGAGAGAAGCCGATGTTTGTGTGCATTACTTCCTTTTGACTCTGTGTGTGTGCGTGCGTGCGTGCGTGCGTGCGTGCGTGCGTGCGTGCGTGCGTGCGTGCGTGCGTGCGTGCGTGCGTGCGTGCGTGCGTGCGTGTGTGTGTTCTTGTGCATGCCACATATATTACATTCTGTGAAATGAGCTCTCATGCATATGAAAACAAAGGCAAACGAGTGTGTGTCACAGGTTGTGTTCTTGCCGCGGGGCCAACAGAGACCAAGCGCTTGCTTTAGAGGCCTTCCGGTAACACCTGGACCTCCACAGCTCCCCCCCCCCCTCCCCGCGCCCTCGTGTTGCCGCTGCAGCCTGAGGTGAATGCCAAGAAGTCTCCGAGCCACTCCATCAAGCAGCCACCCCCCCCCCACCCTCACCCCAACCCCAACCCAACCCAACCCAGGGGAACGCCAGCCAATGAATTACAGATTAGATCATTGTTACAGGATCATAACAGTGATCTAATTGCCAATTTCTCTTTTTTAATTGAATCTGGTGAAGTGAAGAGGCAGAGATAGGATTCAGGGGACTTTGTGTGGAGCCGATTTGGGAGCGGGGTCCGTTGTTGACTGGACACGCCGGTTAATTAGGGAGGGGGGGGGGGGGGGAATAACGGAGCTTGACATTCGGCGGCAATCCTGGGCGTTGACTGCAGAAAAAGTCAGGCTTGATATCCTCCACTGTGCTTCTTGTTCTTGAATGAATCTTGTTTTCGCTACGTTTCGCTGAAATCAGTCAAACTGTAACGACATCTCGTGGACTCGTGTTTAAAGCGTTGTGATTCTCATTTCATTTTTCTACTTTGGTGACAATCTAATGATACTGGTACCTGGTTGATACCAAAGCACCAAAAGTAGAAGTCCAAGACACCCTATACCAGGTCACTTCATGATGTTGATTAACTTGATTATTAGGCAGACGTTGGGATTTGTTGCAGGAGACATTGGCAGTGTTGGGATTCACCCGTTGGACGTTGCCAATGTTTTGGTGTGATCTAGACCAGTGGGTTGGGAAACTTGAGAAATAAAGAGGGGGGGGGCGCGAGATTCCTTCCAAAAACATCTAAAAATCAATGTAGCATATCTTATTATCATTATTGTGAAAATATATTTAAAAAAGTAGTTCGGTAGGTTCTTCTTTGAGCGTTTCTTACGATAAATTACTAAAATAATATTACATGTTTGGGCTGTTCTAATGCCACTATTTGGATATGCGTAATAGTGCAACATTAAATGGTTTAACTACTTCCAGGGACAATGTCGTCCCCAGTTGCTTGCACTGTTATTTCGGGGGTCTCGGGCTGAAAAGTTTGGGAATCCCTGATCTAGACAATGTGCAGGAGTTTGCAATTTTGGAAGGACTTATTCTTCTCTAAGATACTTTTCTTATGAACAAGTGTTGAGGAAATTACTAAGACTTGACTTCACACAATGAGACTCAGTAGACTCAGATGGCTTAAGTTGATGAAAGTTTATACATAAGAAGAATACTCGTGAGGAGACATGGATCAACATCACACTTCTGTACTCGTGTCTTGCTCAATCACATTTGCAGAACTCTTCGAAAGGCATCGCATATATTCCAAAAAGACATTATCATTATCAGGGTCGTGTCACATTGACCCACCTAGACTAATCTGTGATGTCTAGTACACTGGAGAAGACAACAAGTCTACCAAACATCCTGATAGCAGATATCAGGAAAAACAGTTGACACTCTCTAAGCTGTACTTGGTGTTTTAAGAACAGCTGAGCTCTGTCAGGTCTGACTCACATTAGAGAACAGTGAATAAACCTAATGACGTCTGTACATTATAATCTAAATAACTGCAGAAATTCCACCACAACAAGATGTAGTTTCTCTCAAGTTTCAGTACTATCGTTCATTAAAATAAAGAGATTGTACCCTTTTATAATGTTGACTTCCTTCATTTAAATCTTTCAGTGGGTCATTTGTGTAATCGAGGTGTGGTTACAGAAATATCTCAGGGTTAGCTGAGGCTGTGGTGGAGGGAGGGGCCCATTGTGATATATGTTCATCTGAAATCCTGGAGACGCCCCTGTACATGTGTACACACCATAGTTTGGGAATCACAGTGCCGAAGAGAATCCGCCTCAAACGGTTTTTTATCGACATATAACCCTCACATGTTTGCACAATGCACCTGAATCTTCACTCCTTCTAGTTTTCCTCCTTTGTTGTCCCTGCTCTCTTTCTTCTCCTGCAGACGTCTTTAATGTGCATCCTCAGCCCTGCTGCATGCTCTCTGACCCGACATGATCTAATTGCAGTTTTGTCTGTGTCTTGCCTCTGCATCCTCACCTCCACCTCTAGAATCCCTCCACCCACCCACACGGTCCCGGCCGTAAACGAGCTCCACAGTGTTTGTCTGATTATAGCTCGGTTAAATGAGATGAGATAAGTTAGCCTCCGCGTCTCCTGCACAGCCTTTGCTTGAGAGCTGACAAGCCCAATACATCTGCCGTGGCCATGGTAATTGAGATGGGGAGGGGAGGAGAGGGGGCTGGATGTGAGGGAGTGATTTGTGTGTGTATGTGTGTGTAAAGCCGTGTGAATGGGAGTGGAGGAGGAAGAAGGGGGGGGGGGGGGCTCCCTCTGTCTCTTGTTCCTCAGTACCTGTCATTGATGAGGAGCCAAGGAGAAGCTTCAGCTTGAAGCTGTCATCGGCCCTCTGAATCTGTCTGCCTCACTCTATCATCCCTCCCTCCTCATCCTCACTCCCCCCCCTCTCTCTCTCTCTCCCTCAGTGTGTGTGATGTGGATGCAGAGTGTGTGAGTCGTGAGCCAGCCAGCTAAGCGTGTGTGCACACCGTAGGAATCTGTGCGACCAGAGCTCTCGAGGCGCTCAAATCGGAGAGAGACGCCAGCAAGAGAGCGACTGGGGTTGCTCGCTCGCTCGCCCGCCACCCTGACACTGCCGAGACCGACGCTCCCCCTCCCGGACTGACAGGCCAATCGCAGGCCACCGCTCAACCCTCCCCATTCCAACAGCACGCTCTCTCTTTCTCTTTCTCTCTCTCTCTCAATCTCAATCTCACTCCTCCTCCTCCTCCTCCTCCTCCTCCTCCTCTTCTTCTTTCTCTCTCACTCTGGTTCCCATTCCTTTGCGCTCAATCCGTGCATCCCCTCCTCCTCCTCCTCCTCCTCCACATTCTCCTCCTCCTCCTCCTTCTTCTCACACCTTTTGGTCCAGAGAGGAAGAGGAAGCCCAGCCCAGCGAGAGACGCTGAGAGGATGAAACTCTGACACGCCGACAGACCACAGGGAAACAAGAGCACAACTGTGAGTACAGCGGTCCTTTCACCTCTCACTCAGGCTTAACGCCGTCACACACACACACACCTCAACTCTCACACACAAACACACACTCCCTCACTCACACTCGCACGTGTCCGCCACATTGACTTCAAACACACAACGGTGACTTTGACTCCATATCCAGAACTCATCCTCCATCCCTTTTCTCGAGTGTCTTTGTCTCAGTCAGAGAAGTGCAGGAATGTGTTGAACATGTGTTTTTTTTAATTTGTGCTGTTTCTATGGTGCTGTGCCTTGTGCTAGTTTTGTATGCAAACAAAAAAAACAAAAAAACAATCAAGCAAAAAGTGTGTTTCCTACTTTTGCAAAAAAAATAATGCCTTTGACATTTCTCCACACTTCACTTTTCTGCTCTTTTGCAAAAAAAAAAAAAAAGTCAGCGGCACGTTTCTTCTTCTTTGTTTGGGCTCAGATGAAAAAAAAATCACTCATGCAATATGCAAGGTCAACTGAATAATGTTTTCACACGCTGCGCCTCATGTTGGGAGCGTCTTTTGTCTGCTGTTTTTTTTATTTTTTTATTGCCAATATAGGCACGCCGGATCTCCACATGAGGAGAGTGTCCCTGCTCTTATCTCTACCATCTTAAACGTATAAGCTGCTATAAGCCAATAGATGCCCGCTGGGTGGAAAAAAAAAAAAAGAAGGGGGCGTACTTTCCTTGCAACGGCAATCCCCCCCCTCTGCTTATTGTTTAGCGCTTTAGCCAGTGGGGGCGGTCTGCATGCATGCATGCACGCCCGGTGGCTGATCTGCACCGTTTGCGCCGCACTAGTTTTTTGATTATGTTCCCGGTTCATCTCTGGCCGAGGCGATTTCCTATTTCCTTCTCCCATTTCGAGAAGCGGGGAGTGTAATATGATAGCGGGGAAGTGCAGACAGTGGATCCGCACACAGAGGACACAGATTGCATTTCCCCTGGAGAATGCTCCCGCTGTATTAAAAGGCAACTTGGAGGGCTGCTTGCCACTTGTCATCAGCTACCGCTAGTAAAGCCGGCGAGGGGGGGGGGGGGAAGTAGACGCGGTGTTTACGGCCGCTCTCTCATTTAAAGAGCTCCCATTGGCCCCCTAATGCCACAGCTGCATCGCGCCCCGGCCCGCCGCTGCTTCTCCAGGTTATATTACATTTGTGAGGCCCAGGATATTGCGTGGCGCCCTCGCTTTTGCTTTGACAATCTCATGAGGAGCAAATGTAGAAAATGAAAAGATATATATGTTAAACACCTGATACATTGGATTTTGTTGTTGCACTATAAACTCCTGGTGTCAGATCTACAGTATTAGCATTTTAATGATTTGCTTTAACATGCACTACAGCGCCTGTTTACGCTCCAAATTGAATTCATATTACTCCTCATATTTTTTTTTGCAGCTCGGTTTCTACTCACTCCTTTTAATGTCTTTGTTGTTAATTTATAATCGTAAGGATTTCCTGACATGTTAAGCAACCATAGGTGATATAGATATATATATTTTTTTCCACGTTGCTGAATCCAAAACGAAGGGATTGGTGTGGAGTGTTTGAGATGTGAAGTGACACATCAATGGCTCTCGAGGCCCCAGACAAGCCTCTGGTCGCCCATGTGTCAGCAAAAGTGAATGAAAAAAAAAAAAACCCTGAGACTCACTTTCTCCTCCGTCTGGCCTTGGCAAATTTACAGAACCCTTGTGGTTTAACACACACACACACACACACACAGACACACACACAGACACACGACATTAAATCAAGGTAAACAAGACAATTACCTACCCTTTCCTCCTCTGATGTTGCCCCCCCCCCGCCCCCCCTCCCTGGTGAGGGTTATTGGAAAAGACTGATTAGAGGTGGAGTTGGAAGGCACACTGATTCAGACACACATAACTCCCACTGACCATGCATCACCTAGAACTACCATCAAAGCTCTGATCTTCTTTGCATGGGGAACACTACAAAAGCTACATCAGAAAAAGTAATTTAAAAACTCTCGCCATTAATGCAACTCTCATTCCAGGTTTGCCTCCAGGCTTTGGTAGAAAAATTCGGCTTTTTTGAAAACTTGGAAAGCCTTTCTCTTCTTTTTTTTCCGACTGGGTCACTCACCGTCAAATTTATCTTCTCCATGTTGCATGTAGCATTGTTAAGGGATATATTCAATGTTAATGTTAATAGTCGTTTTAATGCTTGGGAACATATCTAGTTACATATTTCACCCCAGAGGTGTTTTTTTCTCGTAGAGGAAGTCCGGGATCTTTGCAGTTATAAAAAACCCGCTGGTGAAGGCTAAGATAAGTAACTGCCATACCATATTTATGACTATCTGCTCGTGTATCTGCACTTATTGATTACACGGTTGGTAACCAGTCCTGATCATCAATAGAGATCCTTACAAGGCGAGGGCAGATAGTCTTTCCTCTCTCCCTGAAGGCTCAATTACACAGTGTGCACGAGGAAATGAAGGGTGGGGGGGGGGGGGGTGGGGGGGTGGGGGGCGGCCTCTTGACAAGGTCAAATTATACACGTCAGCCTTAAAAATAAAAAATAAAAAATCATATCGTTACGGTCTTTCGGCTACATCTGAATGTATGAAGTACGACGAGGAGTCGATAAATGTTGAATAGCAGAGCTCTTTAAATATTCACATACTTTGCTGATTAAATGATGTCGACCGGAGGAGACAGCGAGAGCTCCTTGTGGCTGTGTTTTCATTTATTCTCAGAAATATCTCCGACCTGACTTTGGGGGCATTTGGATGCAACTAATTGCACATCTTGAATAAATCAGCAGTCCAATTTACTAATTTGCCAACTTGTTTCTCATTTATACATCATTGATTACAATCGCAAAAGACCCCATCATGTGTTTGTGTTCCAGCCTTGACACCGTTGCGGTTTTCTACTTTTGTTGCAGCAGAGAAGAAGAAAAAAAGTCGATTTCGGCCATAATTGGTGTTTAGCCACCGTGCTCGTCCTCTTAGACAATGGCACCTATTCAAATACTCATGAATATCATAATTCATTGATGAAGGACATGTGTAGCAAGTACTGAAGGTACTTTTCTTTTTGTGTGTTGGTAGAATGCCCAAAGGCAGAATTGATTTGTTCAGTTCAGAAGGATTCGTTCTTCTTCTCACCTTTGTGAGAAAGATGGTGATTGTAGTCCAAAGAGCTGCTGGAGGATGAGCAGATGACTCCAACTACAAAGTTTGGAAAGCTATACAGATCCACCAAAGCACTAGGAGCTAGTACATTGGTAACACGTTTATCTGTAGTACTATGTATCCATGCAGATAGTCATTTTTACTCACAAACAATGGAGGTAAATGGTGTTGGTGTTGTTGTTGTTGTTGTTGTTGTGCAGGACGGTGAATTCTACAATTCTACAATTCTCTTAGCAGACTCTTTTATCCAAAGCGACGTACATCAGAGAGTAAGAACAACACAAGCAAGGATCTAGAAAAAAAAGGAACAATGTCAGTAAGAGCAAACGATCAGCTTTGAGTCTGATTGGACACACAGGTGCTGACAGGAAGTGACCAGAGGCAAAGCACAACATTGAGGGCAGTTCTTGAGAGCTCTAATCAGTATAGAAACCATCTTATAAGTCGTCGTTATCAAACAAAAACCATCGTCATTACCATCATCATCATCAATAATATGGAGACCATCATCATTAAGTTAGTAGGTATTCATGAAAGAGCTGGGTCTTTAGCTTTTTCTTAAAGGTGCAGAGGGACTCTGCAGATCGAATGGAGTTTGGAAGTTCATTCCACCACCGGGGGGCGACAGAGGAGAAGAGTCTAGTCAGAGACTTAGGACCCTGTTGTGAAGGTTGGATCAGACGCCTTTCATTAGCAGAGCGTAGAGGGGGGGAGGGAGTGTAGACCTGGATGAGGAGTATATGCTGCTTGATGTGGTTGTTGGAAGGTTTTCATGAAGGTCTTGGTATGGAGGGACAGGCTGGGAAGATGATGTCATGCTTCTTAATGGTTCATTTTATTTATTTATCTATTTTAATGTTCTCAGGTCTGGAACTTTTACAGATCAACTTGTCGCTCGTTTGTACGATTGGAAACGGCGCACTGCACTTTTAACCATGTACCAGTGCATTTGCACTTCCTATGCTTGATGTATTGTCTGTGTTTTATTAAGTATATGGGACTCTCCCTTCAACCAAATGTACCTATACGGGTACACATTAAGTAACCTGAACCTGATGCTAGTTATATTTTGCTTTTATTTACCATGAAATCCAATGTAGAAGATACACTTTTGAAATCAATTTTTTCATCTAAAAAGTGGACATCTATCAATCAATCAATCTTTATTTGTACAGCACCAATTCACAACAAGTGTTATCTTGAGACGCTTTACAAAAAGCAGGCCGTTGTTCAGGCATGCCGTTGTTCAGGCATGCCGTCCACTAACAATCCTGAGGAGCCTTTGAGGCATGAGAGCTCAGGAGCTCAGATGTGGTTAGTAACTAAGATTAAAGATAACGGCATGAAGTAATTTGATGTGAATGCACAGAGAGAGAGATGTACCAGTGCGACCAACATACCAGTATAAAAAGCTGAGACATGCACCTTCATTACAGCGAGTTCAGCAGATGACAACCTGGCGTTTCGAGACAACTCGCTTCCATTCGTCGTGTAGTCGCTTCACTGCTCTGTGTGTTGACACACCAGGCTGGCGGCGCCACATTTGAACTGCTTTTCTGGCTTATTAGATAATAATTTTGCTTTTAAAGAAAACGGTAGTATACTGTTGAGTAAGTAAACCTCGTGGAGAGCTGGTTTGATTGAAAAGACTCCTCAGTTGAAGTCAACGAGGGACCAGTGGAGGTCGGCAGCATGTTGACCATAGGCTGAGAGATCAACTACCGTACTGTAGCTAGTATGAGTACAAACTCCTCATGGTGAAAACCAATGGTACTCTGCACAGAAACTACACATTGTGGAAGTTGCTGTAAGCAGTAGGAATGTACCTCTTAGAGACCCCCATATAATCACACTACGTCTTATATACTGGTGCGACTTACATTCTGTTAATACTTTAAAACATCAGGCTAAGTGAAGGATTGGATCAATAGTTTTCTTCACCAATTCATTGTTTTTTTTAGGTCATTTTTTTTTACTCAGAGGTGAAATAAAAACCACTAGTGATGTCTGTATGATCCAGAATAAATAGGGAGGTTTTGTTTTTGTTCACTAGTCCTCCGTCAAAGCTGAAAAAGTCCTTCCACCTCTGTTGTTTTACGGAGAATGCAGAAGGACATACATCTCAGGTAAACCAAAACTGTTTACATGATTAGATATGACCACAGGTGAAAGGAGGAATGTGTTTGTGAATTACCTTGTTAAAGTCGTCCTGTACCTAAATTGTGCTGCGGCAGGTGTTTATTTAGCAGGTTTTATTAGAAAGTTTATAGCGGCCCTTAGCGGGCTTTAGCCGCTCA
This sequence comes from Labrus bergylta, assembly GCF_963930695.1. NCBI lineage: Eukaryota > Metazoa > Chordata > Actinopteri > Labriformes > Labridae > Labrus > Labrus bergylta. Next base: position 3,686,917 of record NC_089210.1, on the reverse strand, counting down.
GTCGCTATTTAATCAGTCTTTACCCCCAGCGTTAACCTTCATTACCTCTCCGTGTCATTCTCTGCAGGGTCATGCAAAGTATCATCAAATATTTATGGTATTAATAACTGCCTTTAGGAAGGAAAAAAAAAAGGGGACATAAATAAATCTGCCCGGCAAAGCACACGATTAAGAAGTCTATTCCATTTAATAAATGGGGTGAAGGGGGAATAAAAGGGCCGTCCTGGAGCAGAGAAGGGGCCGAGACATTACAACCAGCAGCGACTAAAAGATGGAGATGCTACAAATTAGCAGCAGCGAGCAGCGAGCAGACATCTTTTGTGCTGCAGTGGGATATTTCTTGTGTAAAATTTGTGCATTATCCGCTGTGCAATTGTTCTTCTGAGAGCTTATGTGAGCCTGAGAGAAATCGTTGTTGTGGATTGCTTGAGCATCCACGCTCCCCTGGGGGGGGAGAGGGGGGGGGGGGGGCTCCTACATCGACAGACTCCAAATAGACAAACATGCAGACACCCACACACATGCGCTGCACATATGTACACAGAGCTGTTTAGCATGGGAGCCGATTGAGGCAGCGCCCAACATTAATTATCTGTTTTTCAGCCGAGGTCTGGTGACAGTGATTAGAGTGAGAGGGATTTTTTGGAGAGTGCTGCACATGCGGTCTAATGAGGAAAACTGGCCTCTCCATAGAGCTCTCCAGGCACACTTGATCTGCTCCGTGGCTCTGCAAAGTGTATTTGTGTGTGTGTGTGTGTGTGTGTGTGCACAAGTGTGTGGGTGTGACTGTTGCTCCTCCAGGCTCGCCGCCTCGCAGAGACACGTTGTGAATGTGTGAGCTTTAGGAGCTGATGTAAGAGTCAAGACACTCCCAAAGCAGGAGAGGACTTTTTTTTTTTACATAATTGCTGTTTAATTGTGTCGTATTGTGTTGACGGATGTTTTGGTTTTTACTGGTCGAGGCTAAAAAAGCTAGAGCTAGAAAAAAAAAAAGAAGAAGAAGAAGAGCAGACCACATGACGGCGTGGACCCGTCTGCATCCCATGGAGTCTGTTTTGGAAAAAAAAAGGAGCAAGCTGCTTTGCTTGTGAGAGAATTATAAATGGCTGTGTCCAAACTTTGGCAGCAACGAGCCAAAAATACTCTGCACAGTAGCGTTGGAGCAGCAGTGCATCTTGTGCTCATCTCAAAACAAAGGAAGGATTTTTTTTTCCACAGGCTGGCTTGGATCAGGTTTTTTTTTTTTTTTTTTTTCCCTTTTTAGAATTCAGAGTCAAATGCTCACAAGGTTCAGGGTACTTTGACCTGATTGTGCTCTGATATGCTGCGGGGTTTCACATGTAAAAACATTGTTTTATGTGAACATAACAGAGTCAAACTGAAACCAAACATTTTCAGCAGCATGGAGCAGCAGATTGCATGGCTGGAAATAGTAGTTTCCCTCCACCAGAAGCACCGGTCCAGCACACAGTTGCTCTCCAGTATTGTCGACTAAATCACATTTGTGAAAATGCCAATGTTGGTGTGCACCTGACTGATAGATTTCTGGTTTGGCTTTAGGCGAGGGCCTACACATCATTTTCCACACCATTTTGTCCCAAAGTCGATTACTTTGCCTCCGCAGCTATGGACCGCCTCTGAATTGAACCGCACATTTAGCTCTGGAGCTGCCAATAAAAGTCAAGAGAGCCTGGGCTTCCATCAGCGTAATGATATTTCAGCCTCAGTATTAGTTCAGCACTGTTCTCCACCGCTCCTTTCTGCTCAATTAAAGATGGTCCATATTTAAATATGTAGAAAATCATAGGACGCCGGCGGGGGGGCCGTGTGCATTCAAATATGCCGTCCAATGGTTAAATGATGAAGTTTGAAATTTACTTTCTTTTTTTTTCTTCCTGCTTTGAAGCAGCTCCACACCTTTTTTTCTGAGTTTGAATAAGAGGAACTGTTCATTTGTAGCTGTGAAAATTTTTCCGTTCACGTTATTGATGTAGATGAACTTTTAAAAAGGTAAGTAAGTGAAATGTGAAATCATTCATCAAGAGGCAGCCATGTAAGAAATGTGATTTTCACTTTGCAGAAAAACCTCGTAGACCATTACCCCAAACAGAGGGAGTAGATTAAGGGCGGGTCTGCCGCTCTCTCTCTCTCGCTCGCTCTCTCTCGCTCTCTTTAGGCCCAACAGTATGAATAGCACATTTCCAACTAGATTGCCAGCCAGAGCCGAGGAAATACATTTCAGCTCGTGTCAGCCCTGTGCGCTCGTGGTTTTGGAACTTGCGTTGTCTTCCCCCCCGATTCCACTTCGGCTTTATTTAGCGGGGGAGCTGTCATTTCCCATAAATCCCTAGGAGGAGGCGTCCGTCAGAGCTGCCAGCTCCCCTGTGTGGAGCACCTGTAACAGGGGAGCAAAGTGACAGTTGTGCTGGGACCGTCCCATCAAACACACACACAAACACACACACACACACACACACACACACACACACACACACACACACACACACACACACACACACACACACACACACACACACACACACACACACACACACACACACACACAGAGGATTGTTGCTCTGAGACCTTTGTATGTTTCCGTCCCCAAAAGAAGCAGCTTCAACAGATATTAGAAAGTCAATTCATCAAAAGAAATCTGAATTGTTTTGGAGATGATTTGAATATTTTGAGGTGCTTCTTACCGGCTTCCATAAAGCGCCATTTAAATAAACATTAGACTGTTGTTGCATGCCTCGGTCTCAGCGTTTTTCTATTTACGTCTGAGTCTGTCAGCGTTGACTCTTGAATTAATGACCAGAGTGAGAGAAATGTACAGTACACACGAGGACAAGTTATCTGTCTACTGCCATTTTCCGACGACTAATTGTTTTATTATTATATTTATGAACGCCGCTTTAAAAATGCTCGCGACGTCGGAGGAAGAGAAGTCTTTTTCCCTCCCTTTTTTTTATTTTATTTATTTTATCAGATTCAGCTGTCAGCACACATGCTCCATCATCTGCGCTCCAGGAAATTAGAAAGGAGAAACGTTTGACAGCACAATTTCACAAAACACCGCCACGCCATCATTTCATTTTCTCTGAACCCTTTTTTTTTTTTTTTTTTTTCTCTCTCCGCCATTTATTTATTTCATTGTCTCTTTTGAAAAACAAACAGAGCGATAACAGCGGCTCCTTCTCAGGTAATTTATCCCGGTCGCTTTGTTACTGCGCCGCAAAGCTTTAACCCTGGCTGATTAGGGAGCAAGGCAAGGTAGGATGTCAGCCCAATCAAAAAGAGGAGGGTCATATCGTGTAGGGGAGGACAAACATAAATAAGAGGTGCTTTGGTTATTCAGCTGGTGGGTTTGATGCCTTTTTGATGAGGTAACTCAGGTGTGTGTTTGGTTGGTTGGTCGGTCTGGTGTCGCCCTTGACCTGTTGGCCTGAGCTGCTCCGGTGAGACTTCACTAGGATGGCAAAGAGTCATCACCTGCCGCGCAGCAATCGCGGTTATACATCACCAATATCAGTAGCTGACGGCTGCTTATCTCGCAGGTATCGATTGGAGGACTTTGCAGGGAGGGGGGGGGGGGGGACCAAAGCGCCATGGCCAATCAATGGGGGCATTTCATTCTCCTTGAACGTCTGCTTTTTGATCCCTGACACTGATTGGTCGGCCATACTCCGATACTGTGGGGGATTTTCGTTTTTTCTTCTTCCCTTTTCTGTGTTATGAAAAGGAGTGGGAGGAGAGTGATGAACACTTTGGTGTTGGCAGCCCGCTGAGCCTCTCGTGGATGTGCACGGCATATGTGCGAGGATCCCGTTGTGTTCCCCCCCTCGCTGCCAAGAACCCACAGATCCTGCTTAGAGGGTTTGATTTAAATTTGCACTCTAATTTCGGTACACATAATTCCATCACAGAGATATGGAGACCCAAAAAAAAGGTCTCACAACATTTCCCTGGCAAAGCTCCAGTGTTTCGGCAGCTGCACAACATGTGTAATCTTTGCAGAAACTGTGAGAGATCTTTGTATATTCCACGCGGTTGTTTGAGATTTCAGAGAATTACTCAGCTTTGCTCCGTGCAGCTGATTGTTTGAAGTGTTTTAAGGTAATTGTAAACATGACTTGTCATCTCTCAGCAAACTGACATTCACAAGTTGTTCTTTTGTTTACCTTTTTACATGGTAACAAGGGACATTGTGTAGACCAAGATGGTGGATCAAACCTGAGCATGCAATGGCTCACAGAATAAATCTGAGGACCTGAAGGATGACTAGCAAGGTTAATAAGTCACACACAAAAAAAAAGATTATTTCTGTCTCAGTTTTTTTTGGGTCAAAAAACAGGGAAGTGCTAATAGACACAAAGTCCACCAGCCCATACAACAGCAAAGGTTGTTCTTACAGCTGAATATGACCCACATGAGCTTTGCCTTGATAAGTTCCCTTTTAAAAACGCCATGCCGACTCCTCATACCTTTTACATTTGTACCAGTGGTACCAAATGGAACACAAAGAAGTGAAACCATTGGAGCTGGTTTTCAAAAAGTACTTTCAAAAGATTGTGGTTTGGGTTTAACAGTCCTAGGGTTAGAGTTAGGGTTAGGGTTATTTATAAAATGTTTTCCAATGAAAAATCCCAACCAGCTTTCATTTAACAGCTGTTGGGTGGGGGTTGTTCCTGCTGTATAAACTCAATAATGAAATCGTGAAACAGACTGTGGATTATAACGTGGTTTAATCGGCCGAGGTCAGACAGTTGCAACAGAACACAATTTGTTAACAAAGTTTCTATGTTAACAGACTTGCTTATATTCTGCTAGAAGGTACATCCTACAAATTCTTGGCTACTTTGGTACATCTCTATGAGGCAAGAAAGAAGACATCAGCTCGACTCGTAAATGTCAGACACATACATTTCATTCTTAGCAAACCTTCGCTTACAACAGACATTTGGCTCCAAACCAAATATCACTCTGCTGCTATGAGATGTTTTGCATAGATATGGTTACAGCTTCAACCTAAGAGAAGAGTTATTGTTAGATGGTAGACCGATTTAAATGGTTCATTCACAAAGTTACCAAAATGTATGAATTCAAGAAAATTCGTACTATCAACAGCCAATCATATCGCTCGCCGTAAATCTTAAAAAATCTAAACCAAGTCTGTTTCTTCAGCGCTTGTAACTCACTCGCTCGACACCTAACCTGCAGGATTGGTTGCAAGCATAATAAAAAAATGACCATAAATAAATCATTAGTCTTTTTGTGATGATCTTATTGGTCATAAAGAGGCATCATTATGGATTTAATTCTCTTTCACACCCAGCTAAATACGCCTTACATGAGCTCTAAACAAGGACGGTATAGATAATGTCATTTTGAAGGGGGTTGAACTAAGTGTGACTTTGGTTTAATACAGGAACTTGGACTTTGGTCTCCTGGGTAAAAGTCCTGCGTTGGTTGGACCCATCCATCGCCCCTGACAACAACAGTTTCTGAGTCTGGATATTAGAGGTAGCTACGCAGGCACAAACACAGCTATTGGTCAGAACTAGCTGTTGCAAAGATTACCTGCACAGTTGTATTTTTATGTTGGGAAACTTGTGAACTCAAACTTGAACTCTAAAAAAAACTTTGCTTGATGGGAAAACTTCCATTTCACTAAAATCAATGTTTTTCTTAAACCTCTTCTGACCTCATGAGTTGACATTTAGTCATTCTGAGAGAGAAAAAAGACTAAGCCCCATTTCATGTAAATGAGTTACCAATCAGAGCAACAGAAACATGGTAAAGAAAGACGATCAAATTAAATAATACGATGACTTTGTGTCTTCTAACTGGTAAGACTCAGATGTTTTTCCTTTTAGCAGCTCTTCTTGTGACAAGTGTTGATTTTGGCGTATGAAGCAGGCGAAACGTTTCAATGTTTTTAAGTTGGAATATTGATTGTGAGATCGGGGGATAAAAGGTTGATGGGAATTTTGTCAGTCTGGGTTTGACTCATCATGTTAGTAATGAGTATGACTTACAGTCTTAAAAATGTGCTAATTAATCCTCTGACATTTACAGGACAGTAAATCTCAGATGGAGGACACTATCATGTTTGTCCTTCTCCCTGTTTGTGCAAATAACCCGGCTGCCAAGGTTGTTCGAGTTTGAGAAGTTAGGATGTGCCTCGTCTAGAGTATCAAGTATTTAGTGCGATTATGGTTTTAGTCAACAGCTTCTTATACAGTGGTTAAAATGATGACTTGCTAAAAGTTTTGCTAAGTAATTTTTGCTGAAGAGTACACAAAGTCACGTCTGTGAAGTGTTTGTTCCAAGGTACCTTTAAGTGTCTGATTCAAGTCTTGGAACCCCTTTGGCAATCATCGTCTATCACCATTATATAGACAACGTATGCCTCTGGGAACAGTTGTTAATTTCTCATTTATCTCGGAGATTAGTGTTGAACCACTTCCAGGCAAGACTTCCTTTTCTGTGCAGCTTTTACATCTGTAAATAGAGGTTAGGCAATCTCTGAACCAATTGACTATTGCTGGACGACCATTTAGCCTGTAGAAGCTAAATCTATCTTTTGGGGCTTTGTGTGTATCCAGCAGTTAGTGTTTCAGAACGTCCATCGTCTTTCATGCATTGATAATTGTTCACAGTCTGACAAGCAGAGTAATAATGGAGTCCAAGTTAAAAGATGATGCCTAAGAGTGGGCTGTTAGCTGCACTTGCATGCAGATGTCAGCTAGTAGAACTATACAGAGGTAATCATGGCCAGAAAAACCATTGATGGGCTTTTGGATTTCTATGGATTTCTGCTGATGGGTACTGCCTTTTTTGCTACCCACACAAGATTTTTTTTTCTCTCTCCTGCTTCCAGCTTAAGCCTGTGGGAACCATGGTGGGTGATACTACTCTGACTACAAATGGAAACCAAAACATTTTTCCAACACCGAATCATTTCGCTTGCCTCCATATTCTGAATTCACAAGCCTCGACATGTAGAAACCGTTCATAGAACTAAATCTTTTAAAAACCAGTACTCGACCCCTGTCTTAGTTGTTTCCACAGACTGTTGAACCCAAACAGACTTCACATGCTTACTCTCATGACTTAAAACATGCATGCAATGGATGGGTCCAAATTTGATTAAAATAATGGACATTTGATTGTGAATGTATCTTTTGTTGGTTTAATTAAGAACATTAAATAGGAAATTCCTGTCTTAGTATAAGTCAGAGACCCCTCCATTATTACTATTCCCAAACATAGCTGCACTTTTCATGCTCTATGAATTCAAGTCTTTAAAAATGTAACTCTGATTCAGTATCGTCAGTGCCATTTGAAGTGACCAAATGAATCACTAGAGCCTCATCGATGATTGATGATTATTGTTCTTTGTTTGAATCCTCCGTTTTTGGCCATCTGTTACGCTGTCTCACAGTCTTTTGTTTTCACAAAGTACTTTGTGTCGAAGTGTATAGATGGCTAATATTGAATTCACAAGCCAGTCATGCAGGGAAGAAAAAACGAGCACCTCTCTGTGATTCATTTCCAGATGGAAAGTGAACAAAGATAGTTATGCCACTCTATATGTGGTTGAGCTGAAACCGGAGAGATCGCTGTTTGCATAATACCTTTCTTATAGGTCTCCTTAACCTTTGCGGAAGGCTTATTGACTCTCACTAACCTTGCAGCGAGCTGCTGGAGGACAGGAGATGATGAGCGTGCTCAGTGTATGGAAAAAGCCCTATGTGGAGGTTTTTTCCGCCCCCACCCTACCCTTGCTGAACGGCACCTCTACCAACGCTTTGCTTGACCTTTGCCTTCTGATCCCCGTTACCATGGTGAAGCTCACAATGCTGTGAATTCAGGCACAGTAGACTTGTGATACAATAGTGTGCCTTTGATGTACTTCCAGCAGGTACTGCATAGATATCATTCTGGTTAAGATAGACGTAAATGAAAAGCACTTCTGTATTAGATATAAGATGATTGGTGAGATTTCATGATATTAAAAAAACCTCACTATCCGCCAACACCTGCTCAACTTTAATTTTCACCCTCCTCTGACCTTTAGCGGCACCTTTGCCCCAAGAAGCTCAAAGTAGCAAAATTGCAAAGCATATTTAGTATCACCAATGTCTTGCATAATGTAGACAAAGACTACATATCCCAACACCCAAGACTCTGACCAGTATCCTAGCAACATTTTTGGCAGGAAAACTTTCATTCAAATGGTTTATGGTTGTGTGCCCCTCCCCCACTCACACACTCAGCCTTCCATTTAGGACACATTTCAAAAATCCTTCTAAGCTCGTTTTGACCTCTAGCATTATTTCATTTCGTTTATTCTAAAGTGATAATCGATGAAAAACTTTTGCACTGGATGGTCTAGATGGAGCAGGGGTAAAACAGCAACTCCCTTGTTCTGCAGACATATGTAGAAATAAGACTGCAGAAAGTATGTACGGCTTTATGTCATTGGTTCACATGCCAGCCTTCAGTTTTAAAAAGGAAGCCGTCGACCACCATGCAGGTTGGTAATATATGAAACACAACATATTGTATCCCTGAGGCTTTCTGCATATTCAATGTTAAATCCAGAGATTTTGGTCTTGATGTTGGCGTAGTTGGAGGAGGCATGGGGAGGGGTCAAAACAAGACAGAGCTGTCGAAACACTGAGTGCCATCCTTCAAGTCTGACTGTAGTGGTTAAAGGCCAGCCAGGCTCTTAAAGAAACCATTAGCATTTAGATTTGAGACGCTCCCCCCACTGAGCAGCGGGGAGTGGGTTGCGTCACACCTAAGACTTTTTTTTTTTTTTTTTTTTTTTTACCTTGAGTGGGCCCAAGTGGCAGCTCTGTAGCTCTGATCAATCTCTCAATATACCCAAATTGCTTCAGACGACCCCCTCTAAAAGAGACAGGATTGGCCGTACTGATGCTCCTCCAATCGATAGCAGATGCTATCACGGCCCATCAACAATAAAGTGTGTTTAATGGAGGTCAGGGCATGGAAGATCTAATTCATTTTAATTTGTAAATTGTGGCATGACAAAATTCTAATCAGGCTGCTTTGCCATCAGATATGCAGACTTCAGAGCCTCTCGCTCGGTCTCTTGCTCTCGATCTTCCTCGGCTTCATTTGCATTCAAGTCTGTCTGTGAATCCACACTGGGACTGGGAAAGCATGAATGTATACATGACATATATTAAATATCAGACAGCATTGACTATCACTCAGTTTTTAATGCTGAGCATTTCGACAAACATGTTTTAAAGAGTAACATCTCTACCAAGACAACTTTTACTCAAGAGCACACCCTTGCACGTGTTCCACCTCATTAAGTAAAGATTGAAGAGATTACAAATATGACATGTGCAATTTATTATCTTAATGAATGTACTGTCTTCTGTCAGAGACAGGCAAGGCGGCTCTGTCATCTAGAAACCTTTTTTTTTTTTTTTTCCAGTGGAGATGTTCATAGGAAGCCGGTGCCGTGTTGTTCGCTTAGATTAGTGTAAGAGGTGAGCCTTTTCCATCTCCCCTTCCATTTTCGGCTAAATTTGCCTCAGCCGCAGTAATATGCACCGCAGGATCTTTCCCCCTCCCCGTGAGCGGAAATGCAATTGGAATGGGATGCGGCCGTCCGTTGTGATTGTGTGCAGATGAACCTGTCTGCCCTTGCACCCCGTGCATGAGTGAGGCCGTGTGATGCTCATCGTCTGCAGAAGGCTTTTCAGAGCGCCAGAGGAGGAGGGCAGGTCCGGGGGGTCACCGTCTCCGCACAAGGCTGCATGCTTGTCGAGCTGTGACCAATACAATCGGTAGAGGAGATCGCCACGCCGTTTCAAACGGATTATGCTTCCTTGGAGCATAAAGGAAAAAATTGGCAAAAACCTCCCGTCATTGTTGGCATAAACAGAGAATTGGGTGGCTGTCATTACAGAAATTCTCAAGTCAAGGATACTGCCAGTGGGGAAAAAAAAATGTTTTCGAGCACGATCAAAGAGCCTTGACGAATGCACATTCTTTTAGAAATGATTGGCTGAAACTATTCAAGGTCTGTTGTACCTCCCCCCCATCAGTTGTAACACAGAAATCTATGTGTGAATTATGGAGAATAATTATTGATGAGAAGTAAGGACGTAGCGCTTTTTTATAGAAAAAAAGAAAAAGGAAGCTTCAGAAGCAAGCAGCACCAACCCCCGTTTTCACTCTCGAGTGTCCCCATTGATTTATCAGGACTCTATTTTTAGTTGCACATGGAACAGTAATGGATTCATGGGAATTAACAATGATTCATGCGAAGCTAATATCAGAGATTTCAGAGGCTCGATTAATGCTGGAGAAATTCCGCACCTCAACTCCTCCAATTATTCATAATATTTCTCCGGCTACATAAACACAGATGCTTCAGCCTTATCAGAAAGACTTGTTAAAAGGGAGCCTGTGTGCCTTTTTTCTCTTACAAGCTGTAAGAATATCTAATGGATTGCAATTAATACTGTGAACTTTTTACCTTCATGGTCCAGCAGAGAGTGGAGTAATGTTTTTTGGATTCCTGTAATCAAACATTGATTCTAAAGCCACGCACTGGAGCTAACCATTTATCCCTGCTGGAGTTGAGCTTTACGGATCATAAGGGTTTCTTTGCTGTCTTTCTAAATCACTTACATTGACTTATCGAAGGATACCAGCTTCTACTTTAATACAAGCCTGGTTCCTGACTTATGTGTCATCCCTGTCATCTACAACGTTCATCAGCTATACAGATAGATGTGGTGTTTCAGGATTGGACCATCAAATTAAGGGATAGTTTGGTATTTTTTTTTGAAGTGGGGTTGTAAGAGGCACTTGTGAATCGTTAGTATATTTATCCACAGGAGCAAAAGACATAGCCGTATAGCCTAGCTTGCGGGCCGAAAACCGAGTGGCTCTCACCTTAAAAGGGCCACACTGACATACATCTCCTGTGATTACCATACTCGCTACTGACAAGAACCTCATACAACTAAGCCCCCAGGAAGAGCACCGACCGTTCAAGCTAGTTTTACATAGCGGTCAAACCTGGTTTAGCAGCGTCACGAGATGCCATTGGGCCCTAAAGTACTTTTTGTGGAAAGCTTACATCGGGAAAGACATCTTACAATGCCTCCTCTACTCTCATGTCTGTGGTTGCTAAACGTTTTGTTGGCAAACTGTAAAAATGACGTCCTCTCCAGAATTGTGATGACGTGCATCTTGACATCTTTGGCAACATTGAAAGCTTTGATACATTGGCTGTCACAAACGGAGGCTAATAATCTGTCAGATTTGAGCTTGTTCATTGGGTTTATACTGGCTTGGTTCCACATTTCTCTATCTCATTTTTTTCATCTTCAGCAGTTCAAATAGATCTGCTGTGTCAGGATAAGTAGGCAGGACAACAATGGACAAAAAACATAATGGTGGGAAGCCTACATGAGACTAAACCGTACAGGAAGACTTTTCCTCTCAGGACTATATGAGTGCTACTTGTTGATACCAAACAGTGAAGGGGCAACAGGACCATAATGCCAGGCTGAATAATGGAGTGGAACCAAATGGCAATTCAGTCCGATTGTCAAGCTTGGGTTATATGGCATCATTTGTTGGTCTGTGATTGAGTTTAGATTCAATTTGTTGGTTTGCTTCACTGGATGAATGAGCACTAAGTCTGTAATGCTGTATTTATGAAGACTTGTCTGATGCTGTAGTGGATCCTAAAAGGTTTGACCGGGCTGATCTTTAGTTTCATCTAATTAAGTCAGATAAATATTGAGGGCTTTGGAGTTGGGTAATGGCGTGTGGGGTCAACCATACAAATACAATCTGCAGTGGAAGATGTTATAGGCTAATGAAAAAGTTGGACCTTTCTTCTTGTTTTGTGTACAGCCTGTTTTAAATGGTTTTAAAATGAATTACTGGCAACAGAACTTCTATTTTACGTCTTGAGCCAAGAAAAAAGTAAAGGACAAACATTCAATACAGTGTTGGAATCAATAAATCCGTTTTAAATGTAGCACTTTTTTAAAGTTTAAATTTCAAAGTACAAGGCTGTTTTGGAAAAAAATAGTGTTTCTAAAACTAGTCTTCAAACCTTTTGCAGAAGATATAATCCTTGAGCATCCAGTCTTATACAGTCTGTTGAAAGATTAATATTATCACCCAAATATATGCAGAAAGAGGTTTGATTGTGTGTTTTTGGGTGTCTAGTGTAGAATTGTAGGGTACACAGGGAGTCAGTGTTGGCCATGTTGGTGACCCACTCCTTTGTTGGGATCATACTGGTGTCAGTTCCTCATAGAATTGTACTTTATTACTTCTGCCCCAGTCCTCACTTCACAACATTAACCTTACCTCAGAACTCCATCGAGAACCTTGTTGTTGTTGTCGACACGATCAATGAAGCGCAGAAAAGCTCCTTTTAGATAGAGTTGACTTCTGTGAAAGGAATTATGAGACAGCTCTTATGAGTTTAGTCTTCCAGGCGAGACTTTTTCTTATAACAACTCTGCAGTGTCTGGCAAAGAAGACTCAGGTCTCCTGTTGAGTCAATATGTTTCTTCTCTGAGCTTTTCTTGGCAAATAAGCCGAATAGAAGTACTTCACTTTGTGGCCTGTACCAATCAATGCCTCATCACAACAAACTACCTTGCTTCCATCACAACATTTTTCATTTTTATTTTATATGAAGTGAACTTCAACTTGACCAAATTTGTGTGTAACCAATATTTTTGCACAAACAAGAAGCTTGGCTTCTGGCTATTAAATATGCGTTTGGTATAAACGTTAAACTTCTGGATTTGACGCTTTCTCCCTCAAGTTATAGAGTTGTTTGCAAACGTAAATATGTTTGAGGCAAACCCCAATGCCAACTATTTATCCTCAACTGTGGATCAGTGGTAGAGTAGAACATCTCTCAACCGGAAGGTCTGATCGGAGGTTCGATCCCCAGCTCCTACAGCCAAAAGATGAAGACCACACAGTTTTTAAAGTCATCCTAAAGTATTCTTATAAAATGATCTGCAGTCTGTAAATGTGTGGTGACTGCAATGATGAATGTGTGTGGTGTTGAGGAGGTGAAACAAAGACAACTAACCAAAGCTAGTGTAGAAGAGAGAGAGAAAGGTATGGAGCTGAGTAGCCAGCTTAAATACCATAGCCCAGCCCCCCCAGGTGCATGAATCAAATTTACTAACTCCGCCCCCTCTCTACCTGAAGGCAGCCTGAATGGGGAGACAGACAGGAGGAACACTGACAAAGTCAGGTGTCACAATCTTAATGAAAATAAACTTCTTGAAGAAATGTAGAAGACAGCAACAAAGCTTGAATGCACAGTTTGAATGCTGCCTGTCGGTATAGAAGAGACAGTCTGTGAACGGGTCAGGGTTGAGGACGTGAGAGGTCGGCGAGTCGAAGTCTGGGTTGTGTAACATCTTGTGGCCTTGACATTCCTCACAACACAACGTTGTTCCTCGTGTTAGTCTTTGTGCTTTAGTCACAAGAGGCAACGGATTGGACTGTGAAACTTCTAGTTCTTTTTACATCACTTGATGCACACTCCCCCCCTCCCCCCGAGCTGTCCAAACACATTTCAAGCAGTTTGTGACAATATGTCATTTTTTTAACTTTTCAGACCTGTTATGCAGCCATCACTCCTCTAATCAATGATTAATGCTTTCAGTCGGGCTCTGTCGAAGGCACTGAATTGTATGAGTAAGCCACTTCAGAACTGAACAATACGATGTGACCGTGGCTGCCTGTGTTACACTGAGATAATATTATATTGAAGAGAAGAAAAAAAAAACATTTGATACATCAAAAATGAGTTTGAAATATCCCAAAAAAAAAAAGCCAGCAAAGCTTTATTTTTGCAGTTGTCATTGTGAAATGAATGACAGCTTTACTTTGGAGACTTTGTTGCAAAAAGTCTGGGAGTTACTGAAAAGGAGTTCCATGGCATGTTTTTCAAAAGCTTCATAATATTTTCTTACGTTATCTAAAATGTGCACCGCCGTACCTCCAAATTATCTCCTCGAGCTGCCGTTCCTCTTCCACGAGACTGACAAACACTTCACACGAGCCTTTCATATCCCAAATGTTTTTTTCATAACTTCAAAATCTCTGGAAATTGGACTCAAATGCGGTGCATGAATGAACCATGAACTCAACTTAAATATTTTAGCAGCATGCATGCCCACCCTGCCATACAATCCAATCCAGTATTTTGATATTTAATGGACATCATAAGGGCTTTGATGTTACCAATCAAAACGATGTCAGAATGACTGAATTTAGAAAACTCAATAATTCTCTAAAAGCTTACCAGGTTTACCAAGCTGTTGGGAGCCGTGCCCGGCGTGCAGTGGTTTTAGGGTGGGGTCTACCTTTGACACTCAAACTGCCAGACGCTTGGAGATCATGCCAGACGTAAACGTCTTACAACACTCGGGTTGAGAGCTCCCACGTATCGAACCTCACACTAACTATCGTATGAACTCTTTTGACATGGAAGTAAAATCACTCAACAGAAAATAATGACTTTGTGTTTATGAGCAAAACAACATCCGTCTAGTGACTTCCTGTTTCTCATCCTCTGTATCCAGTCAGTGTCCAGTCCCTTTGTCTTCCAGTTGCTATGCAGATTGTTCTGTTACATAGCAATGGCACTTTTTTAAATTAATTTTTTAGATTTACTTTTGTGCTTTTTGTGCCTTTAATGGAGAGATAGGACAAAGGATATAGTCGGAAATCAGGGAGAAAGAGAGAGGGGAATCACAGGTGGGTGGGATTCGAACCTGGGCTGCCCACTTGGAGGACCACAGCCTCCATACATGGGGCGTGCGGTGGATTTGAAGAGTTCAAAATAATGGATTTTTATGATTAAAAAAAAAGGATATTTCCTTTACTAATGGGTCTATCCCTTTCTAAAATGTGGTTAGACGTTTAGAATAATTATTTGAGCCTGTCGGTGGAATAAAAATCTGTTTTAGTTGACCTAGTAGGAGTAGGCACAAATGCCTACAGGATACATTTGCGGCCTTGACAGCCGCTTTGGTTGCTGAAGATATCTGCTCGAGCAGTTCAAAGACTTTTGTACCTATGAATCATTAAAACCTCAAAATATTAATATATGAAGAAAAAAAACACTCCAGATTCCCCCCTTTAAGTAGTGGATGAAGACAAAATAATACATGAAATACATCTGTACTAGTGGTCGAGGTCTGGCAGATAAACCGGACCTGTTTGTGTAAATGGTTTGCTGCTAGCAGGAGCTGTAAATTCTAAAAGTTTACCCCCAGTGTTCCTGACCATGACATGATAAACCAAACGGTTATTTCAGGGGATAAGCTTCAATATTTAATAACTTAATCGATGGTAAAGCGGAGACAGGTTTTTGAAGGATGAGAGTTGTAGCCAAGTTTTTAGAGATGAAAAAGTCCTTCACTTTGGTTTCAAGGATTTCTGTTGTTGATGTAATATTGAAGAGATTTTATTTGACTTTGGCTTGTAAAAGTGGTTTGGTATTAGATTATTTTTTTCATGGGGAGGTTCAACATTGAAGGGGGGGGGGGGGGGGATCCAGCCTAATATTTCTTAGAGATTGACTTCACTGTAAATACAATTATCACTTCTCATTTGAAGTTTTTCTTCTTTCTTTTGAGCTACGAGGAACATAATATATATCTATAAACGACACACTGAAAAACGAGACATTCATCACCATGTCAGCATGCTGAAGTGCTCCAACACCTGAAAGAATATTAAAATGTATCTGCCAGTCTGTGGCCGTGTAATATGAGATGAAAGATGGGGCGGAGAGCGGTGAGGAGTGGAGGCCAACCTCTCATCACCTGGTCACCCAGACAGGCAGACGGAGCGCCGGGCCGTCTGTCCACACGTCTGATTTCCATCCCCCCTGGCACACCGGGTAATAGAGATCAGTAATTGGGTGCTATAAATCCTGGCCGAGGACAAGGTGGGTCAGAACAGGCTGATTACTTAGGCATTACAGTCAATCTACGCAAGTCCTTGAATTGAAAGATTTGGTGAGGTGGATTCTCATTATCGGGGCGCCGTGCATGTATGCATTTGTGTGCGGGAGTAAGGGCCAAGGTCCCCTTTACCCGTCCCCCCCCCCCAGTTGCAGGATGACATTATGCGACGCTCCGATGCCCTCAACGGCGCCGACTCGTAAACATCACAACAAATTTATTTTCCTCACCCCTCTCGGTTTTACAAGAATGTTTTCAGAATCGTCAAGAGAGCAGTCCGAGGGGGGGGGGGGGGGGGGGGGGGGGGGGATTTTTTTAAAGACCTCTCCATTGGAACAACTCGGTCCGGGTCACACTTTCACTGCAGGTTCAGTGTTAGACCGCAGGAAGGAAGCGACCTGCAACAGGCGTGCAAACAGGACTCTCGCCATCTGCCGCCATCATCCCCTCAGCTTCTGCTGTGTTTATTTTAGCCAGAAAACAAGCCCTCAGGATGATTAGCCCCCCATCATTTAACACGCAGCAGACTGATGGCTCTATGAAACACACCTTTCTGTTATTTTTCGTCTCCGGGCCTATGAGCTAAATCCATTTTAAGCTTCTCCGAAAGAAAAAGAAGGAGTCTATGGAAGGTGAATTAGGGCGTAAAGCCGATAGTCTTTCTCGGTGTTCTCTCCAGTTGAGGGTGTGACTTACTGGATTATGGGAACAGTAGTTTCTGCTCCAGACACCCCCTCCCCTCCCCTTAACTTCTCTGATGTGGCTTTTATATTCCCACCTATTTTGATACAGATTTCTTTTTTTTTTTTTCTTTTTTTGTATTGAGAGCGCATCAGCACATTCTGACTGTGAATTTCTCATCACAAGTTCCCTTTTCTCCTTTCTCACCCCCAAATCTTAAATTCACAGTCCTCAAAATCAATTGTCTGAAAAAAAAAAAAAAAACATGAATAGCAAATGGCTTGAATCCAAATTTGAGCTAAATGAGAAAATGTGATAAATGATCTCAGCATACATTTAGAGCTGGGTGAGAAAAATATACGCAAAAGAGAGAGAGAGAGATAGAGGAAAAAAAGATATATGACAAATTTATGCTGTGGCATCAGTGCAAACCCCTGCAGTGTGAAGTGTTCCCACTCAGAAAAGCACTCATGCTACCATCATCCCTCGACTCCTATAACAGCATGCTACTTCACTTAGCAGCCTCCATTTGGGATACAGCACAAACACTGTTTTAGCGCTTTTATCTTAATGCACTGCAACACTCGGCAGCACTAAAGGCATGATTATTGTACAGAGATAGGGGCGGCCCTGCATTTAAGCAAGACGTATTTAGGCAGAACTTAGCACCATCCTAACCACTCAAGGGCACGCGGCGATGTGATTCCCATTATTACTCAGTTGGTTCATTTTGTTAAATGGACTCTTTCCATATATTTTAATAAATCACACTAATTCCTAGCATCTATATCCCGTGTTTAACCATAACATCCTACTGGGTTTGTTTACTGTATTCTCCTGTTGTTGATTTAACCCTTTGAACTCTCCAGCAGGACAGCCAATGCATAAATCTTTATTTTAAATATGGTGACATCATTTCTTGGATTATCTTATTTCATCTCCCTAGATTTGATTGGACTTTAGCTACAAATGTTGCATCAATAAGCCAACACTAATGAGAGATGATTTACATTTTGTTGGCTTAGAAAAGTACAGGAACCAGACGTTTATTTGCCGGATTCCGTTAAAACATGTAAAACTCATTGGTCAGTGGCAGTGGTTCTCAAACTTTTCACAATGAGTACCACCACATAACATATTTGGCTCTCCAAGTACCACCACTACGGCCAACATTGAAATACAGTATTGTAGGGCTATTTAATAGGACTGGAATCAGTGGGTGTCTTATTCGATCTGATTTCGATTCTTGGGGCAACGGATCGATTGAGAATCTATTTTAGATTCATAACGATTCAAAGTCCGTTTTGGAATTAGTACATTACAGTACATTGTAAGTCTACAACACATACGCTTAGTCATTTTAGAGCGATGCACACAGCCAAAGGTTACTTTCACAGAACAACCAATGGCGAGCTTTGTCAGCACTGGAAGTATGAGGCTGACATGGCAGTCAGTTTTCACACCAGTCCAATCCCATTCCCACAAAAAGTATCTGGTCTCATCCCAATCCTGTGATTAGTGGTGAGATCTATTCCTTTCCCGCGACAATCCCACAGGATTCATGAAAAAATGTCAGCCTCTAATTGGAAGTTAATTTATCCTAAGTTGACTTTTTATCATACCGGGTGTTTTAAAGAGATTTATGCAATACACACTTTGACATTAACAAAACAGCAACAGAGTTGTGAAAAAGTAAAAGGGTCAACTTCCAGACCATATGGAGAAAGTCAAACCACTGGAAATCTATCTTAAAAATATAAACATTGATATGCTAGTCTGGCTTGAACTGTTACTACACTGCCCCCATGGTTTTTGGTGGTATTGCAACGTTTGGTCCATATCTGTAAGGAAATATGAACACAGAGTATGGACGGTAAGTAACCAGGAAGGCCTGCCCCCCCCCCCCCCCCCCACCCCCCAAGCGTATCAGCTATAAAAGACAACCAATCAGAGACACGGTTGGACACGGCAGATGGAAGTCTTAGGTTTGCACTGCAAAAACAACAACTGTTCTAGCTTTAATATTTTTGATTCATGATCGATTAAAAGAATTCCAGCGTTGAAAAAAAAAAACCCGGCCCCTTCTGTGTTCAAAGAGTTAACCATCTGCTGGCAGGTTGGGCTGGGCGGATACAAAAAAAACAAACAGCTGAAGGTCAGAGAGATCTAAGTGAGCTTTGTTTCCATGTTCGTGACGGGAGCAAAGTGGCATATGGCTGTTGTAGCGTTGTGTTGGAGCCAGGTGTGGAGGTGAGCCTCAGCAAAAGCGTTCCCTGCCACACCCTTCAGAGAGCGCCTTACAACACAGGAGGATAAAACGTCCGTCACCCCCCCTCGGCTCTGAGACAGAATGGACCCTGTGTGACAGCGAGGCTTGTTCTTACACTTTCAGAGGCAACTGATTTAATAGAGGCACACTGTCAGCGCTGACCTCATCCACTGATGTCTTCACAGCTAATGCCCTAACATGTGACATTGACACTCAGTAAGACAAACAGTAAAGGAGGGAGATGGATAGGCAGAGTGGCTCGTGTGTCTCCATCTGGATGCGGGAGAATGATGGGTGACAGACAGCGAGACCGTAGTGTCCATGAGAACGGTCAAAGTAAGCATGAATTACGTTATATGTTGACTTAGTTGTGGTGTTGTTACTGTCAAGCTAACTAACCTTCAAAACAAAATTACCGATGTCTTGATTTAGAAGTTTTGCTTTAGCTGATTTGATGGTTTCCATGTCTCCAGAAACCTTTAAAGGAGCAATATGTAACTCTGACACCTTGTGGTCAAAATGGGTACTGCTGTCTAAATTCAAAACATTGCATAAAGCCTTCTCCCCCCGCCCGCCCCCTCCTCTCTAGAATCGATGTGCGCGCAGGTTGCCATGTCTTAGACACTGAAGCTTCAGTGTTTAGCCAGCTCTGCATCGGTCTGTAAACATTTCTGCGTTCTAACCTCTCTCCTTTATCAAAAGCATCTCCAATATTCAACCTAGTTTTGCCACGTTTCTGGTCGTTGAGCTTACTAGAAAAATGCTGAGGCTTTTTATGTCGGGTAGAAAGAATCAGCTCTATCTGAACGTGTTAGCTTACCTGTTTTCATCATGGTAACACCTGTTTGTTAGCTGTTTGCAATCCGAGGGTCGGGGGGGAAAACCGCCTTTTGTAGGTGCTGCTTTACTTCTCTGGTCAAAACAAAAACAAACCATTCTGGACCTGAATTGAAACATAGCGTGCACACATATTAGTCCTCTAAGAAGTTGAATGTCCTCAGAGTTGTATTTACTTTCTGTAGCTTTTTGGATGTTACATTGTCGTTTAATGCAATAGAAAGCGGGAATGTTTGCCGGATATGCATTCCACTTTTACACCTTTGCTGGCTAATTTCCAACCACATACTTTAAACTTTTATATTACAACTCAGTCTCCACCTACATTTAGAGGAGAGATCAGCCTGCCATGGCCACACTGTATTTCCATCAGCCCCGAACAATGAGTGAAAAATGTCCAGTATTCGTATTTTATTCCTCAATGTCTCAATGTGAATGTATTCTTTGTTGAAGTTGTAGCACCGCAATCATGTTCAAACTTTTACATTAAAATAATGTTTCCACACTTTGACTGAAGTTAATCAGGTTGAAAAAGCAATCAAAGATGCGACCGAGAGAAAAGAGGAGGGAAATGTCCAACATATTTTGATTTTGAATGGATGCCCTTCAGACAGTCGGAGGCTGTTCAGACAGGCTGTGTACAGAGTGAAGGCTGCCACTTTGATTACTATTTATCATTAAAAGCTGCCAATACATTTTCTAAGTTACAGCCTAATGTGATGTGTCGACTCAAATTAAAGTAAAAGTTAATGGAAAAGAATCAGTACCTTATAGCTTCAAAGTACTCTATGATGATGCAGGTGATCCTTCACAGTCTTGTACATGTCAGTGTGGTCAAGTCAGCAAGACTGTGACATCATCCTTTTCCAGGATATGTGAAATAATTTGCCTTCAGGAGGTATCAAGGCAACGCCTGACATGTTTCCTGTTGGATTTCTCCTCCAGTTGTGCAGAAACAAAAACCTGGGTTTTGAGGTAAAGTACAACTGAAATAAGATAAACTCAAACAGGTGAAACTAATAACCATATTCAGAGGTGATTTCAAAACGTGGAGCCAAAGTAACCTTGATTTGATTTTTCTCCTCGCAGCGCTGTGTTTTTATTATTATGTTTGTGTTGTATTACACTCACTGTTCATACACAAATGAACTCTGCTTAATGGACTAACCTGCCAAACTCACAGCAGCACGAACACAAAGGACCCGCTGTTTTTTTAAAAATGATTGAGCCACGACTTGTCAGGCTGAATCTACTTTCGTCCTTGAATAGTAAATGCGTGATGTTTATGCAAAGACACGTACGCACTCCCAGAGGATCTTAGGGCTGGATTTCCAAACTCTTAAAACAAATCTTAACATGTTGTCAGCATAACAATGTCAATAAAATGACACTTCACTTTCTGTGTCAGTGAGGTACTTTTTCCTTCCCCTCTAACAGGAAAAGCTTCAATAAGTCCCCCCCCCCCCTCCAGCGTTTCACATTATCTAAATCTGTGACACATTTTCTACAATCAGCCTGACAGCTGCCCTAAAACAAATTAAAATGTATGAACTGAAAAATGCAAATGCGATCCAGCTCATTTCAGAAAAGTTTTCTGTTGTTTAAATGTTTGCTATAATCACGGTTCACGCTGCGTAGGGGCAAACCCAGAGGCATAATTTATTAATGTTTAGAACTCTATTTTTATTGGCAAGTTCTTATCGTATACGTTGAAGAAAAGTTTGACAAATTGTCTTCACAGAGTTGAGTGTCTTACTTTTTGGTATCGGTTGGTAATTGCTGCAGACAGTTTTCTTTCCCTTCTGAGGTTTACTTGTGATCTTTTGTAATGAGGGTTAGACTCTTAATAGGAAGGTTTGGTGGAAGCATTGAGCTCTTTACTTAGAAACACCTGATGCACCAATATGTTGCAGATCTTTTTATATGATCATTTTTCACATTTTAGTCCTAAACTTCAAGACAGAAGTGGCAGAATGCATTAAAAAAAAAACGTTGTTGTCTTCATGTATGAGAAAGTCATCTTTGATTTTTTGGAAAATTTGAGCCAATTCACAAGCTGAGTTGCATGGGCGGTTCTAGGCAGGGGCCAACGGGGGCCAGTACCCCTGTAACACTGAGCTTGGTCCCCCCTGTGGCCACCCCCCCAAAAGGAAGAGCCCCCCTCATAACACACACATAGTATTTGACTCAACAACCGGACTCACAATCTATTGAATACTGTTACTGAAACAAATATAAATCATGGTATTTTAGGTTGTGGTATTTAATGACGTGTGCTATTGTTTGGCATAATATATATTTTTGAAAGCGATCATCTTTGTCTATATTTCACTTGGGTTTAATGTTCCCCTCTGACAAAACAACTGGCCCCAGTTTGGCCCCCTCATTAAAAGTGGTCTAGAACCGCCACTGCTGAGTTGCAATCCAATGTACCCTGGCAGCTAACCCTAACCCCATTGGGTCAAATACCAGTTCTTGGCCATGCCCTCCTTTGGTGTGTTCTAAGGAACCCTTTGGCACCTGTTCCAAGGAATTCCGTCTTTCTACCAATTTGTTAACATGACATAATGGGTTTGGTCAACTTTAAAGCAAAAATAAATTTGATCTCCTGGTTGAGAAACCTTCATCCATCCTGTGCCCCAACGCTGGATTCTTTTTGTCTTTTCTACAACGTTATGACTCCCATCATTTTTGAAGGCCAGACCAGTTTCTCTTAGTGTCTAATGTTGCTCTAAATGGGTTACAACTGGAATAATAAGAACGTCTTCCCCCAGAAGGCCTAGCTTTGAGGCCATTTGGTAGGGTGGGCAGTATCGGTATGGTCACTGCCTGGAGCCTGGGTCTGTTGAAGGTGGCAATGTGGGTTGGGCTGTGATGGCCATGTGGTAGGGAATGTAAGAAATTCTGCATGTGGGTGTGGTCGGCAGGGAGGGGGTGGCTATGGGGCCCAGGAGCTCACAGATGATTTTGTTTGTTATCCCATTGTAACATAGTTAGAAGTTGTATTTAGGATAAGCAGGTTGAAGTTGTATTGTTTCAATATCAAACAATGTAAGTTATTTCAATGCTTTTTTTTCCCTCAAACTTGGACTAAAAGTCAGTTTTCAAGATCT
Source organism: Labrus bergylta (assembly GCF_963930695.1). Classification (NCBI taxonomy): domain Eukaryota; kingdom Metazoa; phylum Chordata; class Actinopteri; order Labriformes; family Labridae; genus Labrus; species Labrus bergylta. The sequence goes on along the minus strand of NC_089210.1, from coordinate 3,663,992 downwards.
CTACAATTTGTAGGCCAAACGAAAAAACTCTGACACTGCGCTGTCCTTTAACATCAAGAAGTTATTTTTCCAAATCACCAAACCATCAATCAAAACTTCCATCCAGAGTGATCGCTAATCAGCCTAGTCTGGAAATTAAATGAAGTGAAGACAAGGAGAGGAAAAGCAAGATGAAGAAAAATGAAGTGGGGGGGGGGAGGAAGTGTTTTGAGGGAGGTGGGAGGGAGTTGCCGCCGCCGCCTCCCACCGCTGCCTGGCCCTGACACCTTGTGAAGAGTGCTCATTCATCACGCTGGCGCAGGGCTTGAGCCTCCGTAAATCACTGTGGATAAAGGACGCGCCGTAAAGAATGGAATAGTGAAGGTAAGGGTTTTAAATCCCCCCTAGATGATCCGAGATAAACACGGAGAGACTTTTGACAGTCCCTCGTTACCGCCACGAGCGAAGAGGAGCTGTCACCCGCTCCCCTCCTTTTGCCTTTCATCTCCTGGTAACAGTCTGGCTGCTAATATCCTCAATTATCTCGGCAATATGTTGCTGGGAAAAAGGGAAAGTTCCGAGGAGGCATTCGCACTATTTAAAAAGTTTTAATTTGACAGCTTGTGGTGTAATGATGGCTTGTGATGAGTGTTGAGAGGGGGGCCTTGAGAGCCCTGCACTGAGTGTGTGACAAGTGATTGGGCCGGACTGAGAATGGTTTTGTGGATGTCAGGACATCTCTGGATCAGATGTCAAGAAGCCAAATAGGAGATTCACAGGTTGATGTGGGAAAAGAAACTCCGAGCTCCTTAATTGCATGTGGCAGCGGCATCTCTTAGAGGTATGAAGGCAAAGATTCCCCTTTGCCCTTAGGGCCTCTTTACAACAAAATTAAGATATAATGGATTCCACTTTCCAGGTAATATTGTGTTATATTAATGTCGGTTAAACCTCCATGACATTTTGCCTCTTCTGTGGGAAAAGATTTCAAAAGCAGGGAACTGTGCAGCTACTAAGGCTGGCTAAATGTGCGAGATTCCGTTCAGACATGCAGGAGGCAGAACTCGGAAGCATTTGCATTGACAGAGCAGCCGTCGGCCTCATAATGACGGCTAAGTCACAGTGCATGATGGAGACACAAAGGGCATGAGACTGTCGTGTGAAGGTTGACTCTCAGGAAATATCCTCCCACCTCAGTACCTAGCCTAGGTAATTGTCTTTTCCCCCTTCTTTTTTTTCTTCCCTCCTCCCTGATATATATACATAGCTCCTACTTGGAGGATAAACCAATCGATCACTCCGAGTGTCTCAAGTAATAAGCGGAAGTGATAAATCACGGCTTTGCACTCAGGTTTATGAAATATGCTCCATCCTGCAGGTGTGGATGCATTATCTGGCAGTCAGTGTTCCACAGGCTTAAGGTGTGAATGTCAGAGCACGTGGGCAGCACTGTGCTGCCACTAATAGGAGGATCCGCCTACGGTGGAAGTGCCTACTCCATCAAGGGCTTTGTGCTGCTGCAGTGCAATTAGTACACAAAATATTAACATAAGGATGAGACGTGGCGTTTCCACCGGGGCGCAACTTAAAAGTTCAAGGTAGTTCACATTATCCATAGTTGTGATCTTTTTTTCTTCTTTTTTCTTCTTGGAGTAATTGCCTCAGGTTCATTCAGCTTGAATCAGAATAAGGTGAAGTCGGTAGCCTCAGTGGCATAATGACAGAGTACACACTTTCTTTCTCACATTAACAGCTTTTTCTTGATAGATAAAAGTCCCAAATAATGGCTTCTGTGATGGAGTGAAACCGGGATAACAAATTGGCCCTTTGTGATAACAACCCCCGTGTGAGCTCCTTGGCCGTGCGAGATAGACAGGCGGCTTTTGAGGAGAGGCAGGTCTGCTGCAGCGCTGCGCCATGGGGAAAAGGCTTCATGCCTTACAGAAGGATGGATAGAGGAGATTTTGTAATGGCTCCTCCTTTCTTTTTGACAAAGTAACCCAACCTGCAACTTTCATCCTCGTTGGGTGCTGAGTGAAAGGGCAGAGGCATTGGCAGGAGGAGCGGGGCCCAGAGATAAGTGAGGTCTGTCGCTCCGGCTGGGACGTTATAAATTGCAGCTACCTCAATCATGTGCTCGAGACAAGCGAGCTGTCTCCTGTGACAACCTCCCTTTGACTTGACATGCAAAAAACAAATTGATACAAGGCGGAGAAGCAGGGATTGAAAAGAATGGGGGCTGAGCTGATGTGGGAGGTGATGTCTTCCTACACAACTCTTATTTAACATTGCATAATGCAGGTTTTTATAATACATTTAAAAAACACAGCTGTACTCTCTTTTAAAAAGCAGAGGGCTGTATGACAACATTGATTCTATACAATTCCATATATATATTTTATATTATAATATATGTAATAAATGTGAAATTGGTTGTCCATGTGCTGTCTGCAGAAAAGTTAATCTTCACTGAAGAGAAATCCTTTCATTAGAGACCTCAAGGACTAAACGTTTTGATCCTCTGCACTAAAACGGATCAAGATGATGAAATCTTCCTAAATTGAAATTATGTCATTTTAAAACCGTGGTCCCTCTTTTCCCAATGTGTGCTCAAACAGGCCGTTTGGAGATTTTCCCTTCATGACATCACAGATTATAACACACTTTAATGGTGATGTCATAGACTCTAGGATGGCCACTGCTTTTAAATCCCCCTTCAACATTTTGCACTTTGCTCGACTTTTTGCTTTGACAGTTTGCCGCTGACTGAACTCTCAATGACCTTTTTTTTATTCAAAGTAGTACAACACATTTAACCTATCATATACATTACAGTGGTGATTTATTCAACAGCATTATGTCTTAAGGACCAGCCTGTAAGCGTGCCATCCATTTCTGCAGGTCACTGCCATCAATGAGCATTCTCTCTGTTGCTAAGTGCTGCAAATGGGAAAAGATTCTTCTTCTGTTATATGCAATGCAAAAAAAAAAAAAAGAGATTACACAACCTTGACTGTGTGTTTCATGTGGGTGTTGCCATGGACAAGCACAGTACTTTGTTGATCAAAGTCACTCCTGCAGTAGCGGAGATATTTGACAGAGGAGTTGGACTGAGGAGAAGGATGTTCACTTTAAACCCACACTCTCACCGAGTCCTCTCTCGCTCTTGGAAAATCTTTTTTTTTTTTTTGTTCTTGTTTTGACCGTATGCACAACACAAATCTTTTTGTTGTTGTAAACCTAAAGCCAGGCATTAGCTCCTTGGCAAAGTCTCAGACAGGAGCATTAATCACATGACCACAGTTCACTGAACTCTGCCTTGAAATATGAGACTCATTTCTCCTTCCTGGATAATCAACTGGGGGGGGGGCGGGGGAGAGAAAAAATCTGATATTTCACCTTGAAATGCTTCATAACTTGCTTGTGGGATTTTAAACTCGTCATGCTCATGCCTGATTATACCGGGCTGAGGGAAAACTAATGAAATCAAATTTTAAAAAAAGGCTGGAGTTCTGCAGCACGGCTTCTCTTAACACATGCATACCACCTTCTGCATTCCAAATAGCAAATGTATAAATCTACATGAGAGCTCATATTAATTGAAATGTTGTTTTCCTTCTTCTAGATCTGACAGCAGATGAAAAATAAATGTGGACTACATGATGTATATTTTGGACAATTCTGCCTACAAAACTGGCTTCAAATGAAAACAGTACACACCACTTTCTTTTAAGATCATCAATCAATCACAGACCCTGTTTTTATAACTTCACAGCATTCATGCAGCAACCTGGGGGGACGCTTCTGAGCCTTTCTTTGTGCATATGAGAAAAGTACAGTGTGTCTTTTGAAAACAAATAATTTAAGCCGTGGTTTTAATTCCCTTAGACAATTCTGGAAAGAATTATGTGTACATTGGAATATTCATTTTTTGGCACTTTGAAGGAGTAAACACTGCGAACGCTGCATAAATCACACCTGATACTGTCAGCGATCCCAGTAGGTCTCTGAATAGACGCTCGTCTTTTTTTCACACAATATTTCAGTGGAACAGATTATTTAATGCACATGAAGCACTTGTCAGATGCTTTTTTTTAACACAACAACACCTCACTGGGCAAAACAAAAATATTGTTAAAGGACAAGTTTGTTGCTAACCAGTCTCCTATTACTTCCCAATGAGTTGTACTTGATGTGTTAGCTACTTCTGGCAATCACACAAAACAAAGTATTGAATAGCAGAAAATGTTCTCTGTGAATCCAACTTGATTCTTTTTGTTTATCTTGAGCTTTTATTGTGGTATTTTTTGATGAACTTTTTTGCTAGGGCATAGCTCGCTTAAGGATGACAGGATTTTGCTGTAGTGGCCAAAGTTGTGACTGGTCAAAGACCCACCTAAACTTCACCTCTTTGCCTGTAGAGCCTCCCATTCATGTTCTCTATAGCTGATTTGATTGTTAGCCATAGTGTCATAACCATCTATGGTTGACTTACCACGAGATACCTGAGTGTGAAACGATGGTAAATGCTCCTGTAGAGGACACAAGTTTGTATAATATTAATTTGGATGAAATAAAAACATAGTTTATTCACATATTGGTGAAAAGAACTACACTACCCACAATCCTAGAGTGTCACATTGATGTCTCTGATTGGTGGAGCCCACTGCTACCATGAAAGTGTTTACCGCCCCTCCAAACATCAGCTGTCGTCTGCTAGCACTGAAGTTCACAGAGGTTCAACACACTATATAAACACAAACTACAAAAATATAGAAATGGTTTATGGGATGCGTAGTTCCCTCACTCCTGGAAAACAAACATGTCCACAGTCTTGTTGCCCATTTCTCCATTTTCCAATTGATTGATTTATTTTCTTTGGCACCAAATCAAATGTTTTATAGGCACCAATACTCAAGTAGCTGGTTGGCTTGGTTCCAGGATTTAAAACATTGATATAAGGATTTTCTGAAATGCCAATGGAGGATTTGAATGGCAGAACTAGAGCTGCCAAGAAAGTGGGCGGTCACTGTTAAGCTGTATTACGAGATTGATCGAAAGTTTGGTAGAGTCAGTAGTTCCATTTTGACGACCATAATGGTTCAGCTTCAAAACTCCACATCCAACACCAAGGTGTGACATCACTGTGACTAAGTCCATATATATACACATTTTTTGTCTCAGTGATATTACTCCATGTTATTTGGTTTAATACCAATATGAATGAAAATGTATAGCAGTGAGTAAACAAAACCTCCAGTAACATTTTACCCACCCACTGGCCTAACAAGAGGAACATAATGCCGAATGTTTCCTCCCATTTTTCTAAACTTTGGAACACCCCAATTACTTCCGAGAGACTTGAGGAGGAACAAAAAATGATTATTCATGAAGGCGGTCAGATGTTAGAGGTCAAAGTGGTTCCCTGATGGTTCCACGTCCTCGTGCTGAGCAAAGCCTCCCCTGTCACCTCCACTGCGGCTCTCCTCTCAAACAACACTCTGCATTCAATCTTTTTTTTTCAGGAGAAGCTGTGCCCTTCCTACCAACACACTGATGTTTAATTCATTCCTGGACACCTGGGGGACACTCATAACAACAACAGAAGAAAAAAAAAAGGCGAGGGGAGAGAGAGAGCGAGAGAGAGACAGGGGGAGGGGAGGATAGGAATTAGAAGGAACTAAACGATTGCTTTGTATTTGCTATCCGTGGGATGTGAAATGAAGCAAGACCTAGAGCAAACAGACTCAAGACGTTTTAGAGACAACATCAAGGAAGGGAAGACAAATAAATCCTGTTTCCTTCAGTGGAGATGTTGCCGGACACCTTGGCGTGCTCCCTCTTAATCAGAGGTTGATTAAGCGCACTTCCAGAGGCATGGATTAGGGGGCTCCCCTCGGACTCGGCTAAATTGGCCGGAAGGGAAGGAAGGCAGAGTGTTGAGCACCGCTGAGGGAACTTTTGATGTGTCAGTCAGAGAGTCTGGCATGGTTTGCTTTTATTGACCTTCCCATCCTTGATTTGTGACAGATCCCCTGGTGCTGGGGTAGGTGGGGAAGGTGCTCTGAGAGGGGTGGGTGAGGTTAGAGGAGATTCAGCTTTTGGAGAATTTCCTAATTCTGCTGATCCAGTTGAGCTGCCACAAGCATTTCCTGAAAATTCCTGACAATGAAGGGCATGGAAGTACGCAGCATTTGCAGTCTTGAGTTTTTTTTTTTTTTTTTACCAGCATGTTTTTTTTTTTTTTCTGAAGATTATATTTCTGTCATCTTTGCTTTATTTGACAACAACAAGAACAGGCATGTGGCAAAGGTCTCGCAGGTAGGACCCAAATCCAGGATTTTGTACCCAAAAGTTTGCAGCTGATCTGACAGGAAATCCAGGTGCTGTCCATCAGTTTTCTATTCACTCAACACTTTGGATTTAGTATTTTTTTTTAACTATTATACACCTAAGAATCAAGATAAGGGGGCAACACATATGAAGGCTAATGTGCTCCAAGCGGGTGACATGGGTTCAAGTCCGACCTGCGGCTCCTTTTCTGCATGTCGTCCCCAAATGTCCGATTTCATTTGATTTAACTTAATTTGTTTTATTGGTACAATATTAAACATATGTTACCAGTTGATGCATTGTACCAGAGTTAGCTTCGAGCTAATTCACACCTGCAGACCCTAGGCTAATTTTCTATTGATAAAAACTGTGCAGGGGGTGAAATAACGTTTTTCATATTAGATAGAGTTTGCACTAATTTGCATATTTAGGGACGTGATTGGTTTGACTAACAGCTGGGTGTGGGTCCGCCTTAGCTCCACCTCTTAGCCTTCTACTAGATTGATTGTAAGCGAGGCAGATTGCAGGATTAGGCATTTGGCAAGGATCAAAGGGTAGGACCCAAATCCAGGATGTTCATTACACTTACATGGAGGCAGAAAATCCTGGTCCAGTAACTTTTTTATCAGCAGGTTATATCCATTTGTCTTTTATTCAAATGTAAACAATAGTTGTTTCCTCTCATAGTGTGTTATATCCACAGTCAATGGATTCACCTGGATCCTGTAGTTCAGCTCTAAATATATCCATACCCCCCCGGTATGGACAGTCTGTGTCATTTATGGATTTATGGTTAATAATAGCCCGATGCTTTCGCCGTCAGACTGCTTTGTAACCCCTTCACAGACGGGAATGGCATTATTCATGTTGCGGCAGTGCCACTGCTATTAATGTAATGAGTCAGGCTGTTAATGTGATCCCGCCTCAGACACAAAGGGGGGATCTCTCAACCCGCGCTCCTGCCGCAGACAGGAGACCTCTGCGCCCTACATAACAACGATGGTACGTGTCATCGCTGATTTATTTTGCCCTTGAACCTCCCCGTGATAGGACCTTGTGGGATAGCCTTTAAAAAGAAGAAGCGCCCAGAGATGAAATGAATGCGCTGTACCGAACTATTGAAAGACGTGCGCTACAGGCTGAAGGCTTTTAGAGGGAGTGCTGTAATCTAAAAGAAATGTGCTATTTCTCACACATAGCACACAGCTCTGGGATGGGGCTGATCTGATGAATCTGACTTGACCTGTGAGCTGCAGTCACTGCCTCCTGCATTGCCGGCCATGAGAGGAATCTGCAATGGATTCCAGGTAGATAGAAATCGATTCAAATTCAGCCGAGGCGCCATACCCCGATGAGGCATGGCTACACCTATGCGCACAAATTTCATAATGAATAGATAAGGATTAATGTAATTTCAAACTGTCAGCGCCTGCCAGATGGCACGTCATGAATGGGCTTATCATTGTGCCATGATTTTATTTACATCCAGGAGCCCGGCTCATTTTGTGTACCATCCGTAAACACGGCTCCATGGTAACCGCCAATGGAGGTGCATCCTGGGAAGTGTTTTAAACGCAGCCTTATTAACTGAGTCCACTTGCTCATGTAATTAATGTCTGCTTACAATGCAGCTAATATCCGCTTTGTAACCTGTGAAGGCACACAATAATTACAGAAGCGTTTGAGTGACAGAGATCTGGAGAGCAAATAGGGGAGGCCTGTCCTCGGCCTCATCAGGAGGGGCAGAGTGTTGGCCCAGGTTAATAGGCATCCTCCAGGGAGGGATTAGCTGGAGTTAAAAGAAAGTAAGGAGGGCATGCATTTGAATTCAGTGTAATAATGTCAAATACCTTTTGAAAAGCCTCTCTTCTTTCAGTCCCATTGTCACGGGGGCCATTTTGCAAGTTCTTGGTCCAAGGCTTTGTGAAGTTCCCCTTACGCAGACATTAAAAAGACACCAAGATCCTGTGAAGGAATATTTGAGCTGGACACCGGACCCTTCCACAAATAGCAAGCCATCTGTTTCCTGCTTCTACACACGCCAAACGCTGAGCCAGAAAAAATATTCTCAAACCAAGCGAGTCTTCTTGAGTGAGGAACAAAGGAGGACAGAAAGTGCTTCTTATTGAAGTCTAAAGCGAAGGTAGTCCGGACCCCCTGAAAGTCAGCTTTTGGGGGGGGGGGATATGCTATGGTTTGAAGGGGAATGCCACTTGTAGTGGAGTGGACCTGTGATCGATTGGGTTGTAAAGTGGCTTAGCCGTTCTTCTGTGTGTCAATAGCTTCCCCCCCCTCAACCCTGTGTTAAAACAGAGGCTTAAATTGCAAACTCTCAGGCCTAGTATGTTGTGCTCTGAAGATGATGGGATATCAATACAGAAGATCAGACACCATGTTTCTTGTCTGGCAGCTTCATCGAGAATTTAACTTTGATTTTTTTTTATTCCAAAATGATTTACATATTTACTATGAACGGACCCAGTAGGGCGCATGCAGTCTGACAGAGTAAAACTGTGGCGCCGACGGAATGTGGTTTGGACTGACTATGTGAAAATTGGCAGGATAATAACTTTTCTCCACAAGATAATTATGTTGTATGCACAGATTACTTGCTTCCACAAGATAATTATATTATGGGCCAATGAAAATATCTTATTTCCACAATAATAGTATATTGTGCAGCATGATTATCTCGATTCATTGCTTCCTCTCTGATCACGCATCCAAACTTTTACTTCAGCCAGGACACAAGACCGAGACGAGTTAAAGGTTGAACTGACATCAAATTAGAATGCAGTCCGCGGCGCCATGGATTGAGACAAGGATTTAATTGGCTCCATATCAGGGTTAGATAGCAGCGTTGTTGACTTTTGATTAGAAAAAAAATAGAAGAACAAGGTGACTTGATATTGTCGTGATAAGCAAAAAATCCCAACTCGATCACATCAATAAGTTTCTCGGGTGCACGTAGGGGGGCCTCACCTTGTAACCAATGACAGTGGCTGCAGTGGCTCGCCGGCCGATAGACATCAGAGCTCTCCTCGTTGGCGTGCTTTGTCATACATTTATTGCTGTGTGTGCAGGGCTCTGTTTTCCTAACAATCCTCCCGGTTGTTCTTCAGCGTACGCTCAACTTGGAGGTCAAGCTGCACAAAGACATAAATTCCTCAAGCGTCCATGTTGGTTAATTCAAAGCATGTCACATGGCAGCTCTTCAAAATAAAGGTCAGCTCTGAGAAGAACATTATAGCTTTTATATCTGTTTTATAGGAATCTGAGCTGATTTACAGCTCGACAGAATCAGAATATGAATCACCTCAAGACTTGGTGTCAGTATTCCCGAGGTACGGCTTACATTGGGTTATTTATTTTCAGATTCTGAAGAATACATATATCATAACAGGGGTGGATCTTTTCATACTGATTTCTCAGGATAGATGTTGGGAGATCTCATTTGCAAACTTCAATCCCAAAGTCAGTGCATCATTAGAGAGGTCTGGAGCAGCATTATAACTGTCAAGCCTCCCACAGGCAACCCAGAGATCATTGTTTGCATAAACTTGTTTGGATTGATGTGAAATGAAAACTACAATAGATACAGAATGATTTATTTTGTCAATGGAAGCGAGGGGTTCTGTATTTGTGGCTTAAAACTTGGTAACAATTCACAAGTGGCAGTAGACCAATGAGATCTTGATTTTGGAGTTTCTTTATATTCCTGTTTAAAATCTCAAAAACAATTTACTTTAAAGTGAGAGCACAATATGGAAGCCCAAAGTGGACATGCATCCAAACATTGAGTTTAATTGCTCCGTTTCCCCGTTATTATTTGCGGTTGTTTTCCCGTTATCTCGACTATTTTATCTTTTTTTTTCTCAGAGTCACAAAAGCACAAAATAAACATAATAATGCTGAACGTATCCCATTAGTATTGCTCAGGGCCGTCACAGTGACCAGACTATTGTTTTTGTTTTCTCCATCACCATCACCTTCTGTTATGAGAAAACAAAGCTTTGTGAATAAATTAAATGAACTAGTTATGATGGGAAACCAGCAAGATAATGGGATCACTATGTCGAGATCTGGAGAAACAAAACCCCTGAAATTATTCATTTAAATGTGACAAAGTAGTCTTTTAAATGTATGGAAGCATGTCCTCTTCGGGCTTCCGTAGAAAATGTTTAGAACTTAAAAGAACATAAATTGTACAGATATCACTGATACGAAGGATTGTCAATATTTGCCGTTTAAATTCTTAATCTCAATGAGCTGTTCCTGGTTAAAGGCAGCGTTGGTCATTTTCGAAAACAAGCATGATTTTGAAAGTAGCGTTCCCTCAGTGCTTCATCTACACCCACCCCCTCCCCTCTGTGCCCCCTCAAAAGCCACGCCCTTTCACTCACATGCAGAATATGGAACTTCTTGGTGACTGTCATGGATAGGTCATGATTTAATATTTTGAAAGCCAAAGGCCAATTGGACTATTGGTGCTAAACCAACCTGGCACCCTAACCACTGTGCATAGCGTCGTTATTCAAGTACATATTCTGTAGAAGAAAGACTAAACCATCTTTAAAAGAAGAATTAAGAAAAGAAGCAGCATGCTCTTCTCAAACGTCTTCAGAGTCCTTGAAAACTACAGTAACTTTATAACCAACTGTTCAGGGCATAGACTTCTGAATTGCTTAATATGTTTTTTTTTTTGCTTTTCAAGTATGCTTTCCAAATGGACTTTGCATTATGTTTTTAGTTTCACTTCATGTCCCTTACCTCCGATCCAACCTTGGCCCCTAAATTCACATCGGCCAGAACACAGTGTAAGATTAGTTTCTTTATTCTCCTGTGAGGAAATGATTTGAAAAAGTCAAAAGGTCGCGAGTTATGAAAATGACATACAGAACATGATTTCTGCTGAGATTTCCTTTTACAGTGAAAGTTGTTGAATAAGTGTTACTCGCCCACGTCTTTTTTAATTTAAACTCCTCTCAGCTACAAAAAGTCTGCAAGAAGTCAGGGTTGTGACACGGGAGATCAATACGGATCTTTATCTCATAGTAATCTTCTTTCAGAATAGTTGATTTCAACCTAAGGTCCCGCCTCTGACAAGGCAAATAGCCAATCATTGTTTGGTATTTTTTGGGATGGCACTTGGATTGGCAACCCCTCTGGAAACGCCCCCGTTCCCCAATTGTCAATATGCTGTTAGTGTTCTTTCAAGCAGTTTCCAGAGCTTGTTCTTTGGAGGTCTGGTTCATAAAAATGCTGTGTAGCTCTAATCTTTGGCTTTTGGAGCTGCTGTAGTCAAGGTCAGAGTTTAACGATTTGATTTACATGGGCATTGAAACACATCTGACATTCATATCTGCAGCTTCAGAACATGTCGGTTACAGGTCGAGCCCTTTGTGTGCGAGTCTGTGTTGACATTACTTCCCTTTGTCTAAGCCTGTTATCTTTGTGCCCCACAGTTTGCTTCACTCGTTCCAAAAAGCCACTCTACGTGTCTTCAGTTTGGAGCATATTAGTCTCCATGGTAACTACTTTTTTTTTTTTTTAACCAATATTTCAACAGCGCCAAATGACCCTGTACTGTTACTTGTAGCTTCTCGCTGCTTTGTGTGGAAGTGTTTTCTTTTTACGAGATTAAATGTTCAAAGGCAAATTGAGGTCCTGCTGGGTTTTATCATCTAGATATTGAATAAGCATGTGTGGGGAAATACCAAAGTGTGGTACTGTAACACATCTTTTGAAAACCGATTATGATGAATTTCTTTGCTTCTGAGGGGCCGGGGGGATATCAACACGTGAAATGTCAGGGGTACTGCACCATTTTATCAGGCATGAACAGGGTGTAGAAGGCAGCACTGAACACATCTTACTGCTGTTTGATGCTTGATGTGTTATTTTACCAGAACGATATTCCTGACCCTTTCATACAGCACATCTGACAGCAGAACATTTCTACAATTAGTAGAGCAGGTCGTTTTCTTTTTCTTTTCTTTTTTTAAATGTGAGCATGTTTTGCTTCCTTCTGGTTCTACCTGCATTTTGTATTGAGCGGTATCTGCTCAGGGATTCCCCCTGGAATATTTATTCCTCTCTTCAAACCTTCCCACAGATAATTGCTGGAAGGAAGCGCCCGGGAAGGTCAGCCAAGAATCCCGCCGTAGGTGCCAAAGTGAAAATCTACAGGACTACAATTACTTGGACAGACTGAGGCTGCGGAGCAAAGTGAATGACAGGTAGGAAATAATTCATACGAATCACCTGCTGTATTATGAATAACCACCTGCTGAGAGGACATAGCACGGTCAGTTATCCTCGGAATTGCTTCTGAATAGCCCTTTTCGTCATTTGTTGGTAATTGCCTTAATTCTCTGGGTAATATAGTGAAATTAACCTCCGAGAACATTTCTTCCTTATGGCATTTATTAGACAAGGTTGAAGTTGACATGCCAACAGTCACGCAATTATATTTAGATTATTCTACTCCGCTCGCAATTTTGGCTTCGTCGTTTGATGTCGACACTTTAGAGGAGAATTCTCGCCTCCACTCATAATTCATAATCTTTGTTTTACCAAAACACACACCGCAGAATCCTTACACGAAGGGCATCCTTTTAAGAAATTTCGGGATCACTCACTTCTATTTTCTATTTAGGATACATCTGACCTTGTATAGAGCAGACATAAAAAGGCTGTCAGTCAAGCCGTCGCGCCGTCTTTGTTTCTTTGTGCTTGTCATTCTCCTGAGGAGTCGAGCCGCCGCCGCCGACTTAAATCTAGTGATTCGACGCTCCTGGCAAAATGCTTCTCTGTCCTTCTTTCCACACCGACTCGACGGCCGCCTCGGGGAAAGGTGGAAAGAAGGTGAAAAGAAGTTTTAAGAGGAGTATTTGGATGGTTCTAGAATATAATCAAGGCCAGGAGGTGGTTATAAAGTTGAGTCTTTATTAATGAATCAGTCAAACTTAAGAATCTGACCTCTCATCAATATTTAAAGGTCTTGTGAGGAGTCTCTAACTGGTGATGACACATGATGAAAATAATACTGATGCCTCTGTGAGCTACCAAAACAAACCAGACCTTCAAGCTTAGAGATCGTTCTCTATAGTTCGTTGAATGACTTTTACTGTTCAGTGTTCTCAAAAGCAATTTTGACTTAATTTTTTTTACATTTAAAGGGAAAGGCCAGAGGGGGCGCCAAAATCAACTAAAACCAAATCTCAGTATCTTTTTCTGTTAAAGGTATCATATGCAACTATTAACACATTCATTTAGCAGACATCAAATCTTAACACATTATATCGTTGAGTTAGGACTATTAGGATTAAGTGAAGTCAAACTCCCTCTTGGTTTGTTGTTCTGAGCGCTGTGTTCACACCGACAGGTCAGCGCCTCCTTTAGCTTGTTATGAAAATAGAAAACAACGGCATTACATAAACAGCAGTTTACAATCACTTTTTAAAGGCCCTTTTGCCTTTATTTTGATAGGACATCTGAAGAGAGACAGGAAATGTTGGGAGGTGAGAGTGGGGGATCACATGCAGCAAAGGGCCGAGGTCGGATTTGAAACCTACGGCCGCTGCGGTGAGGACTATACCCTCATTACATGGGGGGGTGTGACAGAACCGCCAGGCCATCTGGTGCCCCAATGATTTTAATTTTGTCCACAAAGTCTTAAGCAGTCTTAAGGGGTGCTTCCTGCATCCTTCAAATTCTGTTTGTTTTAGAAGATTAGTCTTATTCTGTGCTTTTAATAATTTAACTATACAAAGTGATCCATTTCAAAGTAGAATCTGGCCTCACAAATCGACTTCACAACAACTCAAAACTTTAGGCCCGCTATCAATACCAAGTTTCCGATCAATACCAATTATTTCATACGCAGACACCAGATGACACCATGCAGGGAGTTATTAATGCTTCCTGATGCTGCTCATGATTAGTGATCATAATTGCACCAGCAAACAAGTCCTTATGTCCATTAATTTAAGTATGAATGTGCTAAAATGTCCTCATTTTTCATCATAATCTTCAATTCACCATGTTTATATACTCGGCTAAATACACCATTTAGTTTTCTGAAAAGGCCTCAAATGTGACCGTCAGGATGCTAGCGGTTAAACAGAGATACAGTTCACCTTTAACATCATGCTTTAGTTTGGGTTTCACCATGTTGGCATCTCACAGAGCCATGCGTGCCGCCTCAGATGTCCGTGCATGTTGTTGACCGCGGTGTTTAGGGGCATTTCAGACGTTTGTGCATCTAACTGCCGAGCTGGCCGAGCGACTCAAACCCCTCAGCAACAACATCAAACATCACAGTATCTCACTGCTTGGCTCAGTTTCACATACACAGATCAAGGCTACCACAATGTTGTTTTTTTTTCTTCTTTTTCCTTACAGTTGATATGGAAATGTCACATCATTTCAAAGAGAACTTCTGTTTTATTCATGTCTAATATCCTTTTACTTCTCACTGTGTCATACTGGCCTGGAAGGGCTGCCATAAAGCAAAAAAAAAAAAAAGCTCTACTGTCAGAGATACAGTGCACTCTATATGCAATTGTTTGGCAGCATATAATGTGAAAACCTGACATAGAAAATGTATACACTTCTTACAAGAAGTATAATTCGTAAATGTACAGAATGAATTTCTGAGTCTGGATTTGAAACAGATCGGCAGGAGGAAGATGTTTTATGCAAATTTTGAAATATAAAAAAAAAGGCTCTATTTACACTTATTTAAAAGCAGAATAAATGTAATGCCTTCCACCTTTTCCTATCCAATTGTAACACCAGCTGTTCCATTCTTCCACAGTGGATTTGTTTTTGTTCTTCAACAGATGTTACTGCTGTTCTTTGAAACATCAAATTATTTAGTATCCTAACTTGATAACAAGTTGACATGACTACGTCTGTGTTGTGTACTCTAATACTGCTGATTCCAGTTCAACTTGTTCCTCCTCATACTCCAATTTATATCGTGCATTTCTTAATAATGCTGATGACACCGTCATTAGTTTCTGTTTAGTGTCTCTCTCAAGCAAGATATCTAAAAGCAATTAGAGAGGAATGTGTAGATAGTTACATGAATTTATCTAGGGCTGTGATTAACTAATTATTTTTATTATCCTTAATCTGCCCGTTATGTTCTTGATTAATTGATGAGCAATACAGCAAAATGATATCAAATACTGAAAGTTGCACATATAAACTTTATTAACCAACGATGACGAAATCAAACATCCCAAAGGCATACATAAATATTCAATGGACCCCAATGGATGGATCAATGGATTCTATTCTATTCTATTCTATTCAAGCAACACGGTCGTCGTCTCTCAACCGGAAGGTCAGGGGTTTGACCCCCAGCTCCTGCAGCTACATGGCCGATGTGTCCTTGGGCAAGACACTTAACCCCGGATTGCTCCTGCTGCTTCGTCGACGGCTTCATAATGTGTATGAATGGGATTAGTTACTTCTGATGGTCACTACACAGCAGCCTCTGCCATCATTGTGAGAATATGTTGGTGTGACCTGCGGCGTAAAAGCGCTACACAAGCTCCATTTACCATCTTTGTATCTTTTACACTTTACAACAGTAGTTTCAGTGTCGATCTAATAGCACAACAACTGGGAGAATGGCGTCCATCTCAATTCCACAGAGCCCCCTGGTTGCCTGGTTTCAAACAATGCCAGACTTTCATCCAGGGTACCATGGTGTGAGTTTTTATTTTATCCCACACCATGCTGTTTATCCTAAGATTTAAGAATAGTCGTGTGCCCAAACCCTACCATGCACACCATCATAAGTCAAGCAGAAATGTACCAGCTGTTAGAAAGAAAGAAGACATACACACTTTGACAGGGTATACCTAAAAACATGCTATGTTTTGTGTCAAATCCACCTAGAAAAGGACAATAAATACAACTATTACCTGTGTTTGTGCACTCAAACTTTGTGCCATCAACGCGTAAGTCAGTGCCCCAACTGGGCCACCCCAGTCAAAAAGGTCTGGACACGCCCCTGTATACACACCAACTCTCGCCAACAATGTATTTTCTGTACCCAAAGACTTCCACCAGATGAAAAGGTAGAGCATGTATGATGCATTAGGTGGAGAAGAATGTGTTGTCTGGCAGCAGCAGTGGACTTAAATACAATGAATGTCATATTGGATCTCATTTACTATTCTCCTAGCTTGTTACAGTACCCGGTCTGGATTGCTTCAGTACGACTGCCATCTTCCTCGAGGGCCCTGCTTAATGTTTCCATGATTATGTCTGGTTGCCACACCTTATATATCTCTGTTCTCAATTAAACATGGCTAGAATGGGAAATTAACATAGGGCACGTCATAAAAAAAGGCTTGATAAGAGAGCTAATACAATTACATGAGAGTGATTTAAAAAGGTTAAATAGGTGATCTATTACATTGATATTAAATGCATTCAGACTTAATTTAATTTAACAGTGCTATAATGCTCTAGTTAAAATATGTCCTAATAGTGTTTGGAGCCTGCATGTATAACGATTAATTATTGAATAATTGTTCATGCATTTCAACTCTGGCAGGCTCTGAAGGGTGATTTATTTTCTTCAGTGGCTGTACAGAGATAGGGCTTAATTACAGTGGATAGCCTTATCTCCCCTCTCTAATCCTCTCTTTGGAGTCTCCCGCGTTCACGCCATCTAGTTGTCGATATCATCAGGCTGTTGGCGGAGCCAGACAGAGAAAGTGATCCCCAATTTCTCTGTCACATTAAGGCTCATTCATGAAGTCTCCACTGTGGCCCTGATTTAAGAACTCCAAAGTGGGAGGAAAGAGGAGGCGCTGAGTGCCTGAAAAAGCTTTTTCCCTCATGGTCTGAGGTCAGCGCGGGCTCGGCACATTACCCACTTGTGCAGTCTTTGTCGGCCGGATGGAGTGAAGAACAAGGGGTGGTCAAATCTGATCAGATAATGGGCTCAGTTTCCTGCCAGGAGCAATTTGTTGCGGATATTATTGTACTAATCTTGGCAACTCCATTGTTTACAACCTTACTACAAGTCCAAACTGCATATCTGTTATTCACAACTTAAAAAAAAAAAAACATGGCGCTCCAAACTGATTCGCCCCGGCAGTGGTGACTCATGGTGTCACCACTTCATGGCTCCTCGAGGTGGTGCTTAAGACATGAAGGAAGGTAACGAGATTGGAAGTATGGCCAAAGAACAAGTTGGCTGCAAGATGAAAGAAAAGGAAAAAGGGAGGAGATGATCAGCGGTGAAAATGAGTGAATGGACGACGCGCTACACCAAAATCCAGCAATTGATGCTGTTTTCTACCATTTTAGGAACATTTGTATTCTTCAATTAAACATTTCATTTTTTAAAGCAGATTTGATCTTTTGCCCGTGTGAGCTTCTTTCATGTGAGGATTTGCTGCTTTTACTTGTCATACGGAACAGTAAATGAATGGTTTTTTGGGTTGTGGACGATTGGACAAACTAAAAAGGTAATTTGAAGACTCCACTTTGGGATGTTTTAATTGTAAAAGAGCAGTTCTTTGAAGCTTTTGGTCTTGCCCCTGGT
Source organism: Labrus bergylta (assembly GCF_963930695.1). NCBI lineage: Eukaryota > Metazoa > Chordata > Actinopteri > Labriformes > Labridae > Labrus > Labrus bergylta. Next base: position 3,646,102 of record NC_089210.1, on the reverse strand, counting down.
TAGCGGATGAACTTGTAACTACTGTAGTTGTAAATCTGCCAACAACACTGTATGTTTCAATAAAGCTGCCTTTGATTTTTTTGATTGAGCCTTCAGTGGAATGACAATCCTTGCAGAGAGTGGGTAGCTAGACTGGGCTGACGAGAAGTTAACTAAAGGTTTGAACATAAGCCTTCCAAAACCTACACTAGAAAGTTGACATGCATGGTTGATGAAGTGGAATCATACACATTGACTCTCTCCAAGTCCTTCCCTGCCCTTCCTTCCTGTTTCCCGGGATGATGAACACAACACTGGAGATGCTCAGTATGCCGATTTCTCGGGGAGATGACAGGGGAGGCTGGATGTTCTGCTGTCCTCTCATTGGCTGAGTGAATTCATGTTTGTCAGGGGCTGCAGGCATTACGGTTTGTGACAAGTCTGGGCATTGTCAACATTGGAGGTGCTGCTGTATTCACCGTTTATTTATTTTTTGTGACCGGAGAGAGGAATCTCAAGCTGAACGCACCGACAGATTCTCTCCTTAAACATCATTCTGTCGCGTTCAGGCTCGGTGACAGCTCTACTTGAAACTGACACATCTCCCAACGCAAAGAGACAAGTAAGATAACTAATTAGAGCAAGAGATCCAACACAAATGTTTAATGAAGAGACACCGGAATAATAAGTCTTCTTTGTCATTAGCCTTTTTTCTATCTTTGAGTTGTTATTTCACCCTCCCCAGAGGGATGAAAAGTCGTCTCTTGCTTCTGCAACTTTTAAATGTTAAAGTTTTCTTTAATTGCTATCCACAGCTTATTTAAATGATAGAGTATACCTTCCCCTTGGATTTAATAGTGTATATTCAAAGATGAATACATTTCTTAAGGCACATTAAGATAATTTGATCTCACTTCTTTTTGAACCAATGTTTTCTTTTTTCTTAATCACATCTATACTTGATCATTTCTGTTATTAAGCTACATGGGGACCTTTGTTTATTTCAGTTTGATGGTTACAAATAGTAAAACACTAATTTTTAAACACATTCTCTCATTATTGTAAAGTCTCATTTTCCTACTATAATCCCAATTTCCACATACTCCGTGCTCCACGGTTTGTCAGCGCCGTCCACTACACCGTAGTTCGCTGCAACTAGTCAATGATTGCGTTTCCACAGCGAGCGCCTCAGTCCGTCTCTGGAGCCTAGCCAGCAGCGCCACTACACTCTGCTCCGTTTTAAGTATGTCGCGAGTCTATTCCGACGGAGCCCATTCCAGAAACGACGTTATTAAGGAGACAGGACAGTGGATAGAGTCAGACATTGGGGAGAGAGAGAGAGAGAAAGAGAGAGAGAGTGGGGAATGACATGTGGGTGAGTAGCCACAAGTTGGATTCGAACCCAGATATCAGCCTCTGTCCATGGGGCAGCAAACTAACCACAGGGCTACTGGCACCCCAAATAATTCAACTTTCCTTTGCACTCATACGATGTAAGAGGGGATTTCTTTGGGCATTATTCTTTTATCTCCGTCACTGAACCTTATATTTACTGTCTTATAACAGCTAATTTACATCTTAGGTACATACTAACGTTCAAGTCATTACCTATTAGCACTTAAAGGCTTTATATGTGATTTTTTGATCCAGCAGATGTCGCCCTTGAGCACCAGCATGAAACCAAAACAACTCGCGCTGCATTGTTGTGTTAGCATGCTAATGCTAGCGATCTTTATTATGCTGGTATCTTCACACTGCATGTAAATTTACCTGAAATGAGCGTGATCTAGAAACACAGTTAAGCAGTGAGTACAGTATGTTATTCTTCTTTTCTCTAGTCCCTCAATTAAACAACTTTTATACACGAGGGGAGGAGTCAGCCGGCCGTCCTGGCGATGTAAACAAACTGAAGATAGGACTCTGAAAACTCTGAAAACATCACAGACAGTGGGACTCGGGTGTTACAGAAATTGTAGAAAGTCATGACTCACAGAGTTATTTTCAGAGGATATTCTTGATCTCTATTACATTTAAGTGTGAAAAATCGCATATTAAGCCTTTAAATGAAGGGAAAGCTAAAGAAGAAAGTCAGTTCTTCAGTCAACAACCTTATGTGCACTTGGCCTGTATTGACAGTCACAGCAACCTCCTGTTGTGCTTAAAAGTGAGATTGTGTTCTTTGTTTCACCTTTGTCTGACTTGGAAAGTTTAGACATGAATCAACTATCTTTACCAACACTGAATTTCAATATTGGCTGTCTGTTTCTCCCCCCATATATTATATTTGAGTCTGGATCCGCATGAAGTAAAAGGCCACACAGCTCAGACCCCTATCAGACAATTCTTTTCTCATTGATTTTTAAAGCAACTTTAATTCATGCTCATCTCCCCCCCTCCCTCCTCCCTCCTCAACGTTGCAGCATCCCATTTTTTAAAAAGAAGGTAATAAAACTAAGCCGTCCTCTCGCCTGAAATGTAATCAATATTCAAACGAGCTGGCTGATTTCTAGCTGAATACCATATGCCGGCACCTGATGTTATAGTGATGGTAATGGCACTGTCAAGTTTGACAATGTGGAGAAAGCAATACTGTCATTCCCCATATTCACTTTTGAAAATCTCATTTTGCTTTCATCTCTTCACTAACACAGAGCTGTCAACACGTAATTCAATGAGTGTCACCTCTGCGCTTGAACATTTTCTTCATCTGTTTTGCCAACAGTGCTCACACCCTCCAGCCTACTTTACTAGTGTTGAGTTAAAATCGTGTTAAAACCACTTTGCTTGTGATTGTGTTTCATTAATATGCAAAACTCGGTCCTACCTTTGGTATAAACCATTCTTTTTTTGCCTCGGCTTCTCGGTTCTTGGTGCACATTAGATCTGAATGTGATGTGTTGGTGTTTACGGTAAAGCCACGACAATAGCTGCCTGAAATGGGCTGTCAGATTGGAGGAAATGGAAACCTGTCATTGTGAGAACACTATCTACAAAACATATATACATGTGGTATACACTGCACCCTATACAGAGTAAGCATTCCCTATGTATCAAACTGTGATATATCTTCTTCCTTTGTGGCACAGAACTCTATTGGTGTCCAAAAAGTATCCAAACACATCAATGAGCCAAACTGTTACACAAGGGTGATCACAATAAAGATAAAGATACACTTTATTGATCCCCCATGGGGTAAATGTATTTGTCACAACAGCCCAAGAAACAGGAATATTATTATCAAAAATAACAAGAAGTTAAAAATCAAACATGTACATCAGTTAAATAAAGGGAGAAAAAATACAATTTTCAGGATTTTTCCAGATTTTTCCAGTATTTTCAACCTTTGTAGCTACATATTTTGGTATCTACATTACTTAAAGGTAAAACTGTGCGGAAAAGTTTGGGATGCTAAAGTGGGCTTGAGTTTAAGATTTCAAAATATTTCAAATAAGGGCCCGGAGAGAAAATACCAGTTTCCCCTCTCAGTAGAGCTCCTTGTAAGATGACACCCATCATTCAGTTCCATTAGCTAATTATGATCATGTAACATGGTCAAAACCTTCCCAACATGAGGAAATATAGACTAAGAGGTGTTGTGGTTTTCTGATGTGTAAATTCTGCATTGCCAATGTGGATGAGAAATCCTTAAACACATAACAAAAAAAATGGAACTTCAGCTGATGAAAATGTGATAAAAAAGCAAACAAGAAAATGAACCTGAGGGTGAGATTGTTTTGTCAGCAGCTGTTTCAAGCGACATATCTAAGCCGCTGAAAGACAGGACATGTGTAACACAAAAAGGGAAAATAACACTTACGTCTCTCCTGAGCACAGTTTAAAAAAAAAAAAAAAAAAAAAAGGTAGACATTTTCTTTCCTCAGACAGGATTTGAGTCACATTTGTAATCTCTGTCCTTGTTAAAAGGCAAATACTTTTATCTGCTGTCTTTCTTTCCCGAAGATCCGGAGATTCAAACGGATCATTTACATACAAAGGGATGATCCCCCCTCCCCCTTCCTCAGCTTGTTGAAGGGGATGAGAATTATCCGCTGTAGTGCTACTTGTGTTGTTGGCTTGTTTTCACCACAAGACGTGTGAACAACACTTCACTTGTTTCCAAGCAGGCCGACACTACAGTCATTTTCATCAGCACTCTTGTTCAGGTAATGTTCCTTCAGGCTGCCTGATTTCAGGGCTTATCTTGTTAAGAGCCCCCCCCCCCTGCCTCGTCGCGGATCTGCGCGGCTGTCAGAGGCACGGCCCGCACATATCAGGGCTGTTATTGGCGATGCTAGAATGACACTAATTAAAGTCATTGATGTTAAAAAATCAAGCGCCGCGCGTCCCGCTTGTTGTGTCACAAAAAGCTCAGATAGCTCCTCAACCTGGCCCCCGTCGTGTCGTTATCATGTCATTTGTTTTCAAGCCATGTGGAGAAACTAGCATGTGTGTGTCACTTCATTAAAAATAAAACACACCTCAGGACGGCAGAGAGCTCTGCTTGAGCTATTTACATTTTAATTTGAGCTGGGGCCTTCGCTTGCCTATGTGACGTGCTATAGCTCACTGGTTCAAACTTTAATCTAGCTTTTATTCCAAGGGAGAAATAGAAAAAAAGAAATTCTATTTATAAAAGGCCTCTCTTCCCTCTCAGCTGGCTGTGGTGATGTAATTATGTTTCGATTCATAATTTGAAGTCAAATACATAACATCTTTAAATGTTAGTGTTTTCAGCTTTAAAGGAGCAGTATGTAACTCTGACACCTAGTGTTTAAAACGGGTACTGCAGTCCAAATTCAAAACATTGGAGACAGCTTTCTCCCCCCGCCCCCTCCTCCCTCTAGAGTCGATGCTCACGCAGGTCACCATGTGGTGGACTCTGAAGCTTCAGTGTTTATCCAGCTCTGCATGGGTCTGTAAACCTTTCTGTGTTCTAACCTCTCTCCATTTTTCAAAAGCATCTCCAATATTGATCCTAGTTTGAGCACGTTTCTGCTCGTGGAGCTTATTAGAAACATGCAGAGGCTTTTTAGGTCGAGTACAATCACTCCTCGATTGCTGGCTTCCATCACTGCAACACCTGTTGGTTTGCCGTTTGCCCGACCAAACGAGGGAGTCCTTCCTCGTGTTGCCTTAAAACTTTTGAGGAGGACATACTGGCTGCTGCGTTGTTGTCAGAGAAGCCAGCACTTTAACACAGCATGTTTCCTTAATGTCTGATGATACAGTAAGGACATGTTATGATTTAATTCAGCAGTTATCTTACAGATTGGTCCTTTTATGAAAAATAATGTTGAGTCAGCCATTTTTGAATCAGGAAGTTTGATAGTTTAATAATAATACATTTAGCTAACTAACTGACTAACTAATTAATAATAAAATATTTAAAAGCGCCTTTCAAGACAAACAAGGACACTGTACAACAATCAACATTTAAAAAAACAACGATGGATAAAATCAGCATACAATAAAATAAATGAAATGTAGGACAGAGTAATTACAGTTAAAATGTTAGAGTGAGTAGGCGATCTTGAACAGATGGGTTTTGAGTCTGGATTTGAAGATGGGGAGAGAGTAGATACTTGTGTTGTTGTTGCCAGGGCCAGAGTGGGACTCACTTTCAGCTGGTAGTTTCATGGCTCAGACCCGCCCACATTAGTTCACAAACCTTTACTGGAGATATATCATTTTAGCCTCACTAGTACATACATTCAAAACCTCCTCCCCTTTCAGCTCTTGTTCGGTCTCTTTTCAGTTTACCTGGTACGTTTACTCACTTGTTTTCTTGTGTGCTTGTGAAAACATTGCTTGGGTTAGGTTTGTTTTGTCGTCTTCTGACCCCCAACAGCAAAGCAAATGAAGCCAATAATAGTTCAGTTAATTGGTAAATATTTACACATATTTACACATTTATTGGAAAAAAGACTCAATGTTGTTTGTAATAAGTAGCTAAGAGTCACCCAAAGGATCCTTAAGACATGACTAACAGGCCTGATGCGACCCAACGACCATCATTTGAATAACCCTACCTTTGGGGCGTAATGCACTGACAACCTTTGATTTGAGACTTTTGCTTCAGTCGTCACACACCTCACCTCTGTGTTGTTAAATTGACTTTCCGGATGCTCCATGCATGTTCCACCTTTTATTTATGGCCGTAGTAGCATCTGGCGGGCAGCCACAGCCCGCCGCCCCTCCCTGCTTAAGATGCAGCGGAGCCTCTGTGGGTTAGGAGGGCCAGCTCTATCAATCTGCTCCCATCCGGCCCCCACGTTCCCCAGCGCGGTTAATCACTGCCACTAATTAGTGCTAATTACTCATGGCTGCCCGGGAGAGCCCCCCCTCACTGGCTCACGCTGATCTGAAGGTCCTCTGTGGTGCCCTGCTGCTTGGCATTCCTCAGGTACAGGACGTGGGAGGTGCTGGGGGGGACGGAGGAGGCTACAGGGGAGCTCATCTTTTCTAATTTCCCTTTTTTTTTTTTTTTGGGCCGGTATTATTCAAAACATCCCCAGTGTGTAGCCTCCTCCGGCTGCAGGTAGAAGGCCTCGTCCCAGCGGTGCCTCCAGGGCTCCAGCAGACTGGTTTGTGCTGGTCTGCTTTGGTCTGGCTGGTGGCCTTGTCTGCATGCACAGGCCCCGGCCAGGCCTAATGAGCCAGCACCTTTTTGCTCCCTCTGTCATTAATTGTCTGCGGCCGTGACTCTCCGGGTTGCGTCGCGTTTGGCTGGCTTTTTTTTTTCCCCTCAGTAATTTTGCTTTAATAGATTCAATTTGCTTTCATTTGCTTTGTATTGATTTATTTGTCCTGCTTTGTCTTGTCAACCACAAAAAACCTATAATTTTTCACAAAACTTTGTGAGAAAAACGTCTGAGACACAAAGCTCATTTAATTTGCTAATATTGAGCGAGTTATTAAAAAAAGAAAAGAGGAATGACAAATGATGTTGATGTGGTTAGTAAGTGAGGCTTGACTAAAGCTGAACACATTCCTCTGCCGGGAGAAGCACACACAAAAAATACTCCAGATTTCCCTTCAGTGCTGACTGTGGAGCTTAATAACAGGTTGAGAAGTCTGACGGGTCATGCTGCTAAATGCTATCATTTGATCTGTCAGGTTTTAACCTGTCCAAAATGCACAGAAATCTCAGTAATTCAAGGAAGTGGAAGGTGAGCGTGTCACGCCAACCCTAAACAATCATACAATGACAGCAGATTTGGGGGGAAATGAATAAATTGGTATTTGAGAACATCAGTTTAGACAAAGAGGTGGAGGCTGGCTCTTAAATAAATTGCTTTAGCCTCTGTCAGAGGGACGTGGAGCACGACACCGAGTGTCACCGGGAATCAACGGGAGTGTAAAGCCTTTACCTCTCACTGACCTCCAAATGTGAAGTGTCCAGCTGTAGTAACTGTGACAGATGAACCAGCTTTAGTCATCACACACACACATACACACACACCAACACACACACACACACACACACACACACACACACACACAGACCAAGTCAGACAGATTCAGTCTGAAAGTTTCAAAAAGATATAAGTTAAAAAGCTCTGAGGTCGCTCTGACTGAAACAACACGATCCCACAGAAATATGTGAAATCAAATCGACCTCTTCACCCTGCATTACACGCTGGTACTTTATGTGCAAAAGTTACGTGTCTGCACTACAGAAGCTATGTGGTTACAAGCTTCACGTTAGTCGAGGAGGAAAAACGCCCTCTTTTTCCAACATTAATGTTGTAAAATGAGAACAGTTACATTAGGTCAGAACACCATGAGGTACTTGGTGAGGTTGTTAGAATGATCTTAGTCTGTGTCCTAAACCACAAACCATCTTACTACATACTCAAACAGTTTATATAATTCATTTATCAGATTTTTATCCAAAGACATCTAGTTCACAAGAAAGGAACTAGAGAGGAGAAAACAGCGTCAGCTTTAAGTCCGATCGGACTCGCAGGTGGTGACAGGCAGAACACTTTTATATATCATCATCAGCGACAACATCCACAGCTGTTCTTGACGGTTCCAATCATCATCAAAGTCATCCTCAATATCAACAGCATCCAAAATAATCCTAACTGAGTAGGTGTTCATGCTGGATCTTTAGCTTTTTCTTAAAGGTGCAAAGGGACTCTCAGATATAATGGAGTTTGTAAGATCGTTTTTACCACCAGGGGGCGACAGAGGAGAAGAGTCTAGCGAGAGGCTTAGGTTAGGCAGTAGACGGAGATGAATGGGATTTAAACTCTCTGTGTTGAAAGCGTTGTGTGAGTCATCACGCATCCCCCACAGGTATATGGATGAGTTAGCATTGGGCAACCTCCCAGAGTCAGTGCAATCCAGGTTTAACACTTCACTGATGAAAGGATGCGAATCATTTTCTACATTTCAAACAATCATTAACTGCACATTTCATATATTAGGATGCAACAGCCAGCCAATAACATGAAATCTACGCCCAGCTACAATTCTATATCAGTCAACCTTTACATGTACGCTCTTTCACCTTGATTACATCATGGGCTCCATATACTCACACTATCATCTACCAAATGAAACAAAGCTATAAAAGGTCTTTAGTGTGAGCTGCACATGTGAACACAAGAAGTATTATACATGTAACTTTGTACAACTTCTAAAAGGGATACACATTTTCAATAGGTCTAGTAGTTTATTGCATTTCAAAGAAAATCTTATATTTCAACTGGATAATTTCTGGTTTTGAGAGGTGATGTCATCATAAAGGCACAGGTTAAAAGTTTACAGATTGATAATCTTGAGCAACATGTTGCTCATTATTGGGTATCACTCTGTTTCCATCTTTATCTTTAATGTCAGCTCTTTTTCAGGAGTTCAGTGCATGTGTGACAGCAGTCAATGTGTCTTGATAACAGGCTAAAGTCCTGCTATGTCTCAAACTCTTCACACTGTTGTTGCAGGTTGGCAGGGCAATATGAAGCTTGTCATTTCACTTTAAAAAACTCTGACAACTCAGTTAAGAAGTCAAAAGTAATATCCACTTTATGACATCAAACACGTAACTTTCTTACCATTCCTTTTTATGTTTTACTTAAGTTTTTGAAGTGTTTAAATTACTGTGTTAACCTTAAATCTATCAGAAGTAGCTTACTTCATTTCAAAATAAAAGCATAGTTCAATTCAAAGAGTAAGGAAAGTACTCTCAGTTTAAGAATTGTAAATAAAAGCCCAACTATTTTTATTTTTAAATTCAGAATAATGGATTTCCAAACTGTGATTAAAAATGTTATGAAGTTTGTAATCGATTGACAGCCCTAGTTGTTCCTGACTTAGGTAAAGACAGTTTGAGTCCACAATGTACTCGGTAGAACTCGGCCATTGAGCTTTTCTGAAGCTATTCTACATGGCAGACAACTTAAAATGTTAACACCTACAATTCCATTATGAGTGGGCTGTTAATGGAGATCGTGTCATGTGATCGAGAGTTTCAACATTCCTCATATATGGACATTTTGTCAGCTTGTCTCAAAAAGTCCAAGCAGTGGAGATAAGGATGGATAAATGGAAGGATAGATGTGCTTTATTGATCTAAAACCATGCAAGAATGTTATGCTTGTTTTCAAGACACTAACCACAAGGCCAAAAATGTTGCCAAAAGTAAATCAACACCAAAATCAGTCATCGTATCCAGTTAGCTAAAACACAAAGCAGGAGATTGATGGAAAGAGAATTTTTTTAGTTTATGTTAAATCAGCAGCTGAACTGAGCTGACCAGACGTTCTCACGTTGAAGCATTTCTTATCTTTGTAATATTTGCCGCCAAGGCCAAATAAAAGCTCTCCCGCTATACAGGCAGGTTAGACCATGAATAGAAAACACTCAATGTTTATGTCTCTCTGTGTCATTACTTTCAGGGAGAATAGGAGCCGTTTTTGAAAGCAATCTCAGTCACAGCCTCTCAAAGAAAAAAAAAAAGTGTCAGAATCAGAAAGGCATCCGGGCGGGTGCGTCAACTTGAAACTTTTATACAAATGACAGGAGGACGTTCTCTTTCCAGCCTGATACCCTGATGGATTTCTATTTTTTTCATGACAGGAAGGTGAAATTAAGTTGTGTTTTTGACGCTTTTCAGACAGACTCTAACAGGTGTGCTGACAACAAAAGATGTCTCATTCAGCTAATTGAGTTATGTCTAGGTCCCTAGGTTAGCTTTTGATGTATGAGAAAGAAAACATTAAAGTCGTTGTCCCATATTTGTCGACACTAATATGTGTCTCTAGTCTGTCCCCTATGATGAGAAAAGTCCATCCTCTCTGTCTTTAACCTGCTCCACTTTTCAGAAAATGTGAGCTCAAAGTGGCCAATGAAAATTTTCCCTTCATGACATCACAAAGGGCAGTAACCCCTCCCCCAGGTGGGTGACACTCCCACAGCTAGGTGTTTGTTCTGGCCTCTTAGTCTGCCTTCTCACTGTAAACAATAGGACATGGAGCGAGAAAGCCAAAGCCACCCAAGCCCTTCCAGAGAGGGGGCGTGGTCAAACACAACTCATTTGCATTTAAAGCTACAGACACAGAAACAGCCTGTTCTGAGCAGGGCTGAAATAGAAGAATTAATAGGCAGGGGCATGTCCAAAATAGGGCCCCTCTCTGATTGGCCACTCCAAAATCCCCAAATTTAATTGGCTACTTGCCCTGTCAGAGGTTTTTACATATCAATGTAGCAAAATGTATTTTTATTATACTTTCACTTGTAAATAAAAACAGATTGGACATAGGAAAGTAGTGCACTCTATCTTACTTGCATTGAACTAACCAGCAATGTGTTGGGACCAAAACAAGTCCAAGTTAGTGTGCAGGCACTTGCATGCTTTAAATTGTGACTTTGAACAAACGTCTTTTTGTCATTAAAACATTTTCTGGTGTTTTAAAGTAGATACAATGAATGAAGTTAGAACGGGTTAATAAGAGATATGTATCATCTTGAGAATGCAGGTATTTATTTGTGAAAAATCAGTCAAATCAAATCACAACATGCTTCACGTAGATACACATTCTGTTGCATGAAGTCAGTCTAATTGCACTGAGCTTTGACTCTGCACCAGTGCTCCTAAAATGTGCCCAGCAATGCTTGACTCAGACCTCGTTCGTTCTCTTCATGAAGTGTTTCAATGTATTGGGACGTTAAACTGAGATAGCAAAGCAATTCTTTTTCAGAGCTAATTCCTCTCAATGGAAGACGTGAAGCCTCTTAACTGTTTGAGAAGACATTTAAATCTTGTCAGTATGCCTCCCTTGAAAGTGTCTTCATCTTTCCAATAAGATCAAATTCCCCCCGCACAAACTTTCTTCATTAAACCTCAGAGATTCATTCAGGGTTTATTTTTAGAGACATATTCATCCTTATTGCGGTGTTGATTTTCTGCACAGTCTAGTGGGTTTTTTATTCGGTTTCTGCCGATACTCGCAGCAATATGTTTCCTCAGTGCAAACACGAGGTTAGAGGTGATCTCCTCCGCCGTTGATATTGGTGCGCTTGAAAAAAAAAAGTCAGTTGCCGAGGACAGAGAATGTTATCTTTTTGTGTCACGTTGAAAGGAATCTGTTGCATTCATACATCTAGCTGTGTTTGGACAGCATCTGGTGTGTGAAGGTTGACTTTTTCTTTCTGTCTTTAAGCACTTAAATTGTTTATTCCCCGTCCACTTACATGTTTTTTTCTGAATTTATAAAGTCCGACTGGAGATAAAAAGATTTTGACAGATAGAAAATCTAGATAGATGTCAGATACCCAGAGCCAACTGTTCGGTTACAAAGGATCTTCTTTTGCTATTGTGAACAGCTATTGCTAAACAAAAAAGCCCCACATTGCACTCATAAAAGGATGCCAAATCTGTGCTTTGTTTATGGGAGTCTTCTGTTGGATTTGTTTGCATGATACTCTCTGTTTGTTCTGTTACTTTTTTTTCCTCACCACTCCAAATCCAAAATACTTTCCTCTAATTGAAAAAACAGCAGGTGTCAGCTTGACGATACAGCATTTCTATCAGCGCATTGTTAACTTCTCCACATGCAAATGTATGCAGATGTCCCCGAAAAATCCCCCCCGAACACACACACAGACACACACACACACACACACACACACACACACACACACACACACACCTCTGTTGAGGGATCGGGACAGGACGCGTCACTTAGTGAATTGGAAATAACATTTCTGCAGAAATGTCACCGACAGCATCAAACAAACTGTAATCTGTTGCGTCCCACCAACCCTTAATTGACCTTTTGTTTTCTAGCCTCTCTTTTCCATCTCTTCCTTAATTCTCATTTCATAAGAAATATAGCCGTAAACCTGAAGCAAAAGAGCCAAATCGAAAGGCCATTCTTATTCATTAGCCGGCGCTCGCAGCGTTGTTGGCTGTCACTGCCACCGAGGGGCCTGTCCACGGCCGCCGCTGACATCTGTTGGCATAATGTAGCGTCCAGCGCTGCGATAGGCCACATGAACTGATTTATAAGGTTGCCTGTTTAAGTGGGTGTCTTAAGGTAATTATAAACTGGTAGGGGGTGGGGGGTGGGGGGGGGTTCCTGCTAATTGCACCTTCCCCTGATCTGTAATGAAGGCCAAGCAGCGTGAACGAGCTCATCCTGCACATCTCGGGCAGCGGAGCAGCGAGGGCGGCTGAGCTTGACCGGTTACTGTTTGGTTTAGCTCTGGGCTGGAGCTTCCTCACCTGCTGTTACGCCCGCGTCTTCAGCCAATTCCTCTTGAGTAATTAACTGCGATGCCACATATGGCGGCGACGGAGAAGAAAAAAAAAAAACGTGATCGCTGGATGTAGAGAGAAAAGTGGAAGAGGACGCGAGGAACCCCGCGGTGACCAAAGCTCCCAAACACCCGGCGCGAGCACAAATGGGGCGACTGGAAAATTCTCTTGACATGCACAATTAAAAACAAATGTTGTTTCCACACGACACAAATGAGTGTAATTAATCACAGAGCAAATGAATTATTAGGAAGATTAGAAAACGAGGTAGATTAAGTACACCAATGAGGCTTGAATTATTAACAATATTTGTATCGGTTGATGAAGATGTTCTAGAAAGAGAGCTCATTCTGCCAACATGCAACAAAGTCATTAGAGATGGAGTTTAGCATCAGAGAGCTGCAAAGATGTGTGTTCAAATATTTGGAAGACTAGTGCACACTACATTTCACCCTGGACATTTCGTATTCAACCACTACTTCCCTCATATCTCTCATGTTTTAACCCTCTCAAACATTTATTTATTGTGTTAAAAACGCAAATCCCTCTGGTTTTTTTTGACCTCATCTTGTTTTGACCTAAAGTGTCATCTAAGGCACAAAAATAATCCGGCAAAGACAGAATTGTTTTTCATTCATATTTTTTACAACAATGCATTGATTGCAACCAATGTGCACAGGGATCCACAAAAAAAACAAAAACTAATGCTTCAAATGATCACAGACTGTAAATATTAATGGAAGATGCTTGGGTGACGTCACCCTTCTGTTCCTGCAGGGGGCGCTGGAGTCCAATCGATGGCGGTCGCCATGTTGGAAATCCTGTCTCACCCTAAATTTCAGTCGACCTAACGACAGGCTGAGAGCTGAGGCAGGTTTTAAGTCTCTTTTTACATCGCGCCCGCCTGCCAATCATGTCAGCTGCGTGCCTTAGCGTGAATAATGCTTATCATTCATAAAATCAAATTAAAATAAGTTAATTAAAATTGACCTCCATCGAGACATGAGCTATTCACACCTATTTTTATTTTTTTTGTACCAGGCTGTAAACATGTTAATTCATGCTGTAAAAACAGGCTTTTTTGAATGAGTGTGTATGTGACTTCTGGTGCTTCTGTAGCCAGCCTCTAGTGGACACTCGTTGTACTGCAGGCACTTCCTCATTGGTTCATTTTTATACACCTGAAGTTGCCGCTTACAACTGATGCATAAAGCTGCTTCAATGTGTATACATGCCAGGCCCGTAGTTGGCAGTTTGACTTTGTAATGAAACAGCATTACGTCAAAATGGCCCTAATACTCCGTCGTGGAATAACATTCATGCAGGCACATTTAAAATTTGTTTAAAGTAAAATAGGTGGCAGGAGTTTTATTGAACGGCCATCTTTTGGAGAGCACATTGTGATCTTCAAGAATTATTTCAGCAATAAGTGTTTTTTGTCCAATAATCAAATAAGCGCTTTAACTGCACTTGAAGATCAGTGTTGAACAAAAGAGGTATCCAAAGAGGGGGGAGGTGAAGCTGCGTTTAAGCACCGAGTTACACAGGAAGAGTTTCTGTCGAGTGAGTGACACAAAAGCAAGATTAGGGGGATCAAGTGCTGAAAGATGAGAGAGGAACTTAGTGGAATTGACAGCACATTTCGAGGGTTTTTTTTTCCGAGAGGAAGGAGGAAGACAAGAGACAGGGCGATCATTCGAGAGATTTGAAGGGTCAAGATTAAGCGGCCTGATAATCAGCGCAGTGAAATGAAGCAATTTTGAAACTACATGCTGATGCAGTCAGGACGAGGGGGGGGGGGGGGGAGGGGGGGGAGACAAAAGGGAAAAGGCTTGTCAGTGCTTCCACAAAATGACTGGGTATCAGACAACAGGCTTTTGGAAATATTGGATTGTACAGTCAGACAGTTTTCTCTGCCTTCCGCACTATATTTATGCACAGATCATATTCAAGGCTACATTAGGACCGCCTGCTCGATCGCCGCCGCCTCTTCACGGCAAACGCGAAAGCCCAATAAAGAATTTCTGGAGGATGTAATTAGCCAATCGTTTCTAATAGTGTCCATAGCAATGCGTTTTCACGGCGGTGTCATTTTACCCCTCCCCCCCCCCCCCCCCCCGAGCAATATGCCTCGGAGTGTAATTCCTGCCTGAGCGTTTAGACACAGAGCTATCGATTGCATTCAGTGAATGATCTGCTCAGAAACCCATCATCTGCTTTAATAATGTCACTCAGAGCGGCACATTCTCTCTGCTCGGTTCCCATTAATAGTCGGCCGACGTGACATTGTCAACATTCCCTCCTCAAACAACAGGCCCTTTGAAGCATGGCCGCCTCGCAATCGGGTCATTTAATCAATTTATACAATTGAACCTATTTAACATATTGATATGCAGTTACCCTGTAACGTGTGTGGCCTTTTATATCGCCCCCCCTACCAAGAGCGAAAAGGAAACTCCAAGGGGAGCTTTTCAGATCTTCTGCCGTTATTTATCATGTGACATTTAGCCGGGGCCCTGATGGCGGCAGCTCTCCACTTTAATTAAAGGTTCAACCTCTTCACTGGATGACAAATTGACTGGTTTGTGCCTCGGAAAAGTGGAGGAACATGTCTAGTCCACCTCGGCCCCTCTCACTATCGCTAGGGCTAACACCGCCGAGAGAGAGAGAGAGAGGAGAGGCAGAGCTGGCATTTCCGTCAGCGAGCGAGGTCAGAGAGGGAGCCGGGTAATCCACAGCACAGCTCTCTCTTTGGTTGGGAAAAAAATAAATCATATTTTATCTGTTTGTTATGTGTTGGTTGGGAAAAAAAATCCCAAGAAATTCTTTTTTTTTACTTGAGAGGAAAGCAAAATATTCTTCTGATCTTTGGTGAGTTAAAAATTTGGACTTTCAGTGTTGCTTAAGTTCCACTTTAAAGGCTTTATATGTGATTTTTCACACTTAAATATAATATAAATCAAGTATATCCTCTGAAAATAACTCTGTGAGTCATGACTGTCTACAATGGGTGTAACACCCGAGTCCCACTGTCTGTGATGTTTTCAGAGTTTTCAGAGTCCTATCTTCACTTTGTTTACATCGCCCAGACGGCCGGCTGACTCCTCCCCTCGTGTATAAAAGTTGTTTAATTGAGGGACTAGAGAAAAGAAGAATAACATACTGTACTCACTGCTTAACTGTGTTTCTAGATCACGCTCATTTCAGGTAAATTTACATGCAGTGTGAAGATACCAGCATAATAAAGATCGCTAGCATTAGCATGCTAACACAACAATGCAGCACAAGTAGTTTTGGTTTCATGCTGGTGCTCAAGGGCGACATCTGCTGGATCAAATAATCACATATAAAGCCTTTAATGATTTGTCTTTTTTGGAAGGTGATCACTTTTCAAACTTTATTGCAATCCTTATCAAGACTGTATTATTGGCCATGCAGTGTGCTTTCCAAATATGTTTTCCCTCTAGAGCCGTGGTTCCCCAAGTGGGGATCAGGACCCCAAGGAGGGTTGCGAAGATGCCATCCAAATAAACTAAAACATTTTAAAATAGTTTATATTTGACCAATTATTGTAAAGTTGTTCAACATCAAATGAAACCATGAAATGAAAGTGGGGGGGGTCCCCAGTCTTTGGCACCCAGTTTTGAGGTTTGCAAGCTAAAAAGTTTGGGATTACACAAGTATAAGTGATGTTCTATAAGAACCATACAAGTCTTGATTTCATTTTCTCATAATTTAAATTCTGCCTCTCCTCTATTGACGTTTTCCTCGCTTCCCCACTTTTCATTTGATGTAGTATTTCTTCAGCCGGATAAACTCTTGATGTGTTTCTCTTTTTGTTTGTCCTCAACATTATTTCCTCCCCTGTGCCGCTCGTTTGTTAAGTTTTTTTTTTTTTTCTTTTGGTGACCTTCTGTTTGTGCAGATGCGAGATCTGCAACTCTTGTCTGCAGCCGGCGAATGGCTAATGGTCCGTCCCCCCCGGTTATTTTACGGCAGGCTGGAGAATATGTCCACTTTGCATGGTTCCCTTCTTCCATTTCTCAAACTTCGCCTGAGTTGGGGAGGGGGGTGACACAGCTTGAAACGCGGCCGGCTTCAGGAGAAGAAGCAGCCGTACACAAACGGTAGAGTAGGCCCAGATGATACAATCACTTTGTGCAGCATGAACACTTCTGCAAACATGGTGAGGGGTGGGTTTGGGGGGGGTGTGGGGGGGGGGGGTTCCGCAGGGCAAGCGCCAAGGCTTCTGTGTAAGATGAGATGGTGTAAACAGGCAGATTGGCTCTCTCCTCCACGTTAGCTCCTTGAGATTTCATGCTGGCTGGATTTATAGAGAGAGTCAGAGTGCAGGGGGAATCTGCCGCGGGCTCCTCTGGGGGCCAGTTTCACCGAGAGCACAGAGCTGTGAACTTCAGATGATAAACCAAATATAAACCCATAAAAAAAACATGAATACATTTTACCATCTTAAAAATAGAGCCCGCTCTTTTTATTGTGACGTTCTACCTCCTCGGCCTTCATTTTCATTATGTCTCTACCTAACTTCCCCCCCTCCTCTGCACACGTTATGCATGTTGTGTTTAGAGGTTGAAAATCACTCCGGATGTTTTCATTTTTATTTCATCCATATCTTTTTATTTTTTGTTTCCTCCTAAACTTTTCTCATGAAGGGATTTAGACGAAAACAAACTGTCACTAACTTGGTTATTGGGCTGAATGAAGCCACTTCAGACCTAAGTTACAATTATTTATTGAAAAGATAAATGTGCAATTTATTTAGCAAATGATGAAGTCATGATGATTTAATGCTCAGAGGGGTAGAGAGGCCAACAGCTGGATAGGATACCCCCCCTATGGAGTCTTGACCCTGGTGGTGGTGGTGATAGAAGAATACAGGAAGTGATGAGGAGTGGGTTTCTGAGGCTGTATCTGGACTCTGCTGAGCAGGAATAAAGGTGACTGGGAGGGTCGTGCTGAAATGAAAAAACTGACTGCAGGAGAGAGAGAGCAGATTTAAAAATGTAGCCGCGGCAGGATGATTGGTTGAGAGAGGTTGTGTCAGAATCGGAGTTGACTCGCATCATCCCAGCCTGGGTCTGTTGGACGTGGCCATGCTGTTTTTGGTCCATAGGGTGGGTTATGTAACTAATCAGCAGAGCATCATTTGGACGAGGGATGTCTTCACTGAGCATTTATCCTTCCACTCTGGCCCAGGTACCTTGTGTTCATTTCAAATCATCATCAAGTCTCTGCCACTTCTAACTCTGACTTATTTTCATGAGCTATTTGTTCATGTACAAGGTGTAAAATAACAGTTCATTCATGGAGGAGAGGAGGAAAACATCACTCCGATTTGGACTACAGCTCCATGTGAAGTTCATTCATGCCAAAGTGAAGGAGGACTATTGTTGTTTTTGTTGTCTATATGACAAACCAGCAGCTTCTCCATCAGCACAGCAGCGTCGACGTGGACCGATAGAAAGAGGCCGCGGCTCCTTAATAACGGTCCTGCGTTCAGAGGGGACAGTCGTCTCGGCTCCGAGCCCCACTTCCTTGACAGCCCCTGGGATCCCTTTGTCCTGCTGTAAACTATTCTGAAGGAAGGACATTTAATTGCCCGGCACACACTAATGAGTTTGCAAACTAATTAAAGGGGGTATATTACGCCCTGTGGAGGCCCACATCACTAAGAAAGCCAGGGACATCTTTAATGAGGAGCCTTGATAACCCTTCAAAGGAGGAATGTGTAGTGTCTGTAATGATGCCCAGGGTAAAGCCGAGCTCAGCCAGGGAAAAAAAAAAAAGCACGCGTGTGTGTATATGTGTGTGTGTGTCCCTCACCTCGGGTGTGTGGAGACTTGCAAGCAGATGCCAAGTGTTTTCAGTCCATCGCCCACAGCTACCTACCTACATGTCCTAATCAAAGAGTTTCACTCTCCTTTCCAATAGGTTCAAAGAAGAGCGGCTGCGGCTCCTCTCTCGGTGGGTGGTGCAACGCAGACTTCTGGGTCGTTTCATTTTCCCTCTATTGTATAATTCACTTCAGAATCATTTGCTTTATTAAGGAATCAGAGGAGGCATTTTAGGAGCATTTTTCACGAGCAACACGAATGACCTATATTGCACGTGCATGTGAAATAAAAATAACCTGCAGAAGGAAGCCGAGGGAGAAACTGAGCTGAAAGAAAGATGGAGGCAGGAACTTGATGGATAGACAAAACGGTTCCTATCTTTTTGTTGTAATTCTATGTTTCACACAGTAAGGATCTCTATTGTTTTGCTAGAAACAGCAGCTTTCTTCATTTATCTGAAAGTTACCAGAGTCAGTTGTCAAAAAACATCGATTTTAGCATTCAGATCACAGGAGCTGCTGCTTCACCGCTGCCCTGATTGGTTGTTTTTTTTTTTGTGCTTTGTAAGACTTTGGTGTCTTAAATGGTTGGATCAGATCCAACGTAATATTCATGAGACACAGTTAAACAAGAAGAATCAAGGCAGTAGCAAACCAGAATCCCTCGTATCGTAAGAGGCTAAATTACTCGTTTTTTCAATGGAGTTTGGTACAGCGTCAAAGAAAGGGACTTACGGCTGCTTCTGGATTTCTACAGGAAGTCTACAGACTGGCTTGACTTTTGGTGTCATCCTTCAGTGTATCATTCACTTCTCAAAATCCATTCAATAAGGAATCAAAGACCTGGAACTTTATCAGGCATGAGAATACACACAGGAGAGACAGAGGGAGAGGCTTAGCTTGGTGAAAACGACAGATGCATGAACTAGACAAAAGAAACAAACTTCTACAAAAGCTGCGTCTTGGAAAGTGTCTAGCATCAAAACAGAAAAGATCCCTACAGATAGAGGTTTGTTAATGAAGGTAAGACCCTTTTTTAAACACCAGAAACAGCCATTCCATTCATTTCTTCACAGCCACCAAACCTCCTTGAAAAAAAAGCACAACTTTTGCCCTGCAGAAGAAGGGAATTGTAGTCTCACCCTGGACACAATCAGTCAGCTCGTTTACATATGAGTGTTGTTCACATTGGTTGTAGTTCAAACACAATATTCTTGTGAGACATTATGAAACAAAAGAAAACTGAACCATGAGGGCGGCTGCAGCTCTTCTTTCATATGAGGCAAAAAAAATGACTGTTTTTGTCAATGGAGTCTGGTGGTTTTGAAAAAAATGATTTAAGCGTTTGTTTCTGGTTTCAAGCGACGGGGGAGGGCGAGGGGAATTATTCTGCAATCACAATCGATGAAGGTCTTGATTAGTCCACATGTGTAATTCATTAAAACACACCAGAGCGCTTTAATGATTTCAGACAAATTAAACTCTTTACTGTCGCCGAGGTTCAGCCATCCCTCTCCTTCATATCTGCCTGGCGTCCCGCTGAGGCAAGCTGCAACCGCCAGTCCTTTTCCTCTAACAGAAGTCACCCCCCCACCCCCCTCCACCCCCCCTCCCTGGCCTTCCCCTCTCCAGTAAACAAGTGCTTTTCTTTTCTCTTTTTTTTTTTTGTTTGGTCACAATATTTTTCCTCCCAGACAGTGACGGCTGTTATTTCGCCCGTGGCTCCTGTCAAAACTAACATGGCTTAATTGACTGCGAGCGAATGAGCTCCTGGATTGATCCTGTCAGGCTCCTCAGGAAGTGATGCTGCTCCATCTGTGAGGCGCAACTCTAGCGACAGCAGCAATCTGTTGCTTGGGAATGAGCCAAGTCTTAAAAAAAATAAATAAGGGTGGGGGAAAAAAAAAAAAAAAAAGTCAGAATTATAGAAAGTACCTCAGGCGCTGTGTGTATTCTGATCAGCTGTCAGTGATGACACACTCAGATGAACACGCACATGGAGAAGCGACTCGGAGAAGCGAGACAGACATGCACATATACACAATGTAATTTTTGCATCATGGTTAGCAATGTCACATTCAAGGGGGCCCCGTGTCTCTCCCTGAAGGTACGGGCGGGGAAATCAAGATGGTCTTGTCTGGCTTGTTAGACATTTGATGTCAGCCGACGTCGTCCTCGGGGTATATCCAAAACACAGCCTGTCATCTATTCCTGCGCCGCTGTCATTTGTCCAAACTCCTGTGGCATATACTGTCATCTTAGGTTTTTACCTGTAACTCAACTGAAGCCAGGCCGCGTCGTGACCCCCAGCAGCCTCTCACCTCTCTCTCCCTCTCTCTCTGTCTCTCGTTCCTTCCTTTTCATCTCTCCTCAGTCTATCTTCTTCAGCCGGAGATACAGTAGTTCCCCAGCTAAAGTGCGCCGTGCGGCAGCGCCTTCTGGCTCGATTAAATATTTAGACGGCTGTCTATGTCGGGCGGCGGTGGCTCGGGAGACGCCGAGGAATAATCTGGGAGACAGCTGCTGTGGCACATCTGGGTGTCACTGATAGCAGAGGAAGGTGTGCGGCTGGTGTTACTATGGAGGAGGAGGGGGGGGGGGGGGGGGGTGGGTGGGGGGCTTAAGAGACACAGCTGTCAATCAGACGGGTGGCAACGGGCGGCGAGGCTTCATAGCGTCCCCCTGCATGGTGGGCCCCGCTCGCACAGACTGATGCCTGACAGGCTGAGGCTGACGTCTGGGCTGAATGCACTTTTTTGGTGAAGACGACCATATGCTAATGTTGTCTAGCCGCATGCCAAACTTTAAAAAGTTCATCAGTTAAACCTGCTTTCACCTCAGTTTAACTTAGAACCATTAGTGGTTTTGAACCTGGGCCTGATTTTCACAAAACTGAAATAAAAGGGGCAGAAAGTTTTGAAAATGCTCCTTTAAATCTAAACAAAATGCTTGTTTTTGCCATCTGAAGGCAAAGGGATCCTTACATGTACATCATTTTATTTTTTAAATGTCAGAACATTTTTTTAACCAGGAACCTCGCTGCATAGATTTCTTCAAGGCCACCAGACTCCATTGACAAAACAGTCATTTTAAATAGCAGGAAAACGGGGTAGCATGTCCACCGCTGCCTCTGTCAGTTAGGTTGTCGGTGTTATTGTGTGACTTCAGTGTTTAACATACATGCTCACTTGATGCATCCAACTTAATGTTTGTGTGAAAAAAAGAATCTCAAGGCAGTTGTAGGAAAGAAACTCTGTGAGGTACAATTTCCTTTTTTTGTCAATGGAGTCTGGTGGCTTTTCAGTGAGTGATGTAATGACTGCTTCTCTCTCAAAAAAAAGAAAGAATCTAGCTCTTTAAGAAAATCTTTTTACGCAAGACTACTTTCTGTAGACACTTTAAATACAAATCTGATTCTGTCAGTGACAAAAATAAGCTCTTTTAGTTGACATGCAAGCCAGGCTCTCGAGTAGACGGAGCTCCTTTAACCTTCAGCGAGGTGATTGGGCACTACTACCACCAGACGTCCCTGACGCCCAGCCACCACCATCTGAATGTATCGCCCCCACAACCATCGCCGTCCACATTCATGCACGGCCTCGGCGGCAAGGACGTGTGGACAGCAGTAAAGCAAGGAATACAAAAGAGAAATACTTCCTTCATATCATCACATATGCTCTATGGTAAAGCGTCTCGAGGTAACACTTGACTGATTGATTGTCTCCTGTTTTCTGACCATAGCAAGCACACTACTCGAGCAGTTTTAACACACTTTTTAGTAACTTAGACCCTGAATATGTAAAATGTTTGGCACCAGGTTTTAAAAATACATAAATGAGCCTCTAATCCCATGTTTGAAACATGCTTTAATGATGAGTTCAACATAAAAGCGGCACTTAATGACTCGCCTCGTGCAGTGACACTCTAAGAGCGGTTTGAGGTTTTTAAATAGTCGCTGATCCTCGCTTAGGTTGGCTGGTAACTGTGTGTGTGTGTGTGTGTGTGTGTGTGTGTGGGGGGGGGGGGTGTCTGTAGGTGCAATGTGTCAGAACATTTGAAGAAGATTGAGTGTGAAAAGCCGCCCACTTCTTCTCTTCCTCCGCCCGGCAGCCCTGAACTTGGAGGCTTCGCGCGGCGGCGGCGGCGCTACTACGGGGGCCCGGCTGGCCTGAAAATCACTTTTCTGTTCCTCTCCCAGGCACATGGCGGTGTAACGGGATGCGTTCTCCACTCTGGGCTCAGGCCCTCTCTCGACACACCGTGATTAATGGCGCTCGCTTCCCTCCCCATCTCATTCTGTTACTGTCAGAGTTAAGTGGGCCGAAGACAATAATAAACAGTCAGTCTTCTGTGAACCCCCTAACACGATCATTCCACCCAACCCCACCTTTTTCCAATGAGAAAAAGAGGGAGAGAGATGGAGTGAGAGATAGAGAGGGAGTGTGTGCATGTGTGCGCTGTGTTTGTGTGTGTGTGTGTGTGTGCATGTGCTGCACAACAGACACAAATACAGGTTAAAGACACAGCAATGGGGCTCGGAAAGGAAGTGGAAGCTGTAGAGATTAGTCGGTGAAGCAGATTGTGTCATCTGCATGTGAAGTTTTAATCGCATAAAGGGGTTCAAAGTGGTTTCAGTCTTGAAGGATTAAGTCACGTGAGTGCAGGTTTTTGGCTTTTTAACTACAAATTATGTTAATATTGTGTTCATTTACATTTCATTATTTTCACTCTCTTTTTATATTTGTCCAACAAGTTGTTCCTATAATGACTTCATTTCATTGTTTTTTCCATTCTTCTTGTAATTAAGGCGAGTTAAAAATAACGTTTTTTTTCTCCTCCTCCAGATGGCATTGATTACATAACTAATAATGCTGCGAGCTTTAGCTGTGGTGGTTTTGTTTCTTACTGCAGATCTTTCTCAGGGTCCTCTGGGACCTCTGTAGGTGGCCTTGTGTGTTAAATATGTTGTTAGGATGAGGATAACAAACAAGTGATCACAAGCATAAACAGTATGCACATGATTTGATGCAGAAGAACAAACAGAAAAGAAAGAAAGAAGAGGAGGAGACATCAATAAACACAAAGTGTAGCTGTGGAATTAACTGGTTTTGTTTATTTTACAAAAGAAAAGAAAAAAAAGTTGTTGTAGCTCCAAACATCTCTTCATGTTTGATTTTCACTACAATAATGTCAAAATTAAGGCTGTCAACGATTCATTTTTAAATTGGAATTAATGGCTGAATTTCAATAGTTAATCGCGATTTATCACATTTTTAATCGCATGTAGGAAATTCCATTACTTTGGATTTTTGTTATGATTTTATTTTGAAATTTTGAACTGTCTTAAACAAAGAGTACTTCACTACCTGTTTGTTTGCAGACCTTTTATTTTGAAAGTAAATAACGTCCTTCTGGGGTTTCATCCAGACTTTGATGTAAAGAAAATATTGAGTTTTGGTTCCTAATTCAGATGTTTAATTGATCGATTGGCAATTCATGATTTATTATTCTTGTTCATGTTTGCATTTCAGAGCTTAAAGTGATCTTGATTTGTTGCTAATATGATAGGGGGGGTGTTGATTTCATGGCTATCTCATGTAAGTCATATTTGAGGGCCAAACAATCCTCCATCTGGTCGTATGGATTGAAGGATTTGTTGTGATCCAAAGTTGAGGATCTATGAAGGAATCTTCTTTCATTCTTTGGTTGTATGACAGTCAGTGTCAAACCTCAGATCAGATGCTAACAGCCTGTTTCTCTCCGAGCCGCTGTCTCCAAAGACTTGTTCAGACTCCACAGATGTATCCATTGAGCCGCGCTTGCCTGGTCTCCAAGGAAACCAAGGTCATTGGCAGATGGATGGATTTAGACTCCACACTACAGTACGACTGTTTCTTCTCTGACATGTGCCTGTGTGACCTGACTCCAGTCATTTAAGGTAACCATAGCACCCTCTGATTGAGAATATACCATCATAGTATCAAATTTAAATTTATATTGAACCCATCACATGATATTAAACCAGGCGGTTGATGTCAGTAACTGTTTTTAACGATATGACAAAAGTAACAATCAACCCAACTCAGGAGATTCTGAATACATTGAAATGATAACTTGACGAAGAAGCCAATGATAATCGCCAAACAAGAGAAGTACCAGATGAGAGTAATGATCTTGCACATCCCTAAGACTGTAAAATCAGCCGTTAAACACAAAACTTCGATCTTGGAAACTCTTAAGAAAAGCTCAGAAACAACAGGGAAAGAACTCAGATTGACTTGAAAAGTAATTCTGATAAAAAAAATGCTTTGTATGTGAAGATGGAACACAAGCAAACACTTTTTCACTTGGTCTCAAGACGAGCTGATGTGAAGTCTCTGTCCTACAGGAATAATCTGAAGTAAACTCCCTTTTCAGGCCTTAAGGAAAAACTCTAAGTTCTTACTCATTAAGAGGAAAAGTACAAAATGAAGACAGCTGGAGCCGAAGAAAGAAAAGAGAAGAGAGAACATAGCACATGGAGGCGCTTTGAATCTCAAACCCTTCCGCTTTAGTCACCAGTGATCTGTCTCCTCTGTAAATCCCAGCCTCCTCTTCCTCCCTCAGCGGGCCTGTCACTTTCCCTCCTCCTTCAGTGCAGCTCTCCCCTTCCTTCCCTCTCGGTCTCTGCAAGACACCGAGCAACAACAAGGAGCTCATATACGGCAGGCGGCATCATCCAATCCTCCGAGGGGGTTTCCGTACACAAGCAGGAATAAAGAATCAGCGTTTGAGTTCCAGTCACTGACCTCGCTTTCAGCGGCCTCGAGAAAGCCTTCCACCGAGGCTGCGAGACCACCACTACTTCCTCCTCCTCCCCTTCCTCGTCTCCTTCTTTTTTTTTTTTTTTTTTTCCATTTCTTATTACTGGGGGATGACCTGCCTCGCAGCCCTGAGCTCAGTGACCGGAGAAATCCTCCGTCCCCCCCCTGTCCTCCTTGCTGCACAGGTAGATTGTCTTTGTGTCTTGCCGGAGAGTGGCCTCGGAGAAAATGAAGTGCCGTGATCTCATCACGCCGAGCCCATTGTTTTCACTCTCATGCACACTGTGTAATAGCCATGGAGATAAGGGGATGATTCAGGCCTTTCACGCAAGGAAAATGTGGGGAAAAAAAGCCCCGCCTGTGAAAAAGTGAAATTACTGTTTTGATGGCTTTTGATGGCGGGGGGCATAATTGCTGGATGGAAGGAAAGGAAGGATGGAGGGTGAAATGCACGTCGGGAGATTAGTATTTCTAATACTGGAGACGTTGGTAGGAGGCCTGCAGAAGGTTACGCACACAGTGGGTAGTTCTAATGAAGCCGCAGTGTATGCAGAACAGCAGATTGACGAAAATAGCTCATTGTTCTTCTTTTTCCACGGCAACCTTTGCCCCGCTGGATTGAAACCGCGTTCTCGATGGCAGCGCTGATTATGATATTGTTGGAATGCTCATCCCCCACAGTAATGGTGATTATTCTCATATTGTTTTTCTGCTTGGAATAGTTTGCCGAAGCCTTCAGGAACGGGGGGAAAAACGAGCGTTAGTATTTTTGGCAACTGGCAGAAGGCTCATCAACACATGCAGGCAACACAGGTCGGAGGATTACAGCTTGTAGTAATGACAGGGGCAAGAGCGTAAATAGTATAAATACTCCATGGGATTATAATTAGCCTTACCCCGTGCGTTTGGGCACACTCAAGTGGAACTAAAACCTTATTGACTTCTGGAGACAATTTCATATTAATTGGCTGCCTCTACTTTCCCGCTGCCGGGTTTCTTTTAGGTTTGTTTTCTCGAAGGCTGCTGACAAACCCTCGCCGCCGCCGTGCAGGAAGCAGGAAGCAGGCCGAGCGGGCGGATTAGCATGAGCAACAGCGAGCACAGAGTCGTCGAACGTATAAGGAATGAAGCCTTTATGCAGTCGCCTGGGTCCCGACGAGGAACGTGCTGATGGATGAGAATCCAAACGGGAGTCAGAGCGGCTTTGAAGGCGACTTAAAAAAGCGGCAAAAGGGGGGGATCAATACGAGAGAGAGGGAGTGATAAGAAAAAAAAAAAAAAAAGAAGGCGTGTGATGGTGGGACTGTATCCCTCGGGTAAGGAGACACAGTTGCGCAGAGGTGAGGCGGACAGGGTTTTCCTGGTGATGCTGGGGCAAAAAAGGGACACGAGAGGAATTAATGTGTCTGCCACCGCCGCCCCCCTCAAAACGCACACACATGCTATATTTCATCTTCCATCTCTGCATTCAGCATATGTCCTCCTCCCACCTCTCCCTCCCTCCCTCGCTCGCTCGCTCTACAGTATCTGCACACCGGCCACAAATTTTCTCCCTTATTTTCCCGTCCAGAAGTGGGGGGAAAAGTTGTAAAGCTAATTAAAGAGCGGGGATGCGGCAGCCTGACAGATGTGCACTGAGATGGGTGCTATTGAGTAGCGGGGATAATGGTGTGTGTGGACCTGGTGGGCAGCAGGGGGGGGGGGGGTGGTGTTGGAGGGAGCTCCTACCTGGGCGTGCATGTTAATCAGCGCGCCTGTCTGTAGAGAGCCGGGGAATTAAGGGGGAAGGGAAGCGTGTCGCCAGCCTCCAGTGAGGAGACAAGGCTGGCAAGCTGATTAAGAGCACAAATTTGCCAGTTTGGTCAGACAGGGAGATATGTGTACCAAGGAGGGAAAAGGGCAAGAAGAAAGTGTGTATTGATTAACAGTGCTGCAGGTGGTGGAGTTCAGGGGGAGAAAGAGGTGGGTAGAAATCTACCTACCGATGTCAAGCTAAATATTTCACAGTACTTGAAGGCACCACAATACTTCAAAGGGGGGGGCAAAAAAAAAAAAAAAAATCACAAAATGGCCATTGAATATCTGCAGGGAGGGCTGTGGGAAGTTGTTGATAGATGTTAATAACTTAACGATTTCTCGACCCGGTGCTGAGATTTCTCCCCCGTGAAAAACTCACTTTGCCTGAACAAAAAAAAAAAAAAAAAAAAAAAATCCCAGCCTGATGAATTTCATGACATTCACAGTCTCCTTCACGTCCACACGCATTTACAGCTGCTCAGCAATGGAGGACGGAGCTTCAGTTTTGAGCGAGCAACACTCCAGTGATGAAAAGCTTTTCCGGGCTTGTTTTTCAAGCCCAGAACAGAAAGAAAAAAAAAAAAAAAACGCAATACTTTCATCAGAAGAGTCAAATCTCGTGCTAAATCACCGACAGATTACTGCTGCAATAACCTACATATTACTTTGTGTTTTATACAAAAAGCTCACTGACTGGGACTTTAGCAGGTGTCAAGTCTTTAACCTGCTGTAACTTACATGCACCACAATCTGCAACATGCAGCATGTATGTTAACAACATATATGTTACTGTAAATAAATCCAACACTCAGTATGTTTACATGCAGTTCATAAAAGTGGATTTCTTGTGTTAGTCGGACTGAAACAGGACTTGTGATATGCATGTAAACATGTTAGCGCGGCTCAAATGGTACTAAATCAGATTTCTCAAAGTCGGTCTAACACACTTACATAATACACATGGAGGTCGTTTCACTCTTGTAAGTCCTCAATTGCACCTAAACTGGACTAGGCGTTCTGAGCGTGCTCCACAATCTCAGCACCTGGTTTTGCTCTGGAAGCGGAAAAGCAGAAGTGTGTAGCAAAACCAAGAGTAAAGCGTCTAGAGTTTGTTTGCACCGTGCGACAAACAACCACCACTTTGCTGTTTGCCAACTTGCTAACATGTTAGCCATGTCGAACGGAAAAAAGGTTTATCTGAAAAGGGCTTCAGCTCCAGTTACCGCAGAGTCTTTTCTCTCAATGAATCAATTCTCCAACAATAAAACTGGGACAAGGACAGACCTAATCAAGCAGTAACAATAGCTTGACTTAGCTGTGCATGTAAACGTGCTGTATGTCAGTATTGTATGTTTTGGACTAAATAGCTACATCTAGACCAAATGCTAGTTTAGCTACATTTTGCGGTTTCTTGCTTGCAGTTCTTTCATTGCACAGAGAATCACGTACTCTCAATTTCTTTTGTGTGCATTCTGTGTGCAGGTAACGGTAACCACAAAACATTTTTGTGCCATCATTTATTGCTTACTATTTTAACTCCGCTTCTGATGGACCCTTTAAAGCAGCCTACAAAGGTTATCGTCTTGTCACCATGATTACTGAGGGCTTGCCTGGGCCTCTGTAGCTTGTTATCAGCAATTGATCAGAGACTTTTTTTGTGGGATTGGACGTTTACTGGCTAACTTGGTGCATGTCAAACACCTGACCATCTTTTCTGAACCGACGCTGACATTCCTTCAAACTCAAACTACTACACTGCACTTTATTCTTTTTCTGAATAGCTTTAGTTAACCTAACTAGGTTTTTTACCATGGTGCTCCTTCGCTGTTGTAATTGGTAGCTTGCAGAGCTAGAACATCTCGTTGGAAGAGGATGTCAGATCGAAAAAGTGCACTTAAAGTAACGCTACAATGAAACTGAAGGACATAAAAAAAAAAACTGATATTGTATTTTGTGATGCCATGAAACTTTTGGATGAAAAATATATCCTCTCCTCGGCTCTCATTAACTGAAAGAAAAGATCAAGTACTAATCTCCAGTGTCTATTGATTTATTTATTTTGTTCTTTCGGTGAGACTGTCTCTGAATTTCTGTCAGAACATCACAATGTTCAAGAATGTATAGCAGTTTCTCTTAATTGTTATTTTAGAATGGAAAACATCAAAAACATCAGAAGAAGTGCTGTAAAGTATGTGACGCTAACCCCATGAAAACAGAAAACGTTTTAGCAGATAATTAGCTGCAGGAAATGTCTCTGAAAGTGTCAGTCAACAACATTAGAAACAATTAGGAGATTAATGAAGAGAAGATTGAGTTCAGTTATTCATCATTTTTGCTTTTCTCTGTGTTATTAGTTGAAGAGTTTTCAAAGTAATTAGGTCAAAATGTCATTTGGCCGGACGCACCAATTCAAAGTATGAATCTTAAACACATTCACACTCAAACTTCAATGAAGCAGAATCTTTGTAAAACATGCTTGATGTCATTGACCTGTCACAGTCATAAACTCAATGGACACTTAAGGCGGGGTTAATTTATTTGGGGCATGTCCAACAACATTGAGCTTCTTCAAGGACTAGCAGACAATATGTAAGTATTTAAAAAAAAAAAGCTAAGAAATAATAAGAAAAAGTCCAAACAACCATCTGCACATTGAAAACTATGAGCTGCCTGTTGCCACACAGCCTGAATGGTGGATTTCAACACAAGTCCCGGCGCTGGTAAGCAAATGACTAATCACAGTTTAGACATTTTTGGGTGGCACCTGGAGGTGGCCAATAAGATTTCAAGACCAACCCTCTGGAAACGCCCCTGTACGTGCCTACACCCGGGCCGGTCTCTCCTTAAAGGGGGGCCACGCTGACCCACATCTCCTGTTGTTTATACACTTAAAAAAAATACTGAACTATCCCTTTAAATACCTCAAACAGAGAATTTTTAATTACAGAACACTGATGGCGTTTCATATCCAGCTATTACACTGTTCTGGGAACACGGCCCCTTCCGGAATAGGAGTTGATATTTACATTGTAGAAGAAGAGTGAGTTGGTAACGTGACATCTTGTAAACAACACAAAAGTCTTCCACACACGAGCGCACAATAATTCACTCCCATGGATCGGCGTGCAGTTTGATGCTTTCTTCCCCAGATATGTGCAGGTTTTTTAATTAGAATTATCTCCCTTTTCAGCAGCAGCACACCCCCGATCTAATTTCTCCCCCTAATTGTTGTTATTTACACAGCGAAGGTTTTACGGGGTATTTATCGACGTTCCCTGCCCCCCCCCCCCCCCCCCCCCCCCCCCGCCCCCCGATCTCAGTGTCTGCGGTTTGATAATGAGTGGGGGGAAATTATTTTTAACACTCAGTCATTATCTCTGTGTTCAAGTAGTCTTTTCCTTTTAATATGCTAATGCAGCTGATATAATCAGCTGGTAATTGTGAAACACTTCAAGTACGACACATTTTCGCGGCACTCTCTCCTGAATGAAGAAATCACAGACAGCGGCAGCTGAAGCCGAGCCGAGCCGAGCCGAGCCGAGCTGAGCTGAGCCGAGCCAGGCTGCAGGTTGGATGTGCCCGACGATCTGTTTGGTGTTCTCAGGAGACGTTGTGGAGGGGAACGCCCGCCATTCGATCCCCCGCGTGGCAGCCATCCAACTCGCACACAAGACTCCTATAGAAGTGTGTAGGCTGGCATGTTAGTGATGCTCCTCTAACACCATCAACACCAACACCAACACCATCAACACCACCAACACCATCACCACAACCAACACCACCACCACCACAATCACCATCATCAACACCATCACCACCACCACCACTATCACCACCACCAACACCATCAACACCACCAACACCATCACCACAACCAACACCACCACCACCAACACCATCACCACGACTACCAACACCATCACCAACACCACCACCACAATCACCATCATCAACACCATCACCACCACTATCACCACCACCACCAACACCATCACCACGACTACCAACACCATCACCAACACCATCACTATCACCACGACTACCAACACCATCACCACCATCACCACCAACACCAATACCATCAACACCACCACCACCACCACCACCATCACCATCACCAGCACCACCAACATCACCACGACCACCAACACCATCACCAACACCATCACCACCATCACCATCACCATCACCATCATCAACACCACCACCACCACCAACACCACCAACATCACCACGACCACCAACACCATCACCAACACCATCACCAACACCATCACCACCATCACCATCACCATCATCAACACCACCACCACCACCAACACCATCACCATCACCACCACCAACACCATCACCATCACCACCACCAAGACCATCACCACCAACATCATCACAACCACCACCACTACCACCACCAACACCATCACCACCAACACCATCACCGCCACCAACACCATCACCACCACCACTAACACCAACACCAATACCATCACCACCACCACCACCATCACCACCATCACCATCACCATCACCACCATCACCAACACCACCACCAACACCATCACCATCACCATCACCATCATCACCAACACCACCACCACCATCACCAACACCAACACCATCACCATCACCACCATCACCATCACCATCACCACCATCACCAACACCATCACCACCATCACCAACACCACCATCACCATCACCATCACCATCACCATCACCATCACCATCACCACCACCACCAACACCACCACCAACACCATCACCATCACCATCACCATCACCACCATCACCAACACCACCATCACCATCACCATCACCATCACCATCACCATCACCAACACCATCACCATCACCACCATCACCATCACCATCACCACCATCACCAACACCATCACCACCATTACCAACACCATCACCATCACCACCATCACCAACACCACCATCACCATCACCATCACCATCACCATCACCATCACCAACACCATCACCATCACCACCATCACCATCACCACCATCACCAACACCATCACCACCATCACCAACACCACCACCATCACCATCACCACTACCACCAATTCATCTCCCACTCATCCACCTTTTTGTTTTTAAATCCACCTTTGATTACCATTGATCCTCCCATATGGTTGATTTTTTTTTTAATGCGCGTTAACTAGAATGATGAAAGAAGTGTTCTCCCCTCTCGTCCTCCGGGGAACACTCCTGTTTTTTGTTTTTTTTCTGCTGCGGCAGAGGGGATGGAATCCTGACTTTGTTTTTTCTGCTGCGGCTGTTATTTCCCCGAAGAGAAAGAGAAAGAGAAAAAGAGTGAAGGAGAGCTATGAGTGATCGACTCTGCCTTTATTCTGCAGGTTTTTTTCAAGGGGGGGGGGGGATTTGAAGTTATTGAAAGTCTGGGGATGGGTGACAGCTTGGAAGATGTCTATGTGATGCCCCGTCGGGGGGATGCGCCGGCCGTCGTCTTTGCGTGTGTGCAGGCATGAGGCGTGAGTCCCAACCCCTCACAATCGAGGGGGGGGCAGAGGGCACGGGATTCCATGTTCTCAAATACATGTTATTCTTGCGGCCAATCATTTCTGCTCACACATGACATCTCTCCCAGATTGATTTCATTCAGCTGTAGAGGGCGGCAAGATCAAACAAATGTTGTCTGAAATAGCAGCAGCAGCGGCGGCGGTGGAGGCGGGGGGGTGGGGGGGTTTGCTTGCTTGAAAGATGAAGTGAGGGATGGAAAAGGAGACAGAGAGAGAATCAGTCATCCAGTCAGGCCTGTGCCATGCGGTGACATGGTATAGCGAGGGGAAGGTCTATAAAGAAGCGATCCTTTCAACAACTGCTCCTTTCACAGCGAGGCGGCTTTTTTTCCTGTAGAGGTGGCGGTGGCAGTGCTGGTGGTGGAGGTGGTGGAGGGGGCCCCTTTTCCTTCACGATGCCTCTGAGTACCCATGCAAGGAATAATGGATGCGTAATATGGAACGACAGCTTGCAGAGCACTATCATTAATGTTGTAATTCACTTTTAGTGTTTCTACTATTGCGCTGCAACAGGAGGCACAGATGTCACCTGAATCTGCTCCTTCTAGCAGCCAGAGCACACCCGCTTTTCACCAGCTGTCTTGGAATGCACCCTGCCAACTCTACCCCCACACACCCCCCACCCCCACCCCCACACCTACCCCCTATGTGGGCAGTAGTGTGTTTGCATGGTCCTGTTTCGGTTCCCTTTTCAATACAGGTTTTTGGATTTTTTAGTTCCGAGGATGTTTTTTTTTTGGTTTTGACTGTTTTTTTTTAAGTTTGTTAACTTCATGCACGTTTGCTTCTTCTTCCAGGGCTTAGTTTAAAGTCTGCTCTCGCGTTTAAGGATCATAAATCATCGCTGCATGCTCTGTAAGTCATAAAGTAGAGTCTGCTCTGTTATCATTTCTTTTTCTGATCCCAGGTTATAACGCGAATACAATACCTAGTAACGTTCATCCATCATCTGGGAGGAGCGGATGAAAAAACCAGAACACTCTAACCTTCCTCGTTCTAAAAGATTTCATTTTATTATTCAGTAATAATGTTCACCTTAAAAACACTGAAGTGTATGAACACAGTAACGTTCTCCTGTCAGGTGAGACCAAACAGGCCGAGCGGAAAACAAAGCAAACACTACAGAGAAATATTCAAACATGAAAAACAATAAACTGAGTCCTACGTTTCAGCACTTCATATTCTATATTATAGCTGCATATTTCATTCCTTTATTCTTTGACTTGATCTGCAGGAACAAAAACATGAACCTCCTCTCTGATGAACAGGTATGATTTAAAAAGCAAAGAAAAGGACAAACACATCAGATACATAGATCTATAATATGATACGATACACTTTATTGTCTCCCTGGGGAAATTTGTCTTAAAGTTCTTTCAAACATGGAGGTTCATGTGAAACAGCTGTGACACATGATACAGAATGTGAATGGCAATGTGAAGTCAAAATGGAGAAACATTAAAGGGGTCGTAACTCCAGCTAACTTTTGTCAATTGTTTTGGTTTCATCGTTTTGTTTGGAACTTTTTGAGTTTTTTTCTTTAAGTTGACATTTTTAAGAATATTTTTCAGTTTTGTTTGGACTTTTAGTTTTTTAAGTTTTCTAGATATGACATTGTAAGGAATTTTTGGCTGGTGGGGGAGGAAGGGGAGGAAGTCAGTGGAG
The DNA here is from genome assembly GCF_963930695.1 of Labrus bergylta. Lineage (NCBI taxonomy): Eukaryota > Metazoa > Chordata > Actinopteri > Labriformes > Labridae > Labrus > Labrus bergylta. The sequence goes on along the minus strand of NC_089210.1, from coordinate 3,611,686 downwards.
AATACAAACAGTGTGATATCTGAGAGAGAGAGAGAGAGAGAGAGAGAGAGAGAGAGAGAGAGAGAGAGAGAGAGAGAGAGAGAGAGGCAGTCTAAGCCTATAGCAGCATAACTAGGAGGTGGTCCGTAATATTGTCATCATATATTATGAATCATACATTTATTGTTGACTTTTACAAAAGAACCAAACTGAATGAATTAAAATACTCTACATCTTTAAATAGTGAAGTGACCACACACTGACCCCACCCCCCCTCTGACTCTGTTAGTTTCTAAGGACTTGATGGTGAGGCGCTGCACCTTTGTGACCGCTCCTGAGTGAGCTTCACATGGAGGTTAATGAAATGCAAATATTCAAACATTTTATCACTTTCCTTCAAAGTGGACTGTTTTCTTTTCGGAGGCAAAATGAGAAAAAAACAAAAAAACAAAAAAAACAATGAGCAAATACCGATATGGATTTCATGGACGCCGGGGCGCTCTAATTGAAACAGGTGCGATTAGCATATTGTTTGTGTTTCACGCTGCACCGTAGGCCTATTTGTGTAATACTGGGGAACCTGTATGGAAATGAGCTCTTTGAGACAGAAAAAAAAATAAAATCAACAGAAAATGTATCCTATTTCTTTAAAAGGGGGGCACAAATTTAGTGTGAAGATCATCCTGGCAAAACCACAGAGGGAAATGTCAGGAAGACGGAAGAGAAAAAAAAAGCAGAAGGTTCAAAGAGAAAATAGCTGACTGACTCTGTAAGTGAAGCTAAGCCCGAAATGAAAAATGTTCATTATATGCCCGTCAAGGTGAAAGGAAGCCATCTCCTTGCTGCTGCAGTTAAAATGTCGACCTCTCGTTTCTCCGAGGGCGAAAATGTAAAAAGAGGAGAAATGCTGCTGTGTGTGTGTGTGTGCATACATGTTCAGCGTGTGTGTGTGTGTGTGAGTGACTGAGCTGAGCTCCAGTTCAGACAAGGGCAGCGATGTTAATGGTGCTGCTCAGTAAAATGACCCTCACATCCGTTTCTTCATACATTTTACAGCGCTTCAGAAGTCCTCATATTTTCCTCTTGTCAGCAGTGTTTGTGTATCACTGCTGTGTGTGCGTGTGTGTGCGTTCTCCGAGTGTGTTTTGACCTCTACAACAAGCCCGCCGCGCCCTTTTGGACCTCCGCTTGTCTCTTCGTATGTACCTGCTCGTGTAAAAAGGCTGTTAAATCGCTCTCAGGATGCATTTTATTCAGCAGTGAAGCAGAATGTTCCGGTTGACCTCTGCAGATCGCAGATGCCGTCCCCGGTGCCTCATTACTGACAATTTATATAATCTAATGTTACTTGAATGGCTCGCTGTGTTGCAGAATGTGTTTATTTTTTCAAAAAACAGCTCTCATTCAGAACCGCCACGATGCTACAAATCAAAAAAAAAAAAAAAACACACAAAGCATCAGCAGCAGCAGGTGGGGGCCGAGCAGCTGACCACATTTTCCCGTCAAAAAGATTTCAGAAACAACCTTCATGGCTGGACTACAAATGAAGCCTCGCAGTGTTTGATTTGTGGGATTGGGAGCTCGTGCCAAGGCCCGTTACAATCTTCATAAGGATCCGATGCCAAGCTTTAACTATCTGTTATGGATTATGAGCTAACCTTCCACCTCGCCGTCTTATTCCTCATGGCAGAGCTGGATGGGAAAGGGTTCCACTTTTTTCTTTTTATGGATGTGAGCGGCGACTGCTCTGAACCCGGTGCAGACGTTATACCCAATGATTACAAAGTTCTCTATCGCTGCAGCGTCTTTTTATTATGTTCCTCTGTCTTTGTAATGTATCAGCAACAAGACGTTTTATGGAAGTTTTCAGGGATAAATTTAGACAAATTCTCACATTTTCTTGACTAAAAGACTCCAACACACACTCTTCTACTTCTATCTGTCGTCAATTGTTCCTGCTAAGTTTTATATTTTGTTCATTTCAGTGTAAAGATTCCATTTCCTGTTTTATTTTGTAGTAATCCCTTGTGTTGCTTTAATCTCTAGTATGAGTTTCTGGTACTTACTGTTATATTTTGTATCCTCGTGTTTCTCTTCTCCCTGTGTGCATTTCTCTCGTCTTATTTTTTAAGTGTTTCCTTTTTTATTTTGTAATTGCTGCCTTTTGTGTCATCTCTCATTTCAACTGTTGTCCCTGCCCATGCATTGTTTTATTTCAGAGACCCGTCTGTTGTGTTTCCTGTTTTATTTTGTAGTTCTTGTCTTCCTCTCTTCGTCTGGTTTCACTTCATGTTGATCGTCCCTCACTGTCCTCACCTGTGTCTTGTTAGTCTCACCTGTGTCTGACGATGACCTCCATTGGGGTCATCGTCTGACGACCCCAATGGAGGTCTCTGAGTTTCTTCCCTCGTGTTGTCAATTCATACGTCGACCTACCTGTGTTTTACATCTAATGAACTTTGTTTTGGATCTTTGAAAAGTAAGCTTTTGCCTTTTGGTTTACATTTTTAATGTCGAGTTCTGCACTTGGGTCCTGTTCCTCGTCATTTAAACTAGAAGCCCGACCAATTTAATCGCCCAGCTGATAATAGCATATCATGTGACCATCCATATCGGCTGATTTTTATTACAGACATGTGCTGATATTACTACATTTATTACAAAAATATGTTTCCATATCCTCTGTTTTGAGTAATGTCTGCCATAAAACTACAATTCCCAGATGTTCCAGACAACGACCGAGACATTTGTGAAACATGTTTTTTAAAGACTGAAGTCATCTTTTGAAGTCAATGAGCTCAGAGGCAAAAAAGGTAAAAAAAAGTGCAGAAAAAACATCCAAGAAAGATTTGACTTGCTGCATAAAAACACAACATCCTCTATTGATTTTCTCATCTTGTTTTAATGTTATGACTCCACTTATTACCTATTTGTGCCTAATGACTTTATTTTGTTTTTTTTACACGTATAATAAGATAAAACACTCATGATGATTTTTGTCGCACTGCTGATCAAATAAATAACTGAACTTCCTTCACTCCCTAAAACACTTTCTTGTATTTGTTCTCTTGCAGACTCTGATCGCTTTAAGGGGGCGCTGACTCTGGACTTCACTCTCAGCTTCTGCAACAAGTGATTTCTCCCCCTCCCGGTACCATCCCCTCTGACCGTTGACCTCCAGCCCTTTTACAGGTAGGATGACTCACACTCACAGTGCATTCACACCTCACACCTGAAGACAAGGCTCATGTTGTAGCCATGCAACAAAGGGAGGATAAAACTGACAGCGTGTGCACACTGTTCAGGAGAAATCACCTGTTGCGTCCTTCTAGGTCTTCATCAGATACAAAGAAATCCAAACGGCTTCAACAACAACACTCGTATATACTTAATGTGTGACCTGTATATAAATCGGGTTACAATACAGACACCACAAACAAGTTCAAACATACAGGATGAATGACGCTGTGTCTTCTACAACACATAATGTAAAATGAGACTTATGGGACACCAGTATGATGCCGTTGCAGAGTTCAGTCCATAACCCTGTGTCCTATCGGCGTTGGATATCGTGTCGCATCAAGCACGATTGCACGCTCACTGTCCACACTGCATCTGTTAAATTCTCTGTTCTGTGAGTTTTAATATCCCCTCCTATCAAAGAGTATGACATCTAGTGCTTTTGCATTGAAGGTGGACAGATGGATGTTTAGAGTTGACTCAAATCAAAACTCTCAGATGTTTGTAAAACAGCTTGCGGGGAGCCAATTTTTTTTTTTCTCCGGTGTTGGTACAAGTCAGAACAAGATATTATTAATGCAACGTTATCTCCACTTTGTAAAAGAAAGTCTTACAAGTTATGCTGAGTGAGGAAAGCGAGATCCAGTGACTCGCACAGCCCCTTCCTTCCTCGTCCTTCAGTATGAGCGACAAACTGCTTGTGCATCTGCTGTGTCGCCTGCGGGAAGTTAGGACACTCCAATAGGAAACAATGGAATCAGGGCTGATGTTGTCGCTGATGCTCTGTGAGATGGACAGGCTGTTAGTAGAAAGGTGGAGTCATGGCACTGTGGCAGAATCTCAATGTAAAGCTGTCCGAGTCAGCTTCCTACAAAGGAGTAAAAGTCGTCTTTAAGTCTGACGCCTTTCCCTGCAACATCATCTTTCTTCAATGGCATGTAAAAAAACAATAAATGGTGGAGGACGGGGTCAGGAGAGGATGCTGGAGGAGCGCCGACAGCTTTGTATTTTTGAAGTGTGGCCCAAGCTTCTGTAATTGACGAGTTGTGAAAACAGACTGACACCACATGATACTGAACGGACCTCACCGACCAGAAGACAGTAGTAATGAAAGGGGGAAAGAACTGGAGCAACACAGTCTCAAAAAAATGAGATTTAATGAAACAAACTATCTCACCCGAGAACAAACAAAAAAACTAAGAGTACAAAGTAAAGATTTTCTCGGCCTGCAAAGACGGAAAAAGTGAAATTAATAAAGCACAGAAATCTTTTTTTTTCTCACTACGCTGCACCCGGCACTTTCTCATTATTTATCTCATCTTGTAATTAAAAGATGTCTCAGCAGGTCTTTAAATGCCATATTGACTTAAGTTACAATCCACTGGACACCCAAAGAAACACAGTTTTTCTTCCTTTTTGCCATTTTTGTGTAATGAGCCCCTCAGCGCTTTGTGTCTCGGCAGCTTGCGCTATATGCAGACAGTAAAAGACATCAGGACTGACTCATTGGAATGATAATCTGGTGTGTGTGTGTGTGTGTGTGTGTGTGTGTGTGTGTGTGTCTGCACTTGCCGAGGATATCTTCGAAGCATGTCACACTTTGCATCAAAGGTGCGTTTGTTGAATTCTTTTTTTCAAGGGCAACTTGAAAGAGGAAGCCGGGGAAAAGAAAAAGTGGCATTAGTTTTCTTGTCTTCTCCTATACGAGGCAGCCGGTTCAAAAAGTATCCCAGCGCTTTTTTTTTTTTTTTCTCCTCCTGACGGGATGATTCAGCAGGAAACCCAACAGCCCGTCTGACTGATTCACATTTAAACATAAACAGAAATATGGCGGCTCCCGGGAGAGCTCCTGCAGAGGAATGGAAAGTAGCCCCAAATTTCACAGCTGCAAATCAAACGTCTTTTTTATTGAACCCTTCCTCTGTTTTCCACTCTCTCTCTTCCTCGATGGCTGAGCATTCCGTGCACATAACAGCGCCTACTGATTGGGCTTATTTGAAGCACGCACCCTGACACACAAAAAAAAAAAAAATGGAGAAGAGGAGATTTTCCCCGTGTCACGACGGGATTGAATGTGGTTCTCCAGAAGAGGAGGGCCCTGAGAGGATTATATGGCTCAGTGGGCGCTGCATTGTGCGAGGGAGAGAGAGAGAGGATACAGCAGGTACCCACCGAATCCCCAGCCAAGAAGACAGACACAGTGTTGCTGGGGATAATGTTGCCTCCCAGCAATTAAACTCTGGAGGTTTTGGAGTGGTTTAGGAGGAAGCTTGTTAAATTATCCCATTGCTTCTCTCTCTCTCTCTCTCTCCGTCAGCCTGCCTCTCTCTCTTATTTCTTCCCTGTCTGACTGTGGCACTGCAGGAAAAGCCTGAGAACTACAGGGGGAGTCATTCTCCTTGAATACTTTGCTGCTTTATTGAATTCTCCACTGCTGTTGGTCCTTTTGCATCTTTCTTTTTTTCAATCACATACAGACTAAAAACACGATTGCACAACAGCCCTAAATCTGGAGGAGAAAAAAGGAGACACACAAAAAAATGCCAAAAGCAGCCAGTTGATGGCAGCTTTGAATTAGAAACAAGACAAGCTGTGTAGTCAGAATAGTCAAGGATTGATTCTTCATCTTTTCAAATGTACTTTCTTTCACTAATTAATTTCAGTTTATCTGCTGAAGTTAGACCTTGAGGCAAACGAACCTCATTACTGTGACATACACGAGCTTTGCACAACAATACACCTCTTATTTTCCCAATTAGATGCAGAAATGTGTCAAATCATATTTTTATCATTTGTTAAATAGGCCTAAAGATGTATGCACTTTTGGGTCGCCTGGTGGCTGAGTGGTTCATTTGAACTTCCTATGTACAGAGGCTGAAGTCCTTGTAGATTTTTTAGACTTTATTGTTCCCATGGTGAAATCATTTTATCACAGCACTGTTACTCTCCAAACAGACAATTCCCACCAATGAACAAAAACACAAGAGTGTAACACAAACAGAGTTAGACACCAGCTGAGAGTTCCCTCTCTGGCCTGTTCAGCGAGGCCTTCTGCTCACCTGTGGCTCCTTTCTCACATGTCATTCTCCACTCTATCTCTCTCTATCCTCCTCTTCCTCTGTCCTGTCTCTCCAGCACAGGCACAGAAGTAACCACACTAATCTTAAGCACTTATTGGCCTGAGATGTTCAATTGTTGAAGGTGTTTTCTGAATACCGCTGATTAATGTCACAGCAAACACTTGTTGTTGTGGAGGATGTAGTGAACTTTGCAACACAAAGATTGAAGACCATGGACACTCTTGATTTCCAAATGCGATTTGCTCTGTGCTTCCTTCCACCCTTGGGACTTCTGTGTCTGTAGTTCCAAAGGTAATGGGACCATGCATGGAGCGTGTGAATGCAGCAGAGTGAAGTGAATTTAAACACACCCTCGTCCATGTTTGTATCCATTTACTGCGTTAAGGTCCCAGATTTCACTTTGTTGTTATTTTGCCTTTCAGCTCGACCTCATAAACTCCTGCGTTGTTTTTTTTTAGTTTTATGGGGACAGTGTTGCTCACTAACTTTGACCAACTGTCCTCGTCCTCGGGCGAACAAACAGCCCATTTCAAAGGTGAAAGTCCGTGGCATTTCCTCTTTAATAATAAAAAAAAAAACACCCACTCATTTATTTCCAAATGTGACACTGTGCTTCCTTCCACCCTTGGGACTGCTGTGTCCGTAGTTCCAGGTCGGTTCCCAACAGCACAGCAATGCTGCGCTAACCTCTTTTCCATATACACACACACACACACACACACAGAATCACACACCCCAAGGTAACTGTGGGTAGTCGAGCCCCAAAGCCTCGTGGTCCAGGACAAATTGGTAGCGAGCGGCTCATTTACTCGGAGCCGTCATGAATGGACTGTGCCGTGACTGTGTAAACAAGTGCAAAGACTCCCAAGGGCATTCCTGCATAAATAATGACTCCGAGAGATGTTTGCCATTTGTACCACTCACCGGTTGCAGACATGGGTCAGCTAGTCTCCTCTGTGGGGAGTCTTCAGTAAACAACAATGTCCATTAAGGACTGTGAGGAAAGTTTACCTGGTCACAGGTGCGAGGGCCGGTCTCCCAGGCAGGGGGGTACTGGGAATTTATTTGGCTTTTATCTCCAGCTTTTTTTTTTAGGTTTTTTTAGGAGGCTCATTTGCAGACTTTGTTGGTAAATGCTAAATGGACTTGGATTGGCTTGTAAAGCGTCTTCTGATTACTCAAAGTGCTTTTACACCGCAGGTCACACCTACACATTCACACACTGATGGTAGAGGCTGCTGTGTAGAGTATCCATCAGTATTAGCTTATCCCATTCATAAACAGGGGCGGCTGTGTCTCAGTTGGTAGAGTCGCCACCTCTTAACTGGAAGGTTCGAGGGTTCGATCCCTAGCTGAGCAACATGTCCGATGTGTCCTTGGGCATGACACTTAACCCCACATGGATTAGTGTTGTACTTACTCTCTGATGTACGTCGCTTTGGATAAAGGCGTCTGCTAAGTGAATTGTAGAATTGTAAACATTAACTGGCCGCCAAAGCAGTGGGAGAAACTTGGGGTTAAGTGTCTCTTGGGATCAAACCCTCAACCTTCCGGTTTGAGAGACGACCGACTCTACCCCTGAGCCACAGCCGCCCCATGTTCCTCTTTGGTGTAAAACCAAAATCTGACAAGTTCACTTCATTTACGTCTTTATTTGGTTGTAAATTTCTTACGAAGTTTCTTCAGACGAAAGTCTCAAAGTAAAGTTTTTCATGTCGTCAAAAGAAGTTTATTTTATAACGGTGCACATCTGGAGACTGTGTTTTGTCATGCTGCCAGGACAGAGATTTTGGTGGCAGGTTAGGAGTCAGAACACATAACATCTCCTGTCATTTAAGCTGTGCGTTGGCTTGTCTTCAGTCTACTCGTAAAAAAATCATAGAAAGCTGTGTTTGAGTTGAAGCACTCTTTGGGGTTTTTTTTAGACTACACCAGCTCGAACAGAGAGCGTAAATACTTCTATATGATTCTTGTCTTCAGTGAGTAATCTTTGCTTTACAACAATTGTTTAATGTCATAACGAAACAAATGTCTCATACATGTTAGCTGCCTTTATTTACATTGTAGGCCTACTGTCTGAAGGGACAGTGGGAACTGGAGGGAGGCTGGTTCAAGTCCGCGATGCGGAGCTAAGTTTGGAAGTTGGTTTGGTAGCTGGAGAGGTGCCAGGTCACTTCCAGAGTACTGCCAAGGTGACCATGAGCAAGGTGCCAAACCCCCAACAGGGGGCGCGCTCCCAGTGTAACAGCCCCATTAATGAATGTGTGTCCACAGGTCCTGTTTGTGTATTTGTGAGTAGCATGTCTCTCAATAACTGAGTGTAAACCACAATTTTCCCTTTGGGATTAATAAAGTATGTATATAAAAACAAATATTTACATGTATTTATATGAAACCTATGGGCTGAGATTGATTGTAGCTACAGAGCATTTTGATGATGTCATCTTCTTACACCTTCAGTGCATGGGGGATACATTGGATTTATTTTTTAGGTTGTATGAACATCTCCTTTGACACGGACCGATATTTCTCCAATAACTTCTCCTCAGCCGCAGTGTCAGGTCAGCGCTCTTTCTTTAAATTTTCCTTTTTCAATATTAGATCTCTAATCAGAGCTCTATCGTTTGTGGAGGGATAATGTCATGATCTAAAGTGCTGAACAAGTGGAATAATTCAACAGACAATGGTGCTGCGTGAGAAGTCAAGCGGAGTTCAAAGTCTTTAAGATCTTCTGTTAAATTTGACAGCGCAATCATTCCTGTGGTTTTTATATGAAATGTGCAGAGGAGGCGTCTCTTTCTGGACCAATCCTGCAAAGTTCCTCTTCATATCACTTTGTGAACGACTTCATCGTCTCCAGCTCCGTGAGAGGTCGTATCAGTACAGCTGCTGGGGAACTCTGTGTGTTTTTTTTTTTTTTTGAAGACGACCACCGGGGCATGCGAGCGGCGCTCAGAATAGTGTTTCATAATTGTTTGGCATATAGGTTTTTTTTTTTCTCCTGCTCGGAGCGTGGGTTTGAGGGAAGAATGGAGCGCTAGAGGATGTGTCGGCGGGAGAGAGAGAGGGGAAGAAATAAAGAGGGGAGACAAAGCGACACCCACTCCTCATTAGCTTAAACATTGCGTGTATCCGTTTATCCTGTAAGATAAGATTTAAAGGGAGGGGGGGGGGGAGGAAGAAGAAAGCGGAAGCCTACATGTTCTGCGCCACAACATGGGATGGAGATATAAAACAAATCCCCACACTTACACTCCGCCATCTGTTCATCTTGGAGAAGAGCACGCCTTTGCGACACTTTGTTTTTTTTCTTCTTCCTCCCCTCCCTTAGAAACCATGGAGCTCTATGAGAAAGCTACAGCTTGACAAAGTGACATGCCTGGATGCAAGCCCTGTGGCTGCATGGTCCCCCCCCCCCCCCCCCCCTTCTTTTTTTTTTTTTTTTTTTTTTAGAAACTCACTTTTTTTCTCCCCTGATAATTTGCATATCTAAATCCAGTTTTTGATAGCATATGCAAAACACAAAGTGACATAATACAGTTTGAGCTCCATGTGAGAAAGGGGAATTATCTCGGTGGTGATTGTTTGCGCCGCGTCACGGTAATCACTTTCTTCCGGGAGCGACGACGTGATTCACTCACAAGTTGACCTGCTGTCATTATCTATTCCCTCTGACAGTATTTATGTATTTGGCTCGATATTTTGTTTCCCTTCAGGTGAATTAGAAATGAATTTGGAAATAGAATAAATGAATAAAAGGATGATGAAAAAATGAGTAATCCCCCTTTGCAAATTGGAACAAGGAGTAAATCCCAGCGGCAGTAAATCCTCCTCTGTTTCTATCGCGCTCGCTCTTTTCTTTTTTTCTCACTCTCTCTCTCTCTCTCTCTCTCTCTCAAAATGGTGTTTGGATGCTTCAGAGGAAGTGGTCGATGCTCACAGGGAAACACACGTCATGGGCTGCTTCCCTGTGAAGCTCCACAGCCAGACAAACTCCCCAGTGGTCTAATTGATACAGGATGTGTTTTTCCAAACTCCAGAGGAAGGTCGCATCACAAGAGTCCGACACACTGTGGGGACACAACAAAAAAAAAAAAAGAAAAACTCAGCGGAAAGTGTTATTTACACAAAGAGTGACTTCTTAGATGTTGCAGAAATCATGTAATTGGATAATTTCCCTCACATTGACACCCACTGGACCCACTCGAGTTGATTTACCAGCTGATTTCCTCCTCCCAAATTTAATTCTGGAGCCTCACAGATGTGGATTTAAGATAAGAAAAACTGAAGTTTCTGCTGGATTTGTTTAAGAACATCCAAAAATGTAATTTAAAATCACATCCAAATAGTGGCCACCCACGCATGTACCATACCCTAAACCAGTGGTTCTCAACTGGTCTAGCCTAAGGACCCACCACCAACTCTTGTGACCCAAATTTCTGATATTTTTGTTCAACCAATCAGATTTATATAATGAAAACAGAGAAGGAACACATCCAGCATGTTTTTAAGAGCGCTTCGTAGTCTTTTTTTTCCAGTCACATATTCATAACCCACTTTTGGGTCCCGACCCACCAGTTGAGAACCACTGCCCCAAAACAATATTGAATCCAGAGCTAGGTGAAATATTGAAATGTTAAAGGGATAGTTTGGTATTTTTGACTAACATGACCCCTCAACCTGATCCAAACCCTGACCCCATTCTCTCAATTTAGTTTTTCTGATTCTGAAGTTTCTGTTGCACAAAAATCTATAAAAAGAACGACCAAAAAGTGTTATATTAAGAACAATACCATTTGTTTTGCTGATCTTTTTTTCATCCCACTTCAATTTGAACAGCTCTTTTTTCCCCCACATTTTCTTAGATTTAGTTGGATTGCTCACCCTCTCTCCATCATGGCTCATAATCATCAAATTCAGAGACTTCACTCTTTCAGTGTCAGAAGTGATAGCAGTCAAAGTTCTGGTGCAGGGTCAGCGAAAGGCTAAGAAATAAAGGCTAAGAAACACATTGAGGGGGTGGATATGATCTGAATCAAAACTTTTCACACTTTAAAAAAAAAAACAATTTTGGTACCAAAAAAGGTGCCAATGTGATTAGCATGCTGTATTAAATACAACATGGAACAGGTGATTGAGCTTTGGCCCCATTTCTGAAACAAAGAGTCGATGTACACTTATATATTTTTTTTACAAGTTAATTGACACATTGACATCAAGATCTCATTCACAAGGGTGACCTGGCCAAGAGGGCTGCAGCATGTTTACACCGTCTACATGTTGAATTTTAGTCTCATCATGTCTTATAGTATCGTATCTTATTGACCATATTGACCATATCGTGGAGATGCCTCATGCCTGGCAGTAAGTCCTGTATGAAATCAGCTTTGGTTCAAGAATTTAAAAAGATTATTGATGCATTCTTGTAAACAACATTTAAAAAAAAAAAGAATCGTCCATCCGGCTGATTTACATGGATTAATTGGAGCTTGTGTCTCTCTGTGGTTTGGACATTAGTTTCTGGGTGACACACCCCCTCCCTCCTGCCCGCCCTCTGCCATGCCAAGTGTTGACACATGGCCGGCTGTGCGTCCCTTTTTTTTTCTTTTTTTCTGTATTTGGTTGAAGCCGTGTCCTCTCTCCCCCGGCCGTAAAGAGGACATCCATCAGGACAGGTGTAATTTGCCATGCAGTCACGCTTCTCTGCTAATACAATTTGTTAACCAGTTGTTAAATGTGTGTGTGTGTGTGTATGTGTGTGTGTGTGTGTGCACATGTGTGAATGCACAGTATGACCTGAAGGTTTGCCGTTTTTTTCTTTCCACTTTGCACAACTTTTAGCTCTACTTTTCATCCACTTCCTCCGTCTCTTTAACAAGGATGCTAACGATGCTAATTGGCCGGGTTGACTAATTTGTTTCTGTTTTATGGAACTGATTAAGCGTGTGTTCAAAGAAAGGTAAAATTCTCTTTAAACCCCGTTCGACATGGTGCACACACAAAGAGCCCTGAGCTTTAAGCTCATAGATACGCTGATCATTTGCAGGCTTGATATGACGGCTGCAGCTTTACGATCAATTCGCTCTACAAGTATTTGTTGCTCAGTGACATTGAAGTGACCCAGATAATTCTATGCCATTAAGTGCTCGAAGGATTTTTGTACACATCTCGACAAACATGCTCATATAGCTGGTTCCCCTCTCACTGGAGTATTTTTCCAGAGTGTCATCTTTTTTTCCCTCCTTTCCTGCTGTAATGAAATTCTACAATTACTGTGCTCTTCAGGCCTGTTTGTTTTGTTCCCCTCACTCTTGCATCACAGCCGAACGGCTCTCCCAGACAACCCTCCTCGCACAATGCCGTTTAATTCTGGTTACACAACACTAGGTGTCACTCCGATGTTCTGAGATTAGTTTGATGTGACTGCGTTTGCCCACAACTTGGGTGGACATCCCTCTTCGCCTTTTTAAGCAGCGTTTCCTCCCATCAGCTCCGCGATGCTTTCACATCACATCACATTACATCACGCGCCGTCCCCGTTAGTTAACCACGGATCAAATGCTCGTGTCATCCGAGTCGGAGACGCTGCTTCAGATAAGCAGATTTTAAAGTGTGTGTTATTTGAGCAGAAAAGTGAAGAGGGGGGTTAGCGCTGTGGTGTGATCCCGGGTCTCGAGGGGAGGCTCCCGCTTGTCAGAATGTGCTGTTGCAGGATCTTCCTGATGAAGTCATTAAGAAGTCATTAAGAAACCATTAAGAATCATTAAGTCGAGCGAGGTGGCACTCCGAACGCGCGCACAGCGAAGCGCCGCGGCGTCAGGAAAAACTTGTTAATCACGCAGTTTATTTGTTTCCCCAGTGTGAGACTGTAAATACTATGACAGTGTGTTGAAGTGTGCCTCCTAATGAAAGTCTGTATTAGCTCCTTCGCCAGCGTGTGAACCCCCGTCTCCAGAGGGGCCGCTCTCATCATCACACAATGGCTGCCTCCTCGCCAGCTTATACTCTCAAAAGCAATAAACAAGAGCACGGGTTTCTGATTCTGTGCGCTCCTTAATCGGCCAGGTGGCGGAGGTATCAGGGAGCCGTGCTTTTTTGTCCTTTCTGCTTTGATTTGGAGGAAATGCACTTCTGGAATAAGAGCACAAAAAAACCTGGTTCTGCACCAAACGGTGATCTGTTTGTATTCATCAAAAAGATGCAAAACATGTTCTAGATTACACACTGGATCTTTGACAAATGTCTTTTTTAAAGATATATCAGTAAACACACAGATTGGACTGGAAAATGCCAAATGATCCAGATATCCACCACTGGAATATGTTAATAAAATCATAAATGTATCTACTAAAAAGCTTTTTTTTCCTGATCCTTCCATGTTTCGAGTGCATTTGTCTTGATGCTGGGGGAAACAATTCAGCCATTTGATATCCTTTAGGATCCTGTACCTCATCTTGCTCTAAAGTACAGAAATCCTACACCGTAAACATCCTTGCATTTCATTTTACGCCATTTTCTGCTGATGCATTTTGATTGTTTTCTAGAGATCTTGCCTAATGGTATGTTAACTCAATCAATCAGTCAATCATTCATTATTTGTATAGCGCCAATTCATAACAAGTGTAATCTGAAGACGCAATTTGGGATAAGATGCAGTAAGGATTTCTCCTTTGTATTCCTCACGTTCCTGTTGTCCACATTTCCTCGGAGGTCGGAGCAGGCCGTGCATGAATGAGGACGACGGTGGTTGTGGGTATGACAGAGTCCGATGGTGGAGACTGGGCGCCATGCGGTGGTTGGGGGGACGACAGAGTCTGACGGTGGAGACTGGGTGCCATGCGGTGGTTGGGGGACGACAGAGTCCAATGGTGGAGACTGGGTGCATTGCGGTGGTTGTGGGGACGACAGAGTCCGATGGTGGAGACTGGGCGCCATGCGGTGGTTGGGGGGACGACAGAGTCCAATGGTGGAGACTGGGTGCATTGCGGTGGTTGTGGGGACGACAGAGTCCGATGGTGGAGACTGGGCGCCATGCGGTGGTTGGGGGGACGACAAAGTCCAATGGTGGAGACTGGGTGCCATGCGGTGGTTGGGGGGACGACAGAGTCCGATGGTGGAGACTAGGTGCCATGCGGTGGTTGGGGGGACGACAGAGTCCGATGGTGGAGACTAGGTGCCATGCGGTGGTTGGGGGGACGACAAAGTCCAATGGTGGAGATTGGGTGCCATGCGGTGGTTGGGGGGACGACAGAGTCCGATGGTGGAGGCAGGGCGCCATGCGGTGGTTGGTGGGGACGACAGAGTCCGATGGGGGAGACTGGGCGCCATGCGGTGCTTGGGGGGGATGACAGAGTCCAATGGTGGAGACTGGGCGCCATGCAGTGGTTGGGGGGACGACAGAGTCCGATGGTGGAGGCAGGGCGCCATGCGGTGGTTGGTGGGGACGACAGAGTCCGATGGGGGAGACTGGGCGCCATGCGGTGCTTGGGGGGGATGACAGAGTCCAGTGGTGGAGACTGGGTGCATTGCGGTGGTTGTGGGGACGACAGAGTCCGATGGTGGAGGCAGGGCACCATGCGGTGGTTGGGGGGATGACAGTCCGATGGTGGAGGCAGGGCGCCATGCGGTGGTTGTGGGGACGACAGAGTCCGATGGTGGAGGCAGGGCGCCATGCGGTGGTTGGGGGGACGACAGAGTCCGATGGTGGAGGCAGGGCGTCATGCGGTGGTTGTGGGGACGACAGAGTCCGATGGTGGAGACTGGGCGCTATGCGGTGCTTGGGGGGACGACAGAGTCCGATGGTGGAGACTGGGCGCCATGCGGTGCTTGGGGGGGATGACAGTCCAATGGTGGAGGCAGGGCGCCATGCGGTGGTTGGGGGGATGACAGTCCGATGGTGGCGGCTTGGCGTTTTCTCATGATAAAGGCTTAATTTCCTGAGATCTCAAGAAAACATCATTAAAAATAATATCTGCATCACTGAACCTTGAAGGGGTCATATGTGTGATGGAGGTGTGGTAATAACAACGTTGCCAGGTTAGGGCTGATGAGGTGAAGTCCCAGAAGTCCTGTCAACGCCCCTGCCTGTATGTATGTTCACGGGTACGCACGCCTGCCAAGAGTCGCCACTCGTCATGAGGATATATGCGTGCACTCAGTGTTTTCCTAGCTGATTGTGTGTGACCACTAGAAGCTCCATACTATGACAGGTCGGGAGGCGGAGGGTGCTGCTTCAACAAGCGCTGAAGAGCTCTTATCTTACTCATTAGGCCTGAGCGAGATGTTGCCTTCCCCCTTAATTATCTCCATACAGTAAATCTCTCATTAGGAGGTCCCTCTAAAGGAAACCCCAGAGACACACGGGACTATCTCCAGGATGAGGAGGGAGGGGATGGAGGCTGAGGGGCCACGTAACGTTACCTATCAGGCCAAATGAGGCTCAATGGGGCCAGCAGACATTAATTCAAGGTCCTTTAAACAGGAGGTGACGGGGAGAAGAGATATGTCATTTCTTTAACTGAGAAAGGACTCTAAAATGTCCAAAATCAAATGACATCAGACTGCACAAATAAATAACTAGTTAGACTACATTTGGAAGGGTCATCGATCTGGTAAATAAACTGTTTATTTTGCTTATTAATTAAATAATTATGAGGGTTTTTTTTGTTTATTTCCCAAACTACAAACAATGAAAGAATCATTATGGATAAATCTTATTTGGTGCCAAATTCAAATACTCTCAAATATTTGTTTTTAATAGATTTTACGGTGAGAACAGAACCAGCTATGTCTAAATGGAAAATGCAACATTCCTTGCCCTTTTGGGCTTGATAAAAGAAAGTGTCAACCTTTGGTGTTGAGAAATTAAGCCGATGCAAAATAGCAAAACAAAACTGTAGTTCCTCAAGTGCCCACTAGAGGCTGGCTGCAAAAGCCAAGAACGCACCATTAGGTCTTATGTTAAAATTCCCATTTTTACAACAGAAATAAAACCTGTTTAGAGCGTAGCGTATACAACATGGATGGGGTCTGTGTGATGTCACCCATCGGTTTCTAAAGCAGAGTATTGAAGCTCAATAATGGTGGCCGCCATATTGGAAATGATGTCTTAAACCTAACAGGCAAAGACCTTGATACAGATAGAACATGCCTGGCCGTCAGTCAGATTAGCCACACCCCTTATCATGAGTAACTCTTTTGGGCTCCTGTATCTTTTAACCTGACTGGTTTTCTCCTTTGGTTAGCTTTGCTGTCGTTTAACTTCTTCTTCTCCACAACTATAGCGTCTAGACATTTTGGCCTGCTTGAAAACGCCTCCACAGCTGCTCTTGACGTGACATATATCTGTCATCCCTTGAAATGTTTCAGAGCTTTTCGGAATCATTTACCTCCTCTCCCAAAAATAAACACTGAAAAATGCAGGTGCGGGCCTCGTAAATCCCTTGCATGAACTTTTACTGTCATTCAGCCGTTTGCAGCCATCGAAGGATATCGACATAAGTGCTGTCAAAATACCAGAAAAGCAGCCCTGACAGACGGCTTTCAGCTGCCATATTCAGCTTATGGATGGTGGCTTTTTTTGTCTGCGCGTTTGGCTCGAACACCTCTCCCCACCGCTTCTCCTATCCGACAAAAAAAACACACAACCCCTCCCGCTGACCGCGTGACCCGGGTCGACCGTCTTCTCCCAGGGATTAATCCTCGCTGTGTGTAAACACATTAACTGGCAATTAATATGGTGATTCTGCTCCAGATGTGCTTGTAAAAGTGGAGTTTGGACTTGGCAGGCAGCTTTCTTTTGCATCCATATGGGTTAGCTGCCGAGGCAATATTCCACCTGCTCCCGCCGCCATTATTTTTCACACATGCAAACAAATGCCCCAAATGAGAGAGCCACAGCATTTGGTTTAGCTGATGAGTGAGGGAGGAGGAGGAGGAGGAGGAGGAGGAGGAGGAGGAGGAGGAGGAGGAGGCAGGGGGGGGGGCGCCTCATCGCTGCAGCATTCATATACACCTGGTTAGTATGTGTTGGGAATCTGTTTCTGCTCTTCCCTTTATGTTAATTCAAGTCCTCCTCCCACACTCGGAACATGGTGATGTGAGGGTTTCATCAACAGCTGCAACTGTCTGTCGGAGTGAGACGACATCACTGCGGTATCAGTGATTTTTGCCGTCAACTAGTTAAACTCCCGACAAACTTTAAAAAACCGTCGGATTGCGTTGATAACGCGGAAGAGAAATGATGTAAAGCAGGGGAAATAGTTGTTAGAAGCCTGTAGCGGCGGCTCAATCACCGTCTGTGACATTTTCACCTCAAACCTGCTAACTCACGCACACGCACGCGGGCGCAGAATCCCCTCCAAAGAATTGAACCGAGTTGTGCTGAATTACTTTTTTTTGTTGTTGTTGTATCGATTCCGGCTTATTTTCAAGCTGTGTAATTTAATCCCACCCCCCCATTACTAGGCCTATATATCATCTTTGTCTATGAAGAAGAGGGCGATCAATCTCTCTGAGTCGGTGTGAAACATGATGCTGCAGTATTATCATTCAAAAGCAGCGCGGCAAACCCCGATCTGCCTCCGATTGTCCTGCCGCAGCTTCAGTGTGCAAAGGTCTTATCTGACTGGCAGCATTGGAGGTATTAAAATAAAAACAAACAGGGAAAGTAACACATTGGAACAGATAAAAGCTTATGCCTTGTGTCAACCAGACACTTCGTTTTTTTTTTTACCCTGCATGTTGGATGACTGGATGTTCGCCTGTTGCTTTTGCCGTCCTCCAGTTTTTTTCCCTCAGTCAGGTGCATGCAGGTCACAGCTGAGACATTGTGCAACGCTCGCAGAGACCGCCATCAGCGGCGTCAACCAGCTGCACAAAGAGTGGCTGCACACAGGCTCCGTTAACTCCTCTCTCATCAGGATTTTCCTCAAAATACACCCACTAATTCAGAATTCAGAGCGGCAGCTAAAAGCGGCTAGTTTTCATGTCACACATCCTCTCTTTCTTTTCTTTTTTTTTTTTTTTTTTCCATCTCAGCCACAAAAAAAATTGCAGCGCTCTCATCACCCACAAGATCGACTCCATGATAGAAATATAAATGTATGCATATTTTAAAGCCTCGTCCTCGGTAGAAAACACCCACATTTGAATGCTTTTTTTGTACTGAATAATCACAGGATTCCCAAGCTGGTTGCATCAGTGCCGTTCTCATTCTCGCTGCCTTTGCCTCTGTGTGTTTTAAAAAGCAGGTGTGTGCTGGGAAAGACATTGATCTCATTTTGACTTGACATGATACACTAGTGTATTAAAACTCATTAAATGATCGCCTTGCATTTAACCGTACACCTCAGACGCAGCTGTTAACCTTGCAGGCTTTTGTCATTAACTGTTTTGCATTACAATTCTGAAATCATCCCACGTGTTTGTGAGCCGACATGGAGGCTTTTCCTGCTCACTGTTTCCTTTAAACAGCTACAGAGGGAACCCTAAAACAGCTGCTAAAGAAGACAATTTTTCGGGGGGGAGTGGGACTTTTCTATGCCTGTATTTAGAGATAGGACAGTGGATAAAGTCA
Organism: Labrus bergylta; assembly: GCF_963930695.1. NCBI lineage: Eukaryota > Metazoa > Chordata > Actinopteri > Labriformes > Labridae > Labrus > Labrus bergylta. Next base: position 3,592,810 of record NC_089210.1, on the reverse strand, counting down.
GAAATCGGGGAGAGAGGGAGTGGGGAATTGCATGCAGGAAAAGAGCCACAGGTTGGATTTGGGCTGCCGACTTGAGGACTACAGCCTCCATACATGGGAGGTGCGAACTAACCACTACGCTACTGGCGCCCCTGCTAAAGAATACCTTAAAGGTCACATATTATACAAAATACACTTCACCATGTTTCTCTAACACTAACATGTGTCCCTAGTCTGTCTACAAACCCCCCAATGATAAGAAAAGTCCATCCTCTCCGTCTTCTCCCTGCTCCACTTTTCAGAAAATGTGTGCTCAAACAGGCTGTTTGGAGATTCTCCCTTTGTGACATCACAAAGGGCAGTAGCCCCTCCCCAAGGTGGGTGACACTCCCCCAGCTAGGTGTTTGTTCTGCCCTCTGAGTCTGCCTTCTCAAAATAAACAACAGGACACGGAGCGAGAAAGCCCAAGCCACCCCAAGACCTTCCAGAGAGGGGCGTGGCCAAAAACACAACTGATGATTGGCCTATTTTGAAAGCGCCTCTTAAGTTAATATTCGACGCCATTCTACGGCAAATTGATCATTTTCTCAAGGACTCACAAGCGTCCCTTTTGACTTGATGGTTAAGGGTTCACTTCAAACTCAGGATTGTAAGTAATATTTGAAACTTTGCCTCAGTACAAGTCTGCAGGGAATTAATGATCAGTCATTCAAAAAATGTTAATGTACTGTTAAATGTACTTTAATATTGTATTTCTCACTGGTGAAATTGAAGCCTTGGAGAAGAAAGTCTAACATCAGTAAATGAAAACATGAAACAAACACCTCTTCTACTCCAGGAGGACTTCATTACTAATATCCACCGTGTGACAGGAAGCACCGGGATTTGTGGGAAAATGTGACATTAATTCGTGGAAACACAACCACTAATACCACCGCTTGCCACAAAGGAATCACAACTAATTGGACTCCATTGCTGCACTGTACGTTCATGTTTAAAAAAAAAAGCTTTACGTGGCACTTTTAAAGGCAGTTGGGGGGGGAAAGCTTTGGCGTAAATTAGACATCAACTGAAGAAGAAACTAAAACAAGACACCAGGCTGCTGGCTGTTTTTTTTTTTTCCCAGCAACAGCTACAAACCTCCCACTCTCTGCCACATGGGGTCTGTCCTCCAGCCCGGCCCGGATGGACTAGTGGTCCCCTGATGGTTGCATCCTTTCCCCTGAGGTCCGCAGTGTGCCGACGGGCAAAGGGGAGAGATGCACTAGCAGACGCTGGCCACAGTTGCTCTGCCTGGCACGAGCGTCGTGTTGGCTCCGAGCAGACCCGAGTCTTCCAAGAGCTCTGTCTTTTTCCGGGCCGGCCTGAGCGCCCGCATGGGGCCTGGCATGCTGAGCGTGAGCTTGGCATCCCGGACAAACAACAGGAGGTGGAGGCATCCTCGCTCTTTCTCTCTCCTCCTGATGATCTGCTCCAAGGACGATTTCTCTTCTCTCACAAAAAGCTGGCTGCTGTTGAAGCACACAACAGCAGCGGCGGCGGCGGCGGCGTTCACAGACCTTCAAAAAGGAATAGAATAGAACAAAAAGGAACTGAGGGAATATGTTTGATTTGCTTGAAACATATTGCGAAGAACCACATCCAGGCTAATTAAATTGCATTCATGTCTGGAAGCGGAGACATTGACATGCATGACTCTTTGGCTGTGTCTTGGCCTCTGCGCTTTAACTAAATATTTTCTCCAAAGCATAGAGGCCAAAGATATCTGCCAAATTTTCTCCATATCTGCTAATGGTGGAATATAAACTAATGGCATGTCTGTTACAGCAAGGGACGAGACTATCCTGATAATCAGGCTGAACTCACGCTCTGATTCGCTGCATTATTTAGTCTTGATATATTATTTTGTGTCCCGCTATGTTCAAGCCTCTGAGTTGGCAGTTTTTTCCCCTCGCCATCTTGGACTTTTGGATCCAGAAATGACCATATTTGGAGGTGAAGGGGGGAGCAGGAAGGGGCTATGTTGACATTAGTGCTACCTCGGTTAGCAATGTGCATACCTGAATTATTGTACTCACTACACATAATGAGACGCTTAACAGCTTTACAATGCAAATGTAAAATCTACCATAAGATGACTCCTCAATGTTAACAAATGAACGGTCAGTCCGACAAAAGCCAGAAGTAAAAGCATACCATTTGTCTTTGATTTTAAAGCAATGATGTAACTTCAAGTAAATTAGCATCATGCTGTTTTAGTAGAAGACTTCAAATTTGGGAATTAATGCAAAAAAACTAATTTGGAAAATCTTTACTGGCTTTATGAATCAAGAGAGAAGTAGCCCCGCTTTCCCATTGACTTTTATGCACAATAATTTTTTGCAGAACCAGTGTAGACTCCCCCTGCTGGTCATTAGACATAATGCAGGTTTGAGTCACTTCCAGTTTGCGTCTTCATAGGATCATTATTTTTGCCTTAACCAATCAGCAGTGACTGACAAATCTGTGATGTTGAGGCTAGCGGGGAATCGTGGGAGTTCTCTCTGCTTCTCCAACCCCCCATCCCGGATGAAAACGAACTCCTAGTTGAATGTAGTGAAGACTAACGAGCGAAACCGATGTGAGGAAGCGAATATGTTTACCGAGAAGTATAATTTGGATAAACAGCACATACAGCAACAGTACGGCAGCTTTCAGAAGCAATTCCTACTTCCTTATGTAGCGGTCTATGGCGTAACATCCGGTGTTTCCACGGAAACGATAAACATGACGTGTCTGTCATGGCAGCTCTGTTATGACAAGACCCATCCCGGTACAACTATAAAATGAAGGATTTCTCTGGCTTTGATAACTGTTGGAAATATTTGAGGTAATGTAAGCACTCAACAAAAAAAAAATATAAGAAAGGTTTAGTCAATTTTAAAATTAATTGAGATATTTTGAATAATAATTGAACATATTACAAGTTTAACTGGGGCAGTATAATGTAGGTGAGATAGTTTTTGCACATGGGTAAGATGAGCCATGCAGGATTTAAATAACAAATATTTCCTATTCAGTCAAAAGAATAGATTTAACAGTTTAAAAAAGAAAAGTCGGCAGGGTGTTAAAGGATTTGTAAATATTACATTACAAGCTTTTTTTTCCTGATGTTCAAACTGTAGTGCATCACCAAGATGAGCAGCAATTATTTCAAGTTTGATGTCCTTACAGCAAAACATCTCAACTCCTCAATCCTGTAAACACCTGTCTCCGTATCTCAGGAAACAAAGTCAGCGCACTGCAAAGCATTAATTAAGAAACTTTTTTTGTTGTTGTGCCAAAAGCTGCCAAATGATATCTATGAACGCTTCAAAATCCTGCTGCCAGCTGTATTGTTGTGTATAGATTACTGACTTTAACTCCCAACACTTTCTACAGCTGTGCCGACTGGAGTTTATTCGTTGCATTATATCACACTGTGAAAGTTAGCAGAAAACAAAAGGTCAAAAAGAGGACCAGCAGTGCGAGGAGAAACCCTCCAACCCGTGCTGCTTGTTATTCACAGAGCTGTAAAAAAAAAAAAAAAAAAAAACACACACACAACTTTTATTTTTGATTTACATCTCCATCACTGCATTATCATATTGATCTCGTACTGTGGCTAATGAGCCGGGAGCTACACTCTCTCCGCTTCTCACCGCCGCCGCCGACTGACCAACAGGACATCTGAATCCTAACAACGTCCTTCAGGCGTCATGTGACTGAAACAAAACAAAAAAAAAAGAAGCATTTAATTTGCATACGGAGCTGTGCGGATGGCTAGTTTCCTGACCGCCCCAGCTGATGAAAATAAAGGAAACTGTATTTTAAAGCGGCGCCCTTCCCGCAACCCCCATAATTCATGCTGTTTATGATGTAAATATTTCAGAGAGGTGAGATGACCCCACAGCATGGCAAAGGCCATTAATAATCATAAAAAATATGAACCGCCCTCTCGGTGATTAATCGCATGCGTTTTGCATAATGCTTTGTTTGCTGTGAGCTTTCAGCAAATTCACTATCAGCCGGCCAAACTGTCAAAGTAACCAAGGCTACTTCAAAGTGATATTTTTTTTTGTGTGCCTGTATCACGAGTTACTCGACAGTTATCGCCACGCAGGGCTCGGAGACGGAGGCCGGCCTGTTATGAAACCAAGAACTGTGTCTCTGCAGAGGAGCATTCCTGCAAACACTTCACAAAGAGTGATGCCCACAAGTGTCATCAAAAGCTCCTAAAAAAAGTCAAGTGGTCAAAATGCTCCATATCACAGTTATGTGATGAGGTGCAGGTTGTGTAATAGATTCATATTTCAATTCTGGAGGGGTTTTTTTTCAGTTTGGGAAATGTTAAACCTCTTTTAACTTTATTAAGAAATATAATGTCTTGTATGTTTCCATTGAAGACAAGGGAGGCAGGTGTTTTTAAAGGATTCCTTTTTTCATTAACAGAGCTGGATGAATGTGCTTTCCCTTCATTTTACATGTTGTCTGAATCCTAGTGATATGGATTTTACTGCCAAGAAGTGCTTGTGTTAAATATTGACTCTCGAGCGAGATGAGGGCATGGAATATTTGCCAAATGTTGAACAAGTAGACCCGGTACCTTGGCAAACTCCAACATTTCCTGCTGGCTCATCTGAGAACATTTCATCGACTGGATCATTCATGTTAACTTATTTAAACGCGACTTGGAACATTTCTGTAGAAGAGACGGAACTGTCTGCTCTTCTGCCAACTTTAAGAAGGAAAAAAAAAACACCCGGCAGTAGTACCTGTTCCTTTTCTGTCAACACTTAGCCTCCAGGGCTAGAAAGTTTTACCGTTGCTTGGGAACACAGTGAGCTTGCTCTGTGTTCTGTAGACTTCTCTCTCATTGGCTGTGATGGTCCCCTTTGGAAAGAACTAACGTGATTTTCAAATTAAAGCTCCTGTGAGGAGTTTTTTTAATGGTTATGAAACACACTGGAGTTATAGTATTGGCTCTAAATGACCTTTTAAAGCAAACCAGACAGTCAGCGACAGCCACAATATTGATTCTTCCTATATTGTGATTTTTAAATGCCTGAAGCCGCTGCAGCAGGGTATAGTGTCAGACAAAGTGATTAACAGGTCTCTGCAGTAACAGACATTTTTCTACATGACTTTAAAAGTCAGCAGGGTAAGATATTTACACATGTACGCTAAAGGACAAAAACAGCAATGAGATCAGAGGAATCCTTTTGATCACAGGGGTCACAAAAAGAGACAAAAACTGAAATTAACTCAGAGGAGCTTTAAAGCAGAATTACGTTTATGAGAAAGTAACGAGCTAGAAGCAGAGTGTACATCCCTGTAGATATTATTCAGAACAGGTCATGTTAGGATTGTGTAATAAAATATACATCTATTTATTTTCATATAGCATCGTGTGACCAAACGTAAACTGGAAAATTAAAAGCTTTGTGGAGAATTTGAAATCAAACATGATTTTTGCTTAATTAACTCGTCGTTTAAAGGCAGGGTTGGTCATTTTCTCCAGATACTCTTTTTAAGATTTTGGTTGAAATTATCTTTCGGTCCTGACAGACATTAATATCTCATGAGCTCTGAAAAAGGAATGAAGAAAATCCGTCATCTGTAGCAGTTGTAAGCCTGTAAAAACTTCGACCAATGTCTGAGGTACCAATCTGATGAACCAATCACACGCCTCCCTGCTCGTTCTCTACCCCATGCATGCACAACGCCGACACTCAAAGCTTGAGCTGAGGTTCGCTTCTGGACCAACGGCGCTTGTGCATGTAAGTGAGGGGGCGTGGCTTTTTGAGGAAGTACAGAGGGGAGGGGGTGCAGACGGAGCACTGTGGGAATGCTCCTTTCAAAATCATGCCAGTTTTTTTGAAAATTACCAACCCTGCCTTTAAGGTTACAAAACAAGAAGCTCCTCATTACTAACTCTGAAAATCCTCTCAATCTGACAAACATATCTGAAATATCAAACAAGGGGTTTGTTTTTCATTGTCGCGTCCCATGTGTCTCTAAAGTGTCTGCTCTCACTTGTTGCATGCAGTACATGTGTACACACTGGATGATACTTCTTTTTTATGTTATAGTCGCCTCTGCAGTCATAAAATCCAGTTCAGTCTCACACAGTTACATTTGGTGGTAAATCTACAGCACTTTTTTTTTTTTTTATGGCACAAAGACGGATTGTTTCACAGCCCCAAACAGGAAGCTTGTATTGTTCTCCTGTGTGTACACAGAAGGGGGGGGGGGGAGCATCAAATACAACAAAGCAAAGTCAGTGTTTGTTTGTGTGTCCTTGTGGCAAAACCACGCTTCCAAGTTATCTCTGAGAAAAAAAATTGAACAGAGAGTTAGCATCCTTACACTTTGAGATGGGCTGTGTGCTTGATATCGCATGTGTGACCAATTAAAACACACAGCTGTTCTTTTCTCCCATCTGTTTGAAGCGGCTCCGTATTACAGACTGTTTTGGATGTGATGTGTCATTCTCACGATGAATCACCGAGCTCCTCATTTGTTCTCATCAGCCCGAGATGCTGTCTGATTTATCTTCATCCATCTCCCGTCTACGTGTGCGTTCGCGCTGGATTCTTAACTCCTCGGACGATTAGACAACACAAACAAGTTTTTTTTTTTTTTTTAGAAGAGCAGTTTTTACTGGGAATTATGTTTTTGAAGTTTGACTGTGACTTGTAAAAGTAGAAAAACATGTTTTTTATTTCCTGCTTTGTTCCTTTAATAATGGTTTTGCTGCAACAACCCTACATAGTGTGGTGTTTGCTGTAGTGTATGCTGGCAAAGGTTAGCTTAGCATTACTCAGATTGACCCATCGACTCCTTAGTTGGTTTAGGCACAAACAATGCCTGGGTAAGTTAGGGGAACATAATGTCGTAGGTTAAAATAATAACTCACTTTTAATTTTTTGTTTACACAATCAACTCTACCACCACGTTTCTATAACGTCAGCTGACTTCCTCCAAGCTGAAAAGCTGCTGCAGCTGCTCGGAGCGCTTAATATTTTGCTGAATGAGTCAAAACCCGCCAGCTATTTCTTCCCATTTTGAATTATAGTCCCTCTCAAATGTTTCTTTGAGGGCTCCACAGGGACCGACACCCAGAGCAGTTTTTTGGGGTTTAGTGCCTTGCTCAAGGGCACTTCTGCAGAACTCAGGAAGTGAACTGACACCTCTCCATCAACTAGACCATATTCCATTCTGGTTCTGTATGGGGACTTGAACCAGCGACCCCGCTTCCCAACCCAACTCCCTGCAGGCTGATCTTATGCTGGAGCACAGTAGTGTGGGAGGAGAGGGGGAGAAAGAGGAGGAAAACTAATTTCTGTAGCCCACGTTTCCACTTCTGTGGCATTCTTATGACTTCCCACGTCGGGCCGGTCTAAACTTTAGAATGTGGAGGATACTTGTGTCCTAGTTGGGTGTGTCAACATGAGCTCACAAGAGTTGTGACATTTCATTAAATGAAAAGTATTATTTCTATCCACTGATCAGTCATGTGCTTTGATAATAACCAGAGATACTAAATGCACAAATAACCTGAGGATGAGGTTCTTCAGCATGCAACCCCATGTCTAATTAATGACCTTTTCCTCGGAAACCAGAAGTGACCTTTGATACTAACATGATGAAGGCATGACCACATGTTAAACACAGCTGAATGTAGAAGAGAAAAGTTATTCAAGATAGTTCTGTAGTGAGGGAGTTTCATTGAACTTTGCCGCATCCACAAAAAAAGAGGCAAAATATTGAGAACAAATACCAAGTCATAAAAAAAATCAGTTAATTTGTGTTTGAAGCATCTTCATCAGGATGATAAGTTGTTTTTTTGAATACATTTTAATTGATTTTTTTTTAGAAATATTTCACAGTAATTGGGACAAACACTTTCTTCTTTTTTTGTTTTTTTAACATAAGTTGACCAGTAAACATTCTCAATGTGTTAACAAGGGTCTCAGAATCTTTATAGATGTTTTCGCTTTTATTTTATGGCTTCCTGTTCTCCATTAACAGTTATAGGCTTAGGCAAGTAACATCATCATCATCAAAATAATGGACTTCTATGCAGCTGCTACTTGCAGGACTTGCTACAATAGCAAGAATCACATTTCTAGAAACTCACTCATGGTCTGATCCAGAGGTTGACTGAGTCTCGGGCGTATTGGATCAAGCAGACAGATGAAAAAACTGACCAAACAAAGGGCTTCTCTGGTGGAACACTGCAAGCGCTGGCAGTCAATAGTGTTATTTGATGTAGATTCCTGAGAGAATGAACTAACCCGCAGTCTGACTGAAGGTTGGCCCTGGATACAAACCACTGCCTCCCCCCCCTTCCCTCTCTTTGGACAAAGACAATACATCTTGTGGCCTTGTGAAACAGGTGCTGGCAATTTAGCCCCAACCAGCCAGACGCAACCTTCTGATTGGAGTGGAGCCGGATCAGATTGTTCCCTTCCAATTGAGCCACAACCAGCTGACATTTTCACAGTATTTAATAAAAGCCACTCTTGATTAGCGAGGCCTAACCACAATCTTTTTATTTATTCTCGGCAGTAGAAAAGCATTAATTCAGAGTAATTAATGAACAAGTGGTGGAGGGGGCTGAGAACAGCTGCCTCCTCTGGGAGGCTGGAGGAAGGGACTCTTTCCTTTGCCCTGATTAGATGCACTCCATTTCCAAGCTCCCCATGACACTTTTACTGTCTAATGATAGCTGCTGCTGTTGAGCTGTACCTGGGTTTCATATTTGGCGACATACTGGAAAGAGGCAGTGCTGTTTTGGGCTTTGTGATTTCTGCAGCTGTGTAACATAATTGTGTTTCTTTGGGAACAATATAACGCCTATGTGTCCCGGCTCTCTGCTTTCTCATTGAACAGACAGTGAATCAAATAAGTCATCTTGTTTTAATAATGTCTGCACATATACTACACCCACGTAGGTCGTCTCTGCAACAGATTATGATGGCCCCATTTTGGAAATTCATTGTAAAGTGATGACCTCTTTATGTGGTGCAAAAGCCAAATATTATGGTATACTGAAAAATAATCCATTAAGTCCAATTTGTGTGGTGATGGGGGTTGGTTATTGATTCAAAGAAGACTTTAACCAAGGAAAAGGAGTCCCATGTGAAACTATAACAGTCAGCGTTGGGAAGTAGTTTATGTTGTGTTGTACATACAAAAATCCTCAGAGCCGTTAAGATGTCCATGTTTTCACCGTTTAACATCTAACCAGTTTGTTGATTGTTTGGTTTGTGATGTAATAGGTCAAATGGAAGAAGGTTCAAAAATGACAAGCTGAAAGGGGGCTTATTACCACCTACTGTGAAGTCAGACACACTTCTGTCAATACATTAATTCTCCCACAGTGCTTGTATACAAGGACAAGGAAAGTAGTCCAATTAAATGGCCTAATCGAACTGCAACTGTAGCTCGACTTGACTGTGCATGTAAACGTACTGATTAATTCTGTTTCAAATCAGCACACTTAGCAATGATCCATTAATGGAAAATCAAACACCTAAAAGCTCATGGCGTGATCTGTCCTGCAGCTTCAGTGTTAAAAGTAAAATTCACAACAACTGATTAGAATCAAACTGAGATGAAAGTGTTAAAATCAAACAGAGCCCATTTTCCAAACATGATTTCATGCAGCAGCGACAGCAGACGTGTTATGAGTCCATTTGGAGTCGTTCAATTTGCCATCCATCTTCTAATGTGCCCATTTCTGCACTGCAGTTTTTTTTCTTATTTAGTTCAGAGTCATTTTGTTGTCTTCCTCCAGCCCTTCCCGTCTCATATCCTCTGTCTTTGGCTGTCACTCGATTTTAGTCAGACGGATAAGCTGATCTCTTTTATCCACACTTGATCTTTTTCTCTTTTATCACCACGTCTTGATTTTTTTTTCTCCCCTGACATCCTTCTTCCTTCCAGTTGGCTGGCCATAGAGCTCTGCTTTATGAAAACAGTTTAAACTTGAAAGGCAGGAGCGAGGTGGTGCAGGGAGGGCTGGGGAAAGGGGGGGGCTCGGCAAGCCCATAGGTCAGACTTTCTTTTCGCATCTTGTCTGTCAATGTGAAAGCAAGGCATCTCCGCTTGGCATCCTATTAGCGCCTAATTGTCTGTGTGCCTCTTACTACTGGCTGAAGACCTGGGCTTAAATTTAGCCCTGCTTACTTGCCAAAAAGTAAGTTTATCCTCCCACAAGGAAGTGCTGGTGGATGTGGTGTAAAGCCAGAGGAAATTGTTTTCTCTTTCCTTCCTTCCTTCCTTCCTGAGACAGATTGAAGTCAAACTTTCATTGCTGACATCGACCTAATTTTTTACTGTGGAGATGCAACATGACCATTTATACCTTATTTATCTGAAACTTTTTGGGACTGAATATAATATTTCTTTACACACGTAAGACAGAAAGTATTTCACTTAATTTATTCCTTTTTAAACAAAACACTAATATAAGCAAATGTTAAAAATCCCCAAAACAAAGTGAACAAAAAAAATCTTGTAACAAACTTTCTCTATAACTATAGTCACATAAACGTCCACCACAGTAGACATCACTGGTGGGGTACCCCAAGGCTCAATTCTTGGTCTCCTCCTCTTCTCCCAACACATGCTCCCTCTGGGCAATATAATCTGTCAATACAATGTCTTGTTCCACAGTTATGCCGATGATACACAGTTCTATCTACATTTAAAACACAACCATTGCAACTGCTTTAACACCCTCAGAAACTGTGTAAATGCCATGAAAAGCTGGATGTCTAATGGGACTTTCTTCAGCTAAAAGACAATCGTAGTTTTTGGGGCAGCAGAAAGCCAGAAACAAAGTATTAGAACACCTTGGTGATTTGTCTCCTAATATGGTGCCAGCAGAAAGCAAGTTGAGTGTAATTTTTGACAGAAAAATGACTTTTGACCAGCAGGTGTTGTGAAGTCGCTTGTTTTATGTATTTCGACTGTAGATGACTGTAAGTCTTTGTACACCCATGTCAGCAAAATCTATATCGAAGATCTCCAGCTTCTCCAAAATTCAGCAGTAACAATTTTAACTGGCACCGAACATAGAGACCATATCACTCCTATTTTAGATCACCTGAACTCTCTACCTGTACATTTTAGAATTGATTAAAGATTTTACTGATTGCCTTTAAGATCCTCCTTTTACTGACCTGCAGCCTAAGATCCTCTGGCAAGGCCCTTTTAGTTGTTCAAGAGTTTAGTTGGACAATAGGTGGCTATGCTTTCTCTGTTAGGGTGCTTGTACTGTGGAACAGTCTGCTAGAAGAAATGAGGCCGGCACAATCAGTTCAATCTTTTAACTCTCTCTCTATAACACACTTTTATGAGCAGGCCTTTATGTGAATCATTTTGTGATGTCCTTTTAATCGAATATTTTAACAAATTCCTGTTTCTATTTTTGGCTGTTGACGTGACTTACTTATAATCTCCTTCACGCTCTTTTGTGCTTCTTATCGTGAATAACTGTTGTATGTTAATGAACTTCACCTCAGAAAATGGCTTCAGACTCCAGTTTCTGAGGCACATATCTCCTAAAAAAATCTGTCTTTGCACCACCCAAATGAAACACATTTAACAAGTGCACATGTTCTTTTTTCGAAGGGGTACATTTTGATTATCTCTGAACTTAGTAATGACATTCTCTGTGTCATCAAACAGGCGATAATCATCTAAACTTTTTATCAGAAATAAGTGGGAGTGGGAGTGTTTATTTCCCTTCACCGTCTAACTGTCCCTGTGTGAACCATCACAGAAAATCAAACTGAACAATCTTATTACCCATAATTGGTAAAAATGATTTCTGAAAACTCAGACTGACACCAGTGAACCTGTGCGTTGACAAAACTTCACAGAGGTACCTGGTGATTTAGCTCTTTTACCATCATAACACTCGGAAATACAAGACTGTAGGAGGAGCAGCAGGTCCAATTTTTACACGAGACTCTCCATAATCACTCAACACTATTTGGGTGACATTACAATGATTAGTATTTGTAGAGACACGTGTAGCCGCGGAATGTGAGAGTTTTAGATATTACATTTCACCGTATGCCGACGATTAGATTGTATGCATGATCAAGCTCTGATGGTGTCACGTCGGAAACGGACAGCATATTTTATTCAACCTTCTGTTCTAATTTGTTTGAATGTATGAATAATGAGGAGAGCAGAGCGGCTGTCTGTTGAACCTTGTATTTATGGGCCCAATGCATTAGAAAGTGCAATCCCTGAATGATAGAGAAAGCCATTAAAGTAGTAATAAAATTGCAAATGTCTTCCTTCTCTGTTTTGTTGCCTTTCAATATGGGCAGCCGAACACGTTGCTCTCACCAACTGTGTGCGAGCCTCTGGCGAACACATACATACCAATATGATACAGAACACATTTCCCAATCCAATTCCTCCCCGCTGCGTCGCTGAAACACTTGGTGAGATCCATCTTTTTCAATTACGCCGAGAGAGGACACGCATTCCTTTAAGCCTGGAGGGAGAGGGAGGTTTTAAGGACAGGTCTCATCCCCAGATCTCAGGCTGCATTAAAATGTATTGGTGCCATTGGATATTGAAGGAGAATCTGCCGGATTAATCGGTGAGAGGCTTGCTGAGGAAATCGTCGTCAAGGGACATACACTTACTTACAGGAAAGACTTGCTATGATAACAGATTAAAAACCATCAGCAACACGGCAGTGCGTCTTTAATTTGCAGGTTTGTCTGTGATGGTCTAAAGAAGTATTTGTAACAGGATGGTTGTCATTCAGGTCAAGTTTTTAACATGAATACGTTTTGAATGCCATAACTTTTAAGGCTGATATCGTTGGTATTCATTACACAATGTTGAATTCAGTAGAAAAATCTGAGATGAACACATCCACAGCAGAGCTATTTTTACTCACCTCATGCTCATGCTGTAACATGCACAGCCCATTTCTCACCATCTTCACAACCACATACATACATATACCTTTTTTATTTGTGATTATTAGAAAATGTAGTTCAGAAACGATCGCCAATCCAATCTAACTACGACACATTTAACGAGATTTACAGTTTTTAGAGTTGGGAATCTGGTTGTTGGTGAATGGAAACTGTTAGTGTGGGGTGTGCTGTTTGGAGGATTTTGCTTTCAAACACACAATAGGTTAAAAAAAAAAACATACACTAAGTTTTTTATATTATTTGTGTATGCTAGTCTTTAGGGAATTGAGCACTGTGCAATGCAAAATGTATATTTTCATTGTTAACAAAGGAGTGATGGCAAAGCTGTGTAAGTGAAACCAAAGTTGATGTCAGAGACTCTGTAATTATCTTGACACTGTAGGAAGAGAGAAAGGAAAAAAATATAATAAGACTGAAACGCCTAAAGGTGTAAGCAAAGATTCACAAGGCACCCACTAATGGTGTCGTCCAGCGTCAGTGTGAGGGGAACCGGAGCTGTGCTGCTAAAGGTTACAGGAGCAGACTGTGCCCCCAGCCAGGCCCCCCTCACAGCGCACTATAATCAGTTCAGTGTGTGATCACTGTGTTTGGTGTGTGATCACTCAAAAACCCTATTGTGAATGGGGATTGGAAACACCAGGACACTTATGAGTAATGGACAGAGAGGGGTCCCTGTTCCCTAACCCGCCTTCTCCATCATACACTGCCCTGCAGACAAGGTGCGGGGGGGGGATGGGTGAGCAGCACCAGCGGGTGGTGAGGTGGTTGAAGCGTTTGATGTTCGCCGCACCTTACCCATGATTCACAGCTGGTCATTTGTTTTGCTTTATGTAGCGCGGCGTGAGCACTGCAGCCGCCTTTCTGATCACCTTAAACATGCACGGGGGGGTTGTGTGTGTGAAACCACGCAGGCAAACAAACAAGTCACCTCCTCAGCTCCTAATCAGGGAGCCAGGCAGCATCCATCCTCCTCCTCTTCCTTTTTTTTTAGTCCTCACTCCCCTAACCGACCAGAAGAAGGGAATTACATTTCCCCTGGGTGGACCGGCGCTGGGAAACAAGCCCCCACTGGCCTCGTGTTAGAGGGGGAAGATGAAGATAGCCTGTGGGGTAGATTGAAAAAGTGACAAAATCTTCCCCAAATCAGAAAGGTGACCTAACCCAGATTGTTTGGCAGATTAAAAGTCTAAATTTGTGATACTTTTCATTTGTCAGACTACGGTGATTGATTTGTGCTCTAAACCCCTTTTAAGTGCAATGGCATCACGGCCGTCACAGGGGGCTGTGTCTCCCCCAATGACATTAAGAACACAGAGACAGAGCTATAGAGACTCTCTTACACCTCTATATTCACACTACATCTGTTCTTATATCGATCGTTGGAAGGATTACTGTAGTTATTTATGAATGTACAGAATGTATGGAGTCATGAACATAAGCCCTTTATCAAGGTAAAGTTTAATTTCTAGCATCTCAAATTTTAAGACACAGTTTTGAAAAAAAGTTCAAATATATGTTCAATATTTAGATTTTGGACAAATTGTTAAAGCAATGATTTTTGAAGCATTTTGTGGATTTTCTCTTTGTCATAGTTTTTGCTCATATCAGTTGCTTTTGGTGGTTTTGGCTGTATTTATCTTACTTGCAAGTTAAAGAAAAACTGCATTTGTTCTACAAGCACTACATTTATAAATCACAAGATAATAGATTCCTTTGTTGGATGCAACAATTCTTCATGAATCCTCACTGTCGATTATTAAGTTGCAAATTGTCTGCACAGTTCCTCTGTTTGAAGTTCGGCTGTTAAAAAAACTCACATGCAAAAACTCAAATCTCAGTGCGTGCAATTGTGGAAATTTCCCGTCTAGAAATATGACATTACACTTAAAATTAACTACCAGATAAACATCTAATTTCAAGGTGTAAGAAGAAGAAAAAAATAAGGCCCCAATTGCTTGTTACAAGGAACAATGAGGCAAGCTAATTAACTGAAGTGTCTTAAAATAGACTGTACACTGCAAAAACTCCAATCTTACCAAGTTTACTTCTCTAATTTCTTGTAAAAAAATACACTTATTACAAGCAACCTTCACCTGACAAGTCCAGAGAAGCATCGTATTTTAAGATATAACATGCAAAAAAAGGCCCTAATTACTTTTTAGAAAGTTCTCTCCATTGTTTTGAATTTGGACTGCAGTACCCATTTTAAACACTAGGTGTCAGAGTTACATACTGCTCCTTTAAAATTTGTATCTAGACTTGTTAAGTGAATGTATAATTAAATATTTTTGAGTAGAAAAAATCCACTTGTCAAAACTTGTGTTTTTGCAGTGTAATGACTACTCCACATATAGAGAACTAATTTCAAGCCACCACAAGTCACATTAGCCTGGAACGTTAGCAGTAATTTTAACGTTTAACAGCAATTGAGGCCTTATTTTGTTGTTGTTTGTGTCTTTAAAGGCTTTATATGTGATCTTTCACACTTAAATATAATTGAAATCAAGTATATCCTCTGAAAATCTGAAATTCTATCCCAATTAGATGTGCATAAACACACATCAAACATGCATGAGTAATGTCTACTATTTTTTTTCCATACTGTAGTGCTGCACGCTAAACCAAGAAACCAAGTCATGACTTCTAGATGAGTTAAGACTAATAACTATAGGACTAAAGCCGGGTACAGACTGTATGACTTTAGGCCGCCGTGGTTAAAGGCTTAATATGCGATTTTTCACACTTAAATGTAGAAATCCAGTATATCCTCTGAAAATAACTCTGTGAGTCATGACTGTCTACAATGGGTGTAACACCCGAGTCCCACTGTCTGTGATGTTTTCCGAGTTTTCCGAGTCCTATCTTCACTTTGTTTACATCGCCCGGACGGCCGGCTGACTCCTCCCCTTGTGTATAAAAGTTGTTTAATTGATGGACTAGAGAAAAGAAGAATAACATACTGTACTCACTGCTTAACTGTGTTTCTAGATCACGCTCATTTCAGGTAAATTTACATGCAGTGTGAAGATACGAGCATAATAAAGATCGCTAGCATTAGCATGCTAGCACAACAATGCAGCGCAAGTTGTTTTGGTTTCAGGCTGGTGCTCAAGGGCGACATCTGCTGGATAAAGAAATTGCATATGAAGCCTTTAAATAAGATGTTTACTGGACTTGTCAGCTAAATGTTTCTAATTTTTGGTTGAATTAGTTTTTTTATTTCACTAGAAATGAGACAAATACACCTGCTAAGATTGGTGTTTTTGTTGTGAGGATTCATTGTTATTAGTACTAGCTTGTAAGGTGCCTGCATTTGTAAAGAACTAGTTTTAAGCATAACCTTACGTTGGAGTACAACCCTTGACATACCTCTTTATCAACACATTTATCTAAATTGTGTTATTGCACGAAACCTTGTGTGGAGGCTCCATAAAGAGTGGTTTAAATAGGCACTGGATGCCTCTTGCCCGATTCTGACCCCGTGAAGGTCACCGTCGGTCTTTGTAGTAAAACTTTATGGGATGAAAGAATCCCCAACCGAGCGGAGACCTTGGTCTGTAATTGCTTGATACCCTTTCTGCTTAACACCAGAGAAAGGGGAGAGCGTGACCGGGCGCTCCGACTGCCGGAGACTCTCAATCTGCGAGTATCACAGATGAGATCGAGTGACATGGACCTGAATATTCCGGGTGATTTGGTTTGGACGCGGGCGATCGGGCCTCATCCTCCATTGTTTTGTTTGTATTGCCACAGATGGGATAAGAGTGACGAGATGGGGGCCTTTTGTTGTCTCTGTGCTCATCGCCGCTCTGTTCTTTATGATCCCCGATGTCCCCCATCTATTCGACACAGAACCGCCGATTGTCTGCGCAAACAAACCCCCCATCCCGAGCGATCACTTTCATTGAACCACAGACACTGTATGAAAATATGTTCTCTCGTATTCAGGCGTGCGAAAGGGCAGCCGTCAACAATACCTTTGCCTTTTTGCAATTCATCAAAAGACAACACAGGGAAAAAATACAGGACAGTTGCCAAGGACTTCACACTTTTTTTTTCCCTTTTATTGTGGCTTTTTTGTGTCCTCTTCATAAAGAATAACAATGGCTCATTGTCTCTGGTCCCTCGCTGGGAGAGCCAGGCAGGGACTATCAGAGGAAGAGTAATAGGACGTGCAGGTTGGGGCATATGCTAGCGCAGACATGGCCCCTAAACTTCCTCTCCATCATTCTCTCCATTTACCCACCGCTGAGGCACATCTGGGTCCAGGTGGCATCCAAACATGTTGTCAGCATGTTGTGGTAACTGCCTTAATGGCTCGAGTCATTCTAACTGACACGGTGGGGAAACAGACATGGCAGAGTCTCACTCGGCCCCCTTTATCTTGTATTTACCCACCACTGTTTCCATTGATAACAAAAGAGCCTCACACCTCCGCGGTGCGCAGAAAAGCCTGACACTGACGGTCAGGTTGGAGTCCTCTGGGGTTTTTCATGAAATAGATCAGATAGAACAGATTAGGGATGTGATCGAGCCAGCTCCATGTGCCGGCTCTTTTATGAGAATGATGGGAGCCGGCTTCTGCTTTTTTTTGTTGTTATTTAACGGGATGATCTTTTCTTTTTTACCGCTTTTTACCACAGGCACACTTTGCTCTCTGTGGGATAACACAAATGTTTTACACCAGACATCATGTGAAATAGTGTTATACTGGGAATTACACAGTCTAGTGTGATCGTATCATGGGTGAAAACAATGCTAAATGTGGCTGATTTGATAAAAGTTTACCAAATGAAGAGCTGTTTTGGAGCTCTGAGAATCTCGTTATGTCCTGAGTCTGCTTCAGACATTGTTGAATAACTCCATTTGGAAAAAAAAAATCAAAATGATGTGATTACTATTATTAATACAGACTTTATAGTCCTCCAAGCAGAATGCCAGGGTCTGAAACCTGTGGCCCTTTCCTCCCTTAGCTTAGTTAGCTTTCATATGTAAGTACATCCACATTTTATGGCCACATTGAAAGACGGTACAACCGTTTGGTCCTCTGTAGTTCCGAGATAACAACAGAAATAATTCCCACAATGCTTTTCAGGACAGTCAGGAAGGCCAGTACAGTCTTAGTCACGCTGTTCTAACCTGCGTGATGCTTTCAGCAGCTGTATTTGTTTAGAATTTACCAGCTCAGCCATAAAGTTGAGTTTAGTCACCGCACGCTGCAGGATTTATGCACTGTCCACACACACACATTTCTGCTCGGTAAGCGTGTGTGTGTTTGTGTGTGTGAGTCACTCCCTAATAAACCTTTTGTTTTATCAACACACACACACACATGCGACTCCATACCTAAAATGTTTAAAATAAGGGATAAAAGTTAGCCGTGGATGAATCCTAATGAGCTCAACTCCCAAGATGAGCTTGAGGATTTTTAATTGACAGCACAGTCAGCTTGTTGCCCACACACACACACACACACATACACACACACACACACACACACACACACTCACGCACATCAAATAAATTGGCCCTCGCCTCCGCTGAGCTTCGAGTGTTGCATACGAGCTTCCAGGTAGATCCTTAAATCGGAGTCTTTTCTAATAAAACTTAAGAGATTTGTCCTTGTTTGTGATGACTTGCCGAGACACGGTGACCCAGTGGAGTTAAGGATATTATCTGGACAGACCGGGGTGGATGGGGGGGGGGGGGCTGTGAACCACCATAAGTTCTACTGAGACGTGCACTTATGTTTAATTAACGCAGAGTTCAAGAACTGCTGGCTTCATCCGTTACAGAGACGGGCAGACGGAAGCTGCTTTAATTGGGGATGAGGGAGGTAAAAAAAAAAAAAGAAGAAGCAGAAAAAAAAAACAATTGAGCTGAGAAGGTGGGTCATGCGTTAAGGTCAATATTTTTTTATTTTTTTTCATAGAAACCTCGGATCCTCTCTCTCCCGTGCAGCATGATTAACTTTGTCACAGCTTCATTTTCTGTTTATCGCGCGCTGAGATAATGAGTTTAGAGTCGGAGCTATAATTCATAGATTCTTCACTTCCGCCTCAGCTGAAAAAGAAGTAACTTTTACAATTTGCTAGCGTTGGAAATGAGTCAGTGATGCGGACGCTGATGTGACCCGAGGACGGACGAGGTGACTCAGGTAATCAGGGGAGCTGTTGTATGAATGTATTAAACTGTGTCAGATTCATTCTTAGAATTACAGATTCAGTCTACATAGACACTGATTCACGCAGACAACTGTTACACATAGATCCTTACTAAGATGAATGTACGAGCCTTAACGTATTGGTGACAATTTGACTGAACTCATGTTGGTGTGCATTAGTCTCTAAATCAGTTTTTAGCACTTCACTTTTAGTCAATCACTTTTCCACTCCCTTGTAAAGAATTTTAAACCAGAGGGTGACTCTTTTTTCTGGAGTCCCGCAGGGCATGGGACGGGGATGGATTTCATTACTAATCATGGTTTTGGAACAGGACAGGAAAAAAATGTCAACAGGAGCAGACAGGCTGAGAAATCATGATAGGCCTACATGTTTAAAGGCTTTTGGAAAAGAAGAATAACCTACTCACTGTTTGTTTGGATGTCATGTAAGTGTCTTTAGATCTCGGGCATTCTGTGTCAATTTATGTGCAAAATGAAGCTAAAGGCTAACTAAAGTGTGCGAGCATTAGCCTGCTAACATAAAAATGCAGGTCACGGGCAATTGCAGCTCGAGCAAAGGTACATTTTATCCGTCGCTTGTGCTTGATGGTGCTTAATTGTGGTGCGTTCTAATTCATAACTCCTTCATGTGAATACGAGTGGATAGAGGTGTGGCCAAACATCAGTTTGTTTTGGTTTAATGCGGATGCTCAAGGGCGACATCTACTGGATCAAAAAGTCACACATTCCTCCTTTAAAAGTCTTTTTTTTTTGTTCTACTGAATCAAAAAGCACATGGCCAAATTGAGTCTTTACTATTAACACCTTGTTTAAAATGTCACTAAGATGTTTGTACTCTCTGAAAGATGCATCAGCGAGTTTAAATTTCAGTCTTCTTTTCAGGAAAACGTTCAAAAGATTAGTATTCAGCTGTATGCTGAGCGTCAGTTGGGGAGGAAATGTAAAACTATAGCCTGAAATGAAAAGAAAGGTCAGACCTTGTTGCAAGGATTTTTGGTCCAAATGTATGTTACTGAAGAATTGGAGATTAAGTGAAGACGTGAGGCCCCTGCACAGCCCTTGTTTTAACTTGTCATCTCTGATTTACTCGTGCAGATGGAATATTAAGTATGTTCTTTTAAACACAAGAGGGAGTTAAAGAAAAAAAAAGGAAACAGGGTAGAGAAAGGGAATTAATCCGCTTGGCTTTATTTTGATAATGTTTTAGAGCTACGCCTGCCCAAATCCATCGGCAGAGCTGCTCTACTTTCTCTTCCACAGACAAGCCAATTCTTAATCCCAATTCATCTAATTGTACCTCAGAGTGCTAATAAATATTGTTATGAATTATTCAGGCTCTGAGTGGGCTGATGACACAGAAACGGGTGCAGTGAGCGGAATTCAAAGCACTCCAAATTGGAAATGGGAAAGTGCACTAAATTCTCTCCGACTCTGAATTAATGAAAGTTACATGTAAAAATGAATAGTGCAGGGACCTTCTCCACATGATTATTCTTCTAATGGGGATGTTAGTATAACTGTCCAAAGGCAAAACAGTGTAAAATACAAGCTGGTATAAAAGGTAAGTGGCATTAAACGTTAAATATTGTCAGAGAAGATAAACACCCCGGTATTAATGTGCCTATTACACATGAAAGTTTTTGCACTCGGGTCACTAAATGGCGTCGCCTGATCCCAGTGTGATGCCCGGCTTTCTATGTCGCAGAAAAAAACGATGCGATAATCTATTCACGCCACACCTGACAGTCATTGAAACGTCATTTAAGTGCTGCTTTCAATGCATTCATCTCTTAATTTGCCCACCCAGATACTGTATGTTTTCAAATGTCAGCCATGTTCCACACAGCTGGGGGTTTTTACAACTCGCTTCATGGCTGCGGGTCCCCAGGGGGCAACCGGGGATTAGGCTCCGTGGCTGCATTGTGCCGAGGCCTGTCTCGTCGTGGTGCTGTTCCACTACTGAGCTCCACTAATGGCCACAGCTCAGACCGGGCCTCATTAAGACAAACTGACACCAGGAAACTGGGGCTTGCGGTAGGCGTGATTAGATTAAAAGTTCAGACAAGCCTTTGGTCTGTGTAATTTGCGGGGCTCCGGTGATACACAAATAAACAAAATGCAAGAGCACTTTAGAAACAGCCCCCTTAATTAGCTCATTGGGACTTGGGTAAGCAATATCAACACCGTGGCCTTGGGCTGTGGAAGTAGCAGCTAAAATAAGGGGGTGGGGGGGGGTAGGGGGTTAGTGGGGGATAGAGCTGAAGGGAAATGAGGGACAGGAAAATTATTCACTGTAGAGTCATGTTTGTATGAGTGTTAGTTTTCGCCGGCGGAAGCTGGCGGGAGGTCATTGGAAGCAGCAGCGCAGGTCCAAGCTGCTGATTTGGGGCTGGAATTAAAATGTTCCACAGCTGTTTGGCTGGTCTCCGTACCTTGACTAATGAGTTGTGGAACAGGCTGATACGGCGCCAGTCGGTGACATCCTCACTCCGACCAGTCAACTGTTTCAAAGTGTTTTCTGACTAAAATACCACCTGCCCCACTCAGCTGTTGCGACAAACAGCTGCCTCTCTAACATGTGGACTGCGGTGTGCTGCATGCTAACGGGACTTTTCATCAGACAACTAGCACAATTAACCCTGCAAACACAGGCATACTCTTGCTATGACTTGCTATGTTCTGTATGCATGCTAATAGATCTACAGGAACGAAGAATGTAGTCACCATTGCAAAGGGCTGTTGTTACTATTGTTCCTGATTGTGGTGTGTCATAGAATTTATAGACACACTGATATGTATAATTGAGGATGAGAGCCACATTTGACTTTTGTTGAATCTCAAAATCCTGTCTTAAACAAAAGGCTTTTGTATTGATATACATTTTAGCATCAAAAGGAGCCAGTTGAGGTGATTTTGCCTACTGGACGCCTCCCTTTAGAGGTTTTCCAGGCACCCCCAACTGGGAGGAGACCCTGGGGCAGACCCAGAATATGCTGGGGGGATTATATATCCCGTCTAGCCTGGGAATACGACAGAATCCCCCAGGAGGGGCTGGAAAATGTTGCTGGTGAGAGGGAAGTCTGGGTTGACTTAACTGCGCCTGCTGCCACCACGGCCCGACCTCGGATAAGATGCGGAAAATGGATAGATGGATGGATATTTTTGTTGTTGAAAACCTGCTTATGGCACAAAGATCATTCCATTCCAGCTGCATGGGGGTGCTCAATGCAGAGTTGTAGTCAAGACCACACTAACCGAGACCAAGACATACCCAGGCAAAAAGGTCAGAGTGCAGCCACAATTTTGATGTATCAAAGGAAGCAAAGGAAATAATTCATACAAATGGTTCTCTTATGTAACTTAAAGCCTCCTCAGGTAAGCTACCGAAGTGTCTCCCTGTAGTCACAATGATGGAAAAGAAACGATCAGTAACGATTTCCTCTTTCTAAGTATATGACGTAACCTTCAATCTACCAGAAGTTCCAAAATTGAATTCAAAATAAAAGCACATTTGTATCTAGACAGGAAGTAAAGTACCCTAAGGATAAGGCAGTACACATTTCCAAAATAAAAGCATGACAAAAACTGTTTGGAAATCCCAAAAAATTTAATTTCAACTATTGCAATTCAGCGATTAATGGTGATTAAACTGAATTAATGGTGTTCACAATCTAAATCAAATCTTTGACCACAATTAAAAAAAATACTACCCCTCCCTTCAATACAAACATTTCAGCTGGTCTTTTGTGTTTCCTCCTCCTGCCTCCTGGGGATAGCAGCTACCTGAATAATAACTCCATCAAGGTTGGCATGAATATCATTTAGAAATTTGTGAAAATGTTGGAAGAAGCCTCATCATTTCATTCACAATCTTTCATTGAAAAGAACCACACAGCATGCAGGTCTTCTGCAGCCTTTTGGGTGCTGAGGAAGGGCGAGATGAAAAGCCGAACAAATCAAACAAACAAAAGAAGAAAACAACCTTGACTGTCAGGGGGGCGGCCCGGAGAAGTCAAACGCCCGTCCAATTATTTGCGTCTCTTGCCAGGCTTGATTGGACCCCTGTCCAACAGATTGAAGAGATCTTTTGAGCCGCTTGCTGGTCCAAGATTTTTTGATGCCACTTTTCTTTTTTGGTAATTAAAGAGAGTGATCTTTATCAGCAGCTAACAAAAAATATGCACCAAGTCAACCCCCTACCGTCTAAGCTGATGCATTTTCCTGCATAATCTGTACTTCTTTAAACACCTTCGATAAAGTACGGCATATATTTCTTCTTTTGGGAGCACCATCAGTAAACATTATTATAGAAGCTGCATGATAGCTAATCTGATTGATGGATCATGCATGAGTAATGGTGACACATAAGTGATGGATAGTGTTAATATCTCTGAAAACATTTTCCCTCCAAAAAAAAAAAAAGGAGAGAGAGAGCAGCAGGCAGCCGCTCTCTTGCACTTAT
This sequence comes from Labrus bergylta, assembly GCF_963930695.1. Taxonomy (NCBI): domain Eukaryota; kingdom Metazoa; phylum Chordata; class Actinopteri; order Labriformes; family Labridae; genus Labrus; species Labrus bergylta. Next base: position 3,569,184 of record NC_089210.1, on the reverse strand, counting down.
TTCCCATCCACCAGTTAACTTCCATTTATCATCACATTTGTCAAAATATGTGCACTAGATGTATTTTTGCTTCTCTTCTCAGTCTCCCTGGTCGATAAAATGTTTCCCATGTGGTGATTTGCAGGTGATAGGTAATCAGATTTAAGTGATTTTCCAAACCTTTAACATTTGAAAATTGTCATTTCAGACCAGCTGTCAGAGAGAAGAGAAGGGAAGGTGAAGGGAGGCAGTACTGTCAGCCTGTTTGTGTGTATGTGTGTGTGTTGCCATGGCTGCAGTCTATTTAACAAGCCCATGGAAGTTGATGGAGAAAAGTTGGTGCATTTTTAATAAGAGATGTGCTTTTCCTGTTTTCTTATTGACTCAGATGCTGAGGGAACTTTTTTTGGGTCGGAAACAGAGAAAACTGTTTGTTCCTAAAAAAAAGCTCAAATACCTCATCAACGTAACCGATCATGAACTGTATATCAATTTGATGATTGACAGGTGTGCACGATGTAACGGTTTCTCAAGAGGTTTAAAACCCGCCTCAGCTCCAGCTCTCAGCCTGTCATTAGGTTGACTGAAAGTTAGACTGAGACAGGATTTCCAGAGGCTGCTGCCGATGAGCCCCCTGCAGGAACAGATCTCTCCGTTTGTCAAAAGCATCTCCAGTATTTGACCCTGGTCTGGTTGTGAAGATTTTTAGGTCGGGTACAATCAGTTCTATCTGAACCAGTTCGCTTGCCCGCTTCCATTGCTGCAACACCTGCTGGTTTGACCTGATAACTGGTCTCACATCTGGCAAACTGAGGGGTGTCCAAACTGGTGGTGCCTTTACACCGCTTACCTTCTCCGGTCCAAACAAATCCTGAACATTCAGGACCAGAATGCTTAGGAGGACATACTGGCTACTGCATTGTTGTCAGAGAAGCCAGCACTTCAACACAGCATGTTTCCTTAATGTCTGATGATACAGTAAAGGTCATTTATTGATTTAATCCACTAGATATCTTACATATTGCTCCTTTAAGTATAATCCTCTCTTTCATTTCAGTCCCAGTATCACAGCTCTTCTGGTAATTGTGCTGCTGTGGGTTTTGCCAAATCTGTGACAGGCAAAGGTGTTTTTCTTTTTGTCAAAATGAATCAGCTCAAGATTCGATCATAATTATGCAAATTGCCCTTTGACAACAACTTGAAGTCATCTACAGCAGCAAGTCATGCCTTTTTCAAATTACCATGAGAAACAGCAGTTGAGTTGTAGCTCACCAATAAAGCACTCCAAAAATCTGATCGTCATGACAAACAGCTTCTTCCCCAGTCACTAAAGTATAACTTCAATGAGCATTGATTACCACTTTCTACCTCCTCGTACCCACTGTAACAGCAACTGGAGAAAAAAAGCACAGTCCAACCAGAGGCGGAGTATGTAAATACAAGTTTGAACACTAAACCAAGCTGAAAGATTCAGGCTTGTGAGGAAGCAAGAAGGAGCCTCTGCTTTCTTTGAGCCCTTTGTTGTGATGAAGTAGTGTGCAACAGTGCAATGTGAAATTGTGTACTGCACACTTGAATGGAGAGATCAAGTATGCTTGCATCAGAATCTGGTTTCAGACACTTTTCTACTCTGACAAGCCCCGGAAAATGAAAGAAGAAAATCATGATGCTTTGCATGGGAACCCAGAAAAGAACACATTCAGGTCATGGAAACAATTGAAATTTGATCTTACATTTGAAAAACAACATTATATAAAACGTATATATATCATTTTAACCAGCTCAGGGTGCAAAATATTAAAATTTTTGATGATAGTTTGATCCAGTATAAACCAATGTCTATGGGATTGATATGTATTTTAAAGGCAGGGTTGGTAGTTTTTAAAAACTAGCATGATTGTGAAAGTAGCATTCCCTCAGTGCTCCGTCTGCTATTCAATTCATATTTTCAGTTCTTGCCTCAAAACAAAAGAGCTTAACAAAAATCAATAGCTTCTTAACAGGTCAGGATTTTTTTTAAATGACCTGTCCAAACACAAACTCTAAGACCAAAATGTGCCAGAAGCACCGAGTATTGAACTCTGTCAAATCATTTTAAGTACCCACTGGTTATCTTCCCAGTCTGTGATCAGATAAGTCCAAAAGTTTCAGTTTTGTTAGGAAAACGTTTTGAATGATTGATTGTATTTAAGCAGAAGACTCTGAGGCTTTGAGTGCGCCCTAGTCCATTGCTTCACATTGTATTTAACACTGAGATTTTTACATTTGTAATCCTATGAATCAACGATTTATGACCGCATTTTTTAAAATACCAAATATTTGTCAGCGCCCCTCTGCAGTGTCTCACACGGGTGGATAAGTTGGCATCTGTTTCGACCCTGAATACTGTTCCTCAAGGTTTATGTTAGTGTCTGTTTTGAAGTACCATCAAGCTTCTGTTTCAAGTTGTTCCCTAGCAAAGGTTACCTGTAATATCCAGCCAACCTGAGCAAACTTACCTTGGTCTTTTCAATCAATCAATCCATCAATCTTTATTTGTATAGCGCCAATTCCTAACAAATTTAATCTCAAGAGACTTTAAAAAATCAGGTAAAAGACCTTCCTCATTGCTATATTACAGAGACCCAGCGTTAATCCATCATGAACACTTAGCAACTTTTAGCAAAAGTTACAGTGGCAAGAAACAACGTCCTTTCAGGGGTACAGGCAGGCCGTCCACCTACGATCCTGAGCATCCTACGAGACATGAGAGCTCCAGGAGCTCCCAGGAAATGTGTGATTAGTGACTAAGATTTACAGATAAAAAAGTTGACTTCAAACATGTTGGACAGAATGGTTGCTATGGGCTTCAAATACTGTTGCAATTAGGTTAATATCACCACAAGATAGGAGAGTTTTAAACAAAGTATAGCACATTCCTTTTAAAGTAAAAAACTTTATATGAGAACAGTCCAAAAGCACTTTTAAAGTTGTGTACTAAAAGTCAGGTTTTGGTAGTGTACTGAAACCCTGGTATCACATTGGCATGGAAATATTTTTGGAAATGATACCCAGTGTTCCCAAAGTCCAAAGGTTCTAGACAAAGGTTTCATACCCAGTGGGAACAGTTTGTGAGATTTGAAAAAGAGAAAAGTGACAGAAACGTCAGGCCATTTTCTATTCCTTTTAGATTCTTGTCTTCTGGCTTCTGCCACCCACAGTGCTAAATCAAGGGGCCAAGTCGAGCTCACTTCTCGTCTGTGTGTGAGTGTGTGTGTGTGTGTGTGTATGTGTGTGTGTTGAGGGGTGAGGGTCACAGGGAGCTGTGAAGTGCAACAGTCCCATGCCTGTCAGCGAGCCTACACCACACGCCTGGTCCAAAGGCCAACCCTGAGCTGTGGAAAACTCTGCGGTCGCCTCCACACCGCTCTGCTCCCAAAAACATCCACCAAACAAAAACCCAGAGAGCGAGCAAACAGAACCTCAAAGTAATATTATACAACATACACACACTGTGTGTTTGCGCAGGGGCACTCTGTTTACAGTTGACATTACAGTATATACATAGTGTATATATATATATAAAGCACCTGGTAGAAGGTGTAAGCACACACACACACACACACACACACACAAGCACACACTCATCTCAGGAAGTACAGAGTAGGAGGACAAGCCCGCTATCTCATCTCTTCCCCTCTTCCTGTCACTGTGCGGTGGTGTGGCGGATCCAGGCCTTGTGTGTTTGCCACAAAAGGCCTCCTACGTGCCTGGAGGCCAACTCCTACAGGCCGGTTTTTACCCAGCAGGTTTCCTCCCACCAGGATCCCGTCTGAATCATTCAACTCTCACCGAGGCTTTTTCCACATGTGTCAGCCTCTGACAGAGCTAACGCTAACCGCTAACACAGAACGTCATTGTCATTTTTGATTTGTCAAACGTCCCTCATTACTCCTAAGATTGTTTTTCACTGACAGAAAGTAGGCTCAATTTCCCTCGCCCCCCCCTCCCCCTTGATGAACCCCCTTTGCTTTCTGCTTCACATCCTCAAAACCATCTGATGGATTTCTTTTTCTTCCCGCACAATAAAAATCTTGGTAGAAAATGCTCGACAGGCAGGAATGAAATCACTATTTGAGGAATACTTTCATGTGCAGAGCATAATAACCACCATTTGTACCGAGTGGATTTTTTTCTAAAGTGCTAAGATATAAAGCTGCTTCATTATATAATCTTCTCACTGCGTTCCCATCGTGGTATGAGAGTAGTTTTTAGCTGAGTTTTTTTTTGGCTTCTGCCTCTATGATTTAAAAAAAAAAAAAAGAAACTAATGAGAATGTTTCTCAGCCTGGTTCCAGCCTCTGAACATCGTCCACATCTCTAATTTTAACAACATTTAAAAAAGTCTTTATTGTTGTTCTCACCCGTCGTTTTGCACAGCGGACATTATTGAGCTTTTAGAGCGGCTAGAGCAGAAGCATTAATCATAAAAGGAAGAATAGGTCGAAGGTTTGTCTTACTTTGGTTTATTAATGACAATAAAAACAGATTTTTTTTAACATATATTTTCATCCATAGGCCTGTATATAGTAGTTTTTAAATGGTTCTTGTAGTTTATGGATTGTGCTACCTTTGTCTTCCTCGTCCTTGTTTTAAGTGTAGCAGCTTGTTAGCTTAGTTAGCAGGCAGAAAGAACATGAATGAGCTAATTGTTACAGTATCATTCAAGCAGCTAACCTCCAGTGTTTAAAAGGAAGCCAATGTGGTCGTGACCTGCAGTTCATCGAGTGACCATTAGGGGGCTGGCTGCAGAAGCCCCAGGATTCACATACACACCCATTTAACAAATACCCGTTTTTTACAGCAGTTGTCAGTTTGCTTTTGTTGTCGTGATTTGTGAAGAAAACAGAGCAAACTTTTCCATCTAGCATCGATGGAAGGTGATTAGGGCAACTGACATTTTTTTGGGGGGGATTCTGACTCTTTTTTTTTTTAAACTCTGAATTCTAATCTCAGAATTCTGAGATTACAGTCAGAAGTAAAAAATAAAATAAAATCAGAATCCAAATTTTTATTTTTTAGTGGCCCTCATCCTCTTCTGTAAGTCTCCAATATATTAAGATAAAAACACAGAATTACCCTTTACTACTACTCACATCAACTACACAGTTACAAGATATAACCAGTGCAGTCGAATCAACGACTGACTGGTTTAGGAAAAGTTGAGAGAACATCAAATATGAACATGTTGTCAGACTGAATAATGAAGTTAAAACAAAGTGAGATTATCAGGCTGATTATCCCCCCCCCCCCCCCCCTCCCCCCCACCTCTCTATAAGAAACACTGATGATAAGCACAAACTGCAGTGTGCTGTCTCACCCCAGGAGACATTCATTTCACTGAGATGACCTTCAGAGAAGAGCCAGTGACACGACAAGATTAGTATGTTAGAGGATAATGGGTTGTGTGTGTGTGTGTGTGTGTGTGTGTGTGTGTGTGTGTGTGTGTGTGTGTGTGTGTGTGTGTGTGTGTGTGTGTGTGTGTGTGTGTGTGTTTCGGGGGTCAGGGACGTTCCAAGGGGAAGTCATTTTACATCAGTCACTGACCGAGTAAATTTGGTTTGTCATGGAACATGTTTGTAGATACAATCTCTTATTTGTCGTTTTTATTTTGTAGTGCTGTGCGATGATGACAAAGAAAGGGGCAGGATGAGTCATACTTAACCCCAATTTTCCACAAACTCTGTGCGCACCGTGGGCCTTCAGCGCCACGGTTTTGCTCCGTCGGACAGCGCGCACCCTGCCCCCCCACCGGCTGCGTTTCTGGAACGTGAGCGGCTGTACTCACATCACAGGAAACTACGAAGCTCAAGCAGGAATAAAGAGAAAAAAACAGAAAAACTTTACTTTGTCTTTCTGATTATGTTTTTTTTTTTTTTTGTTGGTTTGCTTCCTGTTTTTTTTAAATATGACCGGATGCTTTGTGCACTTCCTTGTCTGATTTCCTGTCGTGCCTGCAGCGCTGTTTGCTCCGGAGATGCTTTTATTTTGAAACGTCCACCATCATGTTTAACTGAGCATCATCCATCTCTGGTCCCCAACAACACCAACCATCAGGACGCATGTTGGAGGCGAGGTGAGGGGAGGCGAGGGCGACTCTGGGATGTCATAATGAGTCTGGACAGAATCAATAAACATCAAGTGTATGATTGATGAAGACCCCGAGCGCTGTGCACTTTGCGATGCACTTACACTTAGAAACAAATTAGCATCTCTTCTTTAACGAAGGAACGTTAAAAAAAAAAATAAGACGCCGTTCTCGAGGGACCGTCGTCTAATTTCTCCGTCACGCTTGATTGGGCTCCTGGTGGCGTCCTAGTAGCCCATTCCAGTCACCATCAACTAACTGCGGTACTCTGGGGCTCCCAGGCAATGACTTAATCAGACCAGATATACATAAATAGCAGGGCAGCCATATGGTTCCAGTGTGACGGCTAGTCCTCATTACATCGGATCTTTAAGGGAACTAGTGAGCGGGATACTTTCAGCGCTCCTCCAGAAGGGTTTAAAACAAATAACAGCTGCACATGAGTGTGTGTGTGCTGGATGGCCTGCTGTATATACACTGTATACATGGTGCAGAAAGCCTCAGGCAATGCAGCGTTTACCATATGCACCGGCCTCTAGGTCAACGCCGAGGATGGATTCACAACATGTAATTTAGTCATACGAACGCTCGGCTTGTCGAGCAGGTTGGTGCGGGAGGGGGGAGAAAAAAAAAATGGATCGGGGTCCGCTGCAGAGTCGGTGGGAGGGGAAATCTATAAATGTTTGCCGTATATTGTGTCAGGAGCGGTGTAATTGTAGCCTATTAAATCAGCGGGGTGTCCTGTGGGCTATAGCTTCTGATGAAACGTTGCGCCCCGCCATCCGCAGCGGGGTCAGCCGGCTGGGGGGGGATCGGCGTGATGATTTAAAAGCCTGAGTCGCTGGTTAATAGTTAATGAGAGTGAGTCGTTTTCTGGAAAGGCTCTTGATGGTTTCCAAGGTCTGTTGGACTCACGGGGCAGCAACGGAGAGGTCTAATCACTTTCTTAAATAAAGATGGCCTTCTCTTTTTATCCCCGATGCGTGCAATAAAAAACAGAAAACAAACACAATAGATCCACCAAACGGGGCTCCCGCGGGCGTGCTTCTTCCTCATTTCGCCTGCCCCCTGCCCCCCTACTTGCCAGATTTACAGCTGTCTCCCCGTCCGCCTCTGCAACTCGCTCCCTCTGAATATTTCCGTCCTGTTGTTCATCACTTTTTCATTTTTCAGGCCGTAATTCAGGATCGCCCAGATGCCTTGACATTCAGCCATTTTGCCGGGGAAATGTAAAGGTTGTTTTTTTTTAAGGGGGCCGGAATAAAAAAATAAAAAAATAAAAACCTGAGGCTTTTGCACGGGCTCTTTTTCATAAAAAGGAAGCTGAGGCCGACATCAGGCTGCATGCACATCGATGACATCATGACGCTCTGATGTGGGACCGGAAAAAAAATAGCGGGATGGGCAACACACAGGCAATCCTCCTGTCATCGTAGAAAATCTTTGTTTCTTAAACTCATGCTGAAACGTGATTTAGATCAAGTCGTTATAAACACAGCATAACTTGTAAGACTTAAATCTGTTATGATTTCGTCCAATGACAGCTGGGATCGGCTCCAGCCCCCTCCCTTGATCCTGAACTGGGAAATGTAGATGATGGATGGGTGGACTATTATGAGCATTGTCAAACTATTTTTGCAGTTCTAAGGGGTTTAAGGGGGCCAGAATAATAAAAAAAAGAAACCTGAGGCTCTTATAACACAGTCGCTTACAAGGGTCCTCTCAATCTATGACTGCAGCAGGGAGGAGTGATAAGTGAGGGAATCAAGGGCACATTAGTCTGCAGAGAGAGAGAGAGAGAGAGAGAGAGAGACGTCCTACAGTAGGAAGCCGTGATTACTACAGGTGTTTGGCTAATGCATAAAGTGGCCATTATCAGAGCACGGCGGGCCACACTTCTTCTTCCCTTTTGGTTCAGAGGTGTTTATTAGCATCCGCACACTCGCTTTCTGCACTGCACTGTACCAATTTAACGCGGCGGAATTGAAACAGAGCAAGGTATTAGTGTTGGCTGCAGGAGCACAGAGATCTGAGCTCTGTTTCTCGTCGTCTCATTACGAGGGGGGGGGGGGGGGGGGGTGTGGTTCATGATGATGTGGATGTGAGCCCTGCAGAGGTGACGATGAATCAGGACTCATTCAGAAAAAAAACAACAAGAAGAGAACAGGGGGAAAGTCAATGTTAGCCTAATGCAATGTGGTCGTGATAATTGCATACAAACCTTCAGTGTTACATTATTAGCCTTTTGGGATGAAGTGATGAGGCCATGAAGGGAATTCTGAATTGAATCAACTGTCCCTCTGGTTGTCCTCTGTCCGTCTTTACATTCTGTGTGAATGTGCACTCATGGCACCATGCAGCCAGCTTCTTCTCTTTTTTTTTGTCTTCTTATGTCTGTACCTTGTTGGCTGTGAGAAAAGACAGAGATTGGGTGAGAGCCGCAGAGAGACTCTCCAGGGTTTAGAGAGAATGCTCATTAAGGCCTCCTATAGCACAGCCAGCTCATTCCTCACAGTCCCAGCGGCCGGCTCCACTACGCTCCGCTTCCTCACCACATCCTCTCTCCCCTCTCTTTATCTGCTCTCCTCTATTTCGGTCTCCTTCTCCCTCTCCCTCTCTCTCTCTCTCTCTCTTTCTGTCTCCTTCCCCCTTGTCTGTGTCTCACCTGCTTCCTTCCGCTCGGCCTTCCACCTGCCATTCGGGCGAGCTCAAACAGCAGATGTTTTTTTTCTTTTTTTTTTCTTTTACATTGAGGTGGAGGTGATGTGATGTAGACTACTTCAGCAAATTAAAACACGGAAAATACCTAAAACTAAATCTATAATAGATAGAAAGAGCCTTCATCGTTTTCACAATAAAGAGGCTGAGGCCGACATCGGGCTGCATGCACGTTGATGACATCATGACGCGGGATGGCAACACACAGGCATCCTCCTGTCATCGTAGAAGATCTTTGTTTCTTGATTCAGATCAAGCCGTAATAAATATAGCATAACTTGTAAGACTTAAACAGCCTTCCATCTGTGATGATTTAGTGAATATGAAGCTTTCTGAAGATGCTCAATGAGATCCTAATAATCTTGTCAGGTTAAATGTGGCTTATGAAAAAGACTTAATGAAATATCTCTGACTAGAAACAAGATAAATACTCTTGCTCAAGATTTGGGATTTTGCTGGGCTTGAGATATGAAGCTCTTGGAAAAACATTCAAAGCGATGACATCATACTAAGGAGTAAAATCCTTGACCTTCCTGCCTGATCACTGAAACTTTTCTGCAAACACGACCACTTTTAAGAGAGCCGCAAAATCCTGGTAAGTTCAGCAACAGACTAGTTATCATGTCTCATTTTTTGTTGTTGCTATACATCACAGCTGAATGTGTTTCTTATTGTATCTTGCTGTACCCAGTTTTTAACTTCATCAGGAGCCCTTCTAGGAACAGGTGTTGCAAATTAGCATCTGCTATGAACAGTATGATACATTGGACTGCTGATTTCCTTTTGTCTATACTGCATCTGTCCCCTATCAAATAAATACTATCATAAGCGGCTGCGCAGTGGTTCAGTCGTTAAGCGCTTGTACCTCACAGGTTCCTGGTTTGAATCCTTGTTGGACAGGTCGGAGCCTCTCTGTTAGCATGCTAGCGAGTTAGCATGTTCTCCCTGTGCATTTACGGGTTCTCTCCGGGGACTCGTTCGGTTAATTGATGACTCTAAAATTGCCCGTTGGTGTGGCTTGGTTGTCTGTCTCAGCCCTGTGATTGACAGGGTGTAACCCCGCCTCTCGTCCAATGACAGCTGGGATTGGCTCCAGCCCCACTGTGACCCTGAACTTGGAAAAAGCGGCGTAGATAATGGATGGATGGATGGACTATTATAAGCATTGTCAAACTATTCTTGCAGTTCTAAGGGGTTAATTATGAAGCGGTGCATGTGAGCGCCGTCCCCTGATATTTGCATTCTTCAGTTTAATTGTGCCAGAAATATTTACCGAGGTGCAGTTCTGCATGTAGGACAACATTAAACAGGAGCTGGTTGTTTCTGATAATTAGGATTTTTAGTTTTTCATGCAAACCTCAGTATGAGCTCAACTTCTCGGCCCTCGTGTGTGTTTGTGCAGCGAGGGCGGAGGTGATGAACAGGTGGAGCCGTCAGCGGGCGAGCCCAGCTGTGAACCTCGGCGAGCGCTCTGCTGTTTTAAAGAGACAGTTTTATATTTAACTCAGCTGTTTTGGAATCGTCTCTCCTCTCCTCTGCCTTTTTTTCTCCCTGACAATTAGGAGCAGAACACTCGTCTTTGTTTCTGCCTCATTTCCTGGTTGGAAGTTAATGAGGTTAGTGTGTTACTGCAGGAATAACTCATAGAGAAGCTTTACAGGATAACGACGCGGGTGTTAAAGCATCTTCTTCTTTCTTTTTTTTTTAATTAACAAACAAATCCCCAAAAGACACCAAAACCAACAGTTTGACTTCATCCTGCTGTGATTTAGTTCTCTCAGCTGCAAAGATGGTTTTGTCTTAAAAAAAAAAAAAAAAACATTGTTGCATATCAAAATACTTCTTAATGCACATATAAAGCTTATTTTATTGTGCATCAACACAACAACTTTTTTTGGGGGGGGAAAGAAACTTCAGACTTTGTGTAGGAATGTAAAATAAAAAAAATACAACTTTTGTCTTTTAATCTTCTCAGGTGTAATATTTGTTCCACTGCATAGTACCTGCAGGCTGCTCTGATGCAGAGGCTTCCATGTTTGGCCAATTTCATCTTTTTCATTTTTTCCCTCCTCCCAGAAAACCTTCATTTCATTGCATAAAAAGTTAAAACACTACTTTGCACATAGGTCGAGTCCTGTGCCAAGCTTTCCTAAGTGACTTTATACACACACACGTGCTCCTGGTGGAATAACCATCAAAAGTTAAATAAAAACTTTGAAAAAAAGGTTACAAATTTGCAAATCATTGCTAAAATGAAAGGCCCCGATCGAGCAGATATGTTCAGCTCTGGCTCTAACCATGAAGGCCATCTCTCTGTTTGTTTAACAATCAAAATAATTAAATCTGTTTCCTCCCTCCTCTTCTGCTGAATCGACACAAAACCATCTTCATACTTCCCTCCACAAATGATCGTCAACCTAAAAATCTAAATCTGAGCACGCCCTAATTTATCTTAAAGTTAAGTTGGTCATTTCCAAACTTTAACACCGCTGCGGCAAACCAGACGACTTTGTGTGTGTGTGTGTGTGTGTGTGTGTGTGTGTGTGGGGTACATTTGCGTGCTGGTGTGTACAGATGAGTGTCAGTGATGTTATCTGTCACGCAGACAGGCGGCCTGCTGTTAGCTTGATTACCGTTGGCCAGCCAAACGCTTGACCCGCGAGCGGTTGAGGCCCCGGCGGTGGCAGCGGTGGGAGCATTATCCACCTCCACCCCTGCCTGTGTATAATGGCCGCGGCGTGTGATCGATGGCCTGTGTACCTGTGGAGCCCAGCAGCTACAAAGCCACACACACACACACACACACACACACACACACACACACACACACACACACACACACACACACACACACACACACACACACACACACACACACACACACACTTACACAAGCAAACGGCTCTCATAAAGGCCAGGAGACACACGGCGCTCCTCAGGAAACACCTCCAAGTCACACCCTGACACATGGATCCATTATACAGGCTTGACTAGATGTATGCTATATTCATCATTGTGTCCAAACTCGCGGCAGCCTCGGCGCGGAGTCGCCTGAATGCAGAGCTGCTCACCAGTCAAACAGATGCTCTGTGCTTTTCCTCTTTGCTTTGAAAGAAAATAAATCTTAGAATACGCTCCACAAAACATCAGTCAGTACGTTAACATGCAGTCAGAGAACTTTATTGTTAGTCGGACTAAATGCAAGTAAACTAGGGCTGTCAGCAAAAAAGCTTTATTATGATGATGATTAAAAAACGGAAAGTAACACTTTTGTTTTTTTGAATAGCATTGATTGACATTAACTCCAGATGTGACGGTGGGGGTGACCTAGTTGTTAGTGCACAGGCTCCATATACGCAGGCTTTTGTCCTCCAGGTGCGCAGCCAGGGTTCAAATCCAACCCGTGGCTCCTTTTCCACATGTCATTCACCAGATTCTCTCTCTCTCTCTCTCTCTCTCTCCCTGGTTTTTCATTCTAGCCACTGTCCTTCCTCTAAATAAAGACATAAAAAGCCCCAAAATACACTGAATTTCAGCGATTAATCTCGATTAAAAAATATAATTTGACAGCCCTGATGTAAACATGTTTGTCTGACTTGAGCGTGAAGTTAAACTTCTAGAAGTTGGACTAACACACGCAGATAATGTGGTCGGCTCCGCAGAGTCTTGTAGCATCAGTGGATGCAGAGAATATCAGAAGTGGCGCTGTGACCTCCCTTCAGGTATCGCCATAAGCTAGAGGTATAACGTGCATCTGATTCAAACCAAGAGTAAAGTGTACCAAACGTAAAAAGTTGTAAATTTGTCCATGTTGTGACATACAGCCGGTTTGCCGCTTGCTACTTAGCTAACTTGTTAGCAAACCCAACTGGAAGAAGGTCCAATGGTGACTTCCTGAAAGGGGGCATATCGCCACCTACTGTTGTGGAGTTGAACCTAATTCTGTCGGTGCTTGTACACTGGGAGAAGGACAGTTAAATGGACTAATCAAGCTGTATAGCTCAACTTAACTGTGCATGCAAACATACTGACTGGGCTACATACAAAAAATGATTTAGCTAAATAAGCTGCAAACACATTTCTCAAGCATTAGCACACTAAAGTGCTCTTAAACCAAATTCTGCACTCATACATTAAAGTCAACTAAAGCTGCTTTATTGAACCTTCTTTTTGTGTTGAGTTTGGCGACCCCTGTGGCTAAATGTGGTACAACTCTTGTCAGTGCGTAACAGTTTTTGGCGGTTGAGGGAGGCGTGTCTTTACCTCACGTTCCTGACACGTCATGAAGAACATGTTTTACAGTGACGTCCACAGCGACCTGTCCTCAGCCTTGTCTCACAGTGTGTTTTCTAAATTAACTTGACATATGATATCCCTGTGTTTGCGGGGAAAAGGACCCGTTTAGGATCTGTTTCAAATTAATGTCATCACTTATTTTCACTGAGCTCAGTCAGCGCTCCATTCGAGCTTCTTTGTAGCTTCTGCTTCTCGTCTCTTTCGCTCGTCCCTCGTCCCCAACTCATCACTCATAGTGAAGCTCTGCAGGGGGAAATTCAAACATAGGCTCTTTTGTATGTGATCCATAAATTGTTTTCTCAGATTTTCATTATATAACAGCAGTGATGGATACCAAACAACACAAAGAAACTGCAAATCTTCTAGTTGAGGTCCTGCTTTGCTTTTGTAGGTCAAATCGAAGAATAGGTCGAATAGAGACTTTTTAATATCCAGTAAAAAACTGCTCTCTATGTTTTTTTTTTTTGCAAATATTAAAGGATGCTTTGACAAAAAATGCTCGGCAAGGATTGCAAAAAGCATTGCTGTTCTATGTAACCATGTTCGAGGAATTCCTTGAATGCCCCAGTTGCTCAAAAGTGAAATTCTTCACTTTTTTTTAAATAGCTATTTTTTTTGCTTTCCTGTTGGCTTTAAAAAATATATATTGTCAAAGGATTACAAAACGAGAATGTTTTCATCAACATGCCTGAATACACTGCCGCGTCAGCTTTGAAATTCTCTGAATGCCGAATTGTCCAAAAAGGCTTTTCACCTCTCTTAACGTTTTGATATTTTGACGGAAGCTTTCAGATAAAGACTCTTCACAAAAAAACTCTCTATTATCAACGCTCTCTTGTTTGCCTGTGCAGGAACATGTTCTGCTGCAGGAGGAAGAAAAAGGCAAGTTTAACACGTTGAAATTAAGTCCTTTAGTTGTTTTCCAGAAGTTGAGGACGCGTTCTTTTTTCTGCAGCTCGTTTTGCTCTGGTTTCAATTTTCCAAAATATGAAAGGAGGCAGCGTTGAGCCTGATCACACACGCCCATAAGAAGGATAGAAAGCTCTGCGTGTGGGACCGTACAGATATATTTCCCATGCACACTCATCGTCCTTCTTCCTGTCCATCTCCTCCATAAACAAAAACCCCCACCTGCTTGATCTTTAAAAAAAAAAAAAAAAAACTCCCCGTTTGTCCTTTGGAGAGCCAAGGTTACCATGTCCATCGCTCCCCCCTCCCGCCGCCGCCGAGATCTGTCAACAAACTTCTGAAGACTCTCTCACTTGGCAAACTTAAAGAGGAGCTGGAGGAGGAGGGGGGCGTTGTCCCAGGAGGTAATCAAGCTCCTTCTCTCTCTCTCTCTTCCCCGCAAACCGGTATCTTTAAACAGAATAGATAAAGGAAGGGGAGCGCGGGTCATGCAGGAGAGCTCAGGTACTCGGCAGGAAAAGTTCAGCGTATTGATGTGCTGCAAAGGGCTGCGGCTTCACAGAGAGAGGAGCCCGTCAGACCCCGGGCTTGGTACCTGCACAGGTAGCCCAAAGGGAGCTCGCTTTAGTGCCCCACAGAAATTGACTTAGCCTCTCTCTTTCTTTTTTTCCTTCTTCTTTCCTGTTTTTTTTCTTCCCCCTACTCTCCTTCTAACTCAAACGAAAAAAATCTCTTTCACTCTTAACTTTTGTGAGAAGAAAAAAAAAAAACCCACATTGGATAAATGACTGTCTTCTTCACTGGAGACTAATGATCCGCTGGTGTCTTTCAGTTTTTTGGCACTGAAAGTGGAGAAGAGCTTTGATGATGGAGGATTGCGGCTGACAGATAAAAGCTGGATGCCCCCCCCCCCCCTCCCTCCCTCCCCTCCCGTCTCTGAGAAGCGCCCCATCTCTCATACTACTTAGTTATGTGCTCCACTGTTATTGCTATGGTAACCCATTGTTATTTTTATTTCATCTTTGCCACAAAAAGTTCAAGCCCAAGGCAGAAAGGAGCGGGGTCTGAAAAACGGAGGCTGCCTCTCTCGCTCTCCCAAGTCTGCATGCCTCCCCTCATCCGGCTTTGTCTGCATCCACCTCCTTTTTTTCTGTCTGGATCCGTTCATCGTATACAGAAAAAACTCTTAAATAACACAATGGCGTGTCATTGAACGACGGCTTTTTTTTCTATAAGTGCTCTTTATGTGCATCTTCGGGACGAGATTAAGGTCTCCTTTGTTGGTCGTCCTTTTCACGTGTCTAGATAAACATTTCCCGTATCACACATCAAACTGTGACAATTTGAAAGGTCACAGTATCGAAGGCTCCACATATATAGAACTCTGCGCTGATCTTTGTATTCATTGCGCTGACTTCTTTACCTTCTCTCTCTCGTCAGTGGAGCTGTTGCTTCTCGCCCAATTCACCCACATTATTAAGTAAATTGCTGTTCTGCGCTATTAAAGGTTAGAAAGGACGTGAACTCCCTGAGAAAATTTGACTGGTTTTCAAGCCCTTTTCTCTCTGCTAACCCCCCCCCACCCACCCACCCACTCCCCCACCTCCACCTCCCCTCACTTTTTTCATCCCGACCCGCAATTTGATTTGACTTGATTTGATTTGAGCCCTGCCACTTTCAGTTTGAATAAGGTAACCAAGAGTTATTTGCCAGGAGAGACAAGGGCCTCACCGGCTGAGGGGGAAGGTTTGATGAATTTTCACGCTGCTTAAAAAAGAAAAATTCTAACTTTGCTTTATTCAAATGTAACGGGGCTGACTACAAAGGCCCGCTGTTTGATGAGGTGTATGAGATGTAAATGTCGAATGGAGCCTCTCCACTTATCTGGCCCCGCCGAGGAAGGTGCCCGGCATCGTAATCATGTGATCTGAATGGATTCAAAGTGTGCTCCTTTTTATGTGAATGAGTGCTGCTCCATTGCTTTGACTGGTGGAAGGGGGGGAGCAGGGGAGCCGTACAGTAACATCCCCCGGGGGGGGGGGGGGGGGGGTTGTGGATCAGATGGAGAAGGATGAAGGAGATGTGTGCTGCAACCCCCTCTCAGGAATCTGAGGTGCAGAATACAGTTATTTTTTTTCTCAGCGTCCGTTTTTCTTCAAGGAGGACCACTTCAAAATCCCCGGCTCTCGCTGTAGCATTCATGCTGAATTTGTACCTGATTTTTACCGCTTCTCAAAAAAATCAACTCCGCTCAAGATTCCCTTTGACACAAAAATGATTTCACAAAAGGCACAGCTTGAAATTCTTTTTAAAATATATAGTTAACAAAAAGAGGTTTCAGGTACATTACATTTGATAACCAGCGGGGAAGCATTTCAGTGCGGTCTATTGAGATGAACCAGACCTCTGTGGGGAGATCACTTGTGTTTTGTAACGTGCAATTCTAGAAAGATAGACTGGTGCAACCTCCAGCGTTGAAAAATGAAGCCAATGCGGAAGTACATAAACCTGCAGTTCATCAAGTGTCCACTAGAGTCTGGCTGCAGAGGCCCCAGTCGTCACATACACACCCATTCAAAATGTTTTTACTGCATGTAATAAACATGTTTACAGCCTGGTTCATAAATCACAAAAAGGGCTGGTTAGCTCATGTCTTTATCTGCACACACTGTACAGGGGTTGAATTTTCTAATAACTCATTTGTTTACGTTTTATGAAGGATAAGAGTTGTTCATAATAAGGGACATGGCTGACCTAATTGAAGGTGGGTGGTGTAGCTGTTTGTTGGGAGGCTTTAAATCTGCCTTAGCTGCTGGTGTTAGGTTGACTGAAAGTGAGGTTGAGACATCCTGGGGGACCGCCATGGACGGGCTTCCAACGTCTATGGGTGCAACGCAATACAGATGCCAGTTAGAAATAGAAAAAGCTAATGCAAGGACCAACAAGGATGACAGCAGCAGATACCATGTGAGTGCTGTTGTTGTTAGTAAGATGGTGCTAATATTAGCCTTAGCAATGCTTTGGTACTCTCACAAAAGACAACTTGACTCAGTCAGTAGTCTCAATTTTCAGTTATGAGACCGGCATGGAGTCTTAGGCGGAGCTCTGCGGAGCTGCAGCACAGCCTTGTTAATTTCCATCTCTTCAAAACATGTTTACATCACCTGGAAACCATATTAAAAATAAGATATGTAGATAAACTGCAAATTTTGGACAATTGTGACCTTTAAGCAGCGCCTGTGACAGAGCTTCCCTTCGGTGATGTTTACATATATTTAGCAGAAAATCTTTCCCCTCACGCCCTCGCCTGGATAACTACTAAAGAACAGACAGATTGATGTGTTTTCCATGTTGCTCGGTCAATAATGCTGCCGTTTGGAAGTGAAGGTGAAGAAATCCTTCATAATCAAAGCATAAATGAATGCTAAGTAGCGAACATTAGCTTATGTCATTCTTCCTTAATTTCATGATGAGTGCTGGAGTGTCCGTGTAAGCCATCCATACCACAGAAAAGTTATCACCATATTAGCTTATCCTTTGGATTTAAATCAGATAGCAATGCTTACATCCAATTAAAATGCACATTAGCGAACACCTTTCTTTTGTTATAGCCACTAGGGGGTTCAGTGAGCCCCCTGAACCAACATAAAAAGAATCCATGCAATTTCAGTCACATTGAGAATTTTTTTCCCCTTTCTTTGCTCTTATTTTAACCTCTACACTTCATATTGTGGGCTGTTTGAAGCCATTTGGAATTACTCCACTCCTGTATGTATAGTAAGCCACTCTGGATAAGAGTGTCAGCTAAATGTCTAACATGTAAATGTATGTAAATGTGAGACCTCCTGTGTACAACTCCATGTCTTGACTTTGCATAACTATCAGCAGCTTCTAGTAGGGAATCATATCAGCTCCTTTCATTCAGTCAGCAAAGTACCCAGCCGCTCAGAATCTACCATTCAGAGCTGGGGTCAGAGGTCATCTACACAAATGTTAATTTGGTTTGATGAAAGACGGTAAAAAGCGATAAATGATGTGAGCCAGGATGTGTATGATTGAACATCAGATCGTCAGCAGAGTAGCTCTTTGCTTGTACAGTAGTGAGCTCATGGATTAATGCACGTCTACCTCTGCACGTGGCTGAGCCTCTCTGCATGGCCGTGCATCCGTCTGGGGAGCGAGCTAAGAAGCTAAGCTCAACCCTTAAACACTCACGTGTGTGTGTGTGTGTGTGTGTGTGTGTGTGTGTGTGTGTGTGTGTGTGTGTGTGTGTGTGTGTGTGTGTGTGTGTGTGTGTGTGTGACCGAGAGAATGTGTGTGCAGGATGCATGCAAAAAGCTTGTATTTGTTGGGTGTGTATTTGTGTTTGAGCCCCCCCCCCCCCACTCCCCCACTCCCCCTTCACACGAATCAAGCTGCTCACTGCCTGCCTGTCTCTCGTCCCCCTCCAGAGGGTCATTCAGCCCCTCTTCCAGCTTCTAATCCCGGTCTGTCCGGGGGAGATAGAAGGGAGCGGACGGGCTGCGGCGCACCCGGGGCCGCCGCAAACACAATCACCAGCCTTTCACAGACACTTAACGGGGGCTTTGCGCTTGTTCAACAAGGCAAAACGCGGCAGGAGGGATCAATTTAATACGAGGCCTGACTCAAATGGAAAGAGGGTAAATAAATAAGCAATGACAGCAGAGGACTGTCGCACAATTTGTGTAGTGGGGCCGTCCACTTTTCTCTCAGTCGCCCCTTCTCTTGCTTTTTCCGGGATAGCACCTATATGATTCCATTTCCAACCCTCTGCAGGCAAACGAGGGGGACAACTGAGAGAGAGAGCAACCCTCTCTCATCGGGGTGTGTTATTTTAATAAATCACTTCCTGCCATTGCTTGGTACATTAATTCCCTGGGCCCAGAGGGCTGTGTTGCCACTAGCAGCGATCTGCATGAGGCGCTAAATGATGTTGGGGGGGATCCCCCGGTGAGAGAACAGAGGCTCTCTGAAACTTCCCTCCATCTCAGCCTTGCCGGGTTTGGCTCTCACCCGTGGGCTGGCCCCGGCTCTCAGCAGACATCATAATCAGAAGAGAGCCAAGGCCTCATCGTGTCGCACATACCAAATGAGACGCACATATATAGCCAGGAGGGAAGTCACCTGACGCCTCGACGAGTATCCCCTCGCGTGGCTTCATTACGCTTCTTTGCTCTGGGGCTTTATCATCCCATGCATGTGTTCTGGTGTGTTGCATGCACCAGTTTTCCACAGGCGTGTTTATTCTCATGGGGGGCTTGTTCCTCTCAGTGTAATCCAAAAAACAAAAGGCCTCTTAGGAGTTTAAACCTGAACCTCCATAACCTCCCGTTTTGCAGAATTGTTCCACTTGTCAAATGAAATTCCATCATGTTGTTGCAAAACCGAGACCATCACAGCCCTCGGAATTTTTGTGTTTTTTATTTTTATTTTTTATATTTTATATTTTATTTCTTATTTTTTATATTTTTTTTTTATATATATATATATATTTTTAATATATTTTTAAAAATATTTTATTTATTATATTTTATTTATATTTTTAATATTTTATTTATATTTTTTATTTTTTATTTTTTATATTTTTTATTTTTTAATTCTATTTTATATATTGTAAAAGCTTCTTATACTGTACTATTTAAGTTGTTGCTAGTTCTGCATTATTTCATTGTTAATTGTTTAGCACCAATACACCAAGACAAAGTCCTTGTAAGTGTAAATGTACTTGGCAATAAAACCCGATTCTGATTCTGATGAGCCACATGTCTGCAGGTGGCGGCATGCATAAAAGGCTACATGTGTCTGTTTTTACATGGCTGCTTGATTGAATCCAGCGCAGTGTGAATGCACAGAGGCAGGTGGTGTAGGAGTAGCAGCCCACCCAAAGTGGTAACACTGGCACTGGTGGTGTTGATGGGAGTGATCTCTCCACTGGGGTTTTCCAGACACCTCCATTTCCCCCCTGCAATATTTTGACGCATCATGGACTTGCCTTGCAGGTTTTTTTTTTTCCCCTCACTTTCTTTATACATCATAACTCCCTAACACAGAGGTGAGGTTGCCATTGGTATG
This sequence comes from Labrus bergylta, assembly GCF_963930695.1. Lineage (NCBI taxonomy): Eukaryota > Metazoa > Chordata > Actinopteri > Labriformes > Labridae > Labrus > Labrus bergylta. The sequence goes on along the minus strand of NC_089210.1, from coordinate 3,549,062 downwards.
CACAGACAACACCGGGCAGATTCACCACCCAGAATACCGCTGGGAGATTATACCCTTCCTTGCTCCACGCAGCAGGGATTCGGCCACCGTAAATAGAGCGCTTGGGAGTGCGCGATGTGCACGGAATGACCGAGCGCCGCGGCCGCTGAGCACACGCCAAGCCAGACGCAGAGGTGCAACAACCTCAAGGACTGCTAGCAAATACAGTAATCTCTCATGCTTTCGGTTGCGGTTTTAACCTTTTTCCTAAGGGGCGGGGGGACTCAGAAATGGTTGCACTTGAGATCCGTCTGGCTGATTGTCAATGTACAGTGGGCACCCGCCGGTGTGTGCAGCACATAAGCCACAAAGAAAATCTCTTGGACATCAGAAAATATATGTCACATGAGATGGCAGGAAGAAAATAATCATGGTACAAGAGTTGTGCCCTCAGGAATCCTGTTGTCTACAAATGTCGCTCCTTTGTATTTGAAAAAAAAACGGGTCCTACTTTCATACATGTTGGGTCTAAGTGACAAATGGTGCTCAAACTTTTTTAATTTGCCCCTATAGTATGCTTGAACTTGAAGCTGCACAATGGACTACAGTGCTTGCAACATTATTTTTCAGGGCAAAGCGTGTGCCACTGAAACATTGAGATCATTAAACTGGTAGTATTTTTGAATGGTCGTGCATCCCGCCCTCATTTTCCCCTGAGATGGGAAATCTTTGTATTTCTAAGTCTGAAAAGGAGCTTCCAGTGATGCAAAATGACGATTTTTGCAGCTATATTGCTGGCCGCTGCTGGTCGCTGCCAGCTCAGCAGCCGAGACACAAGGCCTGCATGTCAGCTGCGGTGAGGACGAGGAGCCCGGGCCGGCTCGAGCTGGGGTGGACTGGTAGTGTCGGTGCTCTCACTGTTTGCCTATGGACACAGACATAAAGTTTGTTTTCTGCCACGAATTTCCAAGAAGTAAATATGTCTGTAAATGTTTTTATTACGATATTTCTACTGCTATATTGTATATTTTGGAGAAACTGTAACGATCGAATTTCCAAAAAGACACTTTCTGCCTTTTCTCGGCCAAGAAGGCACCAACTTCAAAATGTATTTCACATTTCTACTACATATGTGACCCAATGTCAATACAGATTCATGTTTCAACGGGTGAAGTCTCCCTTTAACAGACCATCAAATTTCTGGTGTCTTTTGAAAGTGCAATGATACTTCTGCTTCTTGTTTAATCAAATGCATTTAACTCTGAAAACAAATGTTTATCTATGAAGGTATAGGTGTAGAAGTTATTTCTGTAAAGCTTTAAGACATTTACTATAAAAACCTTAGCATGTTAGGGTTCAGCACAATCCATTTAGGTTGATATTTTCTGACCCGAGCCCTATTTTTCTTGAGGATAATTGGTGGATCAGTTGTTGATTACGGCCATAAGAATTAGGCTATATGTTAAGAAAAAAATACCAGCATTGGGGCACAGATGGCCTATGTTCGGGGCTATAGTCCTCCAAGGTGCCAGCAAGGGTTCGAGTCCAACCTGCAGCTCCTTTCCCACATATCATCCCCCACTCTCTCCCAATTTCCTACGCTATCCACTGGCCTATCAAATCTAGGCAAAAAGCCCCAAAATAACTCTCTCTAAGCAACTCAGTCAAGGCAAGAATTCAGCCCTAATGATAGTTTACAGAAGAGAAAATTGGCCCCATTGATTTGCTTTTTGCTCAAACATTAAACTGGTTTATTAATAAATTATTCAGCATGTGTTTATATCCAAAACTTCTGAGGGATGGAGAACTAGTCGTGGCAACTGGCTCAGCATTCAGATGAAATCGTAAAAATGAAAAGCTGCAGTTTCTCTGAAGAGCTTATGTAGTATCTGAGACAAAAAAAAAAAGTGAATGACAGCAAGGGAATGTAATGACTTGGCTGTTGCTATGGTGTGCAATGACACACAGTGGAAGCACAGATGTAGCACACTGAAAGTCGAGATGAGAAGTACTTTGACATTTTTTAAACATCCAGCTCCAGCTCCTTCTTACGTAATGAATCGGTAAATAATGTAGGCGTAGAGCCAAGTATTTCAAATTTGATAAAAAAGAGTCTGTGGTCATTTTCAGCTTTGCCAGCGTCTGTTTTTTTTTTTTTTTTTGCACATTTCCATTTGTCTTACTTGTGCATACCCTGACCCGTTAAAACTGCATCTGTGCATTTGACTTAATATGGTGCATGGAGGGCTGTCTTAATTAATAAGCAGGCATCCACCAAACTAATCTGCCTGTGTTGTGAAGTCTGTCCTTTCCATTAAGTGGGACTCACATTATCTCCTAATCAAATTAGTCACTTAATTGTGGCCCTCCCTTGATGGATCCCGTGGAAAAAAAAAAGGAGCGGCGTATTTGCTGGAGGGGGGGATGTGTGAAGATGGAACACGGCTGTTTCATTACGATATGAATTTTTTAATAACCAAAGCGTTCGCTGTCATCTCCTTGCTTTGAACCTTTTCGCACAGGGTGAAGTTGAATTTGACATTTTATCCACTCTCACAGTCGAGTGTCTCGCTGGTGTGTTGTGGGCTAAGTACCTCGCCCAAGGCCACTACCCAATTGCCCAACAGGGGATTGACCCCTGTCATCCGCTGATCACTAGTCTGCTTTCTTAATCACTTCCACACACCGCCCTGGCGCTCTACCTGATCTCAGTCAATACATTAGTGCCTTCAGTCCTGATGGAACTGCTATTCCCAGAGTCGTGATTAAGGACGGAAATGTTATGTGACCAAAAGATGCCACTCTGTCCATCCTCGGCCGTGCGGATCGGCTCCTGGGAATCCCACATTTTCAGGGGGGGAGCAAAAAGGCTATATACCCTTGCGGCGTCGGAGAGGTTGCAGTGACCATGCGTCCACAGGGGGAGAACCCCCCGGGGTGTCTGATGAATGTCGGCATGCGTGGTCGTTTGTCCTGCTGATGGAGTTTTATCCCCTTGCCCTTTTCAGAGTGGCCACACAATAAAGAGAGCCACAGCCGAGCGTGACAGGTTAACCCAACAGTAATAGAATAGTCTTAATGGTTCTGGCTTGAGCCAAAGTGGGCGGGCAGGGCCGGGCCAAACAGCCAGGATACCTCAGAGCAAAAGTGCAGGGGTGGACACCGGCTCGCGCTGTTGTTGTCAGACGAAGGTGGGGGGGGGGGGGGGGGGGTGCAAGGACAAAGAGGGCAGCGTGATGGCTTAATGGGTGGTTTGATGGCTTCATAGGGTGAAATTGAGAGGGCAAACCAAACAAATGAAACAGGGCATGGAGGGCATTATACAAAGCGGGAATTAGCCCTACACGAGCATGACGTCAACAAAATATCACTTAAATATTTTATAGGAATCCTTGGGCTTAAGGGAAGCAGCATTGTCTCTCTCTCGCTCACATAAAGAATGATTTATAGAGGATGCAGTGACACTGTGGTGATGCCCGTACACAAGGTAGAAAATAAACACGATCAAACAGTCGCCGGAGATTTAGATGATGTTGTCATGATGCTGACGTGAACGTGCCTGTTTTCTGGCAGATAATCCCCACAAAGAGAATCCTCGGGGCTACAAGAAACCCGGCGCAGCAGCCAGTGCTCCTGACGGTGTTTGTTTCTGTAGCACCTTTCCGCTCTCGCAGTTTGTCATGTCTGACTCGGGCTTTAATTAGGCCTGCGGATTGAAAGCGGCGGCGGCGGCAGCAGGGGCCGGGAGCCCCCTTCTGTCCACTGCTCAGCCGTTCCTCCACGGCAGTCTCCTCGGAGGACCCCTCTCTCCCGCTCTGTGCGGTTAAGATAATAGAGGCTCGCTCAGAAGATGTTAATTGAGGGGAGATAAAGTGCAGTAGTGGCTGGAGGGATGCAATGTGCGGGGGCGGAGGGGGAAGGAGGATGGGCTACCTGATTAGAGGTGTTTGACTTACAGCTCCTCTTCTTCTTTTTTTTGGGTGATATATGTACTGCTAGGTTTTCAAAGAGGAAAAAAAGCAGGAGCAGCATGCATCAAAAAGCCAGACCTAAAAAGACAGTTATTCAAGTTCCTTCTGAATCATTTGTGTTGTTCGGGCGCCGTGCCGCACTAGCCTTGCAAGGCCAGATAAGGTTGCGAGGGATTAATATATTTTACCTCTGGAGCTGAATGTGGCTGTCAGGTTGTGCAAGGTGGAGTTTGGAGTCAGAGTTTTGGAGCTTCTTTTTTTCAGGCTGACAAAAACGTGTCGCAGCCTCGTCTGTTTACATTCAGTGTTTGTTTATGTACCTCGGATTGGATTACACTAGTGTTTGTCAAACTGTGGGGTGCTGACCCTGTTAAGGCATGGTTACATGAAAGAGGAGCCACAGGGGGGGGACCTGGACAGGGGCGGGGCTAAATTGGTGCCCCCCTTAAAATGTGATCGGCCACCCCTTGTGGCAAGCCAAAATCCAAAACAATGATTGGCTAATGATCGCTTTGTCAGAGACAGGATTTATGTTCAACTATTTAGGTTGTGTTTCTAGAGGCTGTTGGTCGATTTCTTTGTATTTTAAATGTGGAACATTTCCTTTTGTTAGAACTTAAAAGCCTCTGTACACCCACACAGGCTGATTAGACCAGGACAGATTGTAAATAGGTGGAGCTGTGATGAGAATTTATGATGTAATAAATTCTAAGCACCCATAAGTGTTATACCTTCGTCAACAAGTCCTCCTTCCCAAATGTTTTCTACAAAATTTGAGAGGATAGGGGAGCTGTCAGTCACAGAACTTTATGTTTCAGGGGGCTGTTTTTCCTGCTCAAAGGGCGGTCATTACAGAAAAACCTTTAGATCCACTGGATCATATGATAATTCATATTTTACCCAGTAAATCTAAACCATTTCTGATTAGCATTAGCATCAGACAGGCTAGGCATACTACGTGTGAAACAACATAGATTTCTTATTTCAACAGACGCATCGATTGTTCTCATGAACTAGGTCGTAGTTTCTCGCCTTACCCGAACCACACAAGCCTCTCAAACTTAACAGAACAAACAGGCGTATCACGGGTACCAGGAAGTGGAAACTGATGTGTATGTCAGAGTAGAGCCATTACCTGGTGCTGAGAAAAAAAAAGCATTGAACATTTTTTAGGGTCACACACACACACACACACACACACACACAAAAGTTAGTGCATCATTTTTCTCACGTTATACATTTCTGTGTGCAGCCTCACCACACCAGCAGGTAAAACAAACAAACAAAAAAAAAGGCAGCAGAACATCTGAAGTGATCTGACCAAAAACAGCTGAACTGACAGAAGCCCCATTAATAGTGGCATATGCCTGAAGCTGCAGAGGAAAAGCGAAAGGGAGGGAAAGTAGACCCCCTCCACCTGCCCGAGTGAGGACGGGGGGGGGGAGGAAGAGGAGGGGAAGACGGGGAAAGAAGAAGAAGAAGAAGAAGAAGCTGAAAACAGCGCCAGCAGCCTCTATAATTGCCTCAATGCCGCTGGGATTGCTTTCATTCAATTGAAGCGTTTCTCTTCTCTGTAAATTTTTTGAGGTGGAAAAGCGTGCGCAGTTCGTGATTGTGTTGAGGCGGGAAGAGGGGGGGGGGGGATGGTTGGATGTCGGGCAGGGTGGCGTGGGCGGCCGGGAGATTCCGCCGGTGCCCCCCCCCCCTCTCCCCTCTACCCTCTCTTTCTGTAACACACAGCGATGAGGGCGATACAGCTCCCCCCCTGTAGCGGCTGAATCTCTCCGGCATCAGTGTGAGCAACAGAGAGGGATGGAGAGTGAGTGAGCGAGCGAGTGAGAGAGAGAGAGAGTGAGTGAGTGAGAGAGTGAGAGAGGGAACAGTGCCTTGGAAGAGTGAGGTAGCGATAAGGAGGTAGGTGGACCGCAGATCAGACCTGTCAGATGTGATTGCGCACCCAAGTGCAACCCCGCATGTGAGTGTGTGTGTGTGTTTTTATGTTTCCCAAAGACAACCTACCTCCTCAGCCCCCTCCTCACTCATGACAACACACACCATCACTGCCCAAACACACACACTCACACATTCCTCGAGGAATCCTTTATTTCTTTATTTGGGCTCTGTGCATTGGATGCTCTTGCTCCCTCCTCCTCCCTCTACTTCTTCTTCTTCTTCTTCTTCTTCTTCTCCTCCTCCGTGTCCTGCTCTTCTCTCCTCCTCCTCCTCCCTCCTCCTCCTCCTCTCCCCTCTTTGCCGCTCTCACAGCCTAGTTTTCTTCTTTTTTTTTTTTCTCCCTCTTCAATCTCGTGTGCGCAGGTTGTATCTGACGGAGGGACCGGTTGCCGCGCTCTCCCCATCCCCGCGCCTTCTCCTTCAACAACAACAACTGTGAGTATTCTCATGCTAATTCGGCTCCGCCAGCCTTATTTTCCCCCTCCTCAGCCTTTCGGTTTTGTCTCTGCCTCTCTTCCTCTTTTTTTTCTTTCATATTCTTTGCCTCTTTTTTATGTTTGCATCCGCGGCGCCGAACGCGGCAGAGGCAGCAGCAGCGGCAGCGGCATGTAAGGAGAAAGAAGAAGAGACAAAAAGGAAGGACGGAGAAGGCAGGGGGAATAGAGAGAGAGAGAGAAGCGATGAGGGGAAATAGAAGGGAGACAAGGAGGGGGGGGGAGAGAGATTACCGCTGCTGCTTCTGCTGCTGCCGCCACTGTGAGAGCATCCCGTTCTGCTTTTCGGAGGTGTTTCTCTCCGAGGATGGAGGAATTGCCGATAGGGATGAAGGGGGCGGGTCTTTGTTTTTTTGTAGAGTAGATAGTTGATAGGTGATGTTGTTGACAAGCATGGAGCAGCTCATCAGACAGCCGGGCAGCTGGAACCAAGGTTTTTTTTTCCTTCCTCTGTTGACTAAACTTCTGATTCATCCGTCACTTTTCTATATTTACTCACCACAAGAGAGGCACCTCTCCTCTGTCTTCTTCTTTTTTTGAACTGACACCGCTCTATTTTTCATCCTGGGAACGAGGACTCTCCCATTAAACAGTCATCTCTCATGATGCCTGCCAGTTGCATCCTGTGTGTGTGCAGATGGGCGATGATGAGTCGTTGGAGTGGATGTTTGTCTTTTGGTTTTTCATACCTACGCCAAGATGTGCTAAGCATATTGCGTGTGCCATTCATAATATGCCTTTTTAGTTTTAATGACTTCAGTAGCAGCTGCACAAATTAGCATTTTTCAATCAACATTTGTGCCCACATATGTGTGTGTGTGTGTGTGTGTGTGTGTGTGTGTGTTTGCAATAAGTGGGAGAGTTTGTGTTTAATTGCAGGAGGAGACGCTTCAACTCATAAACTTTGACTCTTTTTTTTTAAAGGAATAAACCGTAATGAGTACAGGGTGTTTATGGATGTGTGTGTGAGTGTGTGAGTGCATCCGTGTGTGTGTATGTGTGTGTGTGTGTGTAAGTGAAGGTCAGTAAGTCACTGTCCGTTCCCACACTCTGCCCTTTGATCAAAGGGCCGCATTTAGTCCGCCCACGGCATGTGTCTGAGCCATATGAAGAGTGGGTGTACTCTGTGTGTGTGTGTGTGTGTGTGTGTGTGTGTGTGTGTGTGTGTGTGTGTGTGTGTGTGTGTGTGTGTGTGTGTGTGTGTGTGTGTGTGTGTGTGTGTGTGTGTGTGTGTGTGTGTGTGTGTGTGTGTGTGTAGGCAGAGATGGATAGGCCCGGTGCCCTCCACTGCAACACCATTGCTAATGGGCATGCAGGTCAGCAGGGGTTCAACATGCATCGGAGCTGTGGGGATAAGTCACCATGACCGGAAAAAAAAAAAACATCTCTCGGAGAGTCAGGAGGAGAAAAACAAAAAAAAAGCATATTGGGCCAACGGAAAACCGCTCGGAACACACTTTGGCAGATTCATCTGGCAGAGTTAAAGGGATTGATCTGAGCGTGGCAATTAGGCAAATTTCAGAACTAAGCATCTGGCGAGGCGAGAACGTTTTTCGCCTGGCAGAGGATTACCATTTTAGTTCCATTTTTGAGAAAAGCCCAGAATGTTATGTGTTGTATTTCGCAGCACTCCAGCGAGCAGGCACAACCGGCACATGGGCGGGTGGGGTGGGGCGGGGGGGGGGGGGGAATCTCTGTGCGACGTTTATGTTGTGTACGCGAACGACCGCTGGACCTACGAAGTAAGAGTAGCGCTTTCGATTCATAATAATGATTAGGTTTAATATGTGTGTACGTTTAGCCGCGGCGCAACGACCCTCCATTTATCCCCCCCGGCTTTTTATGAAAATGAATCGCCCGAATAAAAATGCCGGGAGATGATCGCAGCCTGCCCGATGAGCTCGCTTTTCTAAAGTAGGCTGATATAAATGAGAACCATTCCCCCAATTACGGAAGATTAGGTTACCCTCCACCAATCTGAATCCTTTAAATCCCTTCTGTTTTTACAGCTCTGTCTGCCTGAATGTAATTCAGCCCGGAGAACCTGGGCAGAATAGCAATAAAAGAGAAGGTAGAAACTTTACCAGTGCAAACGGCGGCAGTAAAAATATCCATCGGGAGAGAGAGAGAGAGCTAAAGAAGATGATAATTGACACAGCGCCTGTGTTGCAGTTGGCTGTAATTAACTGTGTAACAGAGGTTGTCAGTTGGAAAAAAAAAGGAGAGAAAAGCCCGGGCTATCTTCGTGCATTAAGACACTTGAAAGTGCAACATTTATCGTGTCTTTGCAGCCCTTTAGCGAGGGGAAACAGTTTCAGGCAACCCGAAGCTGTATTTATCCTGATCTTTTTTACTACAGGCCCCATTCAGTCATTACACACAGCTTCCTCATTCCCTTTTGTACGGCAGTTTGAACACATGAAAAACAAAAAAAATCAAAAGCAGCCATTGTTTCTGGGGCGAGCGCATAAAAAGAAAAAAAAAAAAAAAAAAAAAAGCTTATCATCTATTTTTAGTGCACTTTTTCCTCATTGTTGCCTGGGCCACGATTCATGCTTATACGTCTCGCGCTTGTGTCGCCATAAACTATGTTGTGCTTCGCAGCCATGGCGCTGGGCTGGTGACAACTCTCACCCACACGTTAGTGATCTACGAGCCATATAGCACAACCCCCCCCCCCTCCCCCCTGCTTCCACGCCAGCCGCTTTTCCCAATGCACAGGACCACAACAATGTCACCCCCTCCCCTCCCCTCTGTGATAGCACCCATATGCACACAGAGCACCTGTATTAGCGTAATGTGCCAACCTTTTATTTCTCATCACTTATCACAAGCCTGCTACATGCTGTGCTGAAAGAGGGGTGGCGGTGGCGGTGTTGAGGCGGGAGGGGGGGGGGGGGTAAAGCTCATAAAGATAAAAATCACATTTCACTAGAGGGTGCTTGTGTGACAGTGATATATGCTGCGAGCATCCTGCCACCTCATTGAGATGGGAGTGAGTTCTGGGTGGCTAAATCAATTTGTGCAAAGGGCTGTTGGCGCTCGGATTGGTGTCGCGATATGATCTTTGTTGTCCATTTTTAGAGGTCAGCGCATGCGACAAGGGCAAAAAAAGAACCCGACCGCTTTTTTTCTCTTGTTTTCGAGCCTGGTAAACGATCCCCCATCCCCCAAGAGGATTGTGGGTAAAGTCAGTCCTGTTTAAAAAAGGTATATGCTCCGGTTTGTTCTTCCCACCCTTTTTTTTTTTTTTGAAGACTCTATGGATTCTCTATTAAGAATCTACTTTCATCCATTACCGCACGCGTCTTGATAGAGTGTCCAGAGCCAGAGGCGAGCTCCGGCCTTGCATTAATCGCTGTAATTACTCACAGAGAGAGCGACAGTGATTCTGGAGGTGCGTCTGAGTACATATACTAGTAGAGGAATGGGGTGGGAGGTGGTGGTGGTGGTGGTGGTGGTGGAAGACCAGTCGATAGGGTGAACCTGACTCCTTCTATTGTTAGAGATCTCCGCTCAGGAAGGGGATGAAAAAGAAGGCTTCAGCAAAGTGGATGTGAAATGATATGATGTGAACATCATGGCCCACGTGTTGGACATTAAGGGCGAATCAGAAGTCACAAGCTCGGGTTTTAATCTCAAACTCATTCACTGGTCAAACCAAACTATCCCTGAAGAACGATTCATTCGGACGTCTGCAGCGTGGCTCCTAACTAGAAGAAGAAGGAGATGATATCACAGCACTTTGAGCTGTCCTGCACCGGCGTTCAGTGTCTTTAAGGATTGATTTGAAACTGTTTTATTATCCTCACATTGTTTGAGCCTCAGCCTACAAATTCCTAATTCTCTGATGTCAAATGTTTCTGTTTTAATCCCAAAAGCCTTTAGCTCGGGGGCGTCAGTAGCCAAGTGGTTAGTGCCCCTCCCATGTACCCCATATATAAGGTCCTCCAAGCAGGCAGCCCGGGTTCGAATCTGACCTGTGGTTTCTTTTCCTGCATGTCCTTCCTGTCCTCTCTGTCCATGATTTCTGACTCTATCCACTGTCCTATCTCTAAAATAAAGGCCATAAAAACCCAGAAATACACAAAAGCAAAAGAGGACACACGTTGCAACTTCACCACGGCTAGAAATCTGCATGCATGGTGTCTACTATGTTGTTTACATTTGAAGGAAGGCTTCATCATAGCATGTTTCCCTGTTACCATTGTTTAATGAGATTCTGTTTCCTTCTACACTCTGCAGACAGATCTCTAAAAACTCACTACTACACACTTTTCAAACTTTGCATTTTAAAGTGGGAGCTTCCGACCTGAGGCTTTAAGAGATGCAAACTCTGAAACACAAATGAACATGTGTTTATTCAAATTTCTTATGTTCCCCTTTTAGGTTTTCCTTGTGCGTTTTGCTTTTCATACACCAACCTGACATTGCTTGTGGTGCATGTTGGTTTTTTTTATCCTTTTTTTTTGCTTCATTTTACTCAGGCTGGATTTGAACCCTTTTTTTAAAAATGTGCTTGATTTAAGTCCTCTTCTGTTTTTCCCTCCTAAATCACTCTGAGAGACTCCACCTGCATGAAAGGTGCTCCATCAGTAAAGTTTTATCACTGCTATACATCATCCCAACACTGCTTTCTCTGACCTTATTTTTTTATAAAGCTGAAAGAAGGATGTTTTTTTTTTTTTTAATCTTGGGATGCACAAGAAGAAGTGGTGCGCCTCGTGCTTCCAGTGCATGATGGGAAAAAAATAAACAGGGTGTGAAGCATTCAAGTCACATAAAAAGAAAGTGAGAGAAGTCAAAGTTCCCTTTCACCAAATTCACCCCGAGGAAGACGTCACCGTTCCCGGCCACACTCTTTTGACCGACTTGTGATCTCTGGGAAGTGCAGCGCAAAAAATCACCACAGCAACGACTGCTTAGCAACAAAGATGTTGCCAACATTAAAGAAAAAAAAAAGCAAAAAGAGAAAACAACTAAAAAAAAAAGAGAGCTCAGGATCATCACTCGATTCAGTATGTTGGAATATAATTACAGCGCTTTTGGGTTTTATAGCACAGGCGTCGGCTGTGCAAAGATGCTCGTAAAGAAAAAAGGAGACAAGTGGTCAAATCAAGGCTGTCAAGTCAGGGAAGTAAAGAAAAAAAGAAAAGGAAAGCGGAGGAGGGATGAGCTGAACATGCTGCAGCTCCGAGGGCTCCCTATTGTCTCTACAAGGGCAGCGGAGTTTGTCTCCTTTTGTTACGCTGCTGAAATGCGTCTCATAACGATGTCCATGTGTCCGCTTAATAAGAACAGCATTGTCGGGGCCGTGAGGAAGTGAGCAGAGTTTAATAGGTGAATGTCTGCCACTTCCCTTCTTATCTCACACCGACTTTCACTTTCTTTTCTACTTGCCTGCAGCAAGTAATCATGGGAAATATATACGACTCGGAGACACAGTTTTTTTTAATTAAGGGGCTGTGTTTTTTTAGCGTCATAGAAATGAGAAGAGAAAGCAACGTTTGGAAAAGAGCTTGTTCTCGTGCATACATTATTATGTTTTTGTTGGAAGGGGGGGGGGGGGGTTGGTGGTTAGTTTTCTCATTAATCACAGCAGAACCATGTCTGATATTTAGCGTTACAGGAGATGAAACCAGGGCTGGAACGACAGAGTTGAATATTTGAACATCTCAGTGCTGATGTGTGCAAAGCAGAGTGGTGTGTCTGCAGGGGAGGCTTTGAAATTTCATCCACTCCATCCCTTTTAACTCTGCAGAGGGGGGAATATGGTGTGTGTGATGAGAGTGTGTGTCTCGCTCCAGTCGGCCAATGGCTGTTAGGGAAGCTCCTGAAACCCCCCCCCCCCCCCCCCCCCCCCCCATCACCCACTAGCAGCACCGCCACCCGCCCACCCCCTCCAACCATTCCAACAACCGCCGCGCTCCTCGCTATCTGCCTCCTCCTCCTCCTCCTCTTGCTTCCCTCTACTCCACCGACCTGCATTGTGTCAGATAGTTTAATGTGAAATTGCTTTTTCTTTCAAATTTCCCTCTGGAAACGCAGGTCGTCGTTTCGGAAAAAAAAAAAAAAAAAAATGTTACATCTCATAATGGCGTGTTATTGTTGTTCTTTCATACGAGTCCTTGGCTTTCTGAGTGCATGATTTTGTCAGAGCACAGCTGAGGTCATACTCGACTATTTCTCTCTCTCTCTCTCTCTCTCTCTCTCTCTCTCTCTCTCTTTCTGTCTCTCTCTCTCTGTCGCTGCCACTCCTCCTCCTCCTCTCCTCCTCCTCTTTTTTTTGCCATCTCAGATTCTGCACCGCTGCTGAGCCCCACGGTAACCCCGTTGAAAAATTTATCACCACCTCCGCTTCTATGATTACGCTCCGCATTAGCGGGGCTTAAATTTAATTTGTCGGCGGGGCCCCTCGCGGGCGGACTGCTACGGGCCTGGCCTATCAGAGACACTTTGTAAAAAGGGCCCCTGGAGAGCCTCCCGGGGCGATCCTATCAGTCAGATACACTGTCAGCAGGACACACTCAAGTTAGTCAGCATCGAGTCAGAAATGTGGCCTCGGCCAGGCCACACGCCACCGTTGGCTGCCCGCTCCCGCTGGGCCGCCGCTGTGGGGCATCGAGCTCCCCCCGCCTGCCAATCAAAGCTCCAGCCACGGACGCTGACCTTTGTTCCCTCCCCTGTTGAAATGAATGCTCTTCAACAGGTGATCCAACCAACATCCTCTGCCTCGGCAACCCTCAAGTTTAAATATAGCATACTTTTCTCTTTCCCTCCTCCGTCCCTTCTTGTTACAGCGCGCTCCCTGTATGTTTATGTCAGAGCTCTGTAGGATGCACTCACATTATTTTCTTATATTTTTAGACTTTATTCCGTACACAATGTCAATCGCCTCAATAATAATCACCTGTCTCAAAGTGGCTATTAGCGTCTTCCACTCCTGTGATTTACATTAATACCCAGTGGTTAATGTCATGTTTCTTCACGGAGGACTATGTGGAACGTTTAAGTGCTAGGCGCTACCTCTGCGGTAATGCGCTCTGTGATTATGCTCCTTTTTCTTTTTTTTCTTTTTTTTTTCCACTGCCTTATATATTTTTTTTTACTCACATTTTCATCCTCACAGACGACGATCAAAATAGCTTGATCTGAGGCCACTCAAGGCTGCTTTTATCGCCACTCTCAGAACGAGAAGGTCAATTTTCAAGGCATTTCACGGGTGTGTGGTGTGGGGGGGGGGGGGGGGTGTTTAAACCGGCTGGTAACCACGAGAACCGAGAGGGTCTTGTGCTTCCCGCGGCTCTAATTGGGATCCATTTTCATTTTCATGTGGTTTTAAATGTCAAGAACGAGAGTACACGCAAAGTGTTTTGAATTTGCTCAAGGAAGGGCCTCAGTCCCGGGGTCAGACAGGTTGAAAGCATATTGGTTTATTATGAAAAGAAGACACGGTGCACTCTGTAGCCGAGTCTCACCAAAGAAAAAGGAGAAGGGGGGGGGGGGGGGGGGGGGGGGGGGGAGATGATATACTGCTTCTGACCTCATCCGTGGTCCGCTGAGAACATAATGTCAAAAGTTGCCAGCGCCTTTCTTCATTTGACAGAAACAAATCCTCAGGAAGGGCTCAGTGGCCCTCCCTTCCCAGTGTGCAGGCGGAACGCTCTCCTCGCCTGTGTGGGTCTCCCTTGGGTGCTCCGGTCTGCACTCATGGTCCAAAGATATTCATGTTCGGTGGACTAGAGAATCCTAGTGTTTCATTTTCAGTGCTTGGTCACAAGTAGCCGAGCAGAATACACTTGGTGTAAAGAGAAGCTTAATGGTCATGTAGAGGTTGTGCTGTGGCTGCTCTTGGTTGTTTTATTCATCATTTGCTGTCCCTTACATTTAAAAAAAAATAAACCTCTACATATTGTATAATAACAGAACTAGGACAGCTCTATTGGTGCTGCTTCTCTATAGCCGTAGATGATTTTGGTCATCCACAGAAAACATCGACTTAAGTTGCTTTGGAATCAAGCTGCAACCTCTGCTGTTGAAAAATGAAGCCAATGTGGAAGTGCAAAAAAAAAAAACTGCAGTTCCTTAAGTGTCCACTTGAAGCTGGCTCCAAAAGCAGAGGAATCCCCATTGGGACGCATATTACAATGTCAATTTTTACATCAGAAATAAAGAGGTTCAAAACCTGTTACATAAATGGTTTTGGCCTCTATAGCTTAATTCTGTATTGGTACACACTTTTAGGTTAATGACTTTCTCTTTTGATTTTGTTAAGCCTATGAGTTTTTCATGAATTAGCATATTTAGGGGCGTGGCTGAGTTGACGCATAGGTGGGTGCTTATATAGCTTTTTGCCAGAAGGTGGATGTTATGCCTCGGTTCCACTTCTTTGCCTGTTACTATATTGACTGAAGGTTAGGTAGGAGTCAGAATTTCCAATATGGCCACCACCGTAGTTCAGCTTCAAAACGCCTCTTCAGAAACCAATGGTTGACGTCCATGTTTTATACAGTCTATATTTGGAATATGCCCAATTGGTGCTTGTTTTAGTTGACATGACAAGGCCCTCTAAAGGTTGTAGGAAGTGTGATTCCTGTCAGTCAGGGCTCACAGCTTTTTGTGGTTAAGTCAGAAAAATACGATATGTGGAGTCCTGTAAATTGAACCTATAACCTCTGACCAAAGCACCAAACACTAACCAGGGTTTTCCCTTTACTCAAACCAAGTATTTTAACTCAAACCACAAGGGCATTCAAGTCCGCTTGGTGCGTCAAGCTATTAGCAAAATGAACCCTAGCCGTGTGAGATCAGAACATGTATTTGTGATGTCCTGGAGGTCGGTTACAAACGGCATGTTTTGTCATTTAATTTGGACTGTTTTGTTGTAAAAATTACCTTGGGTCCTCTTGTAATGGACCTTTCAGTTCCCTTCCATTCCCTCAAAAGGTCAGAAATGTCAAATGTGTTGCAGCTACACCGATTCCTGTCATATTTGCTCTGCAGAAGCAAAGCAAACACAATTCGCAGATCAGATGGCAGGAATCCCAACACTACATTAACACTGCTGCAAAGCCTATCGGGTGATTTGTCCAGAAACCTGTCCAGGTTTAATAAATACTCCTCAGTCTAGACCCATAGCATGCTGGATGTATGTGACCATGAATAGTTGTCAGGACTATAAATTAATGGAAAAAACCCCGGAGCCTGGATTTGCACCCGGCGTATAAATGCAATTTTTCTCTTCCTGTAACAATGCATAATCCCTTGTCCAAGCAGCCCTGTGTTCTCTACCTTAAACATCCCTTTCATTCCTTCATTTAATAAATGACACCCAGAGGACGAAAACGGGGACAAGTCCCCGCTGACACTTGTGAAATATAGACTGATAATGCTCCTGCCACTCGCTTAACTTCCGCTCCCTTCCCACCTCCTGCGGGTCTGACAAGGCCCAGCCCCCGACGCGACGCATGTATCATAATGAGCGGATCTGGACGCGGTCATTTAGGAGCACCTTACACATGTGACTGAACTTCTGTGATTTCTCCAGATAAAGGCAGAGATGAAAGATCTCTACCCAGCTCAAGGGGATTGAACGCCGATTCTCCTTTGAGGTAGACGTAGCTCCCCTTCAGTTTGAGCTCTTTCTGCCAGCATTGTGTCTTATTGCTCCTTTATGTAATGTGTGTGTGAATACGTGGCGGTGGTCCCATGGGTGGTGTGATGGAGAGGAGCAGAACGTACCGGCTCCCAGCTCCTGCAGATGTGGAGAGAGAAAAAACTCAGTCAGTCATTGTCTGCATGGCTCACTTTGAATGATTTAATTAGTTGCTTTTTCGACTTGAGCAATTATAGCTGAGCAGCACATATGTTAATTATATCTGACCTCACATTTTTTTGCTGCTCTGTTAATTGTTCGCTCCACGATGACATTCCGAGATGACTGTCATTGCCGCCCTGCGTATCGGGCAATTTTTAAGGGGGAAAAAATGGCGGCATGTCGGCTGAGGGAAAGATTTTCAGGGGGGGGCGGAAAAAAAAGTTGAAGCTGCAGTGTTTCGCTTCCAGATGGAGGGGGTCAGTCAGCGCTCGGATATTGTCTGCCTCTGTTTGCTCATCATCTGTTAGCATATTACCATATTCCTTTCTTTCTTTCTCTATCTGCAAATAGAACAAATATGCGACCGTTTCCGTCGGCATGAAAGTCGTTTTAATCTGCAGTCTCATCACACGTTTTAACATCCACTCGATGACTTAACAGCACTGAAGAAGTACAAACAGTGTGGTTAAATCCCAAACTCCACCCGCACAGACTCACAGAGTGTGTGTGTGTGTGTGTGTGTGTGGCGTTCCCTGTAAGCGTGTGAGTACTTAAGATAGGAGGTGTTTTTTTCCTGTATTATTTGATGGCGTATCTTGTTTCCAGGCAACTTGTGATGTCATGACAGTGCGTGCCATTACTCGTTTCTTAAACCCTCGTACACTCGAGCACTCACACACCGCAGCCCTGACGCCGTTAAAGTCCATAAGGGTCGGTTATCAGGCTGAGGGTGGAGATTAAGATCGGGCCTACTTCACTTTACAGAAGAAGACTTTATATGTTTCTATACTTTACACGAGTTTCTTTGCTCTGAAAATGCTGGAAGGAAAAAAAAACAACTTTCTCCTCCTGACATTTTGAAAACAGGCTCTTTTCATCCTCCATCATTCATTAAAGCTCCTGCGGGAAACTTTCTCTTTGTTTTTTATTTTGGCGACCCCTGTGGACAAAACAGTGCCTCTTTTCTCTTTGCTGATGTTGAGTAGATGTTTCCTATCTCATCCCGTCTTTAATCAAATGTATCAGTCATTGAGAACCTTTGTAAGTAAGGGCCTGTGTCCACAGAATGTAGTTGTTTTTTATCGCTGCACTCCCAATGCTCTCATTTGAAACTAGTTAAACCAAAGTCCCAGCTGGGCGCTCTTGAATGTCACTTTTCCCTCCCTGACCAATCAAAATCAACAAGGAGCGGGGCTTCTGATATCAGCTTTCCCAACAACTGGCCGAGGAGTCGTTAGTTCGACTCGTCTTTTCAACAGTACAGTACAGTTTCCTGCTCTAGAGCTGCTGCTACTGCCAGGACCTGACATATTTACAATACTTGCATGTAAATATTAAGCACATGGAGCTATCTAAAGCATTCCTAACGCTCATTACCGAGGGAAGAAGTTAGCTTTTGTAACCTAGCAACAATGAGCGCTGACAAGAAGCGCTCTGAAACTGAGCCCAAAAAAGCTCCATCTGTGGACTTGGGGGCCTAAAAAGGACGACAGCATTTTGTCTAATCGTGACACCTACCCCTTGGCATCAGATTCAGTTATAAGTGAGAACTATACAGAAATAATCAGACTTGATGCTGATGGTCTTGTATGCTGATGGAAAGATGAATCTGTATTAATTTTTGACTGTTTCATAACCGGCCAGAAAATCCTCACAGGAGCTTTAATTTCAATAATCAATCATTTTGGGGTTTTGCATTACTTGCTCCATCTTCCCTGCATCAATACTAATTTCATCTGAATGACAATAACACAAGGACAAGAGTTTTCTTTTTGGAGGTGGTGGTGGGGGGGCATATTTGAATGCCACTGACTGACTTACATTTTGTCATCAGGCCCCTGAAGTTGTTTTTTGATCATGTTACTGAAAGCCCCCCCCCCCCCCCCCCAGTGATCAAGGGACTCCGTGTTTGTGCTTTAATGAACACTTTTAACAGACTAACAAGCGCACATAACAGCTGAGGACTGATGCTGCAGAAACTGTGAGTGTTGGCAGAGACGACTCGTGTAAGACGATGCCAGTAATCTGTACACAGCACCCATGTTTAGCAAACAGGGCCAATCTGCAATGTGTTTTTGTACAAACAGAATAAATGGATGAGCGCGGCTAAGATGTACCGACGCCAAGCTTTCCCTGGAAGTACAACTCACTTCCTGTTGTTTGTGAGATGATGCATTTTGTTTTTTTCTCTCCCCTACCATTATTGCCCAGGAAACGTCTAAACCTCGCTAATGTCCCACTTCCAAGCTTGCGCCGGCCCTTCTAATGCAAGTTTCCGGAAGTTCTCGTCTCCGCAGATCCATTAAAAACAGCTCGCAGGGACAAATTACTACCTGAACTAATACATCTTGTTGAACGACACATGTATTGTGAACCCCCCCCGCCCGAACATGGTTTTATTATCACGCACAGCTTATTATCACATTTAATGGGGACTGTTTTCACTTTTGCCATTACCGCACACTGCGGTTTAATTTTTCCCGGCAGCGAGGAGGCAGAGCAGAAGTTAAGGCGGCATGGAAGGCAGACGCACACACAGCGAGCTCTTCACATTCATTTTGTCTTGTGATATGATTGCAGCTGCTGCGTGACTGTGGCCTTTTTTTTTTTTTTTTTTTAAAGAGGCAGTGGAAGGAGAAATGAAAAATACATGTGCCGCTCAACACAATTACCTTTGTTAATGCTGCAGTATGTCTCTGCGTGCTCTTTCTAATGGACTGTGCTTTTTGTTTGTCACCTTAAGTGAGTGCAGACGTTTCCTGTTTCACTTCACTACACTGGAGTTGAGTTTGGAGGAAATAGGATGAATCTGGTGGGTTCTATTGAGGGAGTATTTGTTTTTCTTCTTCTGTGCTGCTTTTGGCTCTCAGATGTATCTGGCTGCAGTTGTCTCCATTGTAAAAATACTAAAGGCTCTTTTTCACGTTGTAGGCACTGGCCCTATTGTTATATACATTAAAGGAGATCTATTATACTCACTTTCAGCATTAATGATGTCAGTCTGGTACACCTGCTGAGTAGCGTTGCGCGATGTGTAGCTCAAAAACCTCCTCATTTAGCTCATACTGGTGTCAGTAAAATCCCTAACTTCAGCCTCTGCCTGAAACGCTTCATTTCAGGTACTGTCTCTTTAAGGCACCACTTCCTACTGCCCTCTGATTGGGCCAACTCTGTTTTTCAGTCGCAGGGAAATTTGAGTGAGCTTCCAGGTCAAGGTGGACGTGTCCTGTTGACTTGTTTTCACTGTCAAACATGACAGAAAATTGTGCCGTTGTCAGGAGTCTTACACCAAGACAAGTCATGAAACAAACAATCCAAATCAGATTTCCGCGAAACTGTTTTTCTTCAAAGATCGGTAACGGCTTCGGACCCAGATTTTTCTCAATCGGTGCATCTTTAATTTATAGTCATTGCTATGTGAGGACGCTTAGCAACTGTTTTTATCTTCACAGATAAAATACAGAGACATACTATTCCCATGTCTTTGAATGTGAGGGGTAGACTGCCTGATCCATGCATTATATATATGAATCAGTTTCAGCTTCACTGCAGGAAGCAACTTCATATTCGGATGTGTTTGCCAAAACTGAAAAAAAGTAAATCTTGGGAGTGCAGAAAAAAACAGAAGCCAGCAGATTAAACTCCAAACTCCATTCGATCTGCACCTTTAAGAAAAAGCTAAAGACCCAGCTCTTTCATGAATACCTACTAACTTAATGATGATGGTCTCCATATTATTGATGATGATGATGGTTGTGACGATTGTTTTTGTTTGATAACGATGACTTATAAGATGGTTTCTATACTGATTAGAGCTCTCAAGAACTGACGTCAATGTTGTGCTTTGCCTCTGGTCACTTCCTGTCAGCACCTGTGTGTCCAATCAGACTCAAAACTGATCGTTTGCTCTTACTGACATTGTTCCCTTTTTTTCTAGATCCTTGCTTGTGTTGTACTTACTCTCTGATGTACGTCGCTTTGGATAAAAGAATCTGCTAAGTGAGTTGTAGAAATGAATACGATGCAACCAGAGTGGCATTGAGTTTTATATAAATACAGTCCATCTATTTTAGTAACCGTCTGCAGGCGAACACATTGTCTCTCTACATTACCCAGTGTTTTTGTTTTTTAAAAAATGCATTAATGCTTAAATATAATGTGTAGCAGGGGCTGTCCTATCCACCGCCCTCTTGGAACTAAAGATATTAAAGTTATGGGGCACTCAAACATCTGATAGAAAGCCATTATAGGAAAACAGCAATGCAGGTTGTTTTTGTAATTTTCTGAATGTTGTCCAGCTGTGAAACACATTTAAATAGCTTTTTTTTCAAACTGGGTGTACTGCTGTGCAGCTTTATTCTAATGGGGAAAAGAACAAATGTTTCTTTACAGGAGGATCATTGTACACTTTCATTCCAATTAGCGCCTTTTAATAGTCCTCTGGTGAACACATTATATATATATATATATTCAGTTTGTCACATTGCTGTCTGAGCTTCAGCTTCTGTCTGCTCCTCTTTTTTACAATTCAGATACTGTGCAATACTTCCAGCCTTATTCCCCGAGAGATATTAAATCATTTAGTTTTTTTTTTTTTTTTTTTTTAAATGCTAACTGATGCACTGGTGGGCACAGACAGTTTGTCCTTTTTGGAACTGATATATTACTTTAAGTCACATAAGTGCCGGTTGCCAGACTTGTTTTTTTGTGGATGACACGCCACTGCTCATTGGCATTCAACCTACCATGACTCAGCGTTGCAGCACTGTTTGTAATTGTTATGAAGTTACTCAAAGATCGCTTTAAAATTAGGTGTCGTTTTAGTTTTTTTTTAACCCGTTTTGGCTGTCGTTGAGGTGCAGTTCATGCTGGGTGTTTTTTTTTTTTTAAAGCGTGTGTTGGTGCGCTCATCTGTTTTTGGTGGAGACTCTGAGCTCATGGCAGCTCACATTCATTAAGCACTCTGGCTCTGGCTGCTCCTCACTAGGATCCACAGACAGCTGTCAGTTCGCTGAGGGACTCCTGCAACTGATTGTACATCAACATTCACTCCGACTTGCACATCCCACTGCACATATACTCACTTCGACATCTACATAGCCGTCAACGGGGGGAGCCGCCGCAGTGTAAGGGGCTGGGTGACTGTCAGGACCAATTACACTGCAAGGACCTTTGCTTCCCTCTGCATGGGAATGGGCAGGTTGATGTTTATGTATAAATGAACGCTCACACGTCAGTATAGAAATGTCAAGTTCATAGCTGTATTAACAGGAAAGCCATGTTGTCACATTTCACCTTAATAACGTTATTTAATGCTGAAAGTTAATAAACAAACAGTACATAACCAACCGCTAGGCCACTGGTGCACCCACGTAGTCATTTGTGCATGCATAGAGAGTTCAGTTGGTCGAAAATGTGGATTTAGAATAAAAATAAAAATGTTCATATCGCGGCTTAGCCTAAACTTTTAGCCACCGAGGGGCGACATAGACGGGCAGGTTTATTAATTGACACGCTTTGCTTTGGCTTCGCTCCTGAGCGTCTTGTGAAAGAATACAGTCCAAATATTTGTATTCATAATTTGTTCTTCATAACTTCCATATGCAAAGATTCAAACAATCGTCCATACATTTTCCAACACCTGACACCCCGAGTGAAAGTTTCCACCTACGGTATAAAATGTATGATCTGAACCCAAGGGTGACACCTTCTCAGAATCAGATCCAGATTTATTGACCAGGTATGCTTACACACACACAAGGAATTTAACTTGGGTGAACTGTGCTCTCTTATGTACAGGAGCAACATTAAATATCAACAATAAACATAATAAGAAAAGACTAATATTTACATGACTAAATATGAAACAGTGCAGTGGTGAATAGTGCAAAAGATGCTGAAGTAACATGATAATAAGAAAAATGCAGATATGTGACAGATGACTCAATTAAGATGTCAATTACAGTATTTACATAAATAAGAGCTCTTACACTCCATAACTCCTAAACATGACTCCTACAGTTCAAATTCTTTGAGATTGGCACGAACACTTTGCTCAAATATGGAGGTACGCTTGTTTTTAAAATCCTCCTGAGATAAAATTCTAAGTTTTGGACCATTAATTTGACAAAACAAGGCTTTTATAAAAGGTCATTATAAGCTTCAGAAAACTTGTAAGGAAAAAAGTGTAAGGAATGAGATATATCATTTAGTGCAGACTTAAAAATACACACATCTTTCTATCTTCACCTCATGACTTCAGAAAGTTTCACCATAGTCTCTTTATGTAATAACATATGTCTCTTTTTACTTTACCTCAATGTTCCCGTCTGTCGCTGCAATAAGGAGGCTCTTTTTTTTCTTCTTCATTGGTATTCAGATATATGCTGGCCCGAGGTGGCAATCTGTTAAAGAACGTGGAGGGGGGTGTCACCTCTCAGTTAAGGCGGGCGCTGCCATCCTGGAGGCCCCGGTGTGCTTGGACAGCTGGCCTCAGAGTTAGCGAGTGTGACTGCGGAGGAATGGACGCTAAATAACAGAGCCTGCAGCTCTTTGGCCTCCCCGCCCGGGCCGGCTGGCTGGGCTGTGCTAGCAGGCGTGACGCTGACAGGACGGAGAGGGCCAGAGCCAGCTACAATCCATTACTTTTACCTGAGGAAGAGCAGTGGGGGGGGGGGGGAGAGAGAGAGAGGGAAGGGAGAGATTGAGTTAAGGGCCAAGGCACCTTTCAGCACTCTCTTCTGCATGCTAATTCCAAGCAGCGCTTTTCAGAGGGATCAAAATCTGCAGGCTGAGAAATGTGGCCTCTCGACTCACTTAAAGGGAGGAAGAAATCTTCCTTCCTTGCTTGATGCTTCACCAGCTTCTACTCTGCACACATATGCACGTTATCACCGAGCTAAATAACATTTTAAATCAAGTGTTTTAGAGCCTGGTACACTGCCCCCCCCCCCCAGTACGTCAGCTGGCTCTTAAAACATATGGAGATTGAACCTGGAAAATACGAGATTGGATGTTATTCTTTTGTGAGCTTATAATTACACACACTTGATGCATTATGCAAAATACATTTTCTGTAGGCACAGCAAATCTTTAAAAAGAATTTTAAAAAAAAAGGTGCACACATTGTATTTAAATTCATGGATTTTTCATCATCAGTCAGCGTTTTTTTTTTTGTGTGTGTCAAATCCATCTGAAGAAAGGATAAGAAAGTGGCCTGATAAAAAAAAAGGGAAGGTAGAGGTATTATAAGTCTACCTGTCACATATCACATGTTGCCGACACACACATACACACACACACACATCCACAACCCGCGTGCAAAATTTCCCGTGCAGGCCAGACAGAGAACGCGATGAGCATTTGTGCAGAGGAGCATGAAGCAGAGGGTTGATTTTCTGAGGCGCTGCTTAAAGCTATCACTACCGGAGTGGAAAGTACACATGACAACTGGTTTGCAGGTTCCAAACGAGAAACCACCACAAACAGTTTAGGTGGGGCAGGGGAGAGAGAAGGGAAGGGAGGAGCAGAAAGAGGAGGAGGGGGGAAGGGGGGGGGGGGGGGTTGAAGCAGCCTGGATTGGCACCCTGTGACAGTGATAAATTTCACCAATCGTCCAGTGTGAAGATCTGTCTAATCTCCGCGGTGGCTCGCTGCGGGGTAGGGACCCCCATCACTCTCCCATTATTTGACAACAAAACATCCGCGGAGAGCAGTGAGCCAGGTTCAGTTAGCCGCGATGCACTCCCCGCATACACAAACACCCAGCGAGGGGGTGCGGAGGGGATGGGAGGGGGGGGGATTATCAAGTGGCTCTGTAGCGTGTTGTTAAAGGGGCAGGGCCATTAAAATGCAACCCACCTATCCCCACTCTTAAGCGTTGGAGTGGCTGAAAGAGAACAAAACAATCTGTCAATAGCCTTTAATTTTGAATAGAGAGCAAATAAAAAATCCAACGCCCGGTAATGGGCTGCGTTTTTCCCTCCACACTCTTGAAATTGATTCGATGGCTTAATTTTGGCAGGTGGTGGGGGGGGGGTTTGCTGGTTGGCAAACATATACGGCTGCATGCAGTTCACCCCCGATGACTCCATAAACAGTGTTCTGCAGCAGTTTAGCAACAAAACACTTTTTTTTTGTTTTTTTTTTCCCTTCCGAGGGGCCATGCATCACGCTCCATATGCATCCATCACGGCCATGTGGCGTTCGGTTGGCAGCTACAAGCTCGGCGTTTACACCCAAAATGTTATTTTGATTTCACTGACACAGAGATAATGTTTCATAACACACAGTCAGTCACGAATTAGCCCATCTGTCTGTTTGAGCTCCCCCGGTGCTGATGGAGTCTCTGTGTGTGTGTGTGTGTGTTAGAGTGTGTGTTAGAGTGTGTGTTTGACCACAGTGGCTCAGCCTTCCTCTCTCCCCCCACCAGGATTCACTGACGGCTGTCAGCTCATTGAGTGACTCCTCCGCAGATTGTATTGGAGCCAAAATCCTGATCCCTCATCGTGCTGCTCCTCTCGTGCTTCGCCTTTTTTTCTCGCTCCTTCCACCCGGCTTGTCGACATGCATATGCTGACACACTCACACATGTACATACAAGCACACACACTCTCTCTCTCTCTCTCTCTCTCACACACACACACACACAGACACACAGGGCGGTATGTTGTGCTAAAGCTTGTGGGATTCAAACAGGAGACACAATAAATCTCGTCTGTGCGATGACTTCAATGAGCTCGTTTTGGATCCGCAGTCATTCCCCGACAAACTAAAACCAACTGGCTGTCATGTGAAGTCAATGTTATTCCTTGTTGTCAAAGGACATATTTACTGCAGTTCAGGCTTCTTAATCCGACTTCAAGTGGCTCAATGGCCTCCAGCTACACGGGGGGGGGGCTTCTTCTTATTGGACAACATTCAAGTCAAAGGGCAGGAATCAGAGCCTGTGAAAACTATAAATGAATTTACAGATGAAAAGATCTGAGACCTTATGTTCAGTGTGATGAATGATGATGTTAAGTGTTTTTTAAGAGTTCTATGCACAAGAAACACGAGCTGTATTAGACTTTTTTGGTGGCAATATATTCATGCTTTGCCATTCTGTCCTGTGATTGGCTGTTTAAAGAGCTCAGTAAATTCTACAATTCACTTAGCAGACGCTTTTATCCAAAGCGACGTACATCAGAGAGTAAGAACAACACAAGCAAGGATCTAGAAAAAAGGGAACAATGTGAGTAAGAGCAAACGATCAGCTTTGAGTCTGATTGGACACACAGGTGCTGACAGGAAGTGACCAGAGGCAAAGCACAACATTGAGGGCAGTTCTTGAGAGCTCTAATCAGTATAGAAACCATCTTATAAGTCGTCGTTATCAAACAAAAACCATCGTCATTACCATCATCATCATCAATAATATGGAGACCATCATCATTAAGTTAGTAGGTATTCATGAAAGAGCTGGGTCTTTAGCTTTTTTTTAAGTTGTCAAACTGATTCCTGGAGGAGTGTCTTAATTATCATAGTTAGTTGCTCGGGGTTACCAGAACAAGCTGAAGTGTCTGAATGATCACATGTTGGATACACTGAACAACAACATTGTAATATTCATAATTGAATTTGTCAATTTGCACAACCTTTTAGCTGATACCTGTCAGCACCTCATACCTCCCTGCTCTTTACCTTCAGACTTAACCAACTTGTGTTTGGCGTGTCTGCCGTGTGCTCCAGGTGTTAAATGTTGTGACACACACACTGTGCAGGCCACTTAATGCATCCATGAGTTTAATGCGATAACAGATGTCACAACATTGCATGGCTGCTTGACGCTGAGAGATTTTCTAGATATACCTTTACCTCCCTTCTCTAAACACCAGGTGAAATCAGAAGATTGTACCCTCTCTGCAAGGACGCATTGCTAATGCCTGCCTGGATCCACTGGATGTTGGTTTGGGCGCCATTATTATCCTCTCACACCTTTTTTTGTTTTTTTTGTACGATCCCCTCAGCTTTCTAGACGGTACTTGACATTTGTTTTTTGTATTTTCACAATCGATGAGTTTAAAAAAGTTGACCTTCAAGTATTTGTACCCGGGGAAGGCCGTGATTTTTTTTAATCATTGTTGTCAGAACTTGAAATTTGCTTCCCCAATAAAACAAAAAGTTAAATTCACTTCAAATGTCAGTGTCGCTGCTCAGGTTTCAAACAAAACGTTCACAATTATATTTTGTTCCGTCCTCCATGCTCTCTCTGTTTCCCTCATCAAAGAAGAGGCAGGAAGCCTTTTGTGCTTCCAAGTGTGCGTCGCTGTTACAATTTGGATCATGGTTTGAATTTAAAAAAAAATCTGAATCCAACAAGAGAAAATGATTTCTGGTTTGAGAAATTGAGGCGTTCTTGAGTGTTTTTCACATCCTCGCTACTTGTCAAACTCTTCTGTTATTGTCTTTTTCTTCCCTGTGCTCCTTCTCTCTCTCCCTCTCCCTCCCCCTAAAGCTCACCCATCACCCGCACACCATTTCCTAAACAAGTACAAAGCCATGATGATGCCCAGATTGAGAACCAGTGCGATTTACATGACTGATTAGAGTGTAATTTCACACTTATTTGCATGGATCCCCTCAACATCCTTGCAGAGCTAATGGATTGTTAGAGCTCTGCAGCGCGGGCCTTGTAAATGAGGCTGAGCAAGATGGAGTGAGAGAGACAGAGAGAAAAAAAAAGAAGACGGAGAGGCAGACAAAGTTCAAGTTAAAGTTCAAGGACATTTATCTCCATAGCCCCCTTTATCACGCAGAGGTCTCAAAGGTCTTTAAAGGGGAAAGAAGACGAGAAAAAAAAAGAGGAAACAGACAGGAACCAAAAAAAATCTTTAAAAAAAATCCAATTACATCCAACTAATCAGCAGCCAATCACAAAACAAAATGAAACAGTGTGTTGGAAGGACGTGGCTGCTCACCAATCTTTCTAATCAGCTGAGAAAAAAAGCAAGGCTGATGCTTTATTAAGCTAAGGAAAATCTGCTCAATAAAAATGGCTCCACGCTTCTCTGTAGGGCCAATTTATTCCATTAATATACACTGAATGATTGCTCACGCTGCATCACTTTAAACGAGTTAGAATTCAAGTGTTTATAAGGTGAGCACTGATACATTTTCAACAGGTTGCACCAAACGATACCATTTTTTTCTACTTTGAAATGATGGGCTCTGATATGATTTAGGACCACCACCTACTGGTAAAGCCAATAGACAATATGAAAATGGGCGTGGCCAACATGACGTCAGCCGGTAGTCTGTCCACTGCCTTCTATGAGCGTTTTTTTATGTAGCTACCATGTTGCTATTAATTAGCCAGTAGGGACCCTGATTGGCTGAGTGGGTGGGGCATCATTGAGGTAAAAGGGTTGGCATAAAATAAATGATCAAAGCTATATGATGCTAGCATTAGCTGCAGCTCTAGACCTGGACATTTTTCCCTGGAAAGGACAAGTCAGATCACTTTCTCATCCGTCATTGTTGTTGACAAAGCTGATATCTTGATTTTGATTGGTCGGCACTGCCAAAAAACAGTGCTGAACTGCATCAGTTTCCTGGAGAAACTGAGCGCCGCCAGCGCAAAAAAAACACCCCTAGTGGACACGGGCCCTTATGGTATCTTCAGCCCAGTGTTTTTATCCAAGGTGGTAGCAACTTTGTTAAACCTTGAAGTAGCGAGCTGTTAGTCCATCACCTATACAAGACAAGCAACGACCATCAGGGGGAAAAAAAAACGTTAGCAAAGAGCAACCTTCACATGAGAACGTGATGGATTTCTGACAAACTGGTGCAAAGTGCTTAATGAAATGAAGTTTATAAAGAGTGTTGAGAAAGATCAAAGTTTAAAGATCATGCAGCTCCTGTAAAGTGAGAATGTATAGATTGAATTTTGTTCATCAAGGCTGCAGCAGATTTGTGTTGCTGCCGCTTGTGTCACGCGGGGTCTACATATCCGATTGTAAAAGAATGCATTAAAGCAGTCCAGCTCCGCTCTATAAAGTGCAGCATTATATTTTTCTCTACAGATGCCATTTATAGTTTTGTCTGAGAATTTCATCAGCGGCTTTTATGAGAGGTTGGCCGTATTTGACATCGCTCTTTATGAGGCCAATTACTTTTTATGGGAAGCCTTCAGCGGAAATGTTGATGCGGCATGATTGCTGGATTTGGTGAAGTTTATAGGGATGAGTGGCTCCGTCCAATATTCGCACTGTCCCTTTAACAACAACAACAAAAACAACAACAAAAAAGAGCAAACTTCAAAGACGCTTGCTCCCTTTTTAAAACCTGAATTAAAATTAATTTCTTGCGGATTGAACTCCCACTGTGTGAAGCAGACAAATATGTAGGTCTTAGTTTCATTATTCTGCTTTATCGTACTTATTTGTTTCTCTTTACTGGCCCCCCAACTCTTCCCTTTTTCTACTACAAGTAATTAATTTCCACATGTTGTCATTAGTTAAACCAGTTAAAAAAAAAAAAAAAAGAATTATGTCCTACACCATGCAAATAGTGATTAATTGTTGTTGGCTTTAGTCCATTTGTTCTCATGGAAGCTGTACAGAGAAGCTCCCGGGGTGATTCATTTCTCCTGCTTCCAGAGATACGTAGCTCGTCTTGCCTTTTCATCACCCCCCTTTTTTTTTTGTTTCTCATTGTTCCCCTTCACTTTCATCATAAGCCGCATGCTAATGTACAGTGCGGCTGGGTCCGGGGTACAGGCTGGAATATATCATTTTCTGATTACATTCTATAAATGGATTTGTGGCTATTTGCACAGAGGAAGTGTTACGTCGACATTAGATGTTGAAAAGCTGATTTTAAAAAAAAAAAAAATTTCCCCGTGGTGCAGGTACACCCGCTTGCAGGTTGTCAGAATGTCCGTCTGCTCTGCGGCGGGCGGCGTTTGGCACTCTGACGGCGAACGCTGCTGAGGGAATTACCGGCCGTCACGGGGGAAGCTCTATTAGAATATCTGTGATGGATCCCAGAGTGAGAGTTGACGTTGAGGCTTTTTCTTTTTTTCAGAGTGATTTTTTTTTTTTAGCTACCTTATGCATAAATGGTTGCAATTCAGACGGCTACTTAAGCCCTTTGCAGCCGTGCTTAAGTCTTCTCTCGCACGCAATTTCCTCTCCGTTCATTCTGACATTGAACTGAAGTGCAAAGCCGCGCTGCTCCCAGCATCGTGCACACTCACTAAAGGCCATTTGCATTATTTAATGTTTTTTTTTTTTACTGTGAAAGCCAATACAGTCTCGATCCAATAATTCTATAGTCTGAGGTGCTGTTGATATTTAAAAAATGCAATTAAAAAGTCATTAATGCATTAATTTAGAATGTATGCATATTCATAGCTGCATATATATTTCAACTTGACCCTTAGCATCAGTAAGGAACCATAAGTCACATAATTAAGTCTCTAAAAGTTCCACTTTACTGAGAAAACTCTGAGACCAAATGATATCCACCAGACATTTTAGCCTTGAAGTCAGTCATCACTCAAATCCAAAAAATCATCAATCAGCAGGAAGAGAACCAGAGGAAAAAGAGTCTTTGAAACTTTAGATTGTCAATAGTAGGGCGTTTTGTCCTGAAACCAGTCCTCACCAGTTCAGATTTGAAACAGTACAAAAACATTTCAGTGTTATCCAATCACAGAAGGGCGTTCCATCTCAGGACAGGATGTGTCTTGGGGACAGTGTTGCCAAATCTGCTTATTGTAAGCGACTTCGGGGCTTGTTTTTCTGTAAAGTCGCTGACCAATATGCATTGGCGTGTCCAGACTTTTTCTTGACTGGGTTCAGCCCAAACTGGGGCACTGACTTCTGCATGGGTGGCCTGAAGCGTGGTGTGCGACTCAAACACAAATAAATATCAATGATTAATCTACTTACTCTACTTTATGACACGAGATAATGGAAACATATGAATCCTCTTAGCTTAATTCATTAATGACACAAAAAGAAGATGTATGTTCAAAGTCACGTATACAAGAACTTAAACTCCTGCACACAGAGTGCATTATGTTTCTTCTGAAAAGTAGTTATTTACAATTTAAATTACAAAAAAAAATGAAACTAAAAACTAATTTTTGCAAGGCAAATAGCCAATCACAGTTTAGGGTGGCCAATCAGATTTCAAAGGTGGCCCACCCCTGGCCAACCCTCTGGACACGCCCCTGCAAATATGGTCAGTTGAGGGTTGTGGTTCTTGTGTTGCCTGTTTACGCTTGCCTTACATACCGTTTATAAGACAACTATGGCAGCCATCTTTGTTTAGACCAGACAGAGAAATGCTTCTTCCTTTCACATGTATCAGCACTAAAAGGGGAAGTATTTCTTTTGTGGCACTTTGATGTTCAAACCTGATTGTAATACATTTTTTACCATTTCAACCTTGACATGCCAGATAATGCTCGTTGGGAAGTGCAACAGTTTGGGTTCGTCTCACATCGTCCAAGAAGTGGCCTGGTGTCACGTTCAAATCTAAAAGTCAGGGTTTGTGTTGAAGCTGGATAAATAGTGATGGATCTGGGGACTTCCCTGGCTCTTAAAGACAGAAAAAAAAAATAACTGAACAGTAGCCCAAAATGATAAAATACACGCTCAAGTTGAATCCAACTTTCTGGCCTCCTTCGGCTCACCACGCTTCAGCATATTAGCGGAACAAAACTAGCGGGAGATTCCTGCGTTTATCTACAAAATATCAGTTTAAAAGAAACTCCCCGACAAAACCTAGCCTACGTCTTTGTTCTCAGTGACCACGGGGAGCTGAAAAAAAACCCAAACAGCTTTGCCACTTTTTTTGAAAATCTTGTTGTGCTCGTGTGATTCACCACCAGGTCTAACCTGCTGTACCGAAGCTCCAACGCCTCTCCACCACTTACTGTACTGCACCTCGGTCCAGTCTGTACCAAAACCCCCACACTGCGCCTCCCCCTCCTCCTCGCTCTGTACTGTACTCCTTCATCTCTTTGTCTTCCTCTCTCTCTCTCTCTCTCTCTCCCTCCTCCTCGCCGTGGCGGGGCTCTGCCAGGGGCTTGTGATCGGATTTAGCGCGGCGTTCTCACTCCGTCTCCCGGAGATGAGTGACAGATGGTGGCCATTAGTGTATATTCCATGCATCTGTTGCGAGGCGCTAATTTATCTCATTAAGGGAACGTGTGGCGGGGGAGGACGAGTGTGTAGGAGCTTTTTATTATGAGTGTAAAACACAGGGAAAGATGCACCGAGCCGGCTGATAGACACACGCAGAGAGGAAGGGGGGGGCGGGGCGACGGAGTCCTGAGGTCATGGAGTACAAGCACTAGAATTTTTAGATTCCTCTGCATGCCTTTGTGTGTGTGTGTGTGTTTGTGTGTGTGTCTGCGTTCCACGGGTCATTTTATGGGGCCGTCATGTACATGCATGCTCCCCCCCACCCACCCACGGACACTCACCCACTCACATTAGCAGCCACACCCCCGCACACCTCCGTCATACTGTGTATTTACATTAACAGAGGCCTGCAGTGCCTACGCTCGGGCTTAATTAATGTTCCACTGTGCTCGTCTAAACGCTGCACACCGACTGGCTGTGTGTTTGCAGGCG
Source organism: Labrus bergylta (assembly GCF_963930695.1). Classification (NCBI taxonomy): domain Eukaryota; kingdom Metazoa; phylum Chordata; class Actinopteri; order Labriformes; family Labridae; genus Labrus; species Labrus bergylta. The sequence goes on along the minus strand of NC_089210.1, from coordinate 3,517,219 downwards.
GGGGGGGGGGGGGGGGGGGGGATGGGTCCACAACAACGTGATGTATGCTGCTGTTATGTTTGTGGCACATTGAAGACTAAAAATAGAATTCTTTATGTACCATGCCTTAACAATGGTAGGAAAAACATCTCTGAATGGACAACAGTGGTCAATAAAGAATTGTGAAACCTGAGTGATCTATCACTCTGAATTTCCTGTAGGTGCAAATCAGTCAAAGGAGAATGCTGTGTGCATTATTTTTGCTTAAAATGATCCTAAATTAAATAATGATATCCTCATCATCACCTCAATAACTCTTACTGCCAATTTCCACAATTGCCACTGTAGTCAATGCTCCTGTTTCCACATCACGGGCCGCAGTCCGTCTCCGGCGCCTGCCAGCAGCGCCACTCCGCTCCGTTCCAGACCCAAGACTTGGGTCAAGCTGGACAGAAAAGTGAGACAAAGGAAACGTGCAGAGCCTCCTGTGATTCAGTATTGACGGAAAAATAATAAAGCTGATCAGCGGTGGTCCTGACCGGTCTTGATTTAAAATCCGGAGTCCGCCCAGTACGAGACAAGACCGGGTTAAAGTTCTTTTGATTCTGAAATGAGACCGAGAACTTTAATAAGTTGTCCTGACACGAAGACCAATTTCGAGCACTACAGCAACGGACCCCTAGCAACCGATTTAAAAACAAAAAGTGAGCTCTAATTTGAGCTCTGGTTTGGTCCCCTCCAGCTACTTTTTAGCCGCTAATAGCTAATAGCTCCACTGCATTAGCCCGTCCCTCACTGTGCATGATTATGAAAGGATGCATCACCTTTCCCTTTACATTTGAATGCCATTTTGATCTATTTGTGATACAAGAACCATGATAAGTACAGATTTTCGAGTTAAATTGTAGTGTAAGCGTCTCTTTCCCGGTGTGATTGCTCATTGTGATATTATTGTACGTGCAGCCAGAGATGAGTTGTCCATCAATCAGTGTTAATCGGTGCTGCATCTCTCCTTGTATTGTCTCTTAATGAAGCCTGATTGTTTCTACGGCGGGGGCTGAATCCGTTGCTTTCTTTACTATTTATATTTCCTGTTTCAAATCCAGGTGCAGGTGACAGCTCTTTATTTGATTTAATGTGATAATACTGTACTGCTGCGATGAAACAAAAACCCTGCGTCCAGGGCCTGTCGTGCAGACCCACTCTGCTCTGATTAGAAAATATTGCACTTAAAAGGTTCTACATGCATTATTTTGACATTGAGTCTCATTACTGCGTGAAGAATTACTCCTAACTAAACAATGGTGGGAGGGAGAAAAAAAGCTGTGAAATTGGAAATTGTAAGATTGGCAGCCTCCTCCACATTTTTACATTGTGCTATTGTTACAGGAGTGAGGCTGAAGTTTTCTACACGAGATTTGAGTTCAGAAAAAAAAAGGCCAACCGAGAATCAATGTGAGGCCGACGGCTGGACCTCAGGCCGGTCTGTGAACTGTGGACTTTTTTTTTTGAAAGTTGACTTGGAAAGAAATAGCAGATCAGATTCTCTGGTATGGACAGAGCAGAGCAGGAACTACGGAAGCCCTGGAGGGGAAAAAAAAAACATTCAGAATCAGTTTTCTAAGTCTGGTCTAAATTGTTTGTCACTGTTTTGCCTGTTTTCAGAATCAATGGAAAAGTCTGTTTTCACTTATGGAAGAAAAGTAGCTTTGAGAAATGATTCAATCTTTTTTTTTTTTTTTTTTTATGGAATTGCTTGAACTGTTTTAGTTTCTGCTGGTGAAAATATTTTTTTGGAAAGAAGGGGAAAGAAATACTTAAAATTAGTCCGAGCTAACCCTTTGTTATCTAGACATTTTAAAGTATTGATAAATTTAACTTTACCATCCTTTTTGTTCAAACTAACAAATCTATTTTTTTACCGAAGAGGATCATCTGAGATTGAACTCAGAATCAAAACTTTTTTCTCCAAATTTTAACTTTTTTCTCCAAATTTTGACTTTTCCCTCAGAATTGTTTGCTTTTTGTTTCCGACTTTTGCCCTGACTTAAATTTCAGATATTTGACTTCAAAGTCAGAATTCTTAGAAAAAAATAAATAAATTACCCTGATCCTCTCCTTTAATTTTTGCCGTACTGTTCCTTTATAGTATAGTTTACTAGTATACAAAGAATCATTTGAACCAGTTTCAGAAAATAAAGGACAGAATTCCCCTTAGGGCTTTCCTTTTAAACATTAAAATGCCCAAAGAAAAAAATAATGCATGTTTGTCTTTTACATTAGAATGAAAAGCTTTAAAAAGCACCTTCATTAATGGATAAAGCGAAATAGGAGCAGCATCATGAGTTATAGAGGCTCGGGATCATTGCAGCGACGGTCTCATTTGTTTGCAGTAATTACACCAACAGTAGGTCGCCTAATTACTTCAACAATAACACAGTGATGATTAAAAAAAAAAAGTAAAAACGTCGCCTCCACAGCCGCCGCCGCAGCCAAAGGTAACACACCATTCATCTTCCTTATGGACTCGGAGTGCAGGGGTGAGCATGTTTTTAAAATTTCTGTGTTAACCAAAAGTGGATTAAAGAGGCCCCTCAGTCTGTTCACAAACTCCCCGATACATCGGAAAGATTGTTTCAGCACACGTTCATGAATAAAGAGCGACTTTTTAAGGAGATTTGGCATCAGGGCTCTTATTGACCCGTCTTCTGTGTACGCTTTTTTTTCACCGGGGCTATCTGCGAAACCCAGGGGAAGGATTTAGCCTGCCCAGGAAAAATCTAATATTTCTCCACATTAGAGTCAAATAAAAGCCACCTGGCAGCCAACCGTGTGTGTGTGTGTGTGTGTATGTGTGTGTGTGTGTGTGTGTGTGTGTGTGTGTGTGTGTGTGTGTGTGTGTGTGTGTGTGTGTGTGTGTGTGTGTGTGTGTGTGTGGCAGGGAGATGATACAGTGGTGACCTACAGCCATTCACTGCAGCCCGAGTTAAACACTCTGGTTTGGCCTCCTGCTATCTGCTCGGGGTGCCACAAGAGGTGACACATTCTCATAAGCAGGTGGGAGGCCACAGTGGGTGTTGATACGCTGTCGATTGATGTGTGTGTGTGTGTGTGTGTGTGTGTGTGTGTGAGTGTGTGAGTGAGAGAGAGAGACTGAGTGGGTGTGGATCTGTTTGTGTGTGTGCGTCTGGCTGTGCGTGAGGTGAGGCTGGGTGAGCTGTTCCTGCAGATACATGTTATATTTAGGAAACAGGCTTTTGTATCCACTGAAAGAAGACACAGCAGCGTTTTTTTTTTTCTTCCTGGTTGTCATTGCATGCCGGGGAGACCATGAATAAGGAGAGAGAGAGAGAGAGAGAATGCATCCGGTGCAGATTATGCTGTTTTTTGTTTGATTTATAATTCAAGTAATACTCTTTTTAGTATTTTTTGGGAAGTGCTTTAGAGGCGCTGTATGTGTAGGGCTCATTAAAACATTATCAAATCCACTAAAAACAACATTTGCAGCAAAACATTTTCTAATATATCTTCTCACTTTATTGCTGTTTACATCTTAGCAAAGGAGTTGAAAGCATTACATGCCTTCTATCCATTTATCTCCTTGTGTTTCGGGAGCCAAAGATCAGGTTATTGTTAACTAAAAAACTGATGTTGCAGCATTTGTTTAAAACATGCAAGAAAGCCCAGACATGCAGGGAGACATTTTGACCTTTATGCATCAAAGTAGATGAGGACTACGATAATGCTGCATGGCAGGCCTTTAAAATAATCAGTGCAAGGAGACGAATAAGACATTTAATCAACCTAACATCAAAGAAATGTCACAATCAACGCCGAAAAACTGAATTGGGCTGAATGGCAAATAATGTTACTAGTATTTGCCTAGTAACAAGTTTGTTAGTTGTTGTTGAGAGTCAGAATGAAATCTATTAGCGTCCATTCTGGTCAGCTTGCAGAATAACACGTCTGCTCTGCTCTCTTTGTAAACATTGATGATGTTTATCATGGGCAGAGCAGACAGTCACAGCAGACTTTGAACAACAACAACAAGAACTGTACATTCTGCAAAAACCTCCTTAAAAGGCAGCAAAATAAGAGGCTGCCATCCAACCATGCATGTGTATGCAGGGGCGTGTCTAGAAGGGTTGTGAGGGGTGGCATTGCCCCCCCCCCCCCCCCCACTAGAAATCTGATTGGCCATCCGAAATGCCACCCCAAATATCCTAAGCTATGATTGTCTCACTGCTGTGTCAGAGGCGGGACGTTTGTTAACACAACAGGTTCTTGCTTCCTTCTTCTTTTTGCAACATGCTGCAAGTTGTTTTCTTAACTTGTGAATGTCACATAAATATTTGATGTTCTTTAATATAAGGTTTATTCATTTCTACACTTCTACAATTCTACAATTCACTTAGCAGACGCTTTTATCCAAAGCGATGTACATCAGAGAGTAAGAACAACACAAGCAAGGATCTAGAAAAAAGGGAACAATGTCAGTAAGAGCAAACGATCAGCTTTGAGTCTGATTGGACACACAGGTGCTGACAGGAAGTGACCAGAGGCAAAGCACAACATTGAGGGCAGTTCTTGAGAGCTCTAATCAGTATAGAAACCATCTTATAAGTCGTCATTATCAAACAAAAACCATCGTCATTACCATCATCATCATCAATAATATGGAGACCATCATCATTAAGTTAGTAGGTATTCATGAAAGAGCTGGGTCTTTAGCTTTTTCTTAAAGGTGCAGAGGGACTCTGCAGATCACATGGAGTTTGGAAGTTCATTCCACCACCGGGGGGCGACAGAGGAGAAGAGTCTAGTCAGAGACTTAGGACCCTGTTGTGAAGGTTGGATCAGACGCCTTTCATTGGCAGAGCGTAGTGGGGCGGGAGGGAGTGTAGACCTGGATGAGAGAGTTAACCTTTTGATTCTGATTCTTAAACTTCAATATTTGTTAAGCTGGAAGACGAGGGTCAACTTAAACGTATCACTGGGGAGCGAAAGAAGCCGCTGCACTGCTGCCGCGCCGCCATCTTGGAGCAAAACATGTGACATTACATTTAGTTGATATGACATGACAACATTTATGCAAACCTTTGATCTGACACTCAAATCTAAGTATGTATGACGGTTTGTTTTTTACAGTGTAGCATTATGGCGGTTTGAACCGGTTAAAGTTTAGCGTAACAGGGAGCCCTGTTGATGTCCTGCTAGCTTGTTATGCTAACCCACCTGGCTCTACAGCTTAAATCCCTGCAGGTAACACAAACCACAGCTTAAAGAAGGGCAGCTGTGGCCTACAGATGTTTCTGTTCCTGCTTCCATTGTTAGTGTCTGCTGCATGTATTGAATGAAAAGGTGCTTTACAAATAAGGGATATTTTATTAACATTATTATGTTGCTTTTGTGTTTAAATCGCGGAGCCTTGGAACTGATGTAGAAAAAGGTGTCGGGGCGTAATTGAAAGTGTGTAACGTTGAAGGCTTCAAGGTCCAATCGCTGCATAACAAAGATACAAATAACACAATGGAGTGAGACACAGGGAGGTTGGAGGCTGTGAATAATGCAGACAATTTAAACAGAGTATATTATCTGAATGTGAATTATGACTGTATAATTCAGCCTTGTCAATCTTATCTGGGGGGGTTTGCTTTCGAGTTTCTCCCGATTTTCTTTCCTCTTGTGCGTCATGAATGACATTATCAAGAGATTTCATCATTTCCTGTGTAGTGGCTCATTTGGGAGAATAAGTGGAAAGTTGTCAGAAGAGCAAAAGAAGAAATAATGCACCGCAGTGGCCTCGTTAAAATCACACCTTTTGGGATAAATATTGAGATTCAGTCGCAGGTTTTTTTTTTATTTTTTGGGCGGGGGGTGGTGGGGGGGTGGGAAGGTTTATTGCAGAGTAGCAGGATTTTTATCTCAGTTTATGCTGCCATGGCTGCTGCAGAAAGCGTTTTTTTGTTCGTATCTCTGTGTACTCGTCTCTGCCTGCCGTCACATGTCTCTGTGAAGCCGCTGTACCGTGTGTTCCCCTCTCTGCCGGCAGCCTCGCCGGATGAAAGCGGCGTCGGTTGGCGGATGAGGCTCAGATGCAGAGAGCCTGCGGTGTATTGGTGAGCAGCGATTTGTCTTTGTGGGGGGCCAGGTCACCAGGAGGTCTCCTTTCACCAAGGTGACAGATGAACCAGGAGATGTGCATCACTGTGTGTGTGTGTGTGTGTGTGTGGAGGAGGTTCCTCTTTTTTTGGGATTTTTGCATTGATCAAATTAGACCCTTCCCCTAGATGAGAATGTTCATTTAAATGTCAACACTGATATTAGCAGGCCTCCTGTGAAATATGGGGGATTGGGCGGAATCATCTAGATGTCAGCCTTCGTTTTATGTCTCCTCTTTAGTGATGAATGGCTCCAGTTTGAGTCTCCTGAGCGGATTCAAGGGGAAGGTCTCATCATGTCAAACCAATATTCAAATTGGGAGATGGATTTTTTTGTTTGAGTGAACGGAGAGAAAGTTCCCGGGATGTGATTTTTTTAAAAACAGCAGTTATCAACATCACTGCATCGTGTTGCAGACAAAATACCCAACAAAAGGAAGAGCAGAAGTACGAGCGAATGCCATAGGGGGAAATTACAGAGAAGGAAAAAAAGAGCAAATGTTTGCAGCCTAATCTAATGTATAAGAAGTTGTAATGGGAAAGCAATTAGTTGTAATAGCTTCTCCATATGCATCTCATCAGTGGAAGGAAACACAAGACTTGATTATCACTCCTGCAAACAGCTACTTTTATATTTTGGGAGTTGGAAAGAGGCAGCATAAGTACTATAATGTTTCTTTTCTTGTGGCAGAGTCTTGCAGTGCTGCAGTCAAAGTTTAGCTCTTGATGCTATAACTTAAAGCTCCTGTGAGGAATGGTTTTCCCTAAAGTTAAACACACAGAAATTCCTACTGATGTGTCTTTATTGCCCACAAATGCAAAAACCCCACCGTCTCAGATCAAATTGGTTGTGTATATGGATCATTTATTTTAGCTGGTGCAGAGATGTTTGCTGGATTTGAGGCATAAAAGTGGAAACTGTATGTTCGTTATATTTTTATCATCTTGATTTTACAAAAGAGTTGAACATGCCTGATTGTAAAGAGAGTTTTTATATCTTGGCTCCTGCAAATTGTGAAGTTCATTGATGTGACCGTTTTTCAATAACAGGAGCCGCAAACTGAAATTATAGTCAACAGGAGAGGACTCCTGAGAACGGCTGTTTTCCATGTTTCCTAACTGATTGTGAAGCCGTAGATTGATGCTGAATTTACTGTTATGACGCAATGTGAGCCTGCGCTAGCATGTGATGCTAACCCAGCTAATGTCACAACACAATCGCCAAGGATAATCAAAAGTACATCACCCAGTATTGTGTCCCGAAGCTGCTTTTATCTACGCTCCATTGCTGACTGTTTTGGTGTACATTTCCACTAGGTGCATTATGGGAAATAGCACGCACAGAAAATCGAGTGAACCTGCAAGACACCCAACTTTGTTAAACTTAAAGCTCCTGTGGGGAGTGTTTAGCTGATTAAAAAACAAACTGGTATCAGTACTGATAAGTCTCTATGACCGACATAAACAAACAAGATCATCAGCATAAAGACTGATAATCTCGATGTAGTTATTATGACCATTGTTTACATTTTCCATGACAAAGATTTTGGATGTGTGACACATGTGTAGGACAAAATTAGCAAGTCGGTAAGAGCTACCACTTTTTTCGACAGGCTTTTCCCAACCTAAAGCTCACCAGAAGAGCTTTAAAACATTTTAGATTCTCCAACAATTTCAAGGATATCAGAACCTAAGTGTTGATTGCTTAACATCAAATTATTCCATTATAAGGCAGACATTCAGGGTTTTTTTTTTTCTATAAAAGTTTCTATAAAATGGTGCATATTCATGAATAAAAAATGTGTTTATTCAAACACCCACAAGCTAACCGACACAGAAATCCCGAGGCAAAGTCAAATACTAAAACTGCACCTCAGAGCAAGAGCACTTGTTAGATTTGAAATCTCTGAACAAATAATGAAGCCCCAATGTGTGGTCTGCTGTCAGCATGTCAATTTAAAGGGGGAGTAAGGGGGGGGGGGGGGGGGGTTATGGGGCCCAAAAGCACATTACAAGCCCTGGGACCCTGTAACAGGTTAAATCCAGCCATGAAAGGAGGCCCATCTTGAATGCATTGATTCTCTGTACAGGTAGAGATACAGTGTAGAGTACAGCTCAGTTCCTCGAGAGACGGAGTTACTTCTACACTTCTAGTCCGAACCACCACAAACTTTCCCTGAGCCCTGAAGCTAAAGTACACAGCAGCTGCAGCCACAGCTCCAAGTCAGGCTGACACTCTGAATTATTCACTCTGCTCTATCAACATGTTTTGGTGAAACAAAAAAAAAGTAAAAGAAAAAGTCCTTGCGGCTTCTTTTCCCTCCTCCTTCTCCTCCTCCTCTCCTTTTTTGTTTCATTATAAATCACAACTACAATTCCCCCCCCCCCCTTCTAGTTCTCAGGCTCTGGTGTGATGTGCTCTGATGACAGGCACCTGTGTGCTTGTCAGCCTCCTCTTTTGTGCCAGCAACTTAATTGGGAACAATTAGCCCCAAAGGTTGTTTTACATGGCAGGACATGATAGACTTCAGTTATTCCATTGTTCCTTGTTTTTTTTTTTTTTTTTTGTGAATGGCGCTATCAGAGTGGAGCTCTGATTGGAATTGTCTTCCACCATGAGCCACTGCGGCGGTGTGTGTCATCCTGTTGAAAAAAAAGACGCTTCCTGAAAGCTTCCCCGAGAAAAGGCGACGGAGTTGTTGAGGTCATCGTCGTCGAAAAAGGAGCAGGCTGATGAAGCGCATGAATCTCATGATCGGGCCGGGTGTTGGGGGATTGGGGGGGGGGGCTGCAGGTATCAACAAGCCCCTTATTGCTATCAGCGCTTGTAACGAGAAAATAAGAGGCTGTCATCCAAGTAGTGTACAGCCGTGTACGGTATGATCAGTTAGGGTGATAATAAGTCATGATGGATTCTCATAATGACTCCGCTGGCTTTGCCCGCCGCACACACACACACACACACACACGCACACACACACACACACACCATCATCACCTTTTTTTTTTCCTTCCACTTGCTCATTTTTGCGAGGCCAGCTCGGCCCGCTGGTTGCCAAATGGAGCTAACCCCGAAGCCAGCCGGCGCTGAGTCTCCTGTCTCCCCGTGGCTCTGGAGGGGGAAGCCATCGTCCCGAGGCCAAGGCAACGTCTCCTCGACAGATCCCTCTCCTCTGTCACTCTGCGGGCACACACACAGTGTCTGTGTCGGAGCGTGTTTGTTCTCCTCTTTGTCTGCTTTGGATAAACACTAAGCAGTCTGTAGAAAGTCAGATCTGATGCAGTCAGTGTGGGCCACAAAGAATGTGATGAAGAAATAGAGTTTGCTGGATTAAATGATGATAAATCTATCATCATGATGAGTTAAATAGTTGCAAGATTAAATGTTTTATTGATTGACGACAAGGACGGTTGAGCTCAGCCTGTGGGCACTTGGGTTGGGAACCTGAGGGTCGCTGGTTGAAGTCTCTGTAGGGACTAAAGTATGGGAGTTGGTCTTATAGCTGGAGAGGTGCCAGCTCACTCAAACCCTTTTCACACATACAGAAATCTCCTGAAAAACTCCGGAGATTTGTCTACCCGGAGGTTCTTTAGGCTATGTGTGAACGCAAACAGTCGCATTTTTCGCGCAGACTTTACCCGGAGTTTATCCGGCCAGACCTCTAGTATTTTATCTGCAGAATATCCGAGTGAGCTGATGTCTGAACGCGGCAGCATATACTCCAGAGATTTCAATTTCTATATAAAGTGACTGCCTGAAGTGTCTGCACGCGACCTCTACGATCTCTGTGCACGTAATTAAACGTCTGCATTCTGTTTTCTGTTCATCAGTATGTTGTTCTGGATGTTGTCATTCCATTAGATTACACTTAGCATTGATATAAAGACAAATATTCTCATAATAACGTTGTGTAGCAGACTCTGTTGCTTCAGCCGCTACTTCCACGTTGTTGTTTATTTACGTCACGTCTTACCTCGGGAAATCCCCCGCGGCCCCCTCCCCTCTGACAGGGAAAGCCCCCCGCGGAGAATCTCCGGAGAAGTCCTCCTGTAAATATCTAGATATTATCCGGAGTGCATATGAGAAAACGGCTTCACTGAATTCTGCTGAGGTGTCCTTGAGCAAGGCACCAAACACCCAACAGCTCACTCCCTGTGTAGGAGTGTGTAGCATAAGCGCTCTTTACTTAGCTCCCAGCTTCATATTGCACATAAAGTGAAAAAGATTGACCGAGATCTAAAGACACTTATAAATAATCAGTGAGTATGCTCTTTTTCTTCTTCTTCTCTTTAGTTCTTGACTAAAACAGCTTTTATACACAAGGGGAGGAGCCGGCTATGTAAACACAGTGCTCACAACAACACAGCCAGCGGGACTCGAGCTTCTCCCTCACTGTAGACAGTCATGACTCAGAGACACATTTACACAGGATGGATTTTATTTCTGCTGAATTCATGTGTAAAATATTTTTGTACATTCTTTAATAGTTTCCTCCTGAAAACCAGCTGCCTGCAAATGTTAGAAACTGGCTTCATGGGAGCATTAAGAAGCAAACTAGAAGCACTGAATGTTCTGTTAATAGAACGTTAAAAGGAAAATAAGTCTGAAAGTTAAGTCGAGCCGTAGAGTTGATGATAGCTCTCTGTGGGCTTTGTGTTTACGAGGGCCCACAAGAAGAAGTTTTTTCTGTTCTCACCGAAACGATTGACCTGTGGAATTTTTAAAAATGTTACTTTTTTATTATCGTCCTAGTCAGCTATAGTCCGCGTCCTGAGATGATCCCACTTGTGTTTTCAGAGGCTTTCCCAGCCTGACAAAAATAAAAAATCTGGAGGATGTATCGAGTACTTTCTCTTCTCACTTTTTTTTTTTATTTATTTATTTTTTTGTTGGGTTGTCGATGTGTGCAACTTGTGCACCTACGTCTTCTTCTGTTCTCCGCTTTGTGTCGGTGTCAGCAGAAATGATTCTGTCGTGTGTGTGTGTGTGTGTGTGTGTGTCCACTCGGCTTTGCTTTGCTTTGTCGGGACACCTGCCACACTCTTCTTCCCACGTGCTTTTTTGTGCGTTTTGAGCTGAGTGGGTTTTTTTTTTCTGTGTGGGGCAGTATGGTCCTGTAGGGAGGTGGGTGGTGGTGGGGGGGGGGGATGGGGTGCTTGGTGGTTTTTGTGTTGGCAGGCGTTGCAGCTCCTGATCCATGGCTTTTCGCTCTTTCTTTAGAGCGGCGGCCTTGGCTGTTGTTACCGGAAGTAGCAGCAGGAGGATGGCAAGGAGTGTTGGAATAGCCAAGACTGTATCTGTGATATAAATACAGAAAAATAAATACCTGTGTACTCGCAGCGCCGTTGTTGTGTGTGTGTTTTTTCTTTTATGCCAGGCATGAGCACATTACTCATTTTGTTTGTTTACATCGGGCCTGGTTATGAATATGATTTGAGTATCTGAGCAGCTCATTGTGCATATGCATGCCGGTGCATGTTTGTCTTGACTTTATGCGCCTGTGTGTGTGTGTGTGTGTGTGCGTGTGTGTGTGTGTGTGTGTGTGTGTGTGTGTGTGTGTGTGTGTGTGCCAGCGGGTGCAGCTTGCAGCTCAGTGTGTTTTATATATTCCTGCTCTCAGTGTGCGTCCGGGCACTGCGGCACGGCGCCCAGCTTCACCTGAGGCCAAGGAATGTCCTCTCTTCCTCCTCCTCCTCCTCTTCTTCCTCCTCCTCTTCCTCCCAGCGTCCCCTCACACTCTCCGCCCACGCCCTCAGCGGGGGCAGCGGGCGCCTCCGCTCGGGCCCGGGCCAAACAGACCTGCCGGGCATCTGGGTTTTTTTTTTCTATTGAACCCATCCGCGCTCACCTGGACCTGGACAAGGTCAGGAAGTTGGGAGAGAATACATAAGCGCAGAACGCTCGGGCCTGCGGGGCGAGGAAAAGAGCAGAGGCAGCGTGAACCCAGCAGACCTTCTGTTCCCTTTTTTTTATTTTTTTCACCAGGAATTCCAGCGTTCAGGCAGAGAGGAAAAAAAGAAACCTTTCTCCGATAACTTGATGATCAGGAGGTTACAGTCGAGACAAATGGAAAGTATAAAAATGAAACCCGGCCGAGGTCAGTGAGAAGTAGATGAGCTGCGTGTTTTCCTTCGCCCCACAACACAGCCACGTCTTCTTCTCTGTGCTCAGGCTGCTGTGGGAAATGAGTGAACCAGGAGGGGGGGGGGGGGGGTTATTCTGGGGATTTTCATGCTGTGCTGCACACCAAATAGGCAGAACCACAGTCAGTCGGAGCAGGCAGAGAAAGTCAGAACTAACCCCGGGATCACTCAGTGTCTATAGCGTAAAAAAAGAAAGAGCCGGATCTCTCCTTCACTGCCCTGTGTTTCTCACACAGCAGACAGCGTAGCTTTGTCTCGTCAATCCCCCCCACCCCGCGCCTTTTTTCCCCCCTCATCGCCGTCGTCTGTTTGACTTTTTTAAAAGATGATGCTCCTGAGGAATACGGGGGGGGGGGGGGGGGGCACGGCTTCTTCTGGGGGATTGTAGGGGGGGTAACACAGAAGACAGCGGCCTCTGACTGGAAAGCCCACTCAGACGAGCTCGTCTAATCGCCGGCAGGGGTTTTACACGCGACGTTTGAATCGGGGGCCTGAACTACTTTCTCATGCTGGTGTAATACCCTGGATATTTTCCCAGGGCCTCCATTCCCCCCCCCCCCCCCTCTCACCAGCTCATTCTCTCACTGTCATACCCCTTCTTCTCCTCCCCCCCACCACCCCCCCACCCGCGCTCCCTACTCTGTCCCCTCTTCCTTACCCTCATTTTTATCACCGTCGTTAAACTGGACCTCCTCGCCCCCCGACAGCGGTTTTTATAGTCCTTGAAGTTATTAAACATGTATAATTACTTTTAGTCAGTTCTGCCGTGGGGAGATGAAGAGCGAGTGTAGAGGGAGAGGATGGAGATGGAGGGGAGGGGGGAGGGGGGGGGGGGGGCATAGTGGAGACAAATAGAGTTGGATTTTGTGTGCTCGTATATCCTCATTCTTCATAGAGAGAGTGGGAGCTTGCGTGTGTGTGTGCGTGTGTGTGTGTGTGTGTGCGTGTGTGCGTGTGTGTGCGTGTGTGTGTGTGTGTGTGTGTGTGTGTGTGTGCGTGTGTGTGTGTGTGTGTGTGTTTGCGTTTGCCCTCCCGTTACATCCTGCTCATATTTCTTTTATTGGCTGTGTGGCGGTGCTGGTGGAGGGCCCGGGGCGGCCGCGGGGACAGCAGGTGCGGCCCCCTCTCCGTGCTACTGTATTAGTGGCTATAAAGACAACGGACTTGCCTGGGAGTGCAGTGCATGCTGGGATGGATTCCGAAACAGCTGCAGAAACGGCCAACCGGGGGCCGTCCATTGTTTCGAGCGGGTGTTCATCTACCTATTCATTATTCACAGTCCGACTGTGTGAGCGAGCGAGCTCTAATTTAATCTTTCTATTTTCTGTTTTCTTTTTGAAGCAAGAGATGGGAGTGTTAAGGTCAGGCTCCAGTAGGGGGCGCTCACCCCCGTCGTGAGGTGCTGACAATTGATTTAGGTCACCTGGTGAAGGACGTAGCGGAGGATTTGTGTTGCCGTTTTTATTGGACACGGCTTCTCTCTCTCTGCCTTCCTGTGAGCGTGCGAGCAGAAGCACTAAATATAAACCGGGAGATGCTTCTGCTTCTTCTTCTTCTTCTTCTTCTCAGGAGGATTTAACTCCTCTTTAACCGGCTGAATGTGTTTCCCCCCCCCTCTGCTCAGGTGACATGACGCCCGCTCCTCCAGCTCAGGATGCAAAAGGGGGGGCTGATGGGTAAAGGGAGGCAGAAGGAGGGCGAGCCGGGGTTTGGTTTTGTTGCTGCATTTATTTTGGAAAAGGGGTCGGCTGAGGACAGAGAGGTGGTGAGAGTCTTTGGCATTTCTGTCTGCACGGGGACATCTGGTGGACAGAGAAGGGACTGCAGCATGAGAACGCATCCATATATACATCTTTGTGGTTTTTTTTTCTCAATGGATGTTTAGTGAGCTGCAGGTTTTCACTGCAAGCCTAAAAGTTATCCAGGCATGGATGCAATTGTTTACTCAAGTTTGTTCCTCTCATAAATAGAAACATTAAATCACATCAGGAGCTCTTTACACATTTTTTTTAAAAGCATTTTAGCAATTTAGTGTGCAGATATTTTGATTTTGTATGACTCTTGGCATAAATCTCACACTGTTCATGTGTAGTATATGTCTGTATGTTGCTCTGACTGACTGCCTTCCTCTCACTGTGCTGTAACTCTGTTGTCAGATTTGTCCAGTAGATGGCAGCAGTGCTCTGAATTTGCTTCACTTGCAAAACAAACAAACCTGCATGTGAAGGAATGAAACATTCATTTCTGCTTTACTTTTTTTTTACTTTTGTGCAATTCCATTCAATTAATGTAACATAAAAAAAACACGTTGTTTTCTTTCATATTTCAGAGGAAATGACTCTGTTAACCTAATTATTTCACATCCTCTCTTAAATCTCTCTCCTTCCTTTAAACTCTAAAAAAGACAACTTTCAGCAGGAAATGACTCAAAGCTGTTTACAGAGTTAGATTTATGCGTTTGATTTGATCACTGCGGCTTTAATGAGTTCTTCACATTAAACACAGAAATGTTTGGGCACAAAAACAAACAGAGATGTCTTTAATGCACGTTGATAAATAGGTACAAACACCTTTAAATTCTCCATAAACAGAATACAAAGACTCAGAATGAGAACTGCAAAAACAGGTTTATAAAAAAAAGGAATTGATTTGAAGCGTGTAAATGGATGTAAAAGAAGGGAAAGTAAAACAACTTCTCCTAATGAGAAGTAACTTAGATACAAATTAAACACCAAAAAAAAGGCTATTATAAAGTTTTATGCTGAAGTTCTACCCTAAACAGCTCCCAGATAAAAAGCAGTAAAGACACCTGATGTGGAAGAGGACATTTTATTTTCTAATTCAACGAGTTAAAGGATCAAAGTGATGACATCACTTTAAACTCTTTGTAAAAAAGAAGAGGGATTGAAAGACTGGTGGAGCGCTGATGTTGATCTTTCACCTCCGTATGCTCAGCATGTTTTCACTCATGATGGATGTCTACTTTTTATCACACTCTTTTTTTTTTTTCTATTGTGAGCGATCAAGTGAGAATGAGTCATTCACGAGTCCAAGGTTTCACTTTCATGTTTGTAGAGATAGAAAAAGCTGTT
Organism: Labrus bergylta; assembly: GCF_963930695.1. Taxonomy (NCBI): domain Eukaryota; kingdom Metazoa; phylum Chordata; class Actinopteri; order Labriformes; family Labridae; genus Labrus; species Labrus bergylta. The sequence goes on along the minus strand of NC_089210.1, from coordinate 3,501,843 downwards.
AGCATGTATTTGCATGTAAAGAGAACGTCTACGTGGATGCCGTTTTTGCACCTGTGCATGGAAACATCTTATCCTGATTTTGAGAAACACAATTTTGCTACCTGGAGAGCTCAGAAAGAAAAACGGGACACTGTGGCATGACCGCCTTACCCCCGGTTCCTGACATCTGCCGACTACCTGCACAGGCAATAAGAGCGTCTTTGCACACTGAGTCGTTTTTTTTTTTTTTTCCAGATGCGTTTTTTTTGGGTCAAACGAGTAAACGGCCCTGCTAAGCTGCGTCTTGTTGTTCAATCCTTTTTACTCAATCTAATCTGAATGCAGGATGAGTCATCAGACATTTTCTAAACAATTTACAGGAAGAGAAAAATACGTATATAAATAAATCATGCTTTATAGAAATATATTTAGTAGATAAATAAACATTGACCCTCGGGGACGTTGGATTCAAACTGGGAAAACTTATTTTTTAAACCATGAGGACTTTAAAATGAGCCAAATGCGTCTGACAAACTTCTTATTTCAAGACTTAAAACTGAGCCCTGAGTGCTTGTAAAAAGTCAAAATATCTGCCAATGCTGCAAGCAGATTTTAAATGGTAAATGGACTTGAGCTTGTTCAGCGCTTTTCTAGTCTTCTGATTACTCAAAGTGCTTTTACACCGCAGGTCACACCTACACACTCACACACTGATGGTAGAGGCTGCTGAGTAAAGAGTCCAGCAGAGGAAGCAATTCGTCGTTAAGTGTCTTGCCAAAGGGAACATCAGACATGTGGCTGCAGGAGCTGGGGATCAGACCCTCGACCTACCGGCTGAGAGACGACCAAGTCTACCACTGAGCCCCTTGTTGAGTGTCTTGAAATGACATTTACAAACGTATTTAACAACATCTCATTACAAGAACCTGAAGGCAAAGTACACTTTGGGCGCTGCATTGGATAGATATTCTTTTACTTATTGCAGCTTGTTTAGGCCTTGTTTCTATTTTTTTATTTCATTTTTGGGCTTTTTGTACCTTTATTGGAGAGATAGGACAGTGGATTGACATGCAAGAAAAGGAGGCACAGGTCAGACCCGAACCCTGGAGGACCACAGCCTCCATACATGGGGCGCCCGCACTAACCACTGCACCACCAGCGCCTCTAATTTGGCATTTTTACTTTTTTTAAATAAAAATGACTGCCTGATGGAGCAACAGAATTATTGTTGATCGTTGCATACAAGTTTTATTCATGACAAAATCGCAGTCTTTACACCTCAAAAAAAAAAAAAGTGTTGGATGTGCAGCGGAAAACCAAAAAAGGAAACAAATCCATTCATCGTGTAATTATCAGCGCTGCTCTGATGTCATGAGCACAACACATCTCGGGGTTTCCAGGCCCCCTCGTATACCAGCAGCAGACTGAGAGTATAAACTGGGAAAGCCTCCCTGTGAATGTCTCCGCCGCTCTCTGCCAGCTGCCTGTCTGGAATAAACAAACACAGAGCTTATTTGTCGCAGGCGGAAATAGGCAGAATCAAAAACTCTGCGCCGCTTATTAAAAAGCTCTCCTAATCTTTTTCGCAGAGCACACATTGCTCTGAGATAAAGACCACCAAATTAATTACCGGTTAATTATCATTTCTCACACTGCTCGTTTTCCAAAGAGGACAATGGCGTCTTTTTGTTTTCCCCTCCCGCTCCTCCTTCCCCCCCCTGTACATAGGTTTTTCTTCTTTTTCTTCATTTTTTTACACGGCCTGATAAAGTGTTTATTTATTCCCACGGTATATTTGGCACAGGCAACCTTTTTTTTTTTTTTCCCAGTTACCTCTGGAGCATCTGCACTTGAGCATGCTCGGGGAAGAGAAGAGGAAATATGATTTGAATGCAAATCAGCGATGTAAACACAGACAGGCAGCAACATGTTGTGCTGATTATGGAATAATATTCAAATGGAAGAGAGATTCAGGAGGAATCTAAAAAAAAAACGTCAACAGGGCCGGGATAATCACTCCACTGGAAAACTGTCAATGAGTGGAAACAGATGATGAATATTTACAGTAAACAGTGAGATGACTTGCACTTAACCGTTTTGTCCTCTCACAAACGCGACATGATTAAAAACGTAATGTTTAAATTATGGAAATGTTTGATTGTGCATTGTTGGTTCCTTGTGGGCTCGTGCTTTTTGAGCGTGCAGACAGAGAGGAGACAGACGTGCAGGCAAAGGTACTGGAAGAGAACGCATCTCTCGACTGTTGACGTGCCTTAAGGCGAGGCGCTTTACATTGCAGAGACATCAATCAGGGATCCTCGCAAAACAGCGACAAGATCCTTTTTAGTTCTCAGTCTGCTGATATTCTACACTTTTTGTGCTGTCAACAAGAATGCCGTTCAAAGAAGCAGAAAAAGAAACAAAAGAAGACGTCCTGCTAACAAGTACTGTCTGTTGTTATCTTCTTCCTCTGGGCCACGGCGCTCCGTTATTGTCCGGAAACTATTTAAAAACCTATCAGTGAGTCACACTGTTGACATGTTCTTTTATTGCTGTATGAGCACGCACACACACACACACACACACACACAACATCTTGCTAGTCATAAATATGCATTAATGAGGGCTCCAGCTGTGGACAAATCCGCCGCTGAAAATAGTTCCCCACAAACACACAGTCGCCGCTCGTCTACGTAACATTTAATAAAACAACTACAATTCCCAGATGTGTCTGCTGCATAGTTTTGGGATTTATCTCTGATGTTGATGTTTTACATTTCTTTTGTCTTATATTGTTCCTGATGTTTCACCTTGGGACGTTTTGAATGTGTGACCACACCTGTGTGATCATACTGCCTATCAGCCGACTGGTGTAGTGATGTCCTTATATGGGTATGAGGCGGCCATTTAAAAGAAAAAGTATTACCTTAAGAGTGATTGTATTTTTCTTTCATGGCATCTCTATCAGTTTAATATTCATTGCAAAACTTTTTTCTTTTTTTTTTTACAAACACAAGCAATACCACAAAGTGTCGGTTTCACTTCCTGTATTTGTTTAGTTAGTGCAGCGTTGTCATCTGCCATGACAGCTGCAGAAACCAGCCGCCCCACTGGAAGCACAGGAAGTGTGTCGGGTTGTCTTCTCTGCCATGTGGATCCTTTTCATATTTGGAGTCCTCACCACTTAAGTCCTCTTGAGTTGGTTTGTAAAAACCAAAGCAGAGACGAGGTCAGAGGTCACATCAAACACGACATCATCCACCCAGGAGCTCATTAAGGTTTTTTTTTCCTCTCAGCACTCAGCGGCTGTGTGTGTTCAGCAAAGTTCTCCACAATAAGACAGTCGGAGGCAGATTAGAGCGTTTATGAATAAACACTTGGGAGCCATGAGGGACTTCTTTTTTTTTTTTTGACACATCCTCCAAATGAAATCTTCAGCATCGCAGTTAAACACCACGACGAGACTGTTGTGGTGACACGTCATGGTTTACTCTTCCTGTTATAACAGGGATGGGCAACTTTGGCCACAGCAAGGGACACATTCATTTAATTTTTACTGCCAGGGGGCCAACTTGTAAAATTCAAAAACGATTTCAGTCAATTATGTCTCAAATTTAACTCAAAATATACCCGTGATCAAATATTATTCTGGACATAATTCTGGCTTTCATTGATTCAAGGCAGATTTTTTTCATTTTTTCTTCATGGGGGCCGCATGTGTCCCCTGGGCCACCAGTTGCCCACCCCTGTGTTATAACAGCGAGTGGTAGGGGCCGCAGTAGCTAAGTCTGTTGGGAGTTGAAGGGTGGCGGATCATAATCTGGAAGTTGGTCTGGTAGCTGGAGAGGTGCCAGGTCATTTCTCAAGTACTGCCGAGGTGCCCTTGAGCAAGGCACTCAAGGCCCAACCCCCCCCTGACCTGGACCTGTGGACATGCATGAATGGAGATGTCAGAGTGGGACTGCTATGCAGGAAGAACGCTAGAGCGGTTGGGCCTCTGGTGCCTTGCTTAAGGGCACTTCAAAGTGACCTTGCACCTCCTTGACCACCTGACCAACTTCCATATTATGGTCCGCACCGGGACTCGAACCAGCGACCCTCCGGTTCCCAACTCAAGTCCCTCCAGCCACTTAAAACTTTCAGTTTCTAAATTTTAAACATGTATTCAGAAAATGTGTTAATATTGAACAAGTCGTTGTTTGACATGAAAACATTTAGTGTGAAGTTATCATTTGGAGTTTAAAGAGACGTTAACGCGTGTGGAACAGCCACAACAACACTGATGGATCTATTTGATGGATTCATGCTAAAAGATGCTTCTCTAAAGGGAAACAACATTTTTCTACCCAAACAGATTTCATCCCCCCCTTCTCCCTCCCAACCGAGCAGTTAAGCTTAGTCCTGCTGCCTTATTGCTGCTAGCGTCGTATGCTAAGTTCCCCTCGTTGGTACTGTACTGTTTGCCCCCGCTGGTGGCTGCCAGTGTCAAAGACTTTGACTCTGCTTCAAAGCTCGTGGCAAACAGTGGAAAGGATGCAGCCCCCCCCCCCGAGTGTGCATCTGTAGAGCTGTATGAATAAAGAGACTCCGCTGCAAACCTGTTCAGCAGACTCTTCTCTTCATAAAATGTAAAAAGGAGTAAATGTTGGAGGCGCGCTGCTTTTAGTGCTGCTTGCCCTCCAACATAAAGAGCCAGTGAGGAGGAGGAGGAGGGAGGGGGGGGGGGGGGTTTGGGGCAGAGCAGAGCAGGTACACGGACACGATGATAAGAGCGGGGGACGCTGAGGAGGCCCCAGCACAAATGAAAGGCTAAGTAAGGCGGGCAGGCGATCTTGTCATCACATTAGCCCGGGCCCTCATTGTAATTGTGAGGCTATACTGCTGTCAGCCCCGGTGCAGCGCGCAGCTCCCCCCCCCCCCCCCAGCCAGAGCTGTGCAGCCAGAGCCCCGGATAAAGTGCTCCTCCGACTGGAGATAATTGAAAATCCAAAAAAGACTCGGGCTAATTTGATTACGGGCAGGCAATCGCTGAATTGTTCCCATTATTAAAGGGATTTGATTATGACACGAAGTCAAGTCATTATTGGTGCCGAAACTGCAGGAGCTGTCCCTTCTGATGAGGGCCAGCACTACAGGGAAACAATGGTCCCTGTGTGAGTGTGTGTGTGTGTTAATGTGTGTGTGCAGGATGTGTGAGAAGAGTGCGCATGAAGGTAAATCACGATCAAAAGCAATCACAGAAACAGCTTAATGTCAGGTTTGTAATAGATCTTAATCCCTCATTTCAATCGAGTGATCCTTCAGATTTGATGAGTAAATGTGTTGAAACAATTATTGTGACGATCAAACATTTTCATTCTTAACTTAAAGAGGCAACTGTTTGAAAAAATCTGGACTTCAAACACAAGAAATCTTTTAATATGAGGAACAAAAAAACATCCCATTATGAAGTTACAAGATGTGATTATTATGGGATTTTATACCTTAACTGTCCACAAAACTCCCAAATTGTCTTTGCATATGTTTATGTGGACTCACTCTGAATTGGTATGGTTTGAGTTTTTGCAGTGTATTTGTGTTCAGAGTGTGACATATATTCAGTAAAGTAGGTTTCTTCTTTTTTTTAAAATAATTTTAAAAGTGAAGTCTTAATGTTGGAACTCATTCAAAATGTCTTCAGTATAAAGTCGAACTTTAAGAGATCCAGGCGTGAGGACACAATGAAGCAGCAGAGGAGGAAGTTTTAAATCAGAGAAGACTTTACTCCTTCACAATAAAAAAATAATAATATTCCAACTCTGAATCAAACTTTTATGCCTGGAATTAATTCTGCATTTTGATTTCAGCCTAGATATTTAAACTTTTTTTTTTTCATAATGAACTTTTTTTTTCTTGTCCTGGTGCTCCAAATCCAGATGGTAAATTTGGCTTAACAACAAAAACGTGTCATGCCTGTACATCGTCGAACATCTTTTCAATATATTTACCGTACATGTGCCTTTTTTTTTTTGTCATCATCTGAAACGTTGTGAAAAGCACTTTGGTTGATTTTACTGCTGTTAAATTTGACCCGAGCAGTATTCTATATAAGGCCGTCCCTTTTCCCCTATAGGACAGAATTTTGTCTTTGCAGTGATTTGATCAAATGTAGTTTTCCTCTTTGATGCCAGGTTAACAGACTGTCACCCAAACACAAGGGTGTCTAGTTGTTTAAAAAAAAAAAAAGGGTAAAATGGTCCCAATCAGACCAATCATCAGCTGTGGGATAAAAAATAAAAAAAAACACATCAGCGGCACAAATAGATAAAACAATAAAAGCGCGGCGCTGCTCAGGCCGATGTATATTACATTTGAGAAGGCAGCAGTATGGCTCTGCAAGCTGTTTTTTAATGGATTCTCGAGAGCAATGGGCACACAAGCAAACCTGCAGCCCAACAGACTGTCGTGCACTTTCTGAAATACATCGGCAGGTTTCAACTTTTTTTGAAATTGCAGCAGTTTTCGCCTTTCACTTTTGATTCATCACTTCCTGAGGACGAGGCAAGCGCTACACCGACAGCGGAGTATAATTTGGGCAAATAGAGTGAAACTACAGCATCTCACTTAGAGGGGGAGGGGGGGGGGGGGGGGGGACGGACGAGGAAGAAGCTCTCTGTTTCTGCCTCACCTTCAGTGATTTAAGCTGATGGGGAATGGCTGTGTTTGTGTGTGGCGTGCAACAGATCTTGCGTTTACTCGCAGCGCCCTGTTACCGGGCAGGGAACAGGTGGAGAAAAAGGAAAGTTCAATAGTTCGACATGCTCATCATTCTCACCGCCTCCTCCTCCCCCCCCCCCCCCCACCCCCTTCTTACTCGCACGCTGATTTAAATATCAGCTGAATTCACTGAACACTCCCCATTAAGGCCAAAGACAAGTCGTGTGTAATGTATGCCCCCTCATGCATTCGCCCCACACACTCGCCGCCTCTTCCTGCTCTGCCTTTGGGCGCTAAAAATTCATATGAGGGATTAAGAAGCCTTTGTCACCGGACCCCATTGACATTTGAGTGAGCATTAGTGAAATTATAACTGCATCTGGACAATATCCATCCACGTTTTTGCCCCCGACGGGATGTGACGATAGGCTTTTTTTTTTGGGGGTGGGGGGGTGGGGGGTGATGTAGCCACACGCTGCAACCAGAAGGGAGCAGTCTTGTGCCTGGGAGTGTGTGTGTTTTGGTGTGTGTGTGTTTGTGAGTCTCTGTACAGTACATGGGAATGCAGAGAGATGAGAGTGTGGAAGTGTAAAAGAGTGATTTTGTCCCTTTTTGTATCTCTGCGAGCGGCGCCCTTAGTTCTGCTCGGGTGGAGGTATGAAGAGTCGCAGTGGGAGGTGGGGGGGAAGGCGCAGCTCTCTTTGAGATAGGCTTTACCCACTCGAGTGTCCCCGTTTGAGACACAGTGCCCAGCTTATCCTGCACCCCCCCCCCCCCCCCCCCCCCAAAAAAAAAGCACCTTTGACTGGGCCAGCCTCCCTCAAAAAGTGCTCCCCCCCCTCCCACACCCCCACTGGCCTTTTTGCTCGAGGAGTGAGGGCCACCAGACCGACATGGGATGACTCATCCAACAGCCTCGTCTCTCCCTCCTCGATCCCTCTCTCTCTCTCTCCCTCTCTCTCTCACTCTCTCTCTCTCTCTCTCTCTCTCCTTTAACCAAATTTGAAAGCGACTGTGTTTGTAATTCACCTCTGCGCTCGAATAAAGCCACGCTGCTATCCGAAATGAGCTTTATATACTGTCGATGTGCGATGGCTGCCCGTGCCGCCCCCCCTCCCCCCCCGCCCCCCCCAGTCCTCAGCGGCAGCAATAGAACATGAGTGGTTTGAGGTTTATTTATTCATGCCTTTCGGGCTCTCCTTTCCTCTTCATTTTGGGGGCTAAGAAATGGCGAGCAAGTGCCGCTGAGGCTGCGGAGATTAGGTTAGCATTGATTGCTTTATTGGTGGTGGTTGGATTGTTTCGTATCTGGGAACATTTGATGTAAGCACAGGCATTTGTCTTGTCTCATGCTGTCTCTGTTTTGTCGAAAAATCATTCATTTCTCTCAGTGCGTGGGATTTATTGGTGGTACAGAAACAGGAGGGGGAGGGAGGGAGGGGGGGTTAGAGAAGCAGAATGCTTTTTTTTTTTATTTTGCACTGTGTATATTTCCAAATGATGAATGGAGATATGTAAGTCCAATCTTTTTTTTTTTTTGCCTTGCTGTTATCACCCTCATTGGAACTATTGCGAGTAATGTTCCAATTTTAATCAACACCTAATTACATCTAATAATGCACATGTAGCTAATCTGCAGTTGTAATTACTACGTATTCCACCGTGAGAGGTATAGATCTGCAGATGCCTACTTGGAGCTCTGCTGCTGCTGCTGCTGCTGCTTGCAGACTTCTGGATGTACAGCAGCATTGATCATAAAAGTCAATCATGACAACACATTATAGTAACTTTTTTATGAGGGGCTCTGCAGCGTTATGCAATCCCTCCTCCTCAGTTTGATGCCCCTTCCTTTATTTATTGTGCTGAGCTGGTGCTATCCCCTCCAGACCTCATTGTGGATGTGTTTGAGCGGAGTCGATACCGTACTCTTTTGGCATCAACCATCAATAGTCCGCCCATTAAAATGTGGAATTGCTTAACGCAACACAGTAAGATGCATTTCTCTGTGTGGAGACGGGTATTTGCAAATAGCCCTCAGATCAATGCTCTTTTACTGCCTTCTGAAACCATTGTCTGCAAAACAATTGGAAATCTTTGGGAGAGGATAGTAGGGGGCAGCGCGGGAGGAGCTGGAAGAGAGCAAAGCATCCCAGCACAGCGGCGAATTAATTACCCTTGTGAAGAATGAAGGTCTGTGAGATTTGCTTTTTTGGGCCATTATCAAGTGACACTCCGAAACGATTGTTTGTTCCTCTCTGGGTAATGTAGCCCAAACAATGGCTGGCCCCGGACCATCATATGGATCATTAGCGGCTCGCCCATGAGACCCCCATCCTGTGGAAGTCAGTCGCCCCTTCCAGTGGGAGCTGCGAGGGAGTTGCTGGGTGCTCTCCTCTTCCCTTGCGCCAGGGGACAGACAGCTGACAGCCCCGCAGGAGGAGACGGGGCACCGCCTCGCTACTCATTAGGAATGGATGCACTCGAAGTTGGGTCGCCAGAGCAAAATCCCAAAGGGCAAGAACGCGGCTATTACTGTGACTGTTCCACTGCTGAGGGACACCAAAGCTCTCCAAGACACCAGAGAGCTAACATGACGCCTGCAAGTCCAAACAATAAATGCTAACAGTGTGTTTTGGATTTGTTTGTGGATTTTCTGTTGGGTTTAGTTTGAAGAGTTTAAAATAATGAATTGCTTTTTAAAAGGAGATTTTTCCACACTTAAACGCACACCGAGTGTCTGTCGACTGCAGTGCAGTTTGTAGTTATTCTCTTCATACACGTCCTAGAGAAAAGGCACCAATATTTCACTTCAATCAAAAAAGTCATACGACTACAACATGCAATCGAGTCGCCAACTAACTCAATCATATTGGGGATTGTTCATGAGGACGGCACAGAGCCTCTCAAAGCACTGACTTTCATTCTGATCCATGGCATGTGCTGCTACTACTTTGTATGTGACGCTGGCGTTCCTTTGTTTTCCCCCGATTGACTTTTCTTATTACTGTTATTCATCATTCCTAACATGGTTAGTCTTTAGAAAACAAGCTTTAGCCGTTTGATTCCATGGGACTAATGGCAAAACCTTGTGGATACTATATCCAGGGTACTTTGGTTTTCAATGTGTTTCACGTTATTGGCAGGTTTTGTGGTGTGTGTTGTTTTTTACATGTTTTTTTTTTCCCTTGAAGAAAATATTTTGATATCATCACTAAAAGGGTGATTCTTGTGTTTTTGAAGTCCAATTTTTGTGTTCTTATGGCTCCAAATCGGTCGGTTGATTTACATGCAAGTAGAAAAGTAGATTTGTTGTATTGGTTCAACTCAAACTTGAATGTCAAAATACATGTTAGATGTTCAACTGAAAGTGGAATTTCTCCAAGTTGGACCAACACACCTCGATAATGCGGTTCAGTGTCGATGTATTTTTTGCATTTGTAACCTCAATCGGACTCAAACTGGCCGAGGCATTCTGCTCATGATCCTCAGTTCCTGCGTCGGGATTTGACCCGGAAATTGGATCAAATGTTGTTTTCTTCCCAGACTAAGAAAGCTGGGAAGAAAACAAAACAAAGGTTTCTATATAGATCACTAGATTCTTCTTCCTCATTGAATTTATTGGCTGTGTCTACACTATGTCGCGCCGCTGTGATTTAGGGGGTACAGTTAGACGTGTAAGGGTACAGTTTACTGTTGAAAACACAAGCAAGAGCAGAGTATACCGTACCAAACTGGACTGGACCAAACCGGACCGCTTGGTTGAAACGGGGCTTATAGGATCTTAGTGTTTATGGTGTTGATTACCTATAAAGGTTGGCTAAGGAGGTAACAGCCCTGGGATCAAAGTATATCCATTAAAGGTGTTTGCTTATGCCAGAAAGTGACTACAAAGTCCACTTTTTGTTCTTACAATCAACAAACTCAGGTTCCATATGCCTTCCATTATGGATTAATTACCATTGAACCAAGCATTAGTAACTGAAAGAAAAAGAAGATGCCATTTTTGGGTGGATATGTTGGCCCAGCGTTTTGTGTCAGAAATATAACCTATTTTTCTGTCCTGTTTGAGAAAGCTGATATCAACTCAGCACTTTCCTTTGCTTTCTTTTGAGAACAAGGACAGACTACAAATGTCAGAATTGAAGGCTTTTCTACCCACATGCCTTATATATCATCACCAAAGCAAACAGGCTCAAAACGAATAAATACATTGGTAAAACAGTTTGCATTTGAACCTTTGGTCCAATTTATTTGTCCAAAAAAAGACATATAATTTAATTCCATTGCATGTTTTTGAATGTAGTGTGCATTGGAAGAGAAACACATTTCCCCAGCCAAATGGGAAAAGCACAAACACAATTGGCAAGGTGCTGATGGATTTTATGTACAGAGGATGCATAATGCCCCGTGTCAAAAAAGCAAAGTGAAATTTCCTGTTAAATATGCAAAATCCCGGCTGTCTATTGAATGATAATGGCTCGGCACCTTGTCGCTGGGTTGCTGACTCCGTTGGCTTTGCTTCAAAGGCCTGTTGACTAACTTTGAAAAGACCTTGTGTTTCCTGACTCTGGGCTTTCTAAGATTGGACAAATGCAGCAGAAAGAAGGCTGTACGAGTGCCAGTCACGGCTTCCCCTAGACGCCGGAGGGATGTCAGCCTTTGAAGTGATAAAGACCCACTGTTTCTCAAGACTGCCATTTCAATATGGCCAAGCTCTGTGATGCGCTCATGTTTTTTTTTTTTTTAAATGACCATGTTGCATCTGCGCACCAAGCCTTTCTTAGCAAGAATAACATTCTGCATGAGTTTCTCTGTTTACAAATTTCTGTGAAGTCGGGGTATTCTGGTTTTCTAGCATGCCTGGTGGTCTCATGGCCATAAATAAATAGACACCTTGGTGAATGGGACTGCTCGAGGGTTGAGTTGGCGCTTTAGTTCCATTTAAGGGAATTTATCAAGTTATTCTTGTTGTTGGATCTAAGATTTTGCACATTTTGGGGGAAAGCGAGTGCACGAAGAAATGGTTTTCCCATAATTGTGTGGAAAATCTGTAACATTAACCCAGCTAATCTTAGCCAGACTAACCTGTAGAAGAGTGAACATTGCTTTTAAGCCCCCATGAAGGCCACATATCTTTCACCTAAAACATGAGCATTGTGTATTCCCTGTTGACTCTTTGTCTTTTTTCATGTTCCCTTCAGCTTAATTTACTTTTCGATCTGTAACAAATTATTTTTTCCATGGTTGAGATAATTTCCTTGCTTTCATTCTCCTGGAAGTTCCTTATTTCCCTTCAAAATAAAAGCATGTTTTTGATCCAAACAGGAGGTCAAGCCACCTTAGCCTAAGACAGTACAAAATACAAAATAAAAGCATAATGGAAACAGTTTTTATCAATGATTAATCGCGATTAACTCTTAGAATTCAGCTAATTGTTTGTCCATTCTTTGACAGCCATAATAATTATATAAACCAGCAGGTTTTGGCCATTCTATGTGTGCCTCTGAGTGTAATTCATCATCAGCCTAACGCTTTAAGACTGCCTCCTGATTCCTCCGAAATCCAGTCTGCAAGGTGTGCTCGGCGCCCACCAGTTGTTATGTCACACGTGTAAAGGCTTAATAAATGGTGTGCGGAGCTCCACTTCATGAAAAATGGGCTGCTCCGCGTAATCAATGCGAGAGCAACGTGATTCCGGCTGGCCATTATTCTGTTGGCCTAATCATTTGAAGAACCCCCGAGACAAACTACCACCTGCGCTCGGAGCATTGATCATGTGTAGGTATTCTATTAAATCTAATAATACACTTTCTTTTGGCTAAATCACCCCGCACATTTCAATACCAAATGACTTCTGTTCATTCTATTAAAGTGGAACTACTCTCAATTATGTTTCATAGTCCTATTGTCTGATGCTAATGAAGATGAAACACTTTCATTTTTCCACTTAATTAGTTCATATTTAACAAAGGTGCTGTGCCATCAGACTCCAAAGAAGGAGCGCTTTCTCTCTTTTTTTTCTTCTTCTTCTTCTCCTACTCCTACCCCCCATTTTCTGTTTCTTCTTCCCTCCTATGGCATTGGAAATAATCCTTTTGCTTTCATCCTTTTGTAGAAATTTAACACTGTTTTTAATTGAATCCCTCTAAAGAATCCACCTGATCCCATTTTTTCTTTTGTGTGTGTGTGTGTGTGTGTGTGTGTTGAATTAGCTTATGTGTTGTGAATGCACTGATACTCCAGGTCCAGTTGGCAGGCAGTTCCAAGGACAGCTAATTGAAGGTGAATTGATAATGCCCCAGCTGTCTGTGTGTTGCAGCCTCATAGCCGGTCTGCCGTGCGCGTCTTTGATAAGTAATTCATCTGTTTGGCCTCGCAGCACTGCCTTGTTGCTTTCATGTCACTCTCTCTCTCGCTTTCTCTTTCTCTTTTCCTGTGTGTGTGTGTGTGTGTGTGTGTGTGTGTGTGTGTGTGTGTGTGGAGCCTTGGATGCTACCTCCCCCAGGCTATGTGTCTGTAGTCATGGTCAACAGGGGGTGAATCCTCCGCTCTCACACTCTTGGTCTCTGGGTGGCATTATAGTACTTCATCTCTCTCCTCCAGGCTTCTTTCTAATTGGACCCGACTCCCAACTTGCTGCAAACCCCCCCCCCCCCCCCAAAAAAAAAAAACTTTGCAAGTCTGCCACCTATCCTCATCAAAACTTCATCTTCAGAAAACAGTCCAGAGACTCCCTCTGATGTGGGCACCCAGAGGTGCAGCTCACCAGGACTCCACACTGACCTCCTCCTGTTGCTTTTAAAGCATAAAATCTCTCCCCTCATGTAACCCCATTTCAGCCCCTCGTTTCAGGTTCTTCTTCTTTTCTTTTTTTTTGCAGCACGATTCATTAACATGTTCGAGGTGGACGCGCGCGGGGCCACAGCAATCTGAATCAATGCCCCTCGCCTCCCAATCTGCCCTTTATCATGTTAATATGATTTCCATTGATGGAACGCTTTTTCAAAATGGCATCCCTCTATGGTTTTACATATCGACTTTTTAATTCATGGCCCTCAGTGCCGCATCACTCTTGTTGTGCCGCCACTGCAAGAACGCTCCCAGATCAGAGACGGATGTTGCTTGAGTGTGGAATTGACTTCGGGGCAGTGTTTTTTATTTTCTCTTTTTTTTTTCTGACTTTGTGCATCTGTGTGTGTGTGTGTGTGTGTGTCTCCAGCTCCACCCCTTTCTGAGAGCTGCTGTCTCCCTGATGCTGAAAGTGTGTGTGTGTGTGTGTGTGTGTGTGTGTGTGTTTGTGTTTGTGTATGTGTGTGCATTCTCTCGTTAGGCTCGAGCCAGACAGAAAAAAAAAAAAAAAAAAAAAAACAACACTCCGCTCCGGTTTCATGTCGCTGGGGCGATGAGTAACTCGCCTCTTTGCTAATGTTCTCACCAAAATACAACCCGGCCTCAATAGTAATAATGTTTACAGCTCCTCCCAATAGCCAGTGGAGAATTGCCTGAACCTGTAACATAGCTATAACAGGAAATGGAGAATTTAATGCCCCGTAGAGTTGCGTTGCTCCAGCAGTAAAATAGATATTTTATTATGTATATTATGAAGACTGAAGGATGTCGATCCTTTTCCTTTTGTGTTGTTTCTTTTCTGAGGAGTTCAGCCGCCTGTTGTTTTGTTTTTGAATGTTTATTTCCTGAAATATCATGTCATAAAGAGACTCAGTCGAGGGGGAAAGTGTTATTTTTACCAGTGAGTCTCGCAGCTTGTTTCAAACAGTCACGGCATTACAAGTTTGATTGGGATCCCAAAACAAAGTCTTGGAAAAAATTCATTGTGTAGACTAAGAATATGTATATTAAGTCAGTGTTGTTAAGGTACAATACAGAGATCTGAATCCCCCATTTATGCAGTGAACAGATGAACAGATCATTGTTGTAACTGCAGGTCAACTCTCCTCATATTTTACAACAAAATGTTTTTATCCAAACAGATTTACAAGCTCTCCTTTTTCATCTCGCGCAGATGCACACAGTAGTCTTCTAAGCATGTTCTGTACCCTAACACCGTGTCCTAACAGCACGTGAGCGTTATAATATATATCATGTCACATCGTGCATGATCGCAGGCTGGCTGTCCACACTGCATCTGTTAAATATATAATTCACTTTCCCCTTGCTATTGGGATTAGTTACTTGTGATCAACCTCTGTCATCAGTGTGTGAATGTGTAGGTGTGACCTGCAGTGTAAAAGCTCTTTGAGTAATCAGAAGACTAGAAAAGAGCTACACATTTACCAGTACACCCTTTGACTTTGGTTTACTGGTACCATATGGCCCCTGATGTTGAATTGCTGTGGCTCAATTGGTAGAGTCACCACCTTTCAACCGAAAGGTCAAGGGTTTGATCCCCAGCATGTCCGATGTGTCCTTGGGCAAGACACTTAACCCTGCATTGCTCCCGCTGCTTCGGCGGTGGTGTATGACTGAATTAGTGTTGTACTTCATCTCTGATGTACGTCGCTTTGAATAAAAGCGTCTGCTAAGTGAATTGAATCATTTTAAGTTCATGTTAGGTTTCCTTAAGTAGTTTTGAGGTACCCTTTAGCAGTGTCCATTGGAAGTGTATTTTTCTAAATAAATTAACTTGTGATATTCAGGAGATAAAAAAAGAATATGTTTCTAATGTACAAAGAGAAACGGTCTGTGGATATACGGTGCAAAACAAAACTAAGAACGTATTGTCTCATAAAGGATTGCTACAGTGTAGAAGCCTATGCTACATTTAATTTAACCAAAAGACAAAGATCCCTCTGCGCTCAACTACGTTCAGGAACATCGCCTTTACCTTTAGAGACCGGCAGGTTTAATTCCAGAGGAAGACCGAGTTTGTTGTGTGAGTTAGGAGAAACTGAAAACGAGATTCACTTTTTGTTTTACTGCCCGATGTACGCTGACATCAGGGATGTTCTTTTTAAAAGAATGGCTTCAATTTCTGTTGATTTCTTTTGGCTGGACGATTATGAAAAACATGAGTTGTGTTTTAAAAAAAGAACCTTTTGTTAAAGCAGATTTTGTTTGTAAAGCCTGTGGGAAAAAAAAGACAGAACACGTTGTTTAAGACTGAACTGGAGCCGGCAACTTTGTAATGTTATGATTTGTAAATGTGAACCACTGCAACTGAATTCTGTGGTGTCTTATAAGCCCATGAGGGTCGGGCACTTTGTGTGCATGACATGAAAATAAATTAATCAAATCAAAAGAAAATGTAGAGTCACTCCTACATGTCTGTTTTAGGGAACCCCTTAGTGGCTGTTTCAAGGTACCCTGAAGTGCATGTGCATTTGTTTCACATGAGCCTTGGTGTATGTTTTTGTGAGTATGTACTTGTAGAAGTCAAGTTATTGAAGTTGAAATTACAAAGTTTCCAGATCCAGATTAAAGTAAATAGTCTAGGTGCTTACAGACAGTTGCCCGATGTCTGTAAGGGATATCAAATAGCGGCTGTGAATTTCATCCCGAACCAACTGGGAGCAACAGTTGACTGCTCTTTTACCGGTCAATTAAATGGAAATGAAAATCACTGTCAGAGCACCAAGATTTGACGCACAGCGATTCAATCAACCAATCACATGAACGCTTCAGATCATAAAACGTTTCATTTACAGCGGCAGCAGCAGCCGCAGCCAGCCAGCCAATCACTTTGTCTTTTCTTTGGCGGTTGACACTGAGCTTCAGCCATGTACGTCTGGGTGGGGAGGGGGCGTGGGTTGGGGGGGGGGTTCCTCGGTGGAGAGCTTTGCAGATCTATGTTGAGCTCACTGATTAAGCAACGGCTCTTCTCTCCATTTTCGAATGACAAGCTGCCAGGGACTTTGGTTTTAAATTGTGCAATTAGTGATCTGGCATGCTTTGCTTGGCTTCAGTCAGACTCAAATCCCAGTCCAGGGCCTTAGCTGAAGCGCAGTTCGACAACACATACTCCAGGAGCATTTGTCAGACAAATTCATCTGAGCCTCCACTTCCACTCGCCTCTCTGAGCACACTAACCTCCCCGCAAAATGTCAGCCAGACTATTTACTGTCTCACCGGTGGGGTAAACAGTGGTGATCCGGGGGTTAGGTAAGCTCCAGATTTACTGAGATTCTGTCCTCATTCAGAGCACATGATAATTCACTGTTTTCCTGTTTGTTTGTTTATTTCACAAAGATGCAAAATAAAAAAAAAATAATAATATGTTGAGTGTGCACCCTACTCTGCCAAAAAAAGTTGAACTCGTATCCGCTGTGTTAAGAATGATCCATTTCCCCTGCAGTCATAAATTATAAATATATTTACATTTGCAATATCCACCTAGGATTGCTGCAATAAATCTGCATAACTGTGTTGGCTTTACTGCAGCAAATATATAAATTAGGTTACTCCTTTTTAAGGTTTGCAAACTCACAAACCTCATCATCACGATCATTACGTTTTCGCTCCAAAATGAAAAGCGGCTTATATAACACAATTATTACTGTACTATATAAATAACCTAAGCTGGAATAATATTGGGAACAGCTTAGATAATAGCCTTAATATTTAATTCCCCCCCCCCCCCCCTCCCCACCCCTCTTTGAAGTGGCGCCTTTGCTACATTAAAAGTTCAGGAAGAAGAATATGGTGAAACTTGTCATCCCTCGACCAAGATTCATTTGAACATGTATTTTTAATGGACTCTTGTCGGAGTTCGGATTTTCCACTGCTCCGAGAAGTGCTTTTCATTTCAGCAGTAGTTTGTTTCAAGTCTAAAGCCCGAGCATCAGGAGTCTAGCATCTGACCAGCTGGGATTTAATGTGCCTTGCTGATAGATGAAAAACTTGCTAAGTTGCAGAAAAAAAAAAAAAATTCTGAATTACAAGTACCTTTCCCCCCCTCCTCCTCCTCTTCCTCTGCTGCCTCCTCCTCCTCCTCCTCCTCCTCCTTCTCCTCCGCCTCTTGCAACCAGAAGTACAGCTGGATACTAAATATTATTTTTTTCCGGTTGGCGGAAAACGACAATCATTTACAGAAATGGCATTATCTCCCATTTACAACTGCTGTATTTGCTGCGGTAATTAACTTTATTTTAAAAGCTGGGAATTTTTGATACCTATTACAAATTAGCACCGTTTCTTTTCTGTGCCTCTCATCGGGGACACAACAAACACGAGATGTTAGACACATTTAGGATGTTAATTCCCCCCCCGTCCCAACCGCCCCCACCTCTGCAGCTTTTGTTCTGTCGCAGTGACAACTGTTGGAATGGGCCCGGGCGAGCGCAGGAGGCAGCCAAACAGGATGTTCTAACATTCATCCACAGTGGATCCAGGGCAGCAGTGGTGGGAAGACATAAAAAATTGCAGAAATCATGGCCTACAGTTTATGTCCCAATTTCCAGTTTTTGGGCTTTCAAATCTATGAGTGATTTTTTTTTTTTTTTTTGATCACTTTCCTCCCTCAGGAAGAGAAGCTGTAAATGTTAACAACACTGAGTTTTTTTTAAGAGTCTGGCACAGGCTGAGATCACGTCTTCCTGCCAGTATATCTATCTGCTGCTGCTGTTTAATATGTTTTAACGAATTGTCACTGCAAGAGCTGGAAAGTATCTCAGTTCATTTCCTTTTTTTTTTTGCAATTTACTCAGAGAGAAATTTGAGGTAAGAATGTTCTTTTTTCCCCCTTTACACATTCACCTCTTGCAACAAAAACAATAACGAAAATGTACAGCGTTATACTGACAGATCAAATAAAGATCCTTCACAGGGAGGGAAAGTTGGCAGAAATAGGTTTTGAGATGTGTTTGAAGAAATGCTGTTCATTCTTTTTTGTGCTGTTTAAAAGATTTATTTTTGGGGGGCTTCGAGGACATCAGAAGAGAGAGAGCGTGCAGGTCAGATTCTGACCCAGGCCGTCTGCTTGGAGGACCATAGCCTCGCCATCTAATTGCGAGTGCCCTGTTTATGTTTTTAAATGACAAAAGCACAAACATGGGTTTGCAGAGGAAGAGTAGAGGTCGGTCAAATGAGCGGAGAGGCCCAGAGGAATAGTAGTATATTCTTAAATTCTACATTTAGCAGACGCTTTTATTCAAAACGACGAAGATCAGAGAGTAAGAACAACACAAGCAAGGATGTAAAGAGGAGGAGACAACGTCAGGAAGTGCAAACAAGCAGCTTTAAGTCCGATCAGACACACAGGTGCTGACAGGAAGTGACCAGAGGTGCTGACAGGAAGTGACCAGAGGCAGAGCTTACATTGACAGAGTTCTAATCAGCATCAAAACCATCCTAAATATCATTACTATCATTAAGTGCATAGGGCTTCATGAAAAGACTTGGATTGAAGGAGGTATATCAGTTAGAGAATAAATGTGTTGGCTTGTAATATGTCTGTGTTCAATTACAACCCTGAATCACAGCAGGTGTTATTTTTTTTCTTTTCATGGCACCATCATGCCACACATGACACTGATCACATCCATTAATCAAGCCGCTCACAGCGCTCTGCCATTCAGGCAGACTGTTCGCATTGTGCGTGCTATGATGTAATATCCACAGCTGGACTTGTAAGGTGATGGAGAAAATGCCTGCTGCATGTTTTATCCACATCGCCCCACCAAGGCGCTTTGCTCGTCTCCCAGAGCTAACATAGCAATTACAGGCGCTGTCAGTCACTGTCAGATGTGGCATCGGTGATCAATCCAGCCCATTGGACTCAGGACATTAGACATGAACATACATGCAGGGGAGTTAAATCCCCCCCCCCCCGACCCCCCCACTGCTGCTCCCCGGCCGGCTGTTCAGCCAGCTTCCTCCACTGGGATCGAGCGCGGATCCATTTTTTGTTGCCGGCTGCTTTTTTTTTTTTTTTTTTTTTTTTTCCAAAGCAACATCTGTCTATTTCAACCCTCAAAACTCCAACCATTCCCCTTCAAACAAAAACAACAACACTTAGTATCACAACAGTGTGTGGCTACGAGCCTCATGTTTCAGGCTCTGTATCATCTTTATTCTGTTAGATAGCCGGCCAAATGCAGACATCATGTCACCGGAAAAAAAAAAGAGGAAACTAATTCCAAACTGTCCAGAAACATGAAAGTGTAATGTCAGGTTTTTTGCTTTTTAGCCTGAAACAGCGAAAGGCCTTTTAACTGCCTGTGTCGCACAGGAACTGAACACCAACACAGAAGGATCTCCAGGGTAGCAGAGGCAACAATAATATTGACCAGAATGCACTGCAGCAATAAAACAAAAGGTTGCAAAGGTGTCCTAGTCGCAAACAATGTACGGGTGATGCAATATGTGCACATTCAGACTTTTGGGTGACTTTTGAGTGACACCACTTTTTTCAACTTTTTCAAAGAGAAGCTGCTTCTTTTGTTTCTTGTGATTTCGGAGATTGTGTTGCTGCTTGTTTAAAGTCTTTCTATGTGATTTTTCACACTTAGATATAATAGAAATCAAGTATATCCTCTGAAAATAACTCTGTGAGTCATGACTGTCTACAATGGGTGTAACACCCGAGTCCCACTGTCTGTGATGTTTTCAGAGTTTTCAGAGTCCTATCTTCACTTTGTTTACATCGCCAGGACAGCCGGCTGACTCCTCCCCTCGTGTATAAAAGTTGTTTAATTGAGGGACTAGAGAAAAGAAGAATAACATACTGTACTCACTGCTTAACTGTGTTTCTAGATCACGCTCATTTCAGGTAAATTTACATGCAGTGTGAAGATACCAGCATAATAAAGATCGCTATTATTAGCATGCTAACACAACAATGCAGCGCAAGTTGTTGTGGTTTCATGCTGGTAGCAGACACGACTCTTTCCCTGGTCCTGTGTTGTTTTCACCCAATCGGACACCTCTCTCTTCTCACTTCTCTGTCAATAAAGTCCAGCAGGAGTTGCTCTTGAGTGCACAAGATTATTGCAGATTGGTGCAAATTCATGATTCACATGCAATACTCACATAATAATAGTGAGTATTTTGTGAGTATGAACCAAGCTGCAATCTCCGGTGTGTTGAGTATGTGCAGAGAAACCTGAGATGTAGATAAACGATTCATCAGCATACATGCATTAGCTATGTTGGGTGTTTGGGGTGGATGTGAGGGCTGACACTGCCCCCCTCTATACCCCTGATGTGTCCAACACGCCCCTGCCTTTTGACAACAGCAGGGAGTCAATAACAGAAAGTAGTTGGTAGAAGTGGGGCAGATTACATGATCACAAAATAACTCCTGGAACACTCTGGACACCGCAGATGGATGGATTTAAAGAGTATGTGAGACCGGAGTTTTTCCCCTCTAAGTGCACAGTTATCACAGTGTCAAAGCTCTGAGAGAGGAAAAAAAGAAAACGGCATGATAGCCTCATCCTTAACTTCATTTCATTGTGGCTTCTGTGCATGTACATTATTCTCACGCACCCCTGTTGCCCCCTGCACAGCACAACAGATAAGAGATCTATAACTACAATCGGCAGTCTAGGGGGGGAAACCAAGGAGGAGGAGGGGCGGGGGCGGGGGGGGGGGCGGGGAAAGGGCTTTGTAAGGCCACGGGTCCCCGGCCTGCACCCCTGCGCTCCAGCATTGGGTAAAGAAACAGGCATTCGCGCTGACCTCAGAGCTGTTGTTTAATCACCAGGGCATTTTAATGGCTTGTCAGAGTAATGAAATATGGTCGGAGGCTACCTGGTGCAAACATTACGATAAATCCCCTCTCACGCGAGCCTACGCGCAGGCTTAATGGTTATAAATCATCACTTTGGGGAGAGAAAAAAAATGACAGCTATTAAAATAATGAATGGGATGATTAATTTTTCACATTAAAGATTAAAAGCTATGAGAGGTATCATCAGATATTTGAGCCGCCGTAAACGCTTGAAAGTGAGAGCTTATTTTCCCGCACTTTACGACGCCCTCCGTTTCTTCACTGTCATGCAAGTTTCTTCCCCCCCCCCCCTTTTTCTTTTCTTTTTTAGTATTTTTTACCCCCTTTCTTTTCAGTGTGTGTGCGCACTCGCCCCGACACACACACACACACAGGCAGGCATCCCTTACACCTAATTTGTGCTCTTGTAAAAAAAGTGCTCTGAGGGGGGAGAAAAAAGCCTTGAAGAACACTCATTGCTTGAGGCAGTACAGGACCCTCTCAGCCTCTCTGCGGGGGCTCCTCAAGGCTCTCACCGACATTATTTCACACCTCTAAAGCTGTCATACCTATAGCCTCAAACAAGAAGAAGAATAAGCCGGGCCAGAGGTAGTTTTTTTTTCTCTCTCAGCTTTTCCCCATGCTACATCCGCTCTGACGCTGGCGAGAGCTGATTAGTCAACTTCCTCGTTGTCGGTATATTACAAGACGTGCTGACTGAGCCCCCCCCCCCCCCCCCCCCCACATGCATATAGACAAAACCATGACAAGCTTCCTCTCTCTCCGTCAGATGGCTCCCAGGAGAAGGTGTGTTATTGCACGTACGTTTCCTAATTCCTCGCCGCGTTGTTCCCGACATATATCACCCAAATTGCGCGGCGAAAGATTAGAGAGGAGAAGCATAATTAGAACATTAATAACCATACATGTTAGGGAACATAAGTAATTGAGTTTTTTTTTTTTTTTTTTTTAATGATGAATGGGAATGTAAACAAAAGGCAGGAGAGAGCGAGCGCTTCAATTAGATCTTTTTTTCCGAGCAGCGTTGTGTCTCAGCAGAGACGGTTTGTTTTTTTTTCCGACGTGGGGCTTCTTCTTCCCGCCGTCGGCCCAATTATTTTCTGTGTTCCCCGGCAATGATGGCGTCGCTTGTCCATCTGCAGGCCTTCAAAGGGATATTCAAATCGACGGCTCCATTTGTTGGCATGAGAATAAATTGTTGGCTTGGAGTTTTTTTTTTTTTTGTATCTGCTCAGAGCAACGCCAGGTATTTGTGCAGCTAAAGTTATTTACAAAGTGGTGGGACATTTAAACGACTCCTCTGGCGTTTCCGCGTCCCTCTTTTACCCCCCCTCCCCCCTCCCTCCCCCCCCCCCCCGCTTTGAGTTCTGCCTCTTTTTGTTTCTTGTTTAAAACGTGTGTGTGTGTGTGTGTGTTTGTTTTTTTTCTGCTGTTTTCATTTCACATGCTGTCACCGGAGACGCCCACACCTCCTTCATGTCCTTCCAACTTCCTTTTCCCCCCCCCCCCTTTTTTTTTTTTCTCCTAATGATCCAGGGACACCAAATAAAGGGCCCACTGAAACAAAATGGCCACCTTAGCTGCCCACTTATATCTCAACCCCTTCCCTCTCGAAATCAATTCTGACATTTCATTCTGCCCTTATAGAAGGTAATGGTGCATTCAGAGGTTGTTACCGATAATGTTGAAACGGCATCGCTTGGTTTCATTGGATACCGTAACCTCTTCAGCTCCTCTCCTTCTCTTCACTCCACCTTCTTCTTCTTCCTCTTCCTCTCAGACGCCTCAAACATCTCTTTTTTGCACAAAGTGAGAGCTTTCTTCTTCTTCTTTCATTTTCTGTTAACAACCAACCAACCAGTGTTTGTATTTTTCCTCCCACTCTCGCGTTCACACAACATGAAGTGAAAACACTCTTTTAAGTCGGGCAGTCAATATGCTGTTTCTAATACATTATTTACCGCCTATGGGCTGTACATCAGAGTGCGCTAAACAACTGTTTCGGTTTTTTGCACTCGTAATCATGTCGAGAGAAATCACAGAGCCAGATGTCTGGCCCCCTCGTTTTACAGCATTTATGTTTTCCTCCGAGTTGATGTAAAATTCATCCTTCCCTGTTTTATTTATCCCCCCCTCCCCCCCCCCCAGTTTTCACAGACTCAACAATTAGTCAATTCCCAATCAACAAGAGAAAAGAAATTGCTTTTAATTACTTTTGATAAATGACAAATTGTGTTGGCACGGCTCCCCTGCAAATGCTTAATCAGGTGCTGGGCGGGGTAGGGAGGCGGGTACCGGGGAGAAGGGATTTCTGCTGGGATGAAATCAATGCGCTTTCTCCGCGGTTCACCGGCTGGGCTTCTGGGCGGCAGCCAACCCGAAGGAAGGCCTGCACCAGATACAGCAGTCAGCAGAAAAAAGAGAGTGCAGCCGCTGTATGAGAGCTGCCACACACTGAGGCGTAAACATGGCTGCAAATCTATTGCACCGTATGTAGCAGAAGAACTCTGTGCAGGTTCTAATGATGAGATGACAGTGATGCACATGCACACTCAGACACAGTTATGCACTC
Source organism: Labrus bergylta (assembly GCF_963930695.1). Classification (NCBI taxonomy): domain Eukaryota; kingdom Metazoa; phylum Chordata; class Actinopteri; order Labriformes; family Labridae; genus Labrus; species Labrus bergylta. The sequence continues at coordinate 3,477,907 of NC_089210.1, read as the reverse complement.
GTTCACTCACTCCCTCTGTAACCACAATTATAAAGTCCCTGGCAGATCATCTGATTACATAAATGTAATAACACCTTTCAAATGAATTGTAACCATATGTTCTGTGCCCAAATATAATTACAAAAGTGCTCCAGCATCATTTCTTTTGTTCAAAGATTCACTTAGAGACAGACTTAACAGGTCCCCTTTCTTCAATTTTTTAGATTTACCGAGGATTAGAAGAAAGAGGTGTTCAAATCTGCAACCCCTAGATCCTCAGAAAAACTGAGACGCTGTGTGAGAAACATCAAAACCCACATATTTGATTTCAAACAGCACAAAGACAACATGTCAAGTTTTCAGACTCAGAAAAATGTCATTGTATTTGGAAAATGAAAAAGAAAAAGTTGGGCCTTGAATTTGGAGATTTCTTCAGATTCTCCAAAAAATGTTGATGCTATTTTTGTGATGTAGATGATGAAATCCCCAGATTCTTTGCATTTCTGGTTGAAAAAAAACATTATTCCTGGGCGCTGATTTGCCTTGCGGTTATGTTGTGCACCCAATTTACGTGGGATATAGTCCTCTTTGTCGAGAACAGCCAACATATCTGTCATCAGCGATGTTGCCAGATGTGTTACCATCATGTATGTGTGGAAAACAAAGACTAGAACTTGCACTTAACTTGAATCTGGCAACAAAATGCATCCTTACGACATCATCCTTACGGAAAATACTACTGTAGTGTGTTTAGAAATAATTCTGACATGTAAAGGGTTAAGGGGGTTAACAGTCTTGGTTTGCCACAGTCCTGGTTTAATAGGTCCCTCTGGGGCATGGATTCTACAAAACGTTATGCATCATGTCCGGGTGAATTTCTCAAACTTTGACAGAAACAGGCCCGTTTGTTTCCTCCTGTTTTCAAACTTTGAGCTAAGCTAGGCTAACCACAGCTTCACTTCAGCCATATACTGAGCCACTAGACGTATCATGGCGTTAATCCAACTTCTCTTCTTTCACTCTCAGAGAAGAATGCATACAATCAAAGCACCCCGCAAAATATGTTCCTAAGTTTGTATTTCTAACCGGAGCTTTACTTTGTCCCTCTCTGCAGAGTTCTTCAGGACCTGTGGCAGCAGCAGCGAGTCAAGTGACCCAGCTTCAGCCCGACCGGCTTTACCTGTACATGGAGACCCCCAGCTGGGCAGGTAAGCCCCTCAACAGAACCTCTTTAAGCGACTCATGACTTCACCCTGCATGTCATATCCTGTCTGTCTGCAACTTACACCCAGTCGCACTCCAGGTTTGTTTCTTTGCACTGAGCCGAGGTGGAGAAGTTTACAGGTTCACTCTGAACAAATGAAAGTGTCTAATTTTTCATGCGATCCAAAAAGCTTACGATGTTTTCTATATATTTTTTTGCCTTTCTTGCTTCTCAAAAACTCCCAATTTGAATTTACAACTCCTAGAATCTGGGTGTAGAGAGGAATGGATTACCGTCTGCGCCCGCATGGCCTCCTTCTTCTGAACTAAACCAACAGAAGAACAGTTTTTGAGTCCTCTCTCAGAACTTTAACGGGCAGCCAAAGTGACATCCATCGTGTAAATCTGAAAGAGGAAAACAGATGAAACCTAAAAAATGTTTTCTTCAATCATTTACTGTACAGTACATCTGTGCTGGAGTTCTTTATCTTTGTCATTTTCAAAAAGACCTGAACCTGAACATTTGAAGAACAGATGCGTCTGTGGTTTTTTTTTTGAAAGCTTTTTTGTAGCTTCTGCAGCTGCTTCCTGTCGATGTTTGGTGATGTACATCCCTCTCCCGTGCACGCTTCGTTTGGAAAGCGAGGCTCGTTTTTTTCAGGATGGTTATTTAAGAGCTTGTGTTCAGCCCCGGCCTCACACCAGGAGCTCCAGGAGTTTTTTTTTAGGGGGAAAACGGCTTCACGCCCTTCTCGCTGTGGACGCGCCGTTACTGTAATATAGCCTGTATGTATGCACGCCTTACTCTCCCCTATCCGGCCATATTGTGCTAATGTGTGCTGGTTAAGTAGCGGAAGACTAGAGAAAGACTCTTATCCATATGCCGGAGAGCCCAGGAGCCGGCTGGATCTCTCCCCAGATGGAGTCCTCTGCCTCCCCTCCCCGTCCTCGGCGGAGCCATATAGCAGGTGGCGGCGAGGATCAATGGGCCTCCGCCATTACCTCCTCTCCACTTCACATCTCCAGCCTCATCTCCAAAGGGGGTGGGGGGGGGGGGTCGGCCCGCGGGGGGGCACGCTGCGCATCTCGCTGCAGCACACCGGGAGAAATAGGGACGTTTTCCATTAGTCTAATTGCTCGGTTATAGTTCTATATTATTGCCGTGATCACCACTGCGGCGTTGGTAATGATGGACCTCCCGTGCCCCCCACATATAGCCGGTGGGTGTTATGTCTCCCCCGTCGCCGCCCATTGAAAAACTCAGCTTGTGCGGTGGGTGTAGGAGGAGAGAACACAAAACTTAATGCAGAGAAGGAAAACAGGAGGATAAACACACAAAACCAAAAAAAAACAAAAAGAAGAGAGAGGGAGCTCTTCAAATGTTTTGATGTAAGAGTTTAATCAAATAGCCGCAGCTATTTACATTCTCAACAGGTGCGGCGGCGGCGTCGGGCCTGATTTATGGAATAAACACTGCACTTCTAGTGCTTGTTCATTTGCCTCGGCGAGCAAAAAGAAACTGGCAATACGGGGCTAATTTGCGATAATTTGCTGCTGCTGCTGTGGCCACTGGTTAAGAATGTTTATATAATCATGATATAATAAGAAAAATGAAAATGAGTTTTCACGCAAGGTTCAGGCCCCGTCAAACACAGCTCACGGACCCCCGCTAAATGATAATTACGTTCCTCGAGCACGGCATTACATTTTACCCTCTTAACACGGACTTTTATTCACGCTAAATGGGAGGGAGTGTTATTTTCATTCGGCGGGGCGATACGACCCCGGTATTATTCTCCACATCTGAGCTCCCCTTATACAGTACAAGATCCCCCCCCCCCCCCCCCCACCACCACCCCTCCCTCCCTCCCTCCCTCCACCACCTTCCCTTTCCTCCTCAATCAGCGATTACACGAGGAGTCTTCCATCAGTCAGCAGACGAGGTGAGGATTATAATGAATTAATTTGCCCTCAAAGACTCCTGCCTTTCTTCCTCTGTTTATAATATCCCATTAGCATAACGCGCTCGCTTATGTTTGGAGACGTTTGGCAAAGCTTCAGTGTAAGCTCAGCCCGTCTAATCGCCGCTGAATATTTCACAGCCGAACCTGTAGCTCTGCCTCCCCCCCTCTCCCCCCACAGGTCATGCACATAAAAGCTGCTTCCTGTTTTTGGGGGGGGATTTCTCCATCGTATACAGTACATTAGATCGCCTTGCATTCCTTTGGAAGGAGAGAAAATCCTTGGCTGTAAATCCTGCGTTTTAATTTTTTCTTTTTTTTTACACAGGTATTGATCTTTTTGCCTTTTGCTGCGGGGGCTTGTGTTCACATAAAAGGCCCACTGATGTAGCAGAGCTTATTAAACAAATAGGCCAGAGAACAAGGCCACAATCGCTTTGAATCATGGAGGAGGTTTGCCCCCCCCCCCCCCCCCCCCCCCCCACCACCACGTCTTAAAGCGCCGATGTATCAAATATGAAACGCTCCGCTAACAAGGTGTGTAATCTATTTTAATCAGATCATATTTTATGAAACAAGGAGAGAGGGGTTGAATTTAAGTAAGAGAGAAAGATGGAGATTCTGGCGGCGCGATGTGGGAGGATGGGGGGGGGGATTGTATTTTGAAATTGAATGTGACGGCCGGGGGACCATGACTTGATTTTACATGCATGGCTTTATAATGAAGCCGCGCCAAATGGTCAGTTATGGTTAACTTTAGGGAGGGGAGGGGGGGCCTCGCTGTAATGGGAGGCTAATTCGGCGCCCATAACGCCTTGACAGGCTGCAGAGCGGAGCTGGAATATGGATAAGGATGTGCGTCGGAGGCTCGGGGGCTGAAGTAAAAGGTCTGTATTTGTCTGCAAATTACCAGGTTGCCTGAGGATATAACAGGGTCAACAGCAGCAGCGGCGTCTTTTCCCTGAGTGTACACAGCTGCGTCGCAGACATAAATATGATACAGAAACACACTCAGTCAGACGATACACTCGCTAACTCGCTCAAAGTGACTCGCAGGAGCGACTTCATGTTGTCATCGCAATTCAGGCCATGATCCTTCTTATATATCTTTACACTGGCTGGGCTCGTAGCCGAGTGTTTTCAATCACCCTCTTTTTTTTTTTCTTTGCGCCATAAATTGTTTCAGATCCTGTGACACTACACTTGGTTATGAATATATGAATATATATATACATACACTCCCCAAGACCTTTGGAAGCTCCGCTAGTCACCCAAGGTAATGGATAGAGAGACATTATATACTGCTCAGGGAGGCACCACTTGGATTTTTTTTTAATAATCACAAGAAAACATTTGACATCAAGTCTCTGCCCAGAATACTAAAAAAAAAAAAAAAAAAACATAATTTAGTTTGAGTTTTATTTTGAAGTTAACAGTGTCGTACACTTCCTCCCCGTCCTGCTGCTGCTGCTGTAATAATCTCAGAGAGATATCATTGATTCTGCTGCGGGAGGCAACACTTTCAGAACATATTTTTACAGGTCTCGGCGAGGAAATATTCAAAGGAGGCCCCAGCTTAACCGATTTTGAGGTCTGAAGAATAAAAAGTCGAAAAAGTTTTTTGAATTCCTCCAGGAGATCGCTTCACCCTGGAGCAACAAAATGGCCCAAAGTGGTCACAATGTCCTGTCATAGTTCTCGTAGTTAGCCTCAAATGGCTAATCTAAGTGTCTGAATTTAGGATCCCTGCAGCGATAGAGCTTTTTCTCTTGCGGTAAGATCCTGATTTTTTAACAACAGTGGTCACATCTCGGCCCACGAAACTCCTTTAACAGAAACACTGATTTTAACATTCTGGACACACTCACTAGTGGCTGTACTTCCACAACCTCGATCAGTCCGTTTTTTTGTGTTGTATTTCGGTGTTTAATGTGAATATTTAGGATGCATTTTTGTAGAATCATCAAGACAAGCAACTCCTGTTCTGCAGGATATTGTGGACTTAATTTTAAAAGTGAAGTTTACAGTGTCATGCAAACCAGTTTCTACCAAAATGACAGATAAAATATATCCATTGATTAGCAGAAATATATGATTCACTATAATGAGAATCCCACATCCTGTAAACAAGGCCAAAGAAATCCATCCTATCAGTTATTGTTCCTCTGTTTGTAATGTCTCTAATGTCATGTGGAGAGGACAAGTGTGATTTTTGATCCCCTTTCAGTGCTTTGCATCGTGTAAAACTCTCCAAATACCTTCATTCTTGTGGTCTTCAATGTTTCCAGGACCCCCCTGATAACCACTACAGGGATGATGAGGAAAGAAATAGAGAGGGGGGGAGGAGGAAGAGGAGGGGTGCCTGCGTCTTTAAAAGCTAGATGGAGTGAGGGAGTGGGGCGGACGGGTGGCTGGCAGGATTGTGCTGACGGCAGGGCTTTGGTTCAGAGCATGCCCATTAGAGGGAGCCATAAATCCTGGGCTCTCTGGGCCGGGCTGTGTCAGCAGTCCACTGAATGAATTGATTTTAAACGCCACTGAAAAAAAAAAAAGAGAAAGTGCGAGAGAGAGAGAAAGACAGAGAGAGAGAGGGAGGGAGAGAGAGTGACTATTTAATTCACCCCTCCGCCAGAAGCCCACACCCCACCAACCACCGCCCCCCCACCCCTCCCTGTTCCACCCCGCTTCTCAATTCAGGACTGAAAAAAAAAAAAGGGGGAGGAGAGAAAGTCTAGAAACACTGAAACTGTCACCAGCAACAAGCCCAGGGCTACGCGGCCCCCACGCGTTTGATTTAAACAGGAGGGGAGACACACAAACCAAATACATAATCTCAAATTCCATACAGCATTTTGTTCTCTCCCACCCCTCTAATTTTTCTCTCTCTCAGCCCTCTCCTTTTAAATCTCCACAAGAGAAATGAGACATATCGTAAAAAAAAAAAAAAGAGAGAATGAAAAAGAAGAAGAGGCACCGCTGCATTTGAATTTCAAATGTGTTGGATTTTGAAATTGATGTATGTGTTTATTCATTTACGAGCAGCATCCATGTGTGCATGCATTTATATATTATCAGCAGCAATGAAACGCTGCAAAGAAGGCTCGTAGCACGGCTCCCCCCCCCCCCCGCGCCCGCCCCCCTCGTCTTTGTTTCAGTGTAAGAAATATGTCTGCAAACAGACACACAGTAAATTGTGCATGAGGACCAGTATCAGTGCAGCCGGACTTATTTAATGTAAACACATTTAGTATCTGAACCAACTTTGTGTTTGTCACACTTTATACCCACGCTCTGACATCCCTCTGTGTACCAACCTGTTGGTGTGTCCTCAAACACGACGCTGAGAGGTTGTTTTTTCTTCTTTTTCTGTTGAACAATGTTTCAGAGACACAACAGAGGCTGGCCTGAAGACACCTGCAATATTACTGGAATAGAACGTTAAGGACAGAGCATTTTAAGCATGCAAAATCCCAATGGCAAAACAATAATTTAGATGTTTTCAGCACTTTAATGCAACAATATGTCGAAGGACTTTGCACACATATGACTCTGCAAGCATCTTCCCGCGAGATGACCTCGCTCTGCTGCCAAAGTTACAAAATGCAGTTTATTTATTATTTGTTATTCTGTTAGATCCACATTTAATAACTTCTATTTTAAGGTGTAAACGTTGCATATTGTTGCTTTACCTCCCATCAACACCTGAACAAAAGGAGCCAGACTCTATATTTAAACACAAGTCTTTTTTTAGATAAATTGTGCATTATGCAATATGTTAGTCTTTGTCCACACAAACATCCTCACACTGCCAAGCTTTGCCAAGGAACTTTTGTTCAACATTATCCAAATATATCTGTGCTAGTGTAAGCTAAAGCCCAAGCTGTGGCTTTTTGAACTTCTGCAGCAGTAAAGAGAGCTTGAGCAGGTGTAGCAGAAACAACACCTGTGCACTGTTTCCTCCTGTGCGTTAGCTATTTTAGTTCTCTTTGAGACAATTGGTTATTAATTTCTGTGCTATTGGTTATCTCATACTGCTGCTAAAGATGATCCCAACTCTCACACATGAACCTGGCATGATGACGCTGTCACATGAGATCAGAGAATTAATAACCTTCATGTTTTGGACGTTTTCTCCCTGATATGTTTTCTTAAAGATCTTTTCTTCCACTGTTTCAACATTTAACAAATGCAATGTTTGCATACGTTGTCTGCAGACATGACTGACTCAGAGTGCTAAGTGCTAGGTCTGGAGTGAGGGGGGAGGATGTATGAGGCAGGGGCCCTCTGCAAAAAATGAATGAAGGGCCCCTCCAACCACTGTTATATCTAGCAGAGTCACGACGCTCTTCCTCTTCAAGTGGTTTTCATTGACGGACTTTGGTTTTCCACAAGAGCAATACATGATATGCTAAGCAGGACAATGAGAGTGAGTGCTGTCAGATAGGGCCCCATTAGGGAGGTTTCCGACTGCCGTTGCAAAATTTGTGCATTTTGAGGTACTGCTGTGGTTTAAAGTGTCTAAAAATGTAAAAATTCTGGTTGGCGTTTTTTTTTTTTCGGATTTTGAAAATTAAAAAAAAATCAGAGAATCGAAAAAGACCAAGTACTTTGAGTTTTCTGCTGTGTCTTTCATCACTACACTGATTTACACAAGTCTGGGACCCCAAGCAGTTTCCTGTTGACAAGCAGCACCTCTGTGGAGAGGAGCAGGTTAGTGGTTGGAGTTCAAACACTTGAAAACATTTGTTGAATGTATTCAAACAAAGTAGCACGGTTTAAGTTTAAAGGATGTTTTAATCGCCCCTTTTCTGTTTTGTTTTTAATAATTTGGGCAACTACATTTAGTGACTTGGTGGCCATTTGGATAAGTGGTTGTCTACATCATTTGAGGAATTATTTGTTGACATTTTCCTCTTTTTTTTTTCTGTCTAATCTTTTTTTTCCAGTCTGCCATCTGGCACTGGGAAAGTAGAACACAGAGGATTTATCACAAGTTATTTACTGCAGTAAAAAAAAGGGGATGAGAACCACAAAGTAAAATGTGCCTTTACACCAAAAACACTTTGCAAAATTAGCTTGAGGCTAATTTAGCTAATTGGAAGTCGTGGAATCCAGTGGAAGTAGCAACATATTGAGAGGATATATCACTGTTAGTGTCTCGGCGTCACGGCGACTTACATCAGCACTGTGTGAAAACGACGTTATGAATAAGAGGAGCCTGACGCACTTTTTAGTTGTTTTTTTACTTATTTATTTTTCATCAGAAAATTCTGTTGTCATTTCAACATGGATTGATATGAAGTGGATTGGGGCTTGGTTGGGGGCGGGTGTTTGGTTGGGGTGGTGGGGGGAGCGACGTCCTCTCTGGCTCATTACGCTGTTTAAAGAGCCGGCGCCTTCGAATCACCTGCCCGGCTCCACGCTTCAAACAAGCTCAGCCACCAGGGATCATACATCAACTTCCCCATCGGTCCCCTCCGGCTTCACTTTTTTCCCCCACCACTCGCCTCACCAACACACGACTCTCACATGTAACGGCGAAACAGAAAGCACCGCTGGTTGAATACTGATGTCACAACCTTCCACAAACAGAATAATAAATTAGCAACAAACCAGCCTGATGTTGTTCTGCATGCCATCATACATTTTGTCCCAACGCTTCCAGTGGATTTTCGCAGCATCCGAGGCCCGGTTTGTGGCCTCCAACAATCCCATTGCACGGCTCTTCTTCTTCTTCTGCATGTGCAAAGTACACTTTCTCATGCCTAATTACCCACAGGCGAAGGCATGAAGAGGACTCGCTGTGTATTACCACAAAGATTGCGAGGATATTTCACTTTGAAAAATGGCAAAGCACACAGGACTAAGGGCTTGATTACAAGGAGCGGGGCGCACAGCCTCTACATCTTCCTTCCCTCATTTCAATTATGGCTGACTGGAGGCACGGTGCTGCCACCGTCCTCAAATAAAACTAAAATATGATAAAGCTGAAATATCAGGCCCGGGACCGCTCCCCGCCTCGAGCCATGTAAGGGAGCAGATACCCGGCACGTAATTACAACATTTGCCAATATTTTTTTGACGGGAGTTTCAACGTGGATATGAGTGAAAAGGAGGATGGGGGGGGGGGAGGGGGACAGCATGAAGAGCATTCATAGCACATGATAAAATGCACATATCATTTCTGCCCTTCCCTGTGGATAACAGGAGACATGCATGCATTGAGCTGCCACCACTCTGCACCCCATACATGTGGAAGTGTATGGGATAGCGGTGTTATTTTGAAGTTGCAAGATCATTACTCATGTGCGAGATGCACGAGCTTAGCGAGAGAGGAATCCGCTGTCATAACAGAGGACGGCGGTGAGCATGGGGAGTGCTGGAAAAGAGCATGTCGTTTCAAGTCACATGTTTTCATGAAGAATGCGTTCCTGTGTTTTGAAATGAGGCATCTGAACAGTCAAAGCGGCTGCATGCAAATATGATTGAAGAGAAGAGAAGAGAAGGCAGAGGATAGATGCTACAGAGCATTTTTCTTTATTCAACTCATGTTTGCCCTTTTAAAAAATCTGCCCCCTTACGACCCCCTGCAGCCAGAGGTGATGCACGATGTGGCCGATGTCTCACCGTGACGCCGCCCCCCTCCTCCCCCTCTCCCCCAACAAGGTGGATTTCCTCTGGTACTACAGGTTCCTCGATGGCCTCGGCACCGCGGGCGACCGCGTTCCCGCCCTCTGTTACGTCAGTGTTAATAACAGTCTGGCATGCTGTCTTTGACACGCGGGGTCAACGCTCTGCAGATCCAGGGGGCTTTCAGAGGAAAATCCCAGCCAGCGTGGTGCAGAGATTTCCTGCATCCCAGGGAGCATGAGAATGAACGCGAATTGACAGGAGGATTCGCAACGAGTGTAATCTATCTTAGCACATTTTGAATTTAACCACTAATTGCTCTGAGAATATAGTCTCGGTTCAAGCTTTGTTTTGTTTGTGTGGAGCAACAGTTTAGAAGATTTAAAGGATTAAAATTTAGGAAAAAACACACATGTTTATGAAACGTGCATGCTGGGACCTGACATGTCAACTCTCAGAAGAGTTATCTCGTTTGAATTCAGAGCAGCAGTGTGGCTGTAAAAAAGTAGAAAACGTTGTCGGTAGCTTCTTTGTTATTTTCTTCATGGAATTATTGATTCAAACTAATAAAGGAAAAACTTTGAAGTCCAAGAACTTAAGACATTCTGTGAAGTATATCCTCGTATAGATCTTATCTCGCTCATTAAATGCGATAAACAACCTTTTTTTTCCTCTCCTCCTCCGACATGATTTACCGGACGCGGTCACAAGAGCTCCTTCAGATAAAGAATCTCAGTCTCGCCGTTTTGTTTCTTCATGTTGTCATTTTTTATCTCGGGACACTTGAAGTATAGCTCCAGCAGCTGCTTTTCAAAAGGAAGGAAATGTTTTTGTTTTTTTTTCTTTCAAAAGGGAAGGAGCCTCTGCAGCAGAATCAAGAACAATTCCGCCCCCCTTCGCTCGTCACAGTGTGGGGGATTCAATCAAAAGTGTGCCCTGTGACCTGTTCTCCGAGAAACAAACAGCCAGCAGAGTCTCCCAAGACCAAAGCCATCAGACGGAGGGCGGCCTGCACGCGCGTGTGAGCTAAATCGTGGCACCTTTTTCTTTTTTTTTTTGAAAGCTTCCATCATGGAAAAATTGTTAGTTGTCGCAGTGGAGAGTGACCAGCATTGGCGGCACATTGATACATTGATGCAGTGAATGCCTCGGACAGTGCAGTAAAAGTGCTGAGGTTGAAATTAAGCTGTTATCTCTGGCATGTATCACTGGGGAGGGAAGAAGCAGTGGTGCAAAGGCAGCAGCCTGTTTGCTTTACTGTTATTGCCTCTGCACGTCCGTCCTCGTCTGACTCTCCTCCTTCCTGCTCCTCGGACATTTTAAATGCAACACTAAGTTTGTACATCTTTGATGTCGAGATAAACTTAATTACTGCAAAAAATAACCGCACGTTAAATTTCCTACATCCATTAAACCTTATCGCCCTAACTGTAAGAAATCAGTGTATTTGCACAAACACATTATACCATCGTTGAGAAAATGTGTGGCCTTATCTAGGCTGCTGACCTCGTTGCTTTGTTTTATCTCTATTTACCAAATGACTACTTTACATGCGATTGTTTCAGATATTTTGGAAAGTTGGGAAAAGTTCCAGTTTTTTGGTGAGAATTGTAATTTGACCATGCATTGTTTTCTACTTGAAGGCACTCTGGTGCATAATCAGCAGCTTGTTAGTGGCTTGTTCCCCGTTTGAATCGGCACTTTCTGTTATCTAAACTCTACTCTGAGCTGTCCTGGAATAACAGGGACCTCAAAGAAGCATGGAGAAATGAGCGGCCTCTTGCAGCAGGAAACTAAAGCATTGAAACTAAAGCAGTATGTCATGTCGACGTCAATTTGTTTCAAACAATGTCCGGATTCCACAGATCTAGAAATGGTGTCACTTGGCTTGTTTGCAATTTATCTTCACACCAGCTGCCTCAGCCTCAAGTAGGGATGTTCCTAGCGACTGATTTCAATGTTGATTATTCTCAAATTTAGACTCGTCGACCAGTCTGGAGTTAAGACAACAGTAGAAGCAGATCATCCTGGTAAACATTGTCCAATAGTTACCAGCAGCCTTCAATCCTCAATGCAGGTTAATGTCTAGTGCAGGGGTCTCCAACAGGTAGCTCTGGACGTAGCTCACGGGCAGGTTTAAAGTAGCTTGCCTATAGTTTGACCAACTGTGTTAAAACATTTTTTTTAAATCTGACGACAGTATATGCACCTCTTCCCACAATTCAGGTATTTGGCCCATAAAAACAGGTGTGAAGTTGTGATGTTTTCTTGGACGTTGATGTGAATTTAAAGATTATCGATAAGTGATCATGTGTGCTATGTAAATAAATGCAAGCGATTTGATGAAAGTAGCTCTTGGCCACTTTCATTTTTTCAAAGTAGCGCTCAGATAAAGAAAGTTTGGAGACCCCTGGTCTAGTGCCTGTGCCGGATGTGGTCTCTGTTGTTGCTATTTTTCTTTCTCTGGGTTGGGTTTGAACTGGCCTGCGGATCTGTCGGCGTGCTTCTGATGTCATACTGCATATAGGGAAGTGTGCAAAACTTTGATGCATCACATAGACCCCTCTGGCCAGTCGTAACAGAGGGGTCAGCTAAACTCTTAGTCCTACTATTAAGATAAAAGCTGTGGTGAATAAAAACACGTCTCCACCCAATGAGGCCGTCATTTGTGTGAATTGTTTCCACAAGAAAGAGGGCGTTGTTTTTGTCAGTGCAAGCAAGGAGCGACAACTTTTCCCACACAGTCTGATTAATCAAATACTAATTACTAATTTCTCATTTTCAATAGGGAAGAGGGAAAAAACAGGAACAAAGCAAACGATAACAGGAAGTAATGTGCAAAAACTTTCAGAAGCACCAGCACAAACACTTCCATGAGCTATAGAGGCTATAATGGTCTCATTTGTTTACAAGTGAGGTAAACAAATGTATCACAATTAATTTGACAATGATGTATAGATGTTCAGAATGCTGCACATAGCACCTTTTGGAAGAAAAAAAAAAACCCTGTTCAATGCATATTATCATAAAGCAGACAGTGAGTAATACCCCCCCAGGGCATAACAATTGGGTGATGTGATCAACAGATTGGTCTTTAAAGATGGAGAAGAGATACCATCCTTCAAAATCCGGGGGCCTTCTTGTTTTTTTGTCTTCTTCTCCAAAACATGAAGGGCATTATGTTTTCTGGATCCACCAGATAAGTTTGCTCGTTAAAAGTTCAGGGCGCTCGCACGTCATATTTGTCTTTCCGCGGGTTGCGATGAGTGAGGGGAACATAGGTGGAGGTGCTGGTTCTGTCACGCCGCGCTGACAACCCCATGAGTAATCTGGCGCATGATAAACAGAGGGTCGAGGGTGTCACGGGAACACCTCAGCGACTGGCACAAGGGTAATTACTCTTTTCCTGCGTGGGTGCAACTCAAAATTTTTGAACCTTTTCTTTCTCCAATCACACTTGATGGATTGAGTGGAAGAGGGCGATCATCTGGCTCTTAGCAGGCTCACTGAGCGTGGTAGGGCCCTCTGTTGATTAATGATATCCGCTGCGAGTCGCCCAAAAGCGGAAATTAAGTATTTCTGTTTAAATGTAACATTTGTCTCCTTTGCTGCCGTTGAGAAAGGCATTTGTCAAAATCCCCAGGCTTTGGCGAAAAGGTGGATTTCCTCTGGGAACAAGCTGGGAATTACTCCCTACTTTCACATTAATGGCATTCAGTGTTCCTATTTTATACCTTGAATCTACTTCTCAACCCTTTCACCTTTACAATGTATTCTGAATAAGGAATCGCTCGCTTTAAAAAAAAAAAAAAACACCAGGCTGTGTGACAGTTTAGGAATAAGCATGTTGTAGATTCCTTCCGGAAAGACGAACGATGACCTTGGGAAGGGATTGCTGATGGCATCTCTGTCTGATGTGGTGGGCACACGGTGGGGGGGTTCTGGTGGTTTTCACTGGTTGAGTTGGGTTACCATTTTTTTGCCTGATGGGCGAGCGCTGGAACAGAACAAGAACTCCAGCTCCTGAGGTGGACTAATGGTTACAGGGGCCTGGCCAACGTCCAGTGCTGCCCCCCCAGCCCCCTCGCCTCTCCCGTCGCTGGGATATCATTACCTCCAATGTGTTACATCAGACTCGCTTGGTCAGGCTCTGAAACAGTCAATACTCCACAATTTAGAAAATCAGCCAAGTTTGCAGAAACAAAGAGGCAATATCGGAAATAAAGACGGATATATAATCTGACGCTGAGGCGTTTTTTTTTTTTTTTTTTGTGCTGGATGAATTATTTGTTGTCCGGAAGGTGGGGACGTGGAGAAGAGGGTAAGGGGAGGGGGGGAGGAAGGGAGGGAGCCAGGGATCTGTCAGGGGGGTTAAGGGAGGTGGTCAAGCTGCCTGAATAAACGTGCAAATCACAGCGCCCAATCACTGACCCTTCCCAGTCTCATACAAGCAGCCCTCTACTTTTTCCATCAATGGAAATCTAATTGCTTGAAATGCGATCAATGGAAACTAAATTGGTTTTTGTGTGGAAGCGCACATGGAATAAGCTCTGAGCTGTTTTAATGTGTGTTGGTTTTTGCATCTTAAATCACGGCAATATTTGGAGCGAGGCCCCCCAGCTTCTCCGGAGGGGGTAAAGTTTGGTAGTGTTTAGACATCGGGGGGGGAGGGGAGGCACTCAATCAAGCCCCTAATAAAAATCACAGGCTTAATTGTTTTTCCAAACTCATAAATCGCCCCTGACTTAACGGGTTAATATTAAGACGTATACGAGGACGGTGGGGTGCTTGTTTCAGTGCGGGGCCGGGAGCTCCTTCTTTGCGGAGCTGCGACCACCGATAACCCTCAAGTGATCTGATATGACTAATCCCCTCTAATCCTTAATACACTCCTTAATATGCGCCTAACTGACAGCAGTCGATACGGGCGCACTTCTCTGTCTTATCGCTGATCTCTTTGTCTTTGTACACTCTCCGCGGTGAAACTCGCTCTTCCACTCGTTTTTTTTTTTTCCTTTTGACCGAAGATCACTGGCACATCTGCGCGAGTGTCACACACATTTTTAGCACCGAGTGCCTCTCGATAAGGAAAAGGAGTTGATCAGAGTTTTCGAAAATTGCACCGACTCGCGAGGTTACCCGAGGGCTCATTGAAAGTGGAGAGAGAGAGAGAGAGAGAGAGAGACAGAGGTGGTAAAAGGGAACGGTAGAAAAGCAAGACCTTTTTTTTTTTTTTTTCTACCGCAGTATCCGAAACTGCTGCTTCCCCCCCCCCCCCCCTCTCTCTCTTGTCTTTCCCAGCGGACAGCTAGATGGACTGCTCAGGAGGTTGGGATGTGGGCTGGTGGCCGCCCGCTCGTGTAGCCTTACCCAGGAAAAGAAGAGTCCCAGCAGAGTAATTTATTGACAGCATTGAGATGTGTTTCTGGCCAGGTGCTCCTCTCAGCCATCCCTCAGGTGCTTATCTATCAGTTATCAGTGCAGACAGAGCACAGACCCAGGTTGTATTTCTGTCTGCTATTGTAATTACATTGTAATTGATCCGAGGGCTGTGCTGGGCAGTGCCCCATGCAGTAACTTTGCAAAAGGCTTTTCTTTCCCCTCTTGTTATCTGGAAAAGTGCTACAGTATCGTTTGTGAGGAAAACCTTGTGATGGTTTTTTACAACCTTTTGTGGCTCGATTAACTTTTTTTTCTTCCTCCTAATCAAGAGATAAAAACGTGATTACAAGGCAGACTCCATGAAACCCTGAAGATATTTTACAGGACAACTTATCCTCATTATATGGGTTGTATGATATCTTATTTATCTGATCTTATAAATGTCATAGGTTTGTTTTAAGGTCTCCTTAAGCATCAAATTTGAGGTCCTCTTCATCCTCTGCTTACACATAAGTACTCTTTTGCATATATTTCCAGGTGCCATTTACATGTGTTTGGCAGAGACTTAAAGGTTTCCTTTGGTATCAGTTTTGAGGAAGGACTGATTTGAAGAACACTTTATCATTTGTTTGAATGTTATCTTTGGTGTGGGGTAGCGGGCTGAAACGTTTGGGAACCCCTGATTTACGAGGGGTCAGCCCTACATTCCCACAGCACTATGTTCCCACATTTCTAGGACATTTTCAAAATTAGGTCTTGTGTTCCTACATTTCCCTTCAATTTAAGCCCTATCCTACCTCAAGATTTTTTGGAAGCACTTGATAGTAAATGAATGAATGAGTAATTTTATTTTGCGCACCAGATTTAGCTAAAAGCTACATTCCATCTATAGTCCATTGCTACTGGATAATAGGTTGGGTGTAATTGGCTACCAAATTGGGAGAAAGGGGGATACAATCTGATACAAATTGATCAAAAAGGAAATGTGGGAACATAGGCACACTCCTGTGTTGCCCTTAGGCATCTGCTTTACATTCGGTTTGCAACGTTTTCAACACCTGGTAAACCTGAAATGGTTTTAGGAGATAAAACTAATTTGTGATGATTTTTTATGTTGGTAAAATCATCACCTAGGGTTAGGGTTAGGGTTAGGGTTTCTTTTTACAACAAGACCTGACTTCCATCATGTTGGATTGCCCAAGCTTTTATTTTCTCTGAGCACATAGATAAGTTCAAATTTGCTCAAGACTACGTGTGTTACATACAATTTCTAAATAATATTTATTTTCTTGGTTTAACAGTGAATCACAAACAGCCCGTGCAGGGACACATGTTTCATGAAAGTCCTAACATGGACCTTGCAAACAAACCCAAACCAGTGTTGACTTGTTCCCATGTGCACATTTGCAATCATTTAAAAAAAGCCTGAGACAAGACAGAACTGCCTCGACGTCAATACCGCCTCCATTGGAATTAATGTTGATCCTGTAAATCCGAGAGCTTGTCTCTTCAGTATGTGCGCCGTCACTCTCGCTACAACAAACAAACAGAGCAGAGTTTGTGTATCATTCCAATCACGCATATTAACCAGCACCTCGCCACACATCAATCTTCCAGACGCCATTTTGTAACTGATGCTGAAATGATGTTATAAATGATGTTTGAAAAATATCCCCACGCCGCCCTGCATCAGCAGTCTGCGTAGGGCCCGGATCAGATGTTCTGCTCACACATCTGTGAGCTGCACTCACCTCCGGGAAATTAGCAATCAACCTTTTTACCAGCCAACACCTGTATAAGGAACACAACATTTCCCTCCCCCCCCATCCTGCCGCTCATAATGTCAGGTCACACACCCTGCGCGCCTGTTGTGTCGAGAATGTTATTGTTATGTTGATAGTAATTTCACAATGCTAATCACTGCCTTGGCATGCAATTTGCATGTGGACTCACAACAGCCCCGTAGCTGCGTCTGAAAACCAGGCAGATCGTCCATGCTGTTTGCAGCTCTTGAAGCTCTTGTGCAGTCTAATGTAAGTATGCACGCTCTCCCTCATGATCCCTCATTTATCATTTTGACACTGGCTACTTTTTTTGAAGTGGAGAAAAATGTTGCAGTCAGCTCTTCCTTTGGTCCTCGGGAAAAAATATATATATATGTGTGTGCGAATGAGTGTGTGTGCGTGTGTCGCGCGGGCGTACTGTCGACTGCTCGTGGAAGATAGAGAAGAAGAATGTGTGTGTGTGTGTGTGTGTGTGTGTGTGTGTGTGTGTGTGTGTGCGCACATGCCTTTCTGTTATTGTGTGTTTGCGAACATGCATCAGTATGATTAAGGAGCATGGGAACATGGCACCGGCTATTTACTGCTGATAAACCCAGAGTGTGCATATGTTTGTTGTGTTGCGGGAGCCGCTTCATCGGGGTTGCTTGTTATTCTCGTTGTGATGCTTCATGGTAAGACAAATTGTATCCTATTTTAAGGAGCTTGTTGACCCGACGCAGAAACAAAACGGTCTCATAACTTCTTTTTTTTCTTCTTTCCTGGAGCACCACTTTAGCTCACTTTAAATCGACTGTGTGTAACAGTCCACTGTCATTTAGGCACCTTTCAATCCAGTTATTACCTCGAAAACACTGTTTAGCAGAACTCCTGACATTTACCTGTGCGCAGACTAATATCCCTGTTAAATGGCATCAATAGGTATCTGAATGGGTATCTGTATTGATTGCCATGGAATCGATTGCTGACATTATGATCCTTCTTACAGTGTGCTGCTGGAGAGCCTCTGATAAACAGTCTGATCCATCTAGCTGCACAAGGGGATAATGTTACTTGGCTTTTCTGTTGTGTGTGTGTGTGTGTGTGTGTTTGCTTGCATGCGTGTGTGTGTGTGTCATGGCAGGTTACAAATGAGTTTGTTTGTGCTCTGGCCGCAGAAACCTTTTATGCCCCGGGCTGTGTGTGTTGTGTGGGTGGGTCTTGGTGAATGTGATAGAGACTAAGGATCTGTATGTGCATGTATGTGTGTATGTATGTGTGTGTGTGTGTGTGTGTGTGTGTGTGCGCCCAAATTGCTTTATATGAGTGGGATGGTTATGAGTTTGCCGTTTTAGTATTTCGCCTCTTGTTACCACCCTAAGCCATATAGTTTCCTGTCCAGTCGGCTTCGATCCTCGTGCTCACGCCGAGGTCAAGCAGGTGACCTATCGGTGAAAGTGCCTAGCGTGCCAATAAATGCCTAGCAGTATTAATCACATAGGAGCCCTCACTCTGCGAAGAGGTCAATGCTTTAAAGGGCACCCAGAGAGCTGCCTAAGACTGAAATACAGCCAGGGCATCTTTCCGGTTGAATGTACCAAAAGTTTTATTAGTTCCCCCAATGAGGTCAGTCTGCCCTGCATAAATGAAATCTGTCGATATCCCATTATAGGCTTTTGGAACTTGATTGTGAGGCATCTGTCAGATGCATATTTCATTCTAAATTTAGTTAGCTGGCTGTAAGCAATGCATACATTACCAGCAGCTTATTTCCCAGTGTACATGGCTGCAGAACATCTGTTTTTCTATTAAGTGAGAGATGAAATATTAATCCAAAGGCAGATCTGGTGCGAGTCAATCAGCGACGGGCCGCAGTGACAGCTGCTGTGAAAGCAACACTATCATGTCAGGTGTCGGCCTGGAAACATCTGATCACAACAACACAACGTAGCTCAGAGCCAAAACACGAACAGGGTTCACACGGATCAAATGGACTGTTTTATTAACTGGGTCGATCTGAGCTGGTAATTGGAGAGCAGTTACAGTTAAAGAAAAGATGGTTGTTCAGAAGGAAGAAGTTTAAAACCTGAAATTCACCTTAGTACCGGGGAGCTGAGGCATTTTCCGATTGAGGTGACACACCTGGTGCCCTGACTTATGCAGGGGTGGCATGTAAGAAACATCATTTGCATGTAGCTTGACTCTTTGGAGACTCAAAAACAACGATGCATGTGCAAAGTGACAATGTTCTGAAGATTGTATGCAAACTCTTGTACGCTGTTTAACTTGCAAAAAACAAACATGTATCGGCAATTAAGTTCAGCGCAACTTTTTCCTGGAAATGTTTACAGAAAGTATTTATTTATGCCTGAAAGTACTACCATTAGCCTGTTGAACAATCAGAATAGTTGGTTTGTACTGAAGTCCCGCCTCTGTTTAGGCAAAGAACCAATCATAGATTAGGGATTTTGGGCTCCTGGGGTGTCCAATCAGATTTCAAGTTGATGCAATCCAATGTTGCTTTGAAAATGGGGCCCAAATTAGAAACAATAAGCTGACTTGAAAGAAAATGGGATTTCCAAATCTGATCCAGATGTTAAAAAATTAACAACTGGAACCCAGTAGTAGGAAATGTATTGATATATTATGTTTGTTTGCAAAGAACAGACACCAAAATCATTAATAACTGCATGGTTATGTAATGGAAATCAGAAAAAAACGCTGATGGCCATAATGTTCTGCGCTATTAGCCAGAAAATCTGTCATCTGCATCAGTTTAAAGTCACTGCCATGTATGACTGCCCTCAACAGATGTGCCCAATCAACATCATGTATGCTCAACATTTCCCTCTTCTGCGTTCGCCTTTTGAACATTATGGAGGGTTAAGACATCACATGTTTAGATATATCAGGATTGTAAATGTTCATCTTGAGGTGTTGTAGTTAAAAAAAAGAGTGAGTAAATACATGGAACCCAATTCTAATTTTGCCAACCCACTGACCCTCTGTGATAGATTTTGCATTAATCACTTAGTACATCATCCATCCATCGAATGTATCAATCCACTCGATGAATTCACTGACCAACTAGAGATCCATACTATGCAATTATTGCTCTCTAAATAGCCCCTGTGAATACTTGAAAAGCTTATTGTCTGTCAATACCGCTCAAAGGCTGAATCGCATTCACGCGCACCATTTAAGGAATTTGGTATTTGGCTCGGTTGCCATGGTGACTGGAGCGGGACCTTGGCTGGAGGTGGGCTGTGCTGAAGGTTTCTTCTTCTCATCTACTCTAATTAGCGTTGCCACGTTTCTTTCAAGATGCCGCTAAACGTTGGCGTCTCAGACGATAACAGCAAATGCAGCGGAGCATTAATAAATCAGTGCATATCACTATTCATTTTCAAGCATTAGTTCAATTAGACTGGTCTTAATGACTCCACTTGTACAGTCTTTAAAGCCTGCTCTATTCCTTTAAGTGTTATGTATACAGCAGGAAAATGATTTAATTGCATAACCACACAAAAGGCGTTCTTATAAAAGGCTCGGAGAGTGAATGAAAGAGAAAACCACAGTTTATTAGATGGTGGGAATCATGACTATTTGCAGTAATTTAAAATTAATGTCGGCTTTGCTGGTGTTTAACCAGATGCTTTTTTGTCTTTTTACCTTTTTTATTTAAATACAGATGTTGTTGTGGAAGAATTTATTATCAAAACTCATAGACTGTAAACATAATGGACGAAGCCTGAGTGATATCAGCCATCTGTTCCTGCAGGCGACTACAGAGGCTCATCGGCAGCAGCCGCCATGCTGGAAATGCTGTCTCTGTGTGCCAGTGATGACAATAAATAATCAGACCTATTTAGTTTTTGAACCAGGCTGTAAACATGTTTATTACCAGATTCTACACAAATATTCAGTCTACATCTCGTTATAGGGACAACTTTGATTTGTTTTTTTATTTGTATTTAAGCCTGAGACAGAACTCGGGTTAGATGACTTTTTACACCCAGTAAAGCTGCTAAACCAATTCAAAGAGAAAATGAAACAAAAGAAGTGGAGTAGAATGGAAAGGCCTGTGTCTTTGTTTTTTCCAATACAGATCTGAAAAAGCAGTACAATAATTAAGCATGCATCACCACTGTGACCCACAAGGCTGCACAAGGGACTTCCATTGTTAGGAGGCACGCGGCTCAGCTGCACTGTACGTCCCCGCAGATTTCCCTTCAGGGCCCCCACGACGTGTGCCGACACAACAGAACTGTCCTCCTCTCCCTCTTGAGCTAAAGATGCTCGGACATTAGCATACACAGGTTGTCACGGGTAAATGAATGACAAGACTTTCATCTCCCGATGTGTCAGCCTCGCTTAGCGGTGACACGGTTCAATGTGCCCGCAAAGTGCCACTTTGGTCGCCTGTGGAACCGGCGCACGATTGAAACCCTGCCTCACAGAGATTACTTAATAAATAGAATAATTTTGCCATCAATATTATCCTAGCTTTGTGACAATGTCAAAAGAGAGCAAGAAAACAACCCATCTATATTTGTTATGAAACTTTGCCATCCTCCCTGTGCTGTGCGCAGCCATTTATAGCCTAATGAAAAATGGAGGTATGTTTTTGTGCACACAGACGGGGTTGATTGCACGTCTTTTCTTTGCTCGGCTTCTATATTTTTCTGCAAATTCCCTTCCTCTGCTGCGTTTTCCTCACATTTGACGTTTGATGCAATTGGTCACGGTGCAGTTTTTATTATTTTGCACATGCATACGCACTTTCATTTTTACAGGTTTTTACAGATATGGTTCCTGATTTCTATTGCTTGGCTATCATCTTCACCTGGATAGTTAAAGAGATGTCAGTTTTTGTTGGAGTTATTTAACGCTCATTTAAAAGATAAATGTGTGAAGACTCACTTTGCAGAGAAAAAAAGAGTAAAACCCGAATATTTTACGAGTCTTTCATGCCTGTCTTGATGACTTTGACTAGTTCTGCAATAGCTGCAGCTCCACTTTTTTTTTTTTTGCAAAGCCATTCATGATCCAGTCCCCCTCAAAACTTCTGACGTCCTGTCCTCAAAATGGATGACATCTTGATTCCCCCGGTAATGAAATCATCACTGGGATATTGCAGATGGTTTTTAATTCTGATTAAAAGTCATTTTTTAAAGAGATGACCTCAAACATCTCATTCTCTCATCTCCGCTCTTAATTCTTCATTTCCCTCCATTGCTCGGAGCCGAAGTCCTGAGTTTGCAAAAAAATTCCCGCTCGTGAATAGAAGACGTTTATCAAATTTCTCCATTAATCTGATGTGCAGGGCCTTGATTAAAAATGCTACCCCACACAGACAACGCAGATGCTCAAAGTGCAGACTTATAGGAATATACAGATTGATACAGATGTGCTGCGCCCCTCCGCCTCGTTCGGACGCAGAGGGTGGCTGCTGTGGGAATCGATAAAGGCGATGCTCTGTGATGGGGGGGGGGGGGTCGGCTTTTTGTCTTTAGTGTTTATCCTGACTCAGCGCAAAGTCAAAAAGGCAGCGTGTGAGCGAAGGGAAGACTGATGTGCAGAATACCCCCCCCCTTTTCCTCCTCCCTCCTGACGGTCAGGGAATCCACAGAGCGAGCAGAGATTGATTCTCCCTCCATCCAGAGATGGGGCTTGTTTTTCACATAGGGTGATATGAGACTTTCAGAGACGGTCTGGGAGAGGGGTTAGGGGGGAGGGGGGGAGGCGGGGGGGGAAGGTATTGTGCAGGGGCGGTGAGATCGGTATTGGTGGAGATGACAGGATGGTGATGTGGGGATAGGCAGGCCTGATTGGAGTTGAGAAAGAAGTGAAAAACTGAGACAGGAGATGGAAAAGCAGCGGCCGTGCTCCCTGAGACTGAAGGGGGATCGGTCGGCTGCCTCGTACCAAACATCCCCGAGCCCAGAGACTCCACTTTAGGACGGCTTCTGCTTGCTTCTGTACAAGTTGTCCTCCAGGCGTATGGATCTGCTGTCTTCTAATGCTGATTGATATTAATCAAATTGCCTTTGACTGACACAGCAGCCAAGAGGCACCATTCTTTAGCCCCAAAAGGCAATTTTCTCAAATGGGCCGGGGTTGAAGCCTACAGGCTTTTCTCGCCGAATGCTCCTGCCAGGGCCACTGACCCCTGGATAGCACATGTAATGGATGAGTACATATGCCTTGTGCTGTCTCCCTCTCTCTCTCTCTGAGCGGAGGAGACATGGACTAATTAATTACGGGGGATGTTGGCCAGGCTGGACGCTGACACGATCGTTGTGGCTGTGTGGTTATTGACTACTCCACAGAGGAAAGTTGCTCATTTAGCACTGTGTTGCGAGCCGGGGAGGTCACTGATCATTGTGGAAGGAGCATATGCTCTGTGTTTGTCCGTCTCTCGCCTTGTGTTTGCTCCTGTCACGCGCAGTGTGTGCACATGTCTTCCTCTTTTGTGTGTGAGGTATTCATTGCATGATGAAACAAGCGGAGATTTGCATTTTGTCACATTTTTTTTTTCTTCCTGCAGTCGCTGTTAAAACATAGCGAGTTAGGGAGGCCGCTTTTGTTTCTCCAAGCTCCAAGAGTGGCTGTTGGACATTCCAAGTACATGGCAAGTAGAGTAGATTAGAGGGTTGTGCCCTTGAACATCTCCGGTTCTCTGTATTATTCTGAAAATATAGATTACAGACTCGGGGTCAGGAAGAGCGCCACAGGAGACTATAGAAAACCACTGCAATCATCTCAGCCGGTTTCCAGCCCTGATTCACAGACGCTTTTGAAATTCTAATGCGCGCCAAGATGGATGTGGAAAAGTACTCAACGGCAGCTTAAAAACACATAAATTATGATGACCATCCTTTTAACAAAACAGATCGCTTTAATGGCGGGGCCTAACTGTGTCGCAGCTTATGGGCGTTTCGGCTTTAAATGGTGCACCTCAGGGACCCGTCAAGGTGCCTGCAGATCTTTAGGAGAGGAGATGCTTTTCTAATTGCTTTGACTTTTGCCTTTCGGTTCTCGTGCGTGCATGGCAAGCGGCCGGCGAGAGGCTCTGGAGACGACATCTTGAGGGAGATGAGTTAGGCTGGTGTTCAGATATTGTCAATGGGAGAGGTTAAGGTGGAGTCTGTGATTGTGCTGTTGTTTTATTTATGAGGGTTAGCACAAGGCTGAGATTCATGGTGGGAATTGAGGTTACAAGCTTAACTTCAAAGTTCTCTGACAGGTAGGTTTTGGGTATTGATGCACTGGTCTGACTCGGAGATGGTTCCAGATTCATGAGAATTGGTTATCTGTTGCATTGCTGAATCGACTTATTGATGCCTTCAGGAGAAGATTGGACCTACTTTTTTTGGCATGCATTTTGGATGCCTTTGGAAAATCTTTAAACTTCCCATATTTACATTTCTTGTTAAGCAGAGAGCTCCTGTGGCCCTATAACCTTTTTTAAGGAGAACAGGCTGACAGTCAGGTGGCTTAGTATTAAGAGCAATACATTCAGTTTGGAGCGCCACAGACTGCGCCTTAGTTCGCTTGCCACTCTAGTCAATCATTGTGTTTCCACAACTAGCTGGATGGAGCATGCCACCCGCACCACGACGCTCTGCTCTCTTTCAAATACGCTGCAAGTCTATTTTCAACAGAGTATGCTGGACAGAATATCACAACCCGGACAGGAAGTCAAACAAGGAAACACGCATAGCTGTCCGATCAATTTCAAAATAAAACACAATATACGGACTCTCGATCGTATTTTAAAAACAGACACTGAATGAACATCGAATCATCCTCACATCCTCAGGAAGACAAAGCAACACGTTATGTCAAATGATATTGCAGAACCAGGTTTTAATTGGAACCAGACCAGTAGTGAAAATGGAATCAAAATCATTACACTCAACAAGATACAACAACGTCTATGATGTATAACAGGGTGTCTCTCCAAATATTTCAAATATCTTTCTGTGTTGTGTCTGTATGTTTGTGCCCAGACCTAAATGGCTTCCTTTGCCTCTCAACAGAAATAAGAAAAACCTCGAAGAGTAAAAGGTTACAGGAAACAGCTCATTTAAAAAAAAAAAAAAAAGCTGTTAATAAATTATACCTTTATTATCTTTTCTCTCTCTGCTGTCATAAATCCAATATAGCTAAGGTCCTGTGGGGTCTTCTCATCATAGATGAAGACAAAACTCCCCCCGGGACCAATTAGACCACTAGGAAATTACTATCTATTGGATTGTGTACCATTAGAACAATCATATTGAGGATTTCTTCGACAAACACTTGTCAGGAAAAACAAGATCGGGGCAATCCACACGAGGCCGAGAGATTTTTATTCTGCCATTTTTTAGTTCTTTATGGCACCCCTGTAAGTGACTGCCAGTTGCTCAGGGTTTTTTCATGTGAACATCAGCGTCGGTGTAATGACCCTGTGGTATCAGAATCGAACAGCTGATGGTGACGGGGTGACATTCGCCTTTTACTATCCCCAGCTGATGGAGGTGACAGTGATGTGGCACAGACAGGTGACAGCAGGGAATTGGCAGGTGTATCTTGTTGCAGTTGTTTGGGGGGAGGGGAGGGTTGAGGTGAGGTTGTGGTGTGGTGGTGTTGGTGATGGGAGGTGGTATGATCCTCTGCCTGGCCAGAGGGAGATGGTGATTCATACATATTTAATGCTTATTTTCTGAGGGGTGCTTACGCAGCTCCTCGTTACTGCCCATCCAACCTGTCATGGCATCGGGCCCGCCGAGCCAGGCAACAGGCCCTCCTTTACAAACTTCAATAATTTAGTGCATGTGTTTACAGAACGTTGACAAAGTCAAGTGCGCCGGCCACTGTATACATCCCCGGATGAATAATACATGCGGCCGGTTCAGGAATTGTGCCTTGCAGTATGGAAGTTCAGATCTACCACACATAAGCAAGAGTAAATGTCCTGACATTTCAAATATCCACTGTGCTGAAATGTGCTGAACGCACAGAACTGCTCTGTGAAGAGAGAGAGAGAGAGAGTTGGTTAGGGGGTGGTGGTAGTTGGGGAGGGGAGGGGGGCAGTTGGTGATGATGGGAGGGGGTGAGGATTGTGATCCAGAAATAAAAAAAAGCCTCTCTTTCTGAACAATGGCCTGAAAGCAACTCTGAATGGCCAAAAGGCTCTTTGACGGGATGTTTGATGCCTCCTTGTTTTTGATCCGTTTTTTTTTTTAGATGCTTAGAAGAATTACAGACGGTGAGAACATGTGGGTGTTAAGCCTATTCCCCTATTCCCTTTTATTTCTACTCAAAAATAGAAGGCCAAACTACGGTCCCAGGAGCATGTGAAAAACAGACGAGGATCTCTGCAGAAGGAAGGAAGGCAGGGATTCACTTTGTCTTTACTCTACAAGCAAATAAAGTTTTGGAAACTCATCAGGAGTGAAACGATGACGAATCAGATTTTACAGTTGCCCCAGTGCAAAAGCATAAGATGAGGAAAAGTCTCTAATCGTATTTGTACTTTACAACTGCATGAGTTTTAGTGCCTTAGAAAAAGCACAGATTAAAGATTTGGACAGTTTTCATGATTGATCGTATGTCTTAAATGTTCCCAGTCGACAGAAATGAAAGCCAGGGATGGCTCACAACCCTAACCCTAACCCTTCAACTAGTTAGATTCTAACTTCTAACAGAAGTGTCATTGTTTTGGTTGCACCATAAAGTTCATTTTAGCTAGTAAAGTGTAACATCTAAATTAACCAAAATATTTTTGTGGATATGACATTTTCACATTTCAGGGCAAATCAGAGAAAAGCCTTATTTAAAAGCTGTGTTGTCTCTGGACAGACTTGACGGCTTACCAAGAATATCTGATGGGTGGGTTCAAGATTTCAAGGTACACAAAACTGTTTGGACAAAGAATGAATGCCAACAGTGAATCAGTGAAAAGCGCCCAACCTGACGCTTATTCCAGAACATCAACACTCAACACGGAGAATCGGCAGCTTTCACAGTCGACAGGGATGTAAATCACCTTCCTTTCCTCACTCCCAATCAGTGTCATTTTTTATGCACAACACGACATGCTTACATTGCGGTGGATCTCATTTCAAATCCAGTTATTTGCCAGGAAGACATTATGCAATATTGTGTTAGACCTGTGTACACTACATCCACAAACACAAACAGACATTGCTTGCATTTACTTTTCCCCAGGGCGGCATCCGTGTTTCTGAAATAAAGCAGACAGCAAACACTTCCTGTTTGTTACATTGTAGGTATTATGCCATCTTTTTCTGGAGCAGACGCCTGCATGGCTGTTTGAGGGCTTAAAGAACGAACGATGCTGCAATCCTAATGAGTCCCATGCCTAATGAGGGAGTCTCACATAATTTAATTAGAGTTTTGCAATCTGAGAGTGGAACTGCTCCAAACTGTGACTCTAATATCAGGACTATTGGACATGTGAAACAACATCCAATCAAAACACAGTTATCACCTGAATCACTCTTGTTTTTTTTTTATCTTAGCCATGATGACATGTTGCCCTTTGGCTCTATTTTTTTACTAACCAATCAAGCTCTGTGGGCAACTACACCCTGGGGAATTACACATTTCCAATGTATGTATATGTTAAGATGTATTCAATCTTACGACTTTCACCATATACGTGAATTATTGCTAAATAAGCTATTGGTGATGGTGGATGATGAGGGACCAAACCATCTGAAAAAAATCATTATTTACAAAAGTAAACTGTAAATGAATTACAATAAATGAAGCCAGGACCAAAACCAATGAATAAGTTGGGGAAAAAACACAATGATTAAGGAAAATAAGCACCGCTGCCTCCCACCACTGACCGTTTAAAGTGTTGATTCTAGAGTCTGTTGGGGCCCTTGGCAACAATCTATTGGGGGCCCATCAAACCAGCGTTGATCATGTCTTCCAGTGTCCCCACAATTACTCCTCTTCCTCTTTTTTTCCTGTTTCTTTTTTCTCTCCTATAGACGGATGATTCCTCCTCTTTTTTATTCGTTGTCTTTCATTGACAAACTTTGGTTTTCAAAGTAATAACGCATGAAACGCTTAGCACAGCAACGAGAGTTAGTGCTGTCACACGGGGGCCCCTTAGGGACGTTTCCGATGTTGCAAAATTAGCACATTTTGGTTTTAAGTTCTTGAGCCCTCAGGGGTCCTCTACTGGTCTGGTGGCCCCCAAAGCAGTGACCTGCCCTGCATGTTGACAAGCAGCGCCTCTGCAAATGATTCAAGAAACTAAATAAGAAGTTTAGAAAAAATAAAAAAATAGTCGAGGTTCAGTAGACTTGATCATTTTTGCCAAAGAAACTCACAACATGGAAATCTGGTCTTCTTTACTTCTGCCATCATACGCCGGCTCTAACACCTGGTTATATACGTTTTTAGGCGTCTTGACAAACCAAATATTTACAGTCTATGATTCTGATCGGGATTATGTGGCTGCAATTTGCTTCATGATTGTTACATGACGCAGCGTACTGGAACAATAGCAACGATTTTTTAAACCTATAGTCACATTATATGAAGAAAAGCTTTCCCCTTTGCACACCTCCTTGTCTTTGGAATTGAGCACCTTTCACCTTTTTGGACTTTGGGGCTTCCATAATTTAAAAAACATCGACACGTCATGTCAGTAAAGTGTCAACGTTCATATCCAACACATCACAGTGGACTGACCTGCGGGGGGAAAACAGGCTATAAGCTATTACAGGGGTGGTTGTTGTGAAGTATTTGCAGTGGCGGTAATATTCACACACTCATGTAAGCGTTGCATTCACCTGGGGGTAGGAGGGGGGAGGGGGGGGGGCACGTTGACGGGAGCCCGGCTCTTGATTGAGGGGCTGTCCCTATATGCCTTTGCAGATTTATGACTGAGAGGATTTGTGTCCAGTCCAACTTATCTTGCTGATAGACAGGCTTGTAGATTTCCTTCGAGTGGATTTATGCTCTTGTGGGCACCAGCACTGTTAAGGGGGTGGTGTTTGGCCCCCCACACCATCCCCCATTTTTTTTACACTTCATTTGAACTTCGCATGTCCACACGGCTGCGTCGTGCAGCTCTTGAGTGGCTCTCGACCTCCAGCCATTTACTAGAAATGTAATTATTTATGCTCCGGCGTAGAGACAAGATTTTATAAGGAGTCTCACATTTTATCTAATTCCACCCTCGTCTCCAAAGATGGGCGATAATGGTGTTGGATTTTTTTTCTCAGCGATGCCTTGTATGGAATATTATTTTACTACATTATTTTAAAGTCAGCATGATTTATGGGGGCCCGGACTCGAGACGTGATGATCGTAATTAATCTGAACCGTCGTGAGAGGGAAAGGCCAACCACTGATCTGTACACGGCATATGGCTGAGGGATCTTATTCTCCTTGCACCAAATCTTACTTCTTTCACCTGAATCAGCACGTTTGGCTTCTCTGTGCAAGGGTGCTTTTGCCAGATTGTAGTCATCCCGTCATCACTCACACGTAGAGCTGTTTACCCGTAAGCTTGAAAAAGTGTTTCAAGTGTTTTATTTTAAAAGGCTTTATTACCTTTCATTTTTTAGGTCTTTTTTTTTTTTTTTTTTAGATGTATTTTATTGGCAGTGGATAGAGAAGGAAATCGAGAGAGAGAGAGAGAGAAAGGAATGATATACGAGAAAGGAATGATATACGAGAAAGGAATGATATACGAGAAAGGATCTGCCAGTCGGACTTGAACCCGGACCGCCCACATGGAGGACTAGCCCCCCTACATGTGGTGCAACCTAACTGCTAGGCATTCATTATTACCTTCCAAAAAAAAGGATAATCCTCATAACTTGGACATTTAATATCCATGTAACCACACTAACACGTTCACAGTGAGATCCAGCGAGGCTTACATCCGAGGCTTGCAATCCCCCCCTAGACAGACGGACTGGCTCGCACGTTGACCTCCCCCATAACGAGCACATTTGCAGAAATAAAAACTCATCTGAGGCTTCGACTGGCAAGACAAAGGAGACACAAGTAGCTGGAGAGCTGGAAAGACAGAGAAAATTCTGAGTAATATTGATCTTAGTTAATTAGATTCCTATCCAGTCTCTGGGGACTGGTGTTCCGGCAACACATTTTAGAGTGAAGAAAGTGGCTGAGAGATATACCAGTATATGAACTCAGTTAATTTAATTTCAAAGCCCCGAGTACAAAATGTGATTTGATTATTGTGAATATTTTTCATGTCTAATTACAATTTCTCTTTTCTCCCCTAAAGTTTATCTAAACTTTTTTTTCTTCTTTTTTTCCCCCTGAATCCTAATGAGTCTCAGTCCATGTTTAGAAGTAACGACCAAGTATTAATCCCACCCCCCCCTTCCACCCCTCCACAACTGTCAAATCCCTCCCCATTCAGTTGGGTAATTCAATATGGAGTTAGGAAAAAAATTGGATTTGAAATTGAACCCTGATATTGTTAGTTTCTTCACACATTCGTGCTAAATGAATTAGCACATTGAATAACTAATTAGAAGGTATTTTATTTCACTTTACTGCAAGTCGGCTCCTGTGCAATAAAAGATTATATTATAAAGGTACGTCCAATTATCATTCCTTGTGTGTGCATTTGGAAAATTCAGATTACATTCAGATTAAAAACGAGCCTAAGGAATGCTTTAAAACCTCACACCCCAGAACTTCCACCAGATACCTGTGCATTGTGTGTCAGCTCTGCTCCGTCCTGGTACGGCTCCCTCGTTCTTATAAAACCCACGAGCTGCGTTGTTCCCAACCATCAAAAGAGTTGTCCTTACCTTTGGTGTTATGGATAAATAAAAGAGTGTAAAAAAAATGGACGTAGCGATCATAACATCAGCCGTTTTTGTTGTTGTTTGTTTTTGGGCCTTTATTGGATAGAAAAGAGGAAGAGAGACGGGAAAGCGTTGGGAGGAGAGAGTGGGGGGCATGACATGCAGCAAAGGGCTGAGGTCGGATTCAAACCCATGGACGCTGCAACGAGTACTTTAGCCCCCCAAATATGAGACGTGGGGCATAACTGCTAGGCTACACAGCGCCTCATCAGCTAGTCTTTTTTAACAGCTATTGAAGTCTCAAGTTCAGGATTGTGTTGTGGCCATGTTGCGTTTTGGAGTCATGGACGAGCCTAAGCCAAGCTATCAAATCTATAAATTCTGAGCTCGTAGCTAATTTTTTAGGTTGCAAATTGAGCTCTGTGATCATCGTGTTTCCCACAAAGTCAGCTCTTGTGTGTTGGTAGCCGACCAAAGCTTCAAGCCACAAGAGATCCACTTGTCAGACCTGTTTATTTCAGCTGTTATTGGAGTTTTTAACATGGGGCCTCGTTGCAACTGACTCACTTTTGGAGCCAGCTTCAAGTGGCCATCTAAGGTACTGCAGTTTTTTTTGCACTTATGTTTGCTTATATTTGAAAATCCCTCGGAGATCGCTGCTTGGATTTCACAGTCTTGGTCTGCGCTCCACTTCCTGGATGTGTCTCTCTCTGTGATGGCAGATAGAGTGTGGGGGGGGGGGGGGGGAGGGGGTCGTGTTGGGAGGCGGCGGCCTTACGTCCCGGGGGGCCACAAAGCCAGGTCACCGGCTTTCATGGCTGATCTGTTTGTCATAATGGCTTTTAAAAGGTCACGTGTTGATTAAAATGACTGATCGTTAAAAGCATCCGTCGGTAGCGCACGGGGACACACACACAGCACACATATCCGCGGGTCATGTCCAACGGTGTATAGTGGCATTTGTTATGGATGGGATGCAGAGAGGGCCCGCAGATACATGAATTAGGAGGAGCAGGTCAGGCAAATATATGAAAAGCTCCACAACCCCACAAAAACCATTAAAATGTGTCTCGTGTCACATGGTACAGCGGGCGTGCACGTTACAGAATTCATGAGTTATACGGTCAAAAGTCGAGCTAGATGCGTTAGCGATAGCACCCGCAGAAAATGATCGTTCACGTCTTCTCTGTGGGAAAAATTGCTGCAAAACAATTGCTCTCAGCGAGTGGCCGGCTGCATGAGGACATACCTGCGTCTCACTTAAAACCCCTCCACATGACACCCCCTTTCCCCGAGCCGCTCCCCACCCCCCCAAGGCATCTCGTTGTACGGGGGCTATAATTGTTGCTGTAAATTCTGCCGCTCCCCTACGCCCCTGTCTTAACCGCCCATTACGCATGGTTCACTACGGCCCTTGTTGATTGCAGCTGTCAAGAGGAGCAGATTTATGCACTGTGCCTCTGGAATGGAGGGATGGAAGGGAGGAGTGAGAGAAGGGTGATTAGAGGAGGGGGGGCGGTTTATTGGGTGAGCCCACGCTTGACCCCATCCTTGCCAGGCCCCGGTGTTACCCTTCCCTGGCGTAGGTGGAGATGAGTGAGGGTGATCAGCCAAGGCGGTCTGGTATGAGGAGAGGCTCGGTTTGCGAGCCTGCAAGATGGAGGGAAGAATCAAAGCTCTCAAAGTGGGCTGATGGTGACGAGATCTGGGCCTGATCCGCTCAGCTATGTTGTGTACGTGTGTGTTTGTGTGTGGATCTCTGCTCACACACACACACACACACACACACACACACACACACACACACCCCTCTCAGCCAGCCTCTCAGACACCCTGTCCTTTTTCAGAAAACACCACTTGTGTAACAAAGGCTGCTAATCTGTTGAGTACAGCAGTGAGCCCAGTTTGTGTGTGTGTGTGTGTTGGGGGGGGGTTGCACTTCCTCATCCCATCACAGAGACCACTGTGGTCACACTCTAATCCACTGAGCCATCACAGCACTAAAATAAACCATTATACTCTGTTAGCTCCTCTCCTCAGCTCAGCTCTGTGGCACTGTGTTGTTATATATCAAGTGGAAACTCATCAGTTCACAGGGAACTGGATAATTAATTTAAGTTTCTGAGACAGTGCAAAGACATTTAAGATAATCCACAAGGGTCATTAAAGACGTTCTGGACATTTATTTTTTAATATTGTTTAATGAATTGAGTACTAAGACATTTCAGTTATTATGTGTTTTGCCAATTAAAGGAACAATGTGAAGGAATTTGGTTGGTGCACTTTGGCGCCCCCGAAGGTTGTTGCATGCAACTGCACTGTGATTTGAAACACACAGTGCTGTTACGCCTCCAACTCTTGCAGCGAAAATCCACCAGAGGAGGTGTGATCCGTCGGTCTGTCTCTGCTGCGGCAAGGCTTCTATTTTTGCCAGATGCCGGATCAGGGCGCATCAATTTACCCGGAGCAACTCAAGCAAAACAGGAAGTCAGACACTGAAACAACATTAAGACATCCCATTTATTTTCAGAATAAAACACTCCTTTTTCACAGTTGAGAACGATGACCTTATGTGTTTTTGTTGTTGTGTTTATAAGGCTTTTGATTCCGTTGTACACCACCTACATCGCGTTATCTCGCACTGTCGCGACCCTGAGGAACTCCTTTGTCACGGGACTCCAGCTGTTCCGGCGGTGCTGCTCCCTCGCTCGTTTTCATAGCGCAGCACAGAGCCATGCTGGAGCGAAGCTGAAACGCAATGCACATGTTTCTGGTAGAAGTTCTCGCTTGGAATCTGGTAAAGACTTAAGAAGCCAAACTGGGTTTTACTAGCCATCATGTGTTTACTATGTGGTTTGTAATGTGTTATTATTTTATTGGTTCTATTTCTAATTTCTCAATCCCTTGTCTTCAGTTATTTGTGTTTAAAGATTCTTGTAAAGTAGTATTTGTCATCATTTAATTTCATATTTTTTTCCGTCCCACTCCTGCGTCTTGACCTCACCTGTCCACACTCTGGAGCTGAAGCTTCTGTTTTGTCAGATAGTGACAGATCGAGCTTGTTGCCCTGTTGGCAGCATTACTGTAACGCGGCTAAACGTGCACAAGTCTCTAAGTGGCCTCTAAGTTGTCCTGCGGGGATGATGGGATGCCATAGCAGCGGCGGTAATGGAATTACAGGGAAAAGACTCTGCCCCTGGTCGCAACTGGTGAAAGGTACAAGTGGAGGATGAGATGGAGTGAGGAGACCAGAGCTTACAGAGCCAATCCACACTGTGGCACTTGTGGAGTCACCTACAATCACCTTCTTTCCACCAAATAATCAACAGCACTCATTAATAATTCACACAATCTTAAGAGTGGGGACCGTAACTGTCATAAAATGTGATTTTGTTTCATCATTATGATCCTTTTCATTGGGATAAACAGACATTATGCGTCAGAGAAAAAGCATAAATATTCATGACATGGACACGTTCTGTAAACGGAATAGCAAGCGACCTGCAAGGAAAGAAAAAAATTTATCCAGGCTGTATCGATGTGATTTCCCCTGAATGATGAAATAATTTACAGAATTGATTAAGATGAAGGCTAATCTTTACGAGGCATATATGGCTGAATATTAAACGCACGGCCCCACTGCTGCTCTGTCATGTGGTGGATGGATGACGAGCATGAGCTTGAATCCCAAACCCCCAGAGTCACAGTCGAGTCTCAAGTCTTCGAGGGGCAGCTCCAAGTGGAGTCATATGTGTGTAGTTTTAAACTTGAGACTCAATCTTCGACGGAAAATATCACATTTAGTCTCGGACTTGTGTACGACTTGTACATGAACAACGCTCCCTCTGCAATATGTCACCTCCAGTTTCTCCACTTGCCACCGAGAGTATACCAAGTCTAAACTGCTTTTGAATTCTTATTTATAGCCTCATTTGCTTTCTCAGACTCGCGGAAGAAAAAAAACACAATCACAGTTACCGCTGCAATCCATATCTATCTGTTTGTGTCTGAAATAAGTGCTATGATATTAGATTGTGAAGACGGAGGTTTTCGCTTATGAGTAGGAAGAAACAGATGGGCTATTACAGATACAGAGACTGAAGCAAATTGAGGTCATCGAGCAGGTCTTGCGAATCGTGCGCTTCCTAGACGTCGAGCGTCGGTGTAAAAGGAAGGATGGAGGTTTTTGTTTAAGGAGGTGTCTTCGCTCGCAAATGTATTCAGCGCATATGGGAGAGGACGGGCCTCTGGGCACAGACAGCCGTCAATGGGTAGGGATAATTTGATGAATGCGTTCCCCCGATCTCCCCCCCTCCCCTCCCCCCCACCACACCCGTTTCATAACCAGATTTCTTCTTCTCTGGCTTTATTGTTGTCTCTCAGATGAAGTGAGAGTGGTGGAATTTGCTATTCATGCAGGCTCGTCCGTGTGACCGCAGGGCTGGGTGACATCGGGAAAAAAGAGAGGAATCTCTCTCCTTGTTCAGCCTCGCTCCATCATTGTTCCTCCTCTTTGAGAGCCCGTGTTGCTCACCATGTTCGGGTGTTTAGAAAAGAAAACCGGTGGCTGTGTCATTACAGCCAGCATCACACAGACAAGGCAGGTTTTTCTTTTTGTCTTTCAGCCGTTTCTATCTTCAGCCTCGGCGATCTGATCTCCGCTTTTTGTTCCCCCCCCCCACCCCCCTTTTTTCTTCACAAGTGTGTCGGTGCGTGTACAGGATGTGTGGGGAGCAAGCAGCTGAACGCGAGCTACTCACCACCGGGGAGCGATTTAAGGGGCCTTTTTATAGAGATAGATCCGAGCGCTTTACTGGAGCTGAAGCTGGCTACCAAAGAATTGTGACAGACATGTTGCCTGCTCGACCCTCATACATAAACCACTTGGGGTTGTTTGTATGCATTTGTGTGTGTGTGTGTGTTTTATGGGGGGGGATAGCGTGAGGGCTGTTGTATCTCTGCTCACGTGCCTCGCCTTCAATTGCCCAATCAGTCAGCGGACCCTTCAGACAGTCTCCTCTTAATAAGGAAGCTTCCAGCCCAATTCCCACAGATAGCCTAAGTAAATCAAACCGGTTGAGGAGGAGAGGAGAGCCTCTTCAATCAGGCTCTAGAGAATGGAGCCCGGGCAACTCTGGCACTCTAGACAATAAGAGAGAGAGGGGGTGGGGGGGGAGAAGCAGGAGATACAGTGATATTCCCGTATGGTGATGACTACTCTCACGATGAGGTATACCATTCATCTGGGCTCAGCCATCTTCTCAGAGCTGCATCTCTGCACCCCTCAGGTCCTCTACACTCTGCATCCCTGCTGTAAAAAAAAAATCCTTCCTCAATTGTAATTCATGTAATGCCGTGAGGGGTCTGGGCTTTGGTATGGGCTTGCACCCCTTTTTACTTCCACCTCTTCCTCCACTGCAGCCTTAGTAATAGGGTCCTCATGACGAGCTGAGCGAGCCGTAATGCCATGTTTTGTATTCAAACCCGATAGCAGCCATTCCGAAGCAAAGCCACAAAAACAAGGGGGCCCCAGCTTGCACATTGGTCAGGGTTCAGGTTGGACCATTCGGCGCTGTCCCACGATGGCAATTTGTGGGCTAGAGCGCTCCAGGCCACATGCGCCTTGTCCGTCCATCACAGGTGAAGAGGTGTAAAGGGGGACAAGAGGGAGCAGGCGCAAAGAGGGGGGGAGGGGGGGGGGGGGAGAGAGGGCTAAAGTCGAAAAGGCAAGGCCCTGGCATCTGCATCCGGCCAGACTAGCAGATGTGACGATCCTGGTCTATTTGAGCTAAAGTGATGATTAAGGGATCATGGCCCTTAAATAGACAATCCTGTTTACCCAGTTTAGGGCCGCAATCAATCCGCCACTCGCCAGATTAATTGAGACGCTTCCGATTGATTTTTTTTTTTCTTTCTTCCCCTCCTCCTTCTCCTCCTCCTCCTCCTCCTCCTCCTCTTCTCCTGCTCGGCCTTCCTATCAATGACTTCTCAAACTGCGAGGTCATAATTCATGAGAAAGGGCTGCAGGGGTTGGAGAGGGCTGACTGCATAGGTAAGTGCATGTAAAAAAAATGGATGACATCACGCTAATGCTTGCCTACAGTAATGTATACATGTGGCTCAACGTCGACTCTGTCAGGCTGCGAGAAACCTTTTGTTTGACACTCTCCTGGAAAGACGTTTAAAGCTAAACTTTGACTCGAGTGCCCATTCTTCTTTATCCTTCCTAATGATTCATCTCTATACATACTTCCTATACTACCTTCTGTCTTGTCTTCATTACTTAAAACGATGTTGGCATAGCACACATCATAAGAAAGGTCAGGGTGAAGAAATCTCTTATTTGTTCTCAACTGTAACGATGCTCATGAGTGACAAAGAAGGCATCAGTTAATTGGTTCAAATAGGCTGAACTTTAAAGGCTTTATATGTGATTTTTTAATCCAGCAGATGTCGCCCTTGAGCACCAGCATGAAACCAAAACAACTCGCGCTGCATTGTTGTGTTAGCATGCTAATGCTAGTGATCTTTATTATGCTGGTATCTTCACACTGCATGTAAATTTACCTGAAATGAGCGTGATCTAGAAACACAGTTAAGCAGTGAGTACAGTATGTTATTCTTCTTTTCTCTAGTCCCTCAATTAAACAACTTTTATACGTGAGGGGAGGAGTCAGCCGGCCGTCCTGGCGATGTAAACAAAGTGAAGATAGGACTCTGAAAACTCTGAAAACATCACAGACAGTGGGACTCGGGTGTTACACCCATTGTAGACAGTCATGACTCACAGAGTTATTTTCAGAGGATATACTTGATTTCTACATTTAAGTGTGAAAGCCTTTAACCACGGCGGCCTAAAGTCATACAGTCTGTACCCGGCATTAATCCTATAGTTATTAGTCTTAACTCATCTAGAAGTCAGGTATCTTGTTTTAGGGTGCACTACTACAGTATGGAAATACACAATAGTAGACATTACTCATGCATGTTTGATGTGTGTTTATGCACATCTAATTGGGATAGAATAAGCCGTCTGTCGGTTGGGTTTATTTATTTATTTTGATTGGAGAATGATGGGAACGGAAGGTGATCACGACTCGACTCGTCTCCAGCTGATCTCCTTCATGTTGAGACATTGTCTGTCAGCCGTCACCACCATCTGTCAGAGCAGGGAATCTTTAAAGACTGTTCTCTGCACTTTGCCTTCGGGGCAAACACATTTCTCATGTCGCTACCCCCCCTACTCCCATCACTCCGACGTCCCCCCCCCCCACCCCAGCTTCCAATAAGCACAGGAAAAACAAAAGCCTGGAAAACAAGGCAATGAGGGTATCAGTTTTGGCAGCGCCTTCTGAGCGCTCACTCTCACCGAAAGCAGATTTGTCAGGCTTTGTGAGGCTGCTCCTTGACAGCTTAAGCACAGCGAGCTACCTCACTGTGCATTTCTGAAGCGTTGTGTGAAAAGTAGCCGTAGATCATTTTTGAATTTCCTTTTTTCTTTCGGTCAGCGCTATGAAGCAACATGGATGATTGCATGAGCGTGTTATGTTAATCAGGCTGGTAATGCAGTTTGCCGTGTTGGTGATGCTTTATTGAAAGTGACAGTACGACATCAACAGGGACTGGATGACATGTAGTTAGCCGTGCTTGTAGTGCTGCAAACAAAAAAGGAGCATCGATTCCTCTCAACATGTGAAACCTGAATAATAAAGGAATTTGTCAAAAACAACCACAGATTTGTTTGTGGTGTGCAAGCTTGTATTGAAACCTGTTGCACAGTCATTTATTTGAATTGCAGCAAAGCAATGAGAATTAACGCCTTAACACTCAAAAGATAGCAAAGTATTCATGCATGGTGTATGACGGTGCGTGCAACATATGTAAAAAAAAAAAAAAGCATCTTACATATAGATTTCTCAGACGAGACCTGCAGGTGCACAAGCAAGGTGCTTTGTGGAAGCGCTGCACTTCCTCCTTCTGTCTTGTGCTCTAATTTGATTACAGACTGATTAAACCCTCCCTAATGCAGTCAGAGCTACGGCATGCTAATGTAATAAAATCACTTACAGCTAAAACAGGTTAGCTTAATTGGCAGGAGGCACGAAGCTGGGATTTGCATTAAATTATTTATTTGCTTAGCAGACGCCCTTATGCGGGGCAACTCTCAATTCCATTATACACATTAGCCATTTGCGCAGCCAATTTAGCTTGAGCACCTCGTTCAAGGATAGAACAACAAGTGTCGGATTCCCCCCCCCCCCCCCCCCCCCGACACTATACCCCCAACTGCAAAACCAACGCCACCGTCCCTCCATTTTGTGTGCTTTCTTGTTTCCTGAGGGAACATCAAGACAACAGGAAGTGGATCCTGGATCGCAGTTGAGCCAAGTGACACATTGTTGGCAAACCTCGCAGAAGCTCTCTAAAAGTATTTTTGCCTTCCAGCAATCCAGCATGTCCACTCAGTGTCTGGTGTTAAACATAAACAGCACACAGCAAACATTAGTGCGCTCGTCCCGGTCAGTCCACTGAAAGTCAAAGCGTAATTGAGCTGCTCCATTAGCACCGGGATCAACCAGATGGTGCCCTCGTTCTTTTATTTGCCCATTTATGTGGGCATGTCATTCTTCCAAGAGTAGAACAAAAAAAGAAAAAGAAAAGCAAGAGATGAAGAGTGCTTTCATGCATGTGTGTGTGTGTGTATGTGGAGTGGGGGGGGGGGTAAGGGTGCTCATGGAAAACAGTGGGTGCCTTCAGACTCCCACCTGTTAACTAATCTTCCGGCTTGGTCTGTCAGCACGATCATCTCTTCCTCCAGCAGCCTAATGGCTAACCTAGTTATCAGACTAACTGTACACACCACTGATTGGTGTCTACACTTAGATAAATGAATTCCATGGGTGCCTGTATGGTACGGGTGTATGGCACCTCCCATACCAACATTAGTGACTGATGTTTCCTCCTTTCTAGACGCTTGTGTTGTCTTTACTCTGTGATGTACATCGTCTTGGATAAAAGCACTTGTTCAATAAATTGTAGAATTGTTAAAATCAGCGACGCCTCTTATTATAAACAACTGATATAATGAAAACAGATTGACCCCCTGTGCAGTTTGTACCTATTCATAAATATTCCACTCAGACCAAATTCATCTTTTGCACCAGGCTGTAAACATGGTCATATCTGCTGTTAAAAATTGGCATTTTAGAATGGGTGTTAATGGGACTTTTCAGTGGTTTGGAACCAGCCTCCAGTGGACACTTAAAGAACTGCATTTTTTTTTTTTTTTTTTTTACACCTTTTCTCCATTGCCTTAATTTTTCAACACCAAATGTTGCCAATTGGTTGTTTGACTTGGGGATTTAAGAATATACCCACTTCTTAAAGGCTTTATATTTTTTGATCCAGCAGATGTCGCCCTTGAGCACCAGCATGAAACCAAAACAACTCGCGCTGCATTGTTGTGTTAGCATGCTAATGCTAGCGATCTTTATTATGCTGGTATCTTCACACTGCATGTAAATTTACCTGAAATGAGCGTGATCTAGAAACACAGTTAAGCAGTGAGTACAGTATGTTATTATTATTAAACAACTTTTATACATGAGGGGAGGAGTCAGCCGGCCATCCCGGCGATGTAAACAAAGTGAAGATAGGACTCTGAAAACTCTGAAAACATCACAGACAGTGGGACTCGGGTGTTACACCCATTGTGGACAGTCATGACTCAGAGTTATTTTCAGAGGATATACTTGATTTCTATTACATTATAAAGTCTTTAAGCCACCACTACACTACTGTCCGAGACCCAGTTTTGGGTCCTGACCCACCAGTTGAGAACCACTGCTTTAGATAGTATAAATGAAACACATAAATACAAAAGGGGGGAAAAACAAAAGAGATAATGTAGATATGCGCCAAAGAAATCCATGTGTTGTATCCCACTTAGTAATTGTGTTGATGAGAATCCATTCCTGATTAGGCGCCACGTGCCAAGGTTTATATTTGGCTTTTTGCGCATTCAATTTGCTTTACATTTAATACAGTGTCTTTCACCCAGTAACAGAACTGGCTGCCTGCCACTGAGGCTTTTGATTGGAATTGAATGCACAGTCATTTTCCTCTAATATAAATCAATACTCCGCAAACCTGCCACAACACATTTTAGATGCTCACTATTGCTCGGTTGCAGTTTGGAGCACTAGTGAAACGGTCAAATAGTTTGACACGTTTTTGAGGAGGGGGGGTGGGGTGGGGTGGGGGTGGGGGGGTGCGATCGGTCTGTTTGTGAAATGCTGGAAAAACAAATCACTTAAGAACCACTCAGACCTAATCGTATTACCTTCCTAAGTGAGAAGTTTCAGATCCTTCCTGAACTTCTGAATTTGTCTCCTCCTGCAAGTGGAGCGGCTGTGTGGAGGCTCTGGTGGTTTGTGTCAAGTGTTGTTTTGTTTTCATCTCTTTCGTGTTTACAGTCCTGTTTGAAATGGGATGAGGGTTAAACGGCTGTATCGGCTTCTTAAGAGGAATGTGTTACAAACTTGACCAAATGATCAGACACTAGCTCCCCGGCTGCACCGTTTGTGTTTCTCCTCCACTCCTTTCTTCTGTTTTTTTTTTTTTTTTTTCCTTCTTTGTTTTTTTCGCTGCAACAACAGTATTGTTTGCATTAAGGGCCTGGCTTGGAGTAAATGGAGCTGTTTTCAATTAGTTTTCAAAGTGCTTATCCCATTAAAGGTAATGACTTATTGATTTAACGACAGTGGCGCTTTTGGTGTGAAACGTGGTGCTATTATGACTCTCTCCTCTTCTGTTGTTTGAAAGAGGCCAGCGAAACGGAGCCCGACGGGTTGAACCGCCTTTAGTCTCAGCCTTCCCATGACCGCCGTCGTGCTTGTTTGTTTTTTTGCAGCGGTTTCCCCGGGTCATTATTGAGTGGCATAAGTAACTCTGTGCTCTCGGGGCGGAGCAGGTGATTTTTTCTCCTCCTGGCCTTTTGCCAGCCGTGTCAGCCGGGATCCAGGAGCCATCACAGAGGTGGGAGAGCCTGATGTCATTGTCAATGTTCCTGTGCGTCCCGCAAACCGCAGTGCAGAGGAGGGCCCCGTGCAAGCTAATGTGCCCGCTGCCTCCCCGTGGGTTCCACTTTGCCATGCAGCCATATGGCCCGCGCTCCTCCCCTCAGTAATCCCTCACCGGTGTCAGCATCCAGCCCAGGAGGGCCACACTTTTGTGTGTTTGCGCCTTCTCCTGCTCTCACACTCTCTCTGTCTGTCTTTCTCTCCCTCATCTTTCTCTTTTGCTCAGATTTTTTCCTTTTCTTACGCCCTTCTTTG
Source organism: Labrus bergylta (assembly GCF_963930695.1). Lineage (NCBI taxonomy): Eukaryota > Metazoa > Chordata > Actinopteri > Labriformes > Labridae > Labrus > Labrus bergylta. The sequence continues at coordinate 3,435,833 of NC_089210.1, read as the reverse complement.
GCATTCTGCGCGTCTCCTTGTTGAACTCCCTTTGTTTGCCGTCTCATTCTCCCAGCATGCTAAAGGTTGAACCATTGTTTTTTAACCTTGACAGAACTTTCAGAGGCCGAGCAGCTCATCGGTACAGTAATATGCACCCCGCTGAGATAATTGGCTTTCACTTATAACCCATTATTGGTGGATGCTACTTGCTAATGTACTGTGCGTCCTTTCGTATCCTCAAAGAAACAGTTGGTTCAAGGCTGAAAATGTCTTTACAGCTATTATGAATCTTTTAAAATATCCACACTACTATCCTGTCACCCACATTTTGAGTTTCTTTTCCGCTAATTGAGCTCAGCAGAAGTGGCATCACGGTTGTAAACTAAAAAAAAAAAAATGACCTGGAGCTGTATGAGTTATTCAGCTTCCTTGTTCCACTGATCCCTTTTCTGCTGGAGTATGGATATGTGCTGGACCAGGAGGAAAGATGTGCAGGTGCTGACAGTCGCTGTTTCAAGTAATGAGACAAGTGACAAGTCAGCTAGCGACCTTGTCTTATTCCCTTTTGCTTTCTCGCTCTCTCTCTCTCTCTCTCTCTCTCTCTCTCTCTCTCTCTCTCTCTCTCTCATTTAAATCTGAGATATAAACTGTATGCACAACTGACTCTGCAAGTGTGGAGAACAGCTACTGTACATCTTTATCTTCTGCTGTAAAAAGTTCTGCTTTAACAACCTCAAATAAATGATAACAGCTGAAATTCAGAAAGAAACAAATGAATACGAGTCTATGGAGAGAAGATGATTTCTAATTGTTGATACTTGTTTTTGTATTTAAAGTATTTGTGTTTTTTTCATGCTGTTGAACCTTGTTTGCGTTAACCCCCATTAAACGCCCCATCATTAACAGCTTTCAGTCATTTTGCATATGCATATGAAAGGTTCTGTCATTCCTTATCATAACGCCCGCTCGGAGAACTCTAGTCTCCGCACATGTGACCTAACCGCTAGGCCATCTGCGCCCCAAAAGCCTCTGCTCCACGAGCATCTACACTAGAGAGGAGGGGAGAAAGCTTGAAGTGACATAACAGGAAACTGAAAAATCAGCAGAGCTGTAGACGAGCGTTTACGATCCACAGTGTGAAAAAACCACAGAAATGTCGTCTCATCACCAAAGTTAATCAAGGACTAAGCCTGCAGAGTAATTCCCTGAGTTAGATACCTCTGATGAGGATGTACACATGAAATGTAAAAGTTTCTAAACTCAAAGTAAAGCACCATGCCTCCTGTCATGATCTGATTGTCATTTCTAGCCGCCTCTGGTGGCTTTCGGCTGCATTGCTGTGAAAACGTGCAGCTTGTGGAGCACATGAGGCGGCTATGAACAGCTTGAGTCACTTCTCACTGTCAGCGTGCAACTTGATTTCTGTTTCCCTGAGGAACGAAAATGAAATTATTTGTGCGTGATTGACACAGCCTATAGTTTACACACGTTTCCACTTCGCCCGCTTCAAAACTTTCATTATGTTATTTTGATGTGCTTTTATTTAATTCAGTTTCCTTTTGGTCCCCTGTTGAATATTTTCATTATTTTTTTTTGTTTGAAGTGAACACATCTTTAATGATACTGAAGAGATAACTTTATAAAGAGATTTTTATAAAGATGTAGGTTGTTGATCACAAAGTGGGAACATGCAAACAAACTGGGAAGTTGTAGTTTTGAAACTGTAGTTCACTTTTGCGGTGTTCCTGGCCATCATGAGTAAAAGCACTGGGGTCACAACACTACCTCCTCTCTGTATATTTTATAAAAGTGTCAGTCAAAGCCATGGTCCAATAGTGAAGATATTTCAGGATCTCAATGACCAAACGAAGCATGATGAAGCAAAGGGCCGAGGTCAGACTCCAACCCACGGACTATAGCCTCCTTACATGGGGCGCACAACATTGTCACTAGGCTATCCCGCGCCCCAGGAACATTGTAGTTATTGTTAATAATCTCAGATAACCTTGGTTTTATTTTGGATCTGAACTAGCAATATGAAACACTAAAGTAACACAATAACACAAACAAGCCGACTAATCTAGGCAGCAGTAGACCGCCAGCCGCACGATATTTATATTTTCTGATAAGATTTAGGCTATTTTGGGGATTATATGCCTTCACTTTAGGACAGTGGATAGCATAGGACGGTGTGACATGCGGGAAAGAGGCTGGGTCGGCCACTACCGCCTTAGGGTACACAACTTAACCACCGGGTCAACTGGCTCCTTCAATCCTCAGTTTTGTAAGATTAATTTACTGTTTTCATCATTTGACTCTGGTGCTTTCAAGAGAGTGATGTTACAGTTGTTTCTAATTCATAAATGTTGTCAGACCTGAGCATGTCAGTTGCAAAACTGAACATTTGTAATGTACATCATTTGATTGTGAAGATTAGCCCCAGTTGATTGTGTTGCAGCCTTTAGAGCCTGTGTCATGGCTGCCGGTGAAGCAATCTAATCGGGCCAAGGTTTAATAATAGCTGAATAACCCTTCACAATCAGTTATGATACAATTAATTGTGGTTTGTCATATTTTGCTAGATAATAGATCCAATTTTATCATAGCGCCTTCATGTACCTGCAGGCTATAACACACAAGGGGGGAAGGGATTGAAGAGTTTTTGACAACAGCCCCACCGCTCAGCATATGTGAGATTAAATGAACACTGCACACACCGAGTGTGCACTCACAGTAGACTGGAGGAGACGTCTCATTTGTTCCGGCGCCTCACACTCTTTGTGGAGAACCTGGCTGGAGCGGGAGTCAGGAGTTAGTCGGGCCAGAGGCCAACAGAGGAGTGAGAGTGTTCTCATGCTCTCTCTACGTGCATTGGAGGTTTGGTGCTGTGTTGGCGCGCTGCATTCACATCGCCCCGAGCTCTGAGAGGTTGGTGCAACAGCACACCACCTAGTATTACAAACACGAGGACTAAAGTAGTGTTCAATATGGTAGAAGATCAGAAGGTCGGCTGAGAGTAGAGCCACGAGGTTATGGTCCTCCCTCGGATGATTCTTATAAATAGACCAGAGTTGAGCTTCAGCCCAACAGTTTTTATGCAAATGATGACAAAGAAAGCTAAAGTTAAAAAGTGCACTTGTTCGTTTTATACTGTAAATAACATATTCATTCAAATAGAGATTTATTTTAACAGAAGCACATTTCGCAATATGTGTAGGTTATGAACATAAAATGCATTTTTCAATACCGCTTTTGCTTCAAATCAGTGTCTTACAGGTGTGAGTATTGGGGGTAGCTGGTTGTCTTGGTTCCAGGCTTCAATCTCATGATATAAGGATTTTGTGAAATGTCAACGGAGGATTTGAATGGGGAAATTTACTTCCGGGATCAGAACCGCTGACAAAGTGGGCGGGCAGTGTTGAGCCCCTTTGGAGCCACCAAATGTAGGGTCTTTGTGGCAGTGTGAATGCTTCTTAGAAATATGAGCGTCCATCCATGGTTTGTTGGGAGTGAAACAAGGAGCCCTAAGGAAGAAGAAATCTCTGTTTTTCCTTCGTTAAAATAGTCTCAAACTGTAAAGAAAGTGCATGATTTTGCCTGCTACTTACCACCATGCAGAAGTGCTCCCTCATTCTAAATAATTACTTGGCTAATAAATTAAGTGAATTAGCTTGTGCACTCAACGTGCCAAGCACTGGTTTCATGTGACAGCATAAACAAACAACAAAAAAATCTAGTTTCCTTATTATGAAGATGTCACCCTACGCTGCAGGACAACAGGGAGGAAGTTACTAATTCAATCATCAAAACTAATACACTGCTCATGACCTTTACTTTTAATTCTATTAGAGGACAATCTTTGAAAAAAAAAAACTTGGTGAAAGATAGATCAAGTTGCCTTCGAGAGTCTAAATTAGTCCTACCTTCGCTGAATTTAATGAAGGTGGTCAAATGCAAATGTGGTACTGTGGGCTGCGTGAGGGTGTGCTCTGTTGTCTGTCTAGCGTGGTGCGATGATGGATAGGGCTGCCAACAGGCTGGGGTTTCACTAATACTAGAGCCTCAGTAGAAGGAAGGGGAGGGGCTGCATTAATGGATGTGTGAGTTTCGGTGTGTGTGTGTGTGTGTGTGTGTGTGTGTGTACCTGCATGTTAAAGTTGGATGTGTGTGCTTTGGTGCAGGTTTTCTGATTGTAACATGTCCTGAACATGCAAAAAGGGGTGAATAACTTTACTATAGCTAACGGGAGCTCACCACACATTAGTTAACTAATTATTGAACTAAATGAGAGCTCACTCCCTACCAACCTGCTCGTCTACTCTTTCCTAGTGGAAGGAGCTATGTAAAATTACTCCTCTAACACCCTTTGGAGGACAGATGAACAAGTTATAATCACAGCTCCAGGATTATCTGCCTAACATTCATTTCTAGAATAATTAGATTCAAGGATAACCCCTGGTACAGGACTCTAGATTACCCCCCAGAGAGGGAATAACTGTGAACTCCCCTCACTAGGATGTTAGGTGTGTATGAAGTGTGTAATATAAATCAGTAAGACAAGTGTGCCGTGGTGTGACTGCTCAAAACTTACCTTCCGAGGTTCACGGGGTCCTTAAGGGGAACTTCCAGTCTGTGTGGTGTAAATGATTTCAGTCAGAAAATGATTTCAAAAAGTTTCCGAAAATGTATTAAAACATTTCAAATGATATTCCAAATGCAAATACAAAACAGTAAAAGAAAAATATAAAACATGGAAAAGAAAATGAAAACTCAAAGACCAAAGTCTAAACCTGTGAGTGTAGACACTTGAGGTTTTAAAAGATCTTGGCTCAGAGACTAAGTCCCAAAATGGGATTTCAAAAGTCGGAGTGGCGTGGATTCGTTTAGCAAAGCAAAAAGGAACCTTGATCAGATTTTCTGCAGCGTTTTTATAGCCAAAAAGTCTCTCTTTTTTCAAGATCCTGTAACACCTCAACAATGCACGTTCGCAGGAACGTGATGTATCCACAGGTCATGTCAAGTTCATGACATAGGTAATACCAAGTTCATATGTGGGTTCACCTCGAAGACCGTGAACCGAGCAGATACTCAGAAACGCTAGACACCTACGAGCTCCTATGTGGTCTTGCTTCAATGTATGGCACACTTATCATGACCTCACAGGAGTGTAGGCACTACGAGTGTGTGTAAGTTTAACAGGAAATGTTGAAAGCAGAAAAAGGTTATGACTTTATGACCTATGTATTAAATGATGAAAGAATTAAATGATTATAAAAGGAAAAAAGCCAATTCAACAATTGCATAACTCTTTCTGATCTGTCAACACCATGTATCGTATATCTGGCTGTATTCACAAGTTTAAAACAGAGAACCATCTTCTGAAGATCTCTTTGTGGAATGAGTCTTCATGTTTTAATATCACACTGTTTCAACACAACAATAAGTCAATGGGGTTGAAATATTAGTTTTGGAAAGACTTAAAGTCTGACCTGGTGTTAAATGTAAGGACATTAAAGTTTGCAGAGACTGAATATTTTATGGGGATCATTATTTACAGGACTGATTTCCCATCCTGCTCTTGGTGGAAATTTAAAAAAGGGTAATTGAACCATGGAGAAACGAAAAATGGCAGCCACTGGCTATAGAGTGGTTTGCATTATCCAAACTATCCAAGCTAACACGTGATGTGTTAGCTTTACAAGCCAGCATTTGTCCAGCAATGCTTTTTTCTTCCACTCTCTTAGTTAATACTCACTCAAGGTTACTGGAGCTAGTAGTGGCTGCTGTCTAAAGTGGTGTGCGCTTAGCTCAATTTAGATCCAAGTCTTCTGTCGTATATATATCTCTGATTTTGAAGTCGGGGGCCACTTCAGCACATCTTCAGTCTTGCAGTGTAGTTACGAGCGGGCTAATAACAGCAGCTCAATCAGGATTTCCTCCAATGCTTACGATCCACCTGGTGTGCTGCTTCCTAAATGCTTTCTTTTCTGTACATGACTTTTAGGATGCTGACAAAGCCTTGGGTGTTACATGCCTGTGGAACAGCAATAACTGCATGGGTGAGGGGGGTGGGGGGGGGTGGGCGGTGCTACGATCATCTATAGCAAATGCGATGTCTATATGACTGTCAACTATACGAGGAAAAGTTGCTCAGGACCAATCTGTTTGGACTACATACCTGCCCTACATTACTATCATGAGATCCCGGGCTTATTGGATAGAGCGTTTTGCTCACCTCCACAGCTGCAGCACCGACAGACACCTTATATTACTCCAGCGATGTAGTCTCAAACGGTCACAGTCGTAAAACTTTCATTTTTACAGACTGGAAATTGCTTAACAGCGTAAGTGTGCGCGGCGTCCCAACTCAAGATGGCCAATCTGGGCAGCTGCTACTTTGGAGAGTTGTTGCCTTACGACTCTGCGGAGTGTAAACAGCAGTATATATCTGCATTTGTGTATGTGTGAGTGTGTGTGTGTGTGTGCGTGTGTGTGAATGAAAGCCGCGGCAGCACACCTGCTATGCTTGGACCAGCAGTGTCTCTGGACCTCATATCCCATTCAGGCGAGCTCCTGTGCAGAACAGGAGCATATGGTTGAAGGGAAAAAAAAAAAAAAAGAAGACTTCTCCCTTCCTTTGTGCCACCGTTTTACAGACGGCCCATATACCCTCAGCACTCCCTGGAAAGCTGTTCCTTCTTCTTCGTCTTATCCCACAGCACTTTGCCCCTGTCTGTCTCCGCCGCCTCATCCGCGGTGGCTTTGGCGGGGTTCATCATCCGACATATGAATATAGACACCCTGGGAGGCAGAAGTGAGTGGGTTGAACTATCTTCAGTCTGCTAAAATAACTTCACGACTTGAATGTATAATTTATCTCAAAACGCGGGTGTCTTCTGGGCGTCGATGCCTTATCTATCTTGTATGAGATTATTCTCCAAAAAATGCGAGGAGCAAATATATATCGGGGCTGATTACAAAACATCATGTTCCCATTTAGAACAAAAAAAAAACTAAAAGCACTTCTTCCATAATATTTCTGTAGGAGTGCTCGTTTAAGACGAGGCAGTGGATGGATCGCTTCTGCATGGGGGAGATTGTAGGAATTGTTGCACTCCTATATGCGCTATTCACTATTGATGTGTTTTCTCATCGGCACGGAGATTTGGGTTGAAGGAGCGCCTCCACTCTGGAGGAACACCTGTTTCAGCGGGGCCTCCAGATGGTTAGCAAATCCAAATGCATTTTATATGGTGTCACACTAATCTGAATATAGGATGGGGGTGCACATCAAAACCTATGCCTTAGGTGGTGACGCCGACGTCCATATGCCACCATACATGGAACATGTTTACAGTAATGTTATATACCATGACAGTTTTTTTACCTGCACAGACGGTGTTACCAAGACAACATGCGGTAAAAATAAACATAGGGACATTGCATTTTTCTGAAATGTACTCGATAACTTAAAAGATATGCTTGGATTCCTTTGGTAGATTTTAATTACTCTTGACTTATCACTTTGCTATATTTTGGTACCATATGCCGTAATGATGTCAGGTTGTTTTGAAAATGGTGTTAGACTCTTGATATAGGGTCCAGCTGTTTTCCAGCACACAAAAAAACTACAATGGGCTTAAAGCTGCTAAAGATGGCGATGCAGTAGATGCCTAAAGCTCTCACTGGGTTTTGCTTTTCTCATGTACACAACATATTTTCTGCAGAAAAACACGTCTATAGACCGCAGCGGGCCCCGTTATGTATGTGCCAATGTGGACTCCAAGGTATGTCCATCAGGATGGGAGATCATTATTTGAGCTCTTAGCACACCTATGGAGCGTATCTTTCACCATGGAGTCCATGAAAACAGCAAACTCATTGCATGTTCTTCTTTTTTTCTAAAAGGCCAAATTCATCTTTTGCATGCGTCAGAATAAGCCTTAAAGTCATAGTCTTTTTTATCATGGGTTTTGTTAGTACTTTAAAGGCTTTATATGTGATTTTTTGATCCAGCAGATGTCGCCCTTGAGCACCAGCATGAAACCAAAACAACTCGCGCTGCATTGTTGTGTTAGCATGCTAATGCTAACGATCTTTATGATGCTGGTATCTTCACACTGCATGTAAATTTACCTGAAATGAGCGTGATCTAGAAACACAGTTAAGCAGTGAGTACAGTATGTTATTCTTCTTTTCTCTAGTCCCTCAATTAAACAACTTTTATACACGAGGGGAGGAGTCAGCCGGCCATCCTGCCGATGTAAACAAAGTGAAGATAGGACTCTGAAAACTCTGAAAACATCACAGACAGTGGGACTCGGGTGTTACACCCATTGTAGACAGTCATGACTCACAGAGTTATTTTCAGAGGATAGACTTGATTTCTATTATATTTAAGAGTGAAAAATCACATATTTGGCTAGCAAAAGCCTGACTGATTGATTGACACCCATCGAGACAAATCAGTGTTGACTGCAGGCACGTTGATTACTTGTTATGCTTTTACATTGGGTCACTGTGTAATGCTTGTTATCGTCTGCAAACCACATCCGGCTTGATTATGTAAAAATAGCAGGGACACGGTATCCAATCAAGGAGCGAGGACGACGTTAATGATAAGCGCATAAACACGCACACTTATACATATAGGCCGAGGCTTTGATCACTGCGCTCCTTCTTCATCATCCACAGCCTTTGCGTGACATACCCTGTGAGATATGTTACTAAGGAGGCGGATGCCCTTGCTTCATAGGTTCACATGTATATTTAATTTCCTCTCTGGTGCATTAGAGAGCGGTACAGCTGGAGCTACTGAGTTCACCAGTGTCCACATGTGTTAGCAAAGATCTCTGTGCATTAGCCTGGGAATAGTTACACGAGATATTCACGTGGGTGTATTTGTTCTGCATTTGCTTATCAATAATTAAAGATGTGTAACATATGCCATAAAGCATATTTTTAGATCAGTCCCTCTCTCTTCTGTTGAGTTAAGTCGAGTGTGCATCACTTGGTTTTTTTGGGGGGCTTTTTGCATATATGTGTATTTGAGTGTATAAGTAGCCCCAGCCCCTGTGATCCATCCTCCTCTGCACCAGGGTTAAAGCCGCACACTCAGGGCACAGGGGCTGCGGGAGGGAAAAGCGCGGGTGGGCGGCTCATTAGACAGCACTCCCCGCGGAGTGTGAAGGAGAAAAACACCCATTAGCAAAACAAACGATGTGCCCATCGCTCACACAAACACAGGCCAATTGTTTACAGAGAGCCAGGCGGCCCAGCCCCATCAGCAACCTGTGCCTGCCGGGGGCTTCCTGTCAAGGTACTTCCGGGGTCATGCATTGCAGGAGAAGAAAAACAAAAAAGTTATTTGGTGATGTCTGCAGTGTCTTATGGATGCATGTGGATTGTTTACTGTGTAAGCGCCAGTGTTCAAGAAGTTTCTGGGTCAAATAAGTGATCAGCAAGACATTCAGTGCTGTATTGAATGATTGAAAACTCAAAGATTTAAATTTTTCACACTTAAATATAATATAAATCAAGTATATCCTCTGAAAATAACTCCGTGAGTCATGACTGTCTACAATGGGTGTAACACCCGAGTCCCACTGTCTGTGATGTTTTCAGAGTTTTCAGAGTCCTATCTTCAGTTTGTTTACATCGCCAGGACGGCCGGCTGACTCCTCCCCTCGTGTATAAAAGTTGTTTAATTGAGGGACTAGAGAAAAGAAGAATAACATACTGTACTCACTGCTTAACTGTGTTTCTAGATCACGCTCATTTCAGGTAAATTTACATGCAGTGTGAAGATACCAGCATAATAAAGATCACTAGCATTAGCATGCTAACACAACAGTGCAGCGCCAGTTGTTTTGGTTTCATGCTGGTGCTCAAGGGCGACAAAAAATTGCATATAAAGCCTTTAAAGTACCAACAAAACCCATGATAAAACATGACATGATATACAAAAAGCAACAAATAGTGTTTCATATTTTTGGATTAATCAGTGACTTTGTTTGAGTTGAGATTTACTCCAGCGCTTGACGTAAATAGACTAAAGGAGATACTCCATCATTGTTAGGATAGGTATATGAAGCTCACTCCTGTGTGTGAGCAGCCAGCTGGGCGTAGCCTCGTGGTTAACAAAGCGTATCTGAGGCAGGTTCATCCCTAAAACCTCTAACCCTTCCGAGTTATCTCCCAACACCTCCCCCCAACTTCCCACTCCAAACCCCCTGTCATCCCCTCACGACTCTCGCGCCGAACAAAAAGACCAACCAGCACTTGATCCGCGGGGTAGCGGTGCCAGCGCTAATTTGCTATTATGCATCATCTTCCAATCATTTGTTTGGCTGGGCTGACTACACAGTGTGTGTTACGGTCTGCTGGCTCTGTCTGCAGATTCCTCCTGCCGTCAGGTGAACGATGGAGATAATTTTCATCAAATGAGAAACAGGCCGAGCATCACCTCTCATGTTTCTCTGTTGTTTTTTTCTCTCTTTATCCTCACTCATTATGAAGCGAGAGTGATCAAGACCCCTGTTTGGGTTTTTTTTACATTCAGCTTCTACATGGAATCACCACACCTTGAACCCCCCCCCCCCCTCCCTGTCACCACGGTCCCCTATCACAACCCTCTCAGATGACTAGTTTGCTATAGCTGTCGAGAGGTGGTGGGAGGTTTGTCTCTCCCCCTCTCTTGTCTCTGTGTCTCGCTACAGCCAGATAATTAGCTGCCCGACTGTCAGATAATTAGCCAGGCTGCATCTAATTTTGGTCACAACCTCGGACGATAATGGTCAAATGAAATCAATGGCGTACAGGAATGCGTGGGATTAGCTAAGCAGCGTGTGCTCAATTAGCTCATTCCAAATGGTCCGTCTCGATTAATGAGTAAGTTGCTTTGTGTTAATGGTTACAGTCACATGATTGTGTTTATATCTCTTAGTATCTGAAGTATAAATGAATAGGCGGGATTTGAATGTGCCTTTCCTCCTGTTTCTGGATTGTTTCCCTCACTTTTTAAAAAGCAGCCTTGTTTTATGTCTCAAGCTGTGTCACCTTCTGATACCAGCCGAGGTGTTGAGTGAGAGGGAATGGATAATAACGAGAGCCATTGTGTGGATTCCTTTGCCAAGAGTCGGTTTTTCAACCCAAACACACGTCTGCACAGGTCTTCAAAAAAAATATTGCAGTAGCTTCCTGGGTAGAGCCATTTTGTCAAGAAAATGATCCCCGACCCAAGACGCTCTGGGGGTTGCCAGGAAGTGCCATTAAGTTGAGTAGCAAGTGTAATAGGCAGGTGTGACTGAGGAAATACCCCCACCTTCAAACCCCCCTACTGAAACCTCCCAGTGCCAGCCGGGGATTTGGGTTAATGCGGAGTTATAAAGACATTGAGTAGAAATGGAGGGATTGGAGGGCGTATATCATCAGAATGCACCTCTGTGTGGTGACAGCCCTACTGTATGTGACGGTAAATCCTTGATACTTATGCATCATTTTCTATTCCTTGCTCGCTGACGACGTATCAGCAGTCAGACAACAGTTTCTGCTGGGGCATCATTCTCTCTGAGAGCTGCAGCGCTGGTGTTTGGTGGAATATATGGATGCCTGTGAAGCTACAAAGAGCCCACTGTTGGGTTTTATTGAGTCTGTTTAATGCAAAAAATGATGCAATTCATAAGGGTTTTTAATTCTTAGTCATCCATAGGAGTAACTTTTTACATGCTTACAATACTATTTATATCCAAGCTTTTACATGATAATCTCATATCTTCTTTTTAATGCTGGTTTTCTAAGCGTCATGAACGACTGTCTTCACTCAGGATTTTGAGGATACGACCTGTCCAGGTAGTACCTTCCAAATGAAACTCCACCTGTGGTCCCAGAAGACAAAAACTTGACGACTTTCTAAATAGGATAAACTACTGTTTTCTCTTTCTTCTACAATTCTACAATTCACTTAGCAGACTCTTTTATCCAAAGCGACGTACATCAGAGAGTAAGAACAACACAAGCAAGGATCTAGAAAAAAAAGGGAACAATGTCAGTAAGAGCAAACGATCAGCTTTGAGTCTGATTGGACACACAGGTGCTGACAGGAAGTGACCAGAGGCAAAGCACAACATTGAGGGCAGTTCTTGAGAGCTCTAATCAGTATAGAAACCATCTTATAAGTCATCATTATCAAACAAAAACCATCGTCACAACCATCATCATCATCAATAATATGGAGACCATCATCATTAAGTTAGTAGGTATTCATGAAAGAGCTGGGTCTTTAGCTTTTTCTTAAAGGTGCAGAGGGACTCGTTCTTGAATAACTTGTTTCCAGAACTCTTCAATGTAAGCATCCATCACAGTTTGACGGCGGCTTTCCTGCTCTAACTTTCCCCAACTGTACAGTACTCATATCTTTGTCTAGTCCTCTTTTTCCTGTGCACTATGGCATGACTATTGACATTTGAAGGGGCTCCGCCTCCTGGTTTTACATCCAAATAAGTCAGCTGAGATTGGCTTAACTTTTGTGTTTTCTGGTTTTCATTTCCTGCATGACTTTCTTTTTGCTGCCAGCACTCGTATATCGAGTAGGATCCCAATCAACAACCCAATTAGACGGTATGTTTGGTTAAGTTGGATGAAACCAAACTCTGCATCTCATCCAAAATTCCTGTCATCTCCTCGGCAGCCCTTCGGGGGTCTCATTTGGCAGCCATTTTCCCCCCTTTAGGCTTCCCGGGACTTCACCATTTGCGTGAGTTTTGGGGAAAAGTGAGGACGTTGTGCACGTGTGTGCTCATCTGCACACGAGCACACACACACACACACCTGAGTGTGTTGTGAGTGTGTTTTCCCGAACTCATTCCCCTATACGCACTTTGTTTCTTTGTATCCTTTTGCCAGGGAACTTTGTGTGACATTAGTATTCCGTCAACATCGCAGGGGTCATACGATCTACACCCTGTTCCCTCCCAGCAGTGCATCTCGTTGCCCCCCCCCCCCCCCTCCCTATTTCTTCCCTCTCCCCTCTCCATTTTGTGGGCTGCAGCACTGCATTAACTAGAAGCACGGGGAACAAATAAAAATAGATGGGCCAAGTTGTGAGATGTGAGCCCTTAGGGAGGCACTGTACGGATATACATTTTCTGTACGCTTTTGGAGCAGGCCCTTCTCATCAAAGAATATTGCCCCCCCCCCCCCCCCTTCCTTCCTCACCCCGCCTCACCCTTTACCTCCCCATCTTTGGACCGAGGCAGTAATTCAATCGGGGATAGACAAGAGCAGGATTTCCTTGATGCTTTTTTTCCTTTCCTTATAAACGGGTTGTCTGCCTGTCAGCATTGATAATGCTAGCCGGCGCACACTGCGGCTAACTCTTCCCAACCCGCGCTGCCATCCTCCATACTGCCCCGGCTTTGAGGAGCTCCTCCATGATTTACTCTATGCCTGTCTACCCATCTGGCTTTTTTTTTCCTCCTCATCGGCTCCCTCTCCAGAGGACTCGCTATAGCCGTCTCTCATTCTCTCCCGCTCATCTGTTTTTTTCTGTTTGACAATCTAAGCATTGTCCATCTGATATGTCTGTATGTCCAGGGCTATCTTTCCATCGGTTGAGATGGGATTGAAATGCGATCTGACAGCCGGCTGGATTTAGTATACGCTACCTTTACAGTCACCCCTGATCTCTGCTTTTCTGTTTGAGTATCTGAGCTGATCCACTCTCTAGCATATCTATCTGACCGCCAACCCTGGGTTAAGCAATGGTCAGACATAAGCTGTTCTAAGGAAGCAAGGTAGTCCAAAAGCTATCCACATCATCAAATGGCTAACAAGGAGCCACATGAGTAAGTGATGTACAGGCTGACAGGTGTGATCGACCAAGAAACCTCAACGCCGAGTGTGGTTGGTTTCCTCTGAGAGCTTCATCTTTTAAGATTTTTTATTCTGACAGTTTCCTGACAGTCTTGACTTCAGAAGGGGTATCAACCACTCAGACATGCTGTTATCGTTTTCCAAAATGTTCGACATCATGTTAATGGACGTCGGGGGACGGGGGGGTGGCGGGGGGGTCGTAATGTGACAAGGTGTGGCGAAAAACATCACAGATGCACTTAGGCTGGCTCGGATATAATTTTCTCTTTAATTCAGAGCAAAGATCAAGTAGAGTTCACATAAGGGGGGGGGAGGGGGTGAGTGGTCCCTATCAGCTCAGAGTTTAATGCTTAGTTGACCAAAGGAGAAATAAAGTCTCTTCCCACCTCAAAAATGTGATTCATTTTTGCAGAAACTATGATTATAATAATTCCTTGGGTTTCAATAGGGCCCTAACAAGGCTGACTTCTTTCACTGTAACGCTAAAGGCTAAAGAGCAGCTGTACCCATTTTTCAAACAAATGTCTCAAATCCACTCTCCGGATAGATTTGATCATCATGTCAGACTGAGAGAAATCCAAATCTAAGTCTTAATCGTGTCGAAGTGGATGTTTTTATCAGATAGAGTCTCGCCAGTGGAGCGCAGATTCAAAACAAAAACCCGAGGAACAAGATGGAGAGAGCGAGAGTAATAGGCTGCATCAGAGTGGTGAGGAAGCTAATGCCTCTCGAGACTGTTTGTAAGTGAGGGAGGCCTTTTTGGACGGCGAGCTGCCTTTCAGTATGTGCATTACTCAGCCACATAAATCTGGGAGCCCCCGCCTCGCCTGCCTGCTTTGGTTTGGCTTTAATTACCTGAGCTATCCTGCACTCACCACCAGCACTTCCCTAATGGGGCTGCCTCGCTTGGGCATCACTCACACTCAGTCCGGCCAGCTGGCAGGATGGCCTGGGGGGGGGAGCCTGGCCCTCCTATTATAACTCCAAGTCTGTGCCCTAACACACCTGTAGTCTGCATGTGTGTGTGTGTGCTGTCCGTCTCAGCTGTCACACAGACTTACAAAAGGGAAAACAGAACGTTGAGATTTCTCTCACAAACAATCCAGAAATATAACCTGCTGGTCTTATTTGAGCTTGTGCTGACCAAAACTTACCACAAATTTGGGCCTCCATTACTCCTTTAAGTATCAAGTTAGTAATCTGTCCTTTGGGTCGGGTGGGGGGGATGGGGGGGATGGGGGTTGCTGTCAGTCAGCGACATGTCAAGGCAGCTTCACCACTTGTCAAGAGCCCGTGCTTTTCATTCATTCCTGTGTACGGCCGCCTAACAATGTGCCAAGAGCTTTCAACGCTGACTTAAAATGCATCAGGCCTCCTTCTTTTTTTTTGTTCCCCCCCATGTGAAAAGACACAGAAAGAGATGACTTGGTATGAGCTCCTCGCGTTCCCCCGGCCGCCATTGAATGTCTCACAGTGACCTTGGAGATTATTGCTATACTAGACAGAAAAAAAATGCTATATGTTTGTCAAGAGCTGTCTGTCATCAATGAGCTTTTGTGTTGGCTATCGATCGGCTCCTGGGCAGGACACCGGGGTTGATGGATGCACAACAAACAGACTCTGCATCGCCAGCAAGCGGCCCAGCCAGCAGGCCCCCCTCATGATGGGATGTCAAGTCCGGGGCGGGAGGCTGCCGCCGCTTCGCCCCCTCAGGCCTTGCGCTTCCTCACTCGAAAATTCACACAAGTGCTTGCCCCACCCCTCAGCCCGATGCAGAATGGAGCTGCCTCACTAAATGGCGGTTCATTAGTAAACATGAAGTGGATTACTGTAGTTTAGCCCTGCTACTCATGCGTCGATAACAGGCTCTGATTGCTTTGTAAAACATAGCGATCTGCTCGCGAGGTGCTGTGCCACTGCATAGACTGCAGCATTGCACATATAAAGATAACGACACAATTCCCCGATCAGTTGACCTGGTTTTTCTCTTCAGTTAGCGAGCTCCAGCCCCCAGGGTGCAATTGAGAGCGCCTTGGTCCGATACTGGATACGAGTGAAATGCCAGGCGCGATGCAACAATCATCATCCCCCTGTGATTTTGGCGATTTTTTTCAGGAAGTGAGCTACCACTGCTACATTATTCAGCCTCCGTCTCACAGACGAGAGAGAATGACATTAAAGTTAATATTCCGCCGGTGCTGTTGCATGCAGAAAATGAAGCTGCATTGTTATTCCATTTTATAACAAGTAGCAAAAAGGCATCATGTTGGAAAATCAGCTGTTGTGAAGAGCTTGTTTGCCTCTCTTGACTAGATTTAACCCCGTCTGGATGGGTACGCTACGAGGTCAGACTCATCAATCTGCTTTGATATTTTGCAGACCCTACCCTGCTTCCTACAGGAGATTTACCTGTGGCCACCATATATCTTGCTTTTTTTTATTTATTGTTTTTATTTAACCAGGTTGGTCCCATTACGATTAAAAACCTCTTTTTCAAGGGAGTCCTGGCCAAGACAGGCAGCAGCAAAAACACAAAGACAGACAAGGTACAATTTACAAAGTGCTGAATTTTGGATTCAAAATAGAACCATCTATGAGTCATATCCGGGAATCAGTTGTTCAAACAGCCGAGCTAAAACATCGACATCCTATAGAATCTGCTTTTCATGGCTTTCATTTTAGATTAGGACACCAGCTCCCTTGAGCTTTAAGCCATTCTGCAACAGACTCCAGGCTGAGGGTGCAGAGCACCCAAAAGCCCTTTTCCCAATTTCTGTCCGAGCGTTTGGGACAGAGAGCTAAACTTGAAAGCACACATTCATGAATCAAGCTAATTTAAATCCCATCCCAACCAGCAGGGTATCTTTCCATGGCTCTCCACTGACTTTGTATTGGGTGCCACCCTGTAGTTTTCATCTGCCTGCAAAAGTAAAGTGTCCAGCTAGTACTGCATGGCTAACACTGGCTCAGGCTAAACATTGCATTCATAGCTTTGAGAACCAATAGGAGCATCTCAGACATCCAAAACGCTATCTCTGATATTGATAGCAAACCACTTCAAGCCAAGTTTTGGTTTGAACCATGGCCAGCAGGTTGAATAAAATACCCAGAATGAAGTAGTTGATATTTACTAAGAGAGCTGATATTGGGAATAATGAGAACGCTGTTGGAAGAACTGTGAGATCCTGACACTCAGTCGTTTATCCAGAGCTACTGTAGAGGATCATATACCTGGTGATTCATTCAAATAATGCAACAGACCCAAGTCTTTAACTTCTTGTGATTTGTATGGGATCATCCTGCCAAGAAAACAAGATAAGGAGAAGGGACACCGAGAAAGACTGAGTTTGTCAAAGTGCCTTTTTGTGATCTGAAATACTCATTTGCTGATGATGTGGTGAAATATATTTGGGCTTTTATCTAGATACAATCTTTTTCTGATTGCATTTCAGCCCATGTATTCTGTCCCAGTACAGACACACACACATCTCCACTTATATAAATCAGGAAGCAGTAATTGACCTCCAGAGTTTAACACCTTCCAAAAAACAATGGAACATCACAAAATATAAACGGTGAAATTTTTACCGCCTGTAAGCATCTTTCTTTATAGTTTTACTGTCGCCCATTATCCGGAACATCTGGGCCAAGAGTGTGTGGCACTAAAGTCCTTTTGTAACTGGTAAAAAAAAAACCTGCCATACTGTTCCCTTTCACAGGTGCTGGGCTGGACCCAAATTGATAACAATTTTTCAGAGTTTGCAGACTCAATAACACTTAGAAGGATACAGGAAACAACAGCGCCGGACATGGAGGGGAGGTCTGGCAGATTACAGGAGATTTGTCGGCCCCTGGGAGTTCTCACTCAGCTGATGTTGACAAAGCATGGCTGATGTAGGTTAGAGGAGGGGGAGAAAGAAAGAAAAAAAAAAAAACCTTTTGTAAGAGAAACCATTCATGTATACAGGCCGGAGCATGATGCATTCCTTTGTCTTCTCCTTTTCAACACCCTCTACCTCCTTTCTCTTGCACCAAGGGTACGAACATCAATGCATAATTCATCAGCCAAATCCAAAAATCTATGAAATAAAATCATTTGTTGCCCTATAATGTGCTTGACAGAGAGATTGTTTATAAGGGTGGTAAAGCAGGACTTGAGCGTTGGTAGCAATCAATAGTCTGATGGAATCCCGAGGCCCTCTCCTGTTGCCAGCGTGCATCCAGACTGAGACATCAAAACAGCTTTTGGTTTCCAACCTCTCGTTTGTTTCTGCAGAACCATCTCGAGCCAGATGGGCAGTTACGAGAACTTTCATTGGTCGTTTTTTTTTTGGTTTCCATTTTGCATTATTTATTTCTGCATTACGAACCCCCCCTTGTCTGCACATCTTGGGGTTGTCATTAGCTGCAGTATGTTACCATGATGCTGAGAACAATTAGGATAATAATGCTGTGACCGATCGTAATGGTGATAATGATAATGAAGAGATAATGATAAGACAGAATGGAAATGACTGCAGCAAATAGGGTCGCTGTTTTTTTAAGTGCAATTCTACGACGGCAAAACACACTTTTCTTCTACCAATAATAATCATTATTGTAATGATGTTGCTGACTACAGAAACAGCCCTTCTCCTGTCATCCCCCCCTCCCCCCTTCATCCCTGCTGCATCTCATTAGAAGCAGGAGGGGGTCACAGTACTACTGCCACTCATTTTGACCAGTTATAACCAGATATTCCCACAACCTGTTCATGCATCCATGCAGTCTTCTTTCCTGGTACTGTAGGTGGTGAATATAACCCCAGTGCAGGTGATGACTTATTAATCTGTCCACCATAAAGTGAACACGCCCGTGCACTAATGAGGAGAGATTAAAGGGAATGAGGAGAGACTCCTTGAAGGGACAGAGAAAGTGTCAAATGAAGGGAAGGAAGGACACAGACAGGGAAATAAACTGGAAACTGGTTTGAATGTACTTCATTGTTATTAACTCTCATATAAGCTAAAACTAAACATGTTGACACTAAAGCAAGTCACAGATTTTTTGCAACCATGATCATACTTTGCATCAGCCTTGTTCACACTTGTGTGCAAAGTTCTGGTTTTGCTCCATCGGCGGCTTGATTGGATCTCAGACAGAGTGGCAAAAGACAAAAAGGTGGAGGGGTTATCCACATACTTTTGGACCATATAGTAAACGTGTAGTGATCACAGAGCTGTAGTGTTTTCATCCTCATAAGCTACCCCCCCTCCCTCCCTTCCTCGCCTGGGTTTGCCCTTTTTAATTTTCCCTGCTGCAGAGAAATGTACATTCCTTTCACCTTAAATTCAACAACTGATCTATTAAAGCAGGCTTGTGTTATGAGAAAGGGGAAGACCGCCGAGAACCCCCCGTGGGGTTCTGCTCTCTACTGTATGTAGGTGTGTGTATACATTCTGTAGATAGAAAAATTGGCCCTGTGGCTTGCAAAAAAAGAGGAATCCACTTAGCAACGTGGCTAATTTGCATAGCTTTGAAGAAAAACAGGGTGTGTGTGTTTAGTCAGCTTAGATGGCAGAAGCAGGAAGAACGTCAGAGTCTGGCACTCGGCGGGAGATGAAGCTGCAGCACGACTGGTTTTTGTCTGACGTCGAGGCTGGGATGGATGACTGGCTGGCTGCACGGGTTTTGCTTTGATGTCCTTTCATCAAACGGTGGATATGAGGTGAAGAGGTGCTTTGAGGTTGGACCAGCGGAAACACTGACTGGGTAGATTTTTGTGAATTGGCAGAAACAAAAATGTAGGGGGTTTCCAAAACTGTGAATTTCTCAGCTGCTAAACTAAAGGATGCTAACATTAGCATGCTAACACAAGGATGCAGGACACAGGCAATTGGAGCTAGCTCAAGTCAAGGACTATTTTGTCCGCCGAAGCGCTAAACTCCTTCGTAGGAACTCGAGTAGAGGCGGGGTTGGAGGTGTGTCGCTAGAGGAGAGCGGAGGCTTGAGAATGTCGGAGGTGTCGCTAAACAGCAGTTTGTTTTGGTTTCATGTTGGTGTTCAAGTACGACAATCTACTGGATCACACATTCAACCTGTAGAAGTCAAAGTACCAGGCACACTGCATTTAATTTGTACATTTTATTATGAAGAAAGACTACAGTACAGTTATCAAAAGTGTAACTTTCTGAAATGCAACATTTAAAAAAATCTCATGCCGGTTCTGTGTTGGCGTTCTTTTTGCCGTTTTTTATTCTCTCTAACGACTTAACATTTCATTTTTATTTACTCCCTCCATAAAGGGGCCTCTCTGACCGGCGTCTCCTGTGGCTAATAAACGTATCGAATAGTATCTGATACAACCCCACTTCAGAAATACCAAACCATCCCTTTAATGTGTTTCATGACCATCAATCCAGAAATAAACAACACTCACTCGACCACACTAATTCCTCATTTTGAGGTCGATATATCAACCAATCATACAGCACCTGACAGCCACATGTCTTCCTCTCTGTCTCGTGTCTCTGCGTCTCTTACAGCACAGCAGACTTTGATTTAAGAGCTCTGCAGCACTTCATGGTGTATATATCCTAAATGGACGTTTTAATAGGCCTTTACTTTTTTTCCCCCTTCTTTGTATTGTGCAACGTAAGCACTAATCATAAATTATAATAATTGTAATTTGTTGCTGCAGGGCTGAAAACCTTCCCCGGTATCTCTGAAATGTCAAGTTTTTACAAAAAGGAAAGAGCTTGTTGGGGGTTGACTTGATAGGGATTTATGGAGGTCCCACATCCCCATCCCCTCCAACACCCCAAACCCTTTATTTCATAGCCGATACAGAATCAGCCAAAAAGTGGTGCCAATGTGGGGGTGTCTAAAAATCTGCATTGTGTTTAATGGCCAGCAGGAGGAGACGCAACAGGTTGAAAGATAAGTCCAGGAGAAAATAAGCCAACTTCTTCCTTGATTTGTATCAACCTAACGCCTAAACTGGCCAGGGCGTTATGCGCTTGCTGGACAGGCCACTGACTTTGACTCAAGAGTCGATACGGCATTGTTGTCTCTCTTAGCATATAACCTTAGCATGAGGGATAGCGTGCGACTCGTTTGTACCAAATGTAAAGCGTAGCATATGAAATCTGCGGGGCTGCAATGATGTCCACGTTTCCACCTTTCAACATTCTACAATTCTACAATTCACTGAGCGGATGCTTTTCTCCAAAGCGACGTACATCAGAGAGTAAGAACAACACAAGCAAGGATCTAGAAAAAAGGGAACAATGTCAGTAAGAGCAAACGATCAGCTTTGAGTCTGATTGGACACACAGGTGCTGACAGGAAGTGACCAGAGGCAAAGCACAACATTGAGGGCAGTTCTTGAGAGCTCTAATCAGTATAGAAACCATCTTATAAGTCGTCGTTATCAAACAAAAACCATCGTCATTACCATCATCATCAATAATATGGAGACCATCATCATTAAGTTAGTAGGTATTCATGAAAGAGCTGGGTCTTTAGCTTTTTCTTAAAGGTGCAGAGGGACTCTGCATACAACCTGTTTGCAGCTAGCTAACTTGTTTGTCGAATAATCAGTTTGTGATGTAGTAGGTCAACCTGAAGAAGGTCTCACAGTAGCTTGCTGAAAGTGGGCATGTCGCCACGTACTGTAGCTGAGTCAATAAATCAATTCCTCCGCCGGTGCTATACAGTCCAAATCAAACGGTGAAATCAAGCTATAACGACGGCCCAACTTCACCGTGCATGTAAACATACTGATGGAACTGATTTTGTTTGCATAGACGTCCCAAAGTTTCCAGAAACATGCCTGAGATATCTGGAGAATTCCCCATTGGATGGAAAGACGCTGCCATAGAAAAAAACATGGAGTCTCTGGTTTGAACATTTCATTTAGTGTAAACATCATAACACTTCTATAAGCAGCTGAATCAAGATGATACAGAATACTTTATACATCATGCTGCCAGACAGCAACAGTGTGGATTAAGATGTGAGGTTTTTTTTTTCCAACCATAGAGCTGAGGCAGTAAGTTAGTATGATCAGTATACACATGTCAGACTGATCTTTTGTGTGCACATGTTGTTTCAGATAACAAAATGTGCACACATCTGCATTGGAGTGTGTTCCCATTTTTCCATGTGCCTGCGTATCTCTTATTCATATTCACTGTCTTTGCTCAGGAAAAGAGCCAATCAGGCTCCGAGGCAGTTTACAGTACCTTTGAACACGTCCTTAACGGTACCATCATGCGTCCATCAGTGCCACACCGGACACGATTTTATGACTCAATTTGATTCCGTACAAGGTTCATTCCCCACGTTTTTGTATGCATCGTGGGCTTAGCTCAGGCAGAAAAATAATCTGGACGGGGGGGGGGGGGGGGTGGGCTCTGTATTACGGTTCAAACAGGATAAAGCACTGACAAATTCCAGACCGGAGGACTAGTGAGCGGGGAGGACAGGGGAGAAAGAGAGATTAAGAGCTACACCATTATTTACCTCCTCCTCTAAGGTGCAGGATACTCTGTCGTTTATAAATGTTGCTAGCTGTTATTGGTTACCTCGCAGGCTTTTGGGGAAAGAGGAAAGGAAAATGAAAAAAAAAAAAAAAAAAAACTTTCGGAAAGACCCAGGAGGGGGGTTCGATACAACTTTAATAATGCGTAGCAGGAGCTAAATGAGCCATTCTGCGGTACTTTAAGACGTCTTCCCTCCACCCATCCCCCCCCCTCCCCACTCCCCACCCTCTACCTCACCCCCCCCCCACACCCACACCCCCCTCACGGTCTCAGGGCCTGAATTATTAAAAGTGTTGTTTTCCCTTATTGCATTGCAGCAATGTGCCTCGTTGCTAGAAGTGAGCCGCACATTCTGGAGTTTGAATGCTTAGAGCTATCAACCTCCAACGGCACAGAGCCAGGGGAGGGGGGACCGGAGAGCATGGGAGGA
Organism: Labrus bergylta; assembly: GCF_963930695.1. NCBI lineage: Eukaryota > Metazoa > Chordata > Actinopteri > Labriformes > Labridae > Labrus > Labrus bergylta. The sequence continues at coordinate 3,413,024 of NC_089210.1, read as the reverse complement.
GGCCGGGGGGCATCGCACTCTTAATACATGCATCTAAATAACCACAGTCACCTATAAGGCTGACACACCACACTCATATGGCTCCTTCCATTTATCTGCTTCTAAACGTATCAGAGGCTGGAAACAGAAGGTGGAGATACTAACCTTTTTTTTTTTTTAATTTACCATATAGAGCTAAAACTGCAGATTATTTTAAGTCAGTGGAGGGGGGTGGGTCGCAAGCTTTTGGGGGTCATGAGATGAAACATTTGAGAACCCTGTGTTTAAGTATCAAAAAGCTGTGAAAATGCACATTACAATTCCAACAATCCATCATGTTTTCCTTCAATATTAAATAAGAAAAATGAACGTGCAACTTATTTTTGAGCTTCTCCTTCTTCATTTTTAAACTTAAAATAGTTTGAAACGCGGAATGGAAACATTATGAGTGAATAATTTAATAGTGGGACTGTGATGTTTTCAGGATCCCAATCACAACTCGGTGGTGAAGTAGCAACTTCGATGTTCTGCAAGATAAAAGTTCCGTTGTAATCTTGTTATTATCAGTCTCATTCTGTGTTTTCTTAAAGATGCAGGCTCTCTTTAATATCTTGTAAATATACATATAAAGTGTTGAAACGTTGATTACAGTTGGAGAAACAGACTATAGTTTTCACTTCTTATGAGATTCAATGAGTTTATAAAATGAAGACTTTTGCAACCTTTGTATCCCATCTCATTTAATCGCCGTGATATTTAATCCTGATGTGACGCAGAAATGATCAACGCCACAGCCATGCAGACCGCCTGAAGTGCTTCAACGGTTTTCTTCTTCTTGAAAAGTTTGAAACAGTATGAAGTTTAAGGTTGAATATTGACATTTAGAATAATTTATAAAGCAGGTTCAAACCCAAAGTATTGGCCTTGAAATCCTGCTTCGGCATGAACTCCATGCATGTCTACACCGAGATGAGATGGAAGAAGAAGAAGAAAAAAAAAAAAAAAGAAACTCTGACTTGAAGCCAAAAGAAAAATTGAGCCAGACTCAACCAGGCATCACTCACTTAATAAAACAATACCCTCTCCTCCCGTTCGCCGTGCTCTCGCAGGTATTGTACATGCTCGATGATTTTACCTATTAAATAATCTGCTGCCTTCAGTTAAATGTTCTGTTCTGAAGCTGAAGAAAAAAAAATCAGTGAAGGAGTAAAAAGTTGTAGATAATACAAAAGAAGACTGCAGGTTGCATTCCTTTATACTCCTTGCAAGCCACACACACACACACACACACACACACACACGGCTGCACACTTTAATCACACAATTAATAATTCATCAGAGGTTGGGGCTGGATGCTGTCGACTCTGCAGATGAGAGAACACCCAAGTGCTGAGAAGAGCCCTAAAAAGGCTCGAATAACTACCAAAAAAAAAAAGGTTAAGCGTGAACCAATCAGCTTAGCTTTAGGTTCGATTGTTTTTGATAGAAGAGAACTACAGATGCTGCAAACGTGCAGAGCTTCTTGTGTAAACTAAACTAAATGTAAATGGAGAGTTTGTGGGGGGGGGGGGGGGGGGGGTGAAGCTGTCTTTTCTTTGTGACATTTCTAACATGCAAATACGTTGAAATGAGATTATTACATGCTCTGTTCGCTGAATGTAAACACCATTAATAATATCATAACAAACTGCCTCATAGTGAGAGAGCAGGGTCAGGGGATGAGTCTTTGTGCACCAACAGTAAACACCCCGGTGCATTGATTTTCAACGTGCAACATCGCTCTGCAATTGATCCCCACACAAAACACAGACGATCATTTTGTTCAATTTATTTATTCCCGCTGATTAAATATTTTCCGATACTGTTAGCAGAGAGATCAAAAGGCATCCTCTTTTCCTTTTATTGGTCCTGCATGCTCTCCCGGTGTTGCAGCGGGGCGAGCACAGTGTGTTTTGCCCAGCTGTAATTACAACATGCACAGTGACCTCATTCTGCTGTGTCAGGAGCGGTAATGTATAGCCCTTGATCTTAAACTGCAAAGAAAAAACTGCGTGCACTTATTTTAGCAATATGCTGACTTACATTCCCGGCTTTTTTTTTCTTTTTTCTTTTTTTTTTTAGACGTTGCCGTGACGGCGGATGAGAATTTGATATAAGCACTGGTGCTCCTATTTGTCTGACAAGGTCTCTCTCTCTCTCTCTGCCTTAATACGCATTCAATAATGTGAAATGATATTAGCTGTAGGAGCTCATTGACTGTGCTCTAGGGGTCTCACTCTCTCTCTCTCCATCTCTGTCTGTAGCATGCTCTGTGTCTGTTCCTCTTCCACACACACACACAGAAGAAACGGGGGGGGGGGGGGGGGGGGGCTTGAACCGCAGCAGCAACAGCAGCAGAGCAATCACACTGAAGAAATGCCCCCCACGCCTGGCCCATTAATAACAGTAATACGCACACCGCGCCCAAGCCAGCACTGCCGAAAGCACCACTGACACTTTAATGGGCATTTTTTACTTTTGTTTTTAAATAATGCATGTGCTGCTTGTCAGCACTGCTTCACTCCACCCCTGGTGTGCCTTTGCAGCGCTCCTTTTGTGCAGGAATTACAATGGGGACCCCGTGTTTGCTGTGCCGCCCCGTTCCATAAGCTGCATTCATCACATACATGTGGACGCCAGTGTGCAGTACATCACACTCTCGGGGACATGTGTGTGTGTGTGTGTAGTGTGTGGGCACATGTGTGCGTGTGTTTGTGTTGTGGTAAAGGCCGCTCATTGGCACTGAGCTAATTAAGAGTGTGTTTGAGAGGATGCTCACAGGCAGTGGACAGCACTTCTGTAGGAGGGCGGTTGTATACATTTTACAGCAGTGTTGTGATACTGTCGAGCAACATGCTAATCTGAATGTTCATAGAACCTCGGATTCTACAATGAGAAACATCTTTAAGAGCCAAAGTTTGACTGGAAGCTCCTGCTTTGATTCCATTCAGGAATTGAAAACTTTGAACGTACACTAAATTTGTTAATTTATGCGAACGGACAGGGAGTGAGAGTTATGTAAGAGCACAGTTATGATCAGAGGGGGGGTCACAGATAATAAAATAAAATGTCACTTTGTGAATAAAGATGTTAACTTTGGTTGCAATTAATCATTTCATTCCATTATTACTGCCTGAAGTTGACATTTACATCAACTTCCCCCGGTGTTGTGGTTTAAAGAGCGACTGTGTTAGATGGGAACTTTCAGCGTGCAACCATGGTTGTCATGGTAACAGACATATGTGATTGGTATTTTTGACACAACAATAACAAACATAAACAAAGCAACATTCATTTGGACACTTTTCGTCTTCAACATCCGTTGTAACGACGAGAACCACACACACATTCTGCTAGAAGTCACCAGATAACACGGTCACTTTTTAAACCATAACACCGGTATAAAAAAAGATGAACAGCTTTTTCGCAATGTCAGTAGATTTGAGTTCTTAAGAGGTCATGACGACTTAGAAAACTCAAATCTACAAAAAATAGAAACTTTATCGATAAGTCGTCACTCATCACACAGGAAGAGCCATAATGTAGGTCACGCGGCATTTCACAATAAAAGCGCTCAGCTATTCAATAAGCTCTCTAAAGTATATGAGCTGCTACGCTCTTGGTTAGGTTATCTGTGATTCATTGTACCATGTCAGAGCAGGATTTGGATGTTAACAGAAACCATATTTACTGGATATGACATGCTCCAAAATCATTTTTTAAATTAAAATAGATACCTCATACATGGATATTACCAAGTGCAAGGATTTTGCACTTCCTCATTGGCTTCATTTTTCATCACCGGAGGTTACCGCTTGGTTTGCTCCACATGTTTATTAAGTTATTATAAACAACTTCCCTGTGTTGTTAGATCCACCTGGCTCAGTCAGTGAAACCTTATCGATTGCAGACATGCTACCGCTGTATTTATCATTACATGTAAGGTCAATAAACCTCTGAAATCAATGTTTATAACAATCAATGATGCATCCACTGTTATTTCCTCTGATTGCCTCCCCCCCCCCTCCCACCCCTCCTTCACAGCTCACTGCCGGAGTGCACACAGTTGCCCCCTGGCTGCCTCCTGTCTGTTTAAATGACGTCTGCCCTGTGTTTCTTTCTCGTCCCTGTAGGAAACACGTTGTGTAAGTCAGGAAGCATTGCCGTCTTCGGGAACGTGGTGTACAGCGGACTGCTGAACGACCACCTCTGGCATTTGGGAGTGCCCCTCTTTACAAGACTGGTAAGAACAGTGGGCCCCTGTGTGCACACTTACCTCCATTTTGTCAAGAAGAGTTTTAGGTCGGACCTAAACCATGCTTCATGTGCAGAATCCCCCAAAGTCTCTAATGGGGCCTCGTTTGATGCCTCCTCTGTTGACGTGTGTTAGCTGACGTTCTACAGGATGTGACAGTGCTATGCATGGATGTTAGACCAGGGAACCCCACCACATCTTAGTCTCTTATTTCATATCAGACTTTCCAGGCTCCAGCTCCGAGTACACAAGTCCCGTGTGAGGCATATTAAAAGATGAGTCCTCCTCCTCTGCAGCCCCCTGAAAACACAGGAGCAGCCATTTCTGCATTTGAGGCTGAACTGGTGTTAAGTTTGACCTTAAAAAAGAAGAGAAAAAAAGGCCCATTTCATAATTTATGGATTTTAGTTTTAAGGCAACAACTTAAAAAAATCATAAGGCCTCAATTAAGAGCTGGAGCGGCCTAAGCCTGAGTTTAAGAATAAATGATAAAAAAAAAGTCCATCCCTTACTGTCAAAAAGGAAATTGAAATTTTGTTTTACACACTCTCACTTGTGCCGGATTATGTGCTTGAAGAGATTCTTTTGAAAGGCATAAACCTCGAGGATCTCAGAGTTAATTTTTTTTTCCGAAAGAAAAAAGGAAAATTCGGCACAGCAGTTTGTTTTTCTTCTTCTTTTTTTTTTTCTTTCTTCCTGTTAATTACCCTCTTTGGAAGCGGGTCGCAAGTTTTCATCAATGTTTATTATTGATTAAATCTGTCGCTGTGGCTGTCATTTATGAGCCCGGGAATTACTGTTGATTGGTGCACAAGGGTTGCATATAATTGGGTTACATTAAATAGATAATTCGGCTGATCTCATAAATGTCTAATGTGAAGGCTTGTTTGATTATCAATTAATGTCAAACGGAGATGCAAGAGGCTGTAAGGAATCCAGTCGGGTCTGCTCGTGTCGCGAATTGGAAAAGCGTTTTGACTGTGTTTCTGCAGAAATGTGAGCTTGTGGTCTGCATGTGTACTAAAAAACATATATGTATAATATATTGAATAAACTCACTGAGGAATTCAAAGGAATGTTTAAGCATGCATGCGATGACATCCGTCGACACACTGCAGCTGTTTGACAAACATCTGAAAGATGCAGCATGTGATGACAACAACAAACATGACAGCTGACTGAGATGCTCCTACATTTAAAAACTGATATTGTTGTTTCTGGTCGTTAATGATGTGAACGGAAAATGATTACTTTCAGATTTGTATGGTATCAAATCGTTTTTAGGGACATTTTTTTTACATTATTGGTGACTGGTAGTATGGGGGAAAAACTGAAACTTTTAATTTCACTCTAAACATTTCAGCCAGGGCTGCATGGTGGTGCAGTGGTTAGCGTTGCTGCCTCACAGCGAGAAGGTTCCTGGTTCAATTCCCTTTCTGTGTGGAGCTTGCTTGAACTCCGGCTTTGAGTTGGACTCTAAATTGTCTGTAGGTGTGACTGTGAGTGAGGCTGGTTGTCTTTCTCTATATGTCAGCTGTCAATGACATGACAGCCCATGACCCCAAACGGGAAAAGTGGTAAAGATAATGGATGGATGTTTTACTCAAAGGATTTACAAACTGTTGCTTTTTTGTCGTCAAGTTTTTTTTTTTGGGGGGGGGGGGGGGGGTTATATTCAATCTGTTCATGTTTTGTGGCCCTTTAACAGCTTTGTTTTTTTAGATGATATCTTGTTGAGATTTTATCTGAGTTAGTGCAGCACTGGCTTGCAAACAAACTTGTAAATCTTCTGTAAGGAGCAGGTGGAGATTTCTTGTACAGGAGTAAAACAGAAGCGATGAGAAGCACCACAAAAAGGGGGGTGGGCGCCAAAGTCAACACAAACCAGAAGGTCCTCAGAGGAGCTTCAACAGAAAGCCCGGACAAACAGGATACAAAATTCAAATAAATTAAAGAAATCTGAAGATGTCCAATTACATGCCCTCGTGTGTCCTTGTTTTTGGCCACTGACCATAGAATGTATAAATATGGACGAAGCCTGTGTGACAAGAGGCTGTTTTTGAAGCTCATCCATGATGGTTGCCATATTGGAGATGCTGACTTGGTCAAACTTTTGGTCGAACCTAACAACAGGTAAAGAGCTGAAGGGGAGGCGGGCCTTAAGACTTCTGACAAACCGCTACAACGCGGATGCTCACACCTCCAAATTAGGCATAAATCATATCTCTTAAACATGTTTATCTCTGCTGTGAAAATAGACATTTTGATTTAGGATGTGTGTTTGGGACTTCTTCATCTTTTGGGGCCGTCCCTTAAGCAGAAACTCGTGAAACTGCCGTTTTAAGCACTTTTGCATCGCGTTCACTTTTCAGTCTCCGACTGAGCTCAAGCCGGGGGAGAACTTGTTGGGAGTAAAAAAAAAAAAAAATGCCACGTCCTGCAAGGTGTGGCCTCGCGTAGCGCTCTGTGCGCCCTGCTGTTAACACACCAGTGGTATCAGCATGACACTCAGCGAGCCTTCACATCCCCAACACACGGCCCCCTAATTACTGCAGAGCCCTGGGCCAGTGCTGCCTGCTCTTTGCCAGGGTGTAAACACTGCATTATTAACACTACATACAGTCTGTGCACACGATACACTCCATGTATGTCTACATGAAGGCGTTACTGCGGTGGGATTCTTTACATGGAGCCATACAATAGATTTATTGTTTCTCCGACAGTGAGCTCCAGAATCAGCAGATGGGCGGTTTTCTGCGTGGAGTGTAATGTATGCTTACAAATGATGTTTAATGATGTCTTCCAGGGCTGAGAAACAACATTACCGCTTTAAGGCTAAACATACAGGCAATGTGAGAACGCTGGAGTTAAAGAAATTACTACATAAAAACACAGGTATTGTTATATTACACATATTTATTATAAGGCAGTAGGTCTAGATAGAGTAACACAATTTCCTCTGTTATTGCTGCTTACCTATCTAACAATATTATTTTATATCACTGAATGAAAAAATCTAAAATAGCGCATTTAAGTGAGGGCTTTAACCCATCCACCAATGATGTATCCCTGCTGATTCTGTGCAGTGTTTCAGTGGAGCTGGAGCCGTTCCCATCATGCATGGCTGAGGAACAGAAGCAGCCAGTCTCACTCTGAGCTGACACAAAATCATTCAACTTCTATTTGAAATAATCCCAGTATAAACTTTGAGTGTCTTCAGTGAATACTGGGTCAATGCCTCTGAATTGTTTTCAGTTGTCCAACAAGTTCAGAACAAACAGTTTTGATTGAGCTGTATGTTTGCGTGAAATCATTATGGAGACATGATGGCGATTGAGGAATGTTCCTGGTGTTTCTTCCTTTTATCTCCATGTGTAGTACGCTGTGCACTCTTTGTCGTGTGGTGGTTTAACCAGGGGTTTGTTGTCTTGTGTTTAGTAAGAATATTTTTGCAAAAAATAGAGACAACAGGAGTGCTTCTGGTATCCCTCAAACCACCAGTGCTCAATGAAGGAGTAACAATGTAAGACCAAAACAAACGTAGGTATAAATAACCCAGGTCCAGACAATAATAAATTATGATTAAATTAAATATTGGAATCAGTAGGCCTATCGTTACGTATCGAAATCGGATTGGAACTGAAAAAAAGTGGATCGGTGCAAATCTACTTTTTTATGAAATGGATGTTGGAGATTTTTGTCAGCTTCTGTACTCTTCGATACTACCTGTCATGAAAATAACAGAGATTGTTCAAACACACATGGCGTCGGAAAGTATCAGAGTATCAAAAGTGTTTAAAGCCGCACTTCTTTCTTTTTTCATCTGGTGACACGCAACCTGCAGAACTCAAACCAGCATTTCTACCTGTCCATTATTGTTTTAAATGTATCTGCTTGATTTATCAGCATCTTGTGCTGTTGAAGTAAATCAAAATTTACATTCAGTATCTTGAAATTGCTTTGTGTGCTTCCTATTCCAAACCGTGTGGAAACTACACCATCATCTGCATACGTGCGAATGCTATGCCACTTGCAATATTATGCAATTCACAATGGTTCCAGTTCAGCCTGTAATCCATGACTTTCCAGATTTAACACATGGTCTAAACATTAATAATCAACTCTTATTGGACAAGGAGCCTTTAATTAAACTATCATTCAACTAGAAGATGTTTCCCAAATCCATCTCAGGTGATGTCTAGCCAAGCCTACAAGCCTATCGGTAAGAATTTAGCAACAATCCGTCTTTTGACTTCTTCACATGATCAAGTCTTGATGCTTTAGAAGCAGCAGAATGAGACAGAACTCTCTGCAGATCCTCTTTTTCACCATGTGCTGTATTTAGCAGAGAAATGTCAATACCTACCTGTGGAGCTGATGAGCACAGCCGAGGATCCTCGTCAGCGAGTTGTAAAAACGGGTCACTCCATAAAGTGAAGTAGGTGATTAGAGAAAAGGAACCTTGAATAGACTCGGAGATTGGAGCCGTGTGTCTTCCTGCCCTTCTGCTGACCAACCCCGGGTCTTCCTGCCAGCTGAGGCCAGCCGGCGCAGGGCCGAGTGTTTGATGAATGAGGACGATAGGTCGAGCAGGCCGTAACTATAACCCACATCTCCGCTGGGATTCAGCGTGAAGTGAGAACTCTGAAGTGCGGCTCATTGTCTCCTCTGGAGTCTTTCTAATGACAGAGACGTGAGTGCAGTTTGACAGGAGATGTTCTGTAAGTAGCAGCGCACTACAGAGGAGAGGTGAGATCATCATGAAATATTAAGACAACAGATCTGGAGTCGGCAAGAGTCGGTGAGACATTTTTAGGAAGAGCGCGCTCGGCTCTGTGTGAGGCCTTCACTTCCTCTTCTCTTTGAAAGCTCTATCTTTATAATGGATGGCGGGAGTCTCCGGGGAGTGTCTAGACTATGGTGGGAAATCTAAATGGTCGGGGAAAAAGCCACTCGCAAACCCTCGGTAAGCAGTGTGGGAGAAAAAAAACCCAGCAGCTGCAGAGGGAGAGGCGGGATGCGAGGGAGAAGCTCGGTCTGCACCCGGAGCTACGCCATCTTCATCCTGAGTTCCATTTTTCATCTGTAATTGAAGGAGATTCCTGGAAAGGAGTCGTGGGGATTAAATGAAGCTGAAATGCCCTCAGATTCTTATTTTCCTACCTTATTTCCTAATCCCTCCAACCCCAAGTGCCCTTAGCTTCAAGACCATGATGCTCTCTGTCTGCACCCACACCACCCCCGCCTGCCTGCCTGCCTTCCTGCACCTTCTCCTCCGGTTTTCCCTCTTTTTTTTTTATGCCTCCACCCTTCGTCTTCCCCTCCCTCTCTCCCCCCCTCAGTTATTTATGAACAGGACTTGAAATAGACTTTAGTATTTGATAAAAGCGTGATCCTTAATCCGAGGTTGCCTGAGAAGTGCATTTCATTTTTATTTCCCATCAGAGATTGATGGAGGAGTGGGTGGAGGGGGGCGGTTACCCTCTCTGTGATTGCTAATGTAAATTCATTGGGTTCTGGTGTGGACATGTTTAAAGATATGGAGGGGGCCTTGTATGTGCACTGCGAGATTGCGTGCATGCAACGTGATGGAGGGGCTGAACTGTGATGTGAAAAAGGCCAAAAGCGTCATTTGATGCATTTCATGATCCAAATTAAAAGAAAACAATTCTGCGTACATATCACAAAAATGTGAGATTCTTCCACAACGCCGTTCTGTGCACTTCACACTCAAAATGTTCACTTGTGCTTTCCTGGAGGAGGGCGGGAAAAAATAAAAACGGGTGATAAATTCGAGATGACAGTTGCGCCATATGAACGAGGCCCCTCGTGTATCAATTCGCTCCAAAAGCCAGCTGCAAATTTTAACTCAGCCTCCTTATGTGGCAATTAACCGACGGGCAACATAACCTGAATGTATCTGCTCTGTTCATTACGCCAATGTTCTCTATAGCTGGCAAATGTTCTTCAGGATCCTACAGCAAATTAGCGGATCCCCCCAGGACACCTTTTTATTGGATGATCCAACGCAGGAGGACGCCGCAGAAACCACTCGAGCTCTCCACAACCTGGTCCCCCCCACCCCCACCCCCACCCCCACCCTCTCCCACTTTAACCCACCACGGTCGACACAGGGTTAATATTTAAAAGCGTTGGATGCTCCCAGTCGTGTATTGATGATATGTTTTGAAAAATTGCTGAGGCAGGCTCATTGTTACAGTTGCTGTCTAGAAGATAGCCAAACCCTCCCCTCCCGCCCTCCCTTCCCCTCTCCCGCCCCCCCCCCCCTCCCCCCCGTGAAGCCGCCAGATGGAAAACACTCTAAAGCTCGTAATGCAATGTAGCGCCTGGCGAATGAGAGGTGTTTCAACTTCATGTGGGGCCTCCTCATCTGCACCAAAAAAATGTATATTTGTTCTACCTAACCGGGGCACCAACCTGCTCGAGGCGGGGAGCGCTGTAGTGGGGGGGGGGGGGGGGGTGACGGTGAGCATCAGCAGCTAAAAGTAGAAAACAAGCGGAGAATATGCTGTGCCTCACCAAATTGCCTCTGGCAAACTTTTAAGGTTTTTCTCTGAGAACCCCTCCTCACACACACACACACACACACACACACACACACACACACACACACACACACACACACACACACACACAGACACACACACACACACACACACACAGACACACACACACACTCCTCTTTTTATTCTGCCTCTTCTGCATTGTCTTCTTCTTCTTCTTCAATGAGCTACAACTGCCACAACTCCAGCACGACATCTCACTCACAGAATCTCTTAGTCCTCCACTTTCACCAGCATCATCATCAACACAAGTACCCCCCCTCCCCCCCTCCACTCCTCCTCCTCATCCTCCTCCTCCTCCTCCCCGCAGAGCTCTCCACCGGCTTCCTGCCTCCCCCCCCTCCCTCCCTCCCTCGCCCTCCCTCCCCGGGACACTGAATTTTACAGTACCGTCTGCAGGATCCCGGTTTTGTTCGGCTGCTCTCCTCTATGCAGAGCAACACGGCTCCGGTGAAGGAACGCTGGAGGCAGCTGTCAAAGCGCGCGGGCTGCTGCTGCTGCTGCTGCTGCTGCTGCTCTAGTTGAGCCTCGGTGCCGTACCGACTGATTTCACATTCACCAATAAGAGACGGCACAAGGTGGGGGGGGAGAGAAGCGTGAGAGAGAGAGAGAGAGAGAGCAGAGAGAGACAGAGGGGGAGAGTCTCGAAGTGAGTGGTGTTGGAGAGGCAAGTGGAGTGAAAGAGTGTCAAAAGAAAAAAGAGGTTACAACACCTCCCAATCTCTCTCTCTTTTTTCTTTTCTCCCGGCTGCTTTTTTCAACCCCTTTTTTTTTTTTTTTGCTTGTCTTGAAGAAGAGGAAGAAGACAAAGAAGTGGAGGCTTTAAATATTAACTGAGAAAGAAGCGAAAGAAGAAGAAGAAGAAGAAGCAGGAGGGGGGGTAAACCTGAAGTCAAGCCCCATTGAACAGTTGAGAGGGCGGGCTGCAGCCTCAGAGGATCAGGGGACCAGTATCGCTCTCTGTCCACACACTCGGACTCCTCCTGACTGGACTGGACTGGTCCCAGTGCTCTGCCCTTCTCTCCTCCACTCACCCGCCTGCTGACACCTTTTCCCACATCCACCATGATGATGTACTTTTGGGTGAGTAACCCCCCCCTCCCCCTCTCTCTCTCTGTTTGGACATAGGAGTGTTGATGTGTGTGATGTGCTTATGTCAGACTGGTTCAAACCTTTACAGTTCATACACAAAGTTCAAGTGTGTTGTAAGGGGGGGGGGGGGGTTTGTGTGATGGGATGCACCTCCCACATGCACGGACACAGCTTTTATATTTCCATGTGTTTTATTGATGCTGGATTTGCTGCAGCCAGATGCTACAGAGAGAAGGCCCCTGCGTGTTGGGATTTATTCAGCCTCAAACGAGAGAGAGGGACGTCTGAGCGTGATTGTTACCCCAACACCTAATACCTTTTACAAGTACTGTTATTCAACTTCCTCTTGACAGTTAAACTACCCAGCATGCAACCTGTCTGTCACCTGAAAGCATATCTCTCAGATTTAACGTCTGAGCTAGGAAACCTGCTCAGGGGTCTTCTGGGGACACGTTTTGATTTCCTTTTTTTTTTTTCTGTTCGTCTGCATGCGCTGGGTTTTCATTCTGGTGGTTTTTGTTGTTGTTGTTTTTGTTTGGCCATATATCCAAGTCACTTTACTCTTCTTCTTTTTTTTTTTCCCCCCTCCTTCTTCAGTTTTCTTTTCTCTCATAAATTAAGCAGCATTAGGTTTGCAGAATGAGGATGATTACAGATTGTTAACCAGAAAGCTGCTGATTAATTCTGTTTGAGATCATGTTGCGATTAGTCAGATTGGTTTTGTCTCCTCCGTGGTTTTTTTTTTCTTCTACGCACCACAACAATACCCCCGCCCAGCCAGCGCTTGCTTCCGTGCATTTACAGAAATGGATGAAATTATTCTCCAATGCAACACAAATTTTCCGGCAATACGACTGTTAAACCGTTGGAGCTGTAATGCAGTTTCAGACTCGTCTCCTGCAGACTCTGTGTGTGTGTGTGTGTGTGTGTGTGTGTGTGTGTGTGTGTGTGTGTGTGTGTGTGTGTGTGTGTGTGTGTGTGTGTGTGTGTGTGTGTGTGTGTGTGTGTGTGTGTGTGTGTGTGTGTGTGTAGCTATCGATCCTAGGTGTACATTTCTTTGCAGAGAGCCTCTATTTTTTTTTTTTTGGAGGGTTGTCGGGGAGTTATTTTACCTGGATTATTTCATTGAACGACTTAATACTTGGGCCACATTTCTTGGATAGAGAAAGCAAAATATAAATGATAAAAACCATGTTCAGCATGCTGTGAATCAAGCAGCTTCGGGTATCGATCTGCAGCTCACATTTCTGGAGAGAGAGAGAGAGAGAGAGAGAGAGAGAGAGAGATGGAGGATGTTTTTGGGGGCTAAAAGTTACTCCAAGTGGAGAAGATGAGCTCCAGTTTAAAAACCGCAAGAAAAGTCGCTTTGCCAGTGGAGTGGAAGTGACAGGAGGGAGTGTATGATTTCCAAATTATGTCACAACGATAAAGACAAACAATTGCAGCGTGAGGTTTTGTTTTTTTGTTTTTTTTGAGAGGCCGCCTTCGCTCAAACACGAGGCCTTCCCCCGATACTCGTCCTGCGATGCCTCCCGGAGGCCGTGATGTTTTATCGAGAGAGGCTCTCCGGCCTCTTTGAGGGCGCGCTGTGAGGATGCTGCTCACCTTCTTTTTTTTTTTTTTCTCCCCCACCTCAAGCTTCATCACTGATTCTCCCTGCAGCCGGTCACAACCATGACCACGCAAACATAGATGTAGAGCGGGTAGAAGTGAAGGAGTACTGCTAAGTCTATAGGATCCTCAGCTGTTAAACACAGGGACACAATTTAGTTATTTTTTCAAACTGCTTATCGCACAGTTGTTAAAAAACCACAGCGGCAAGTACACATTCTCAGGTCCTTGCTCACTTTAACTTCACCTGAGTATTTCCTTTTTGATGGTACTTTGAAGACTAATCCTGCTCCACATTTAAAGACAAATACTGCACTTTTCTCTCAAATCATCTCGGCATTCTAACATACTTTGCAGAGTCCGTTTATTTGTGGAAATAAAAAACATAATAAACTCAAATAATTTGCCCTTTTTTTTAATGAATGAAATCAAATATGCAACATCTTTACCAGCTGCAACCTCTGAGTGATGAACCCAGTCATTCATAAATGATAATAATAGAATATTTATCACCCCAAAATACAAAAAGGTTAGCATATCAAGTGTGTTTCCTGTCGCGCATTAACTTTATTTTGGTTCCAAAAGTCTAACTTTTACTTGGAAAATACAAGTTACATCTCCTTCAGTAAGATATCCAAGTACTCCTTTATGTCCTGTGTAGGAACATCACAATAACTCTGACGCTCTTTGTTTTGCTTTTTGTTGCTATAAAGAAGCTAATCGCTCACACACTCTCGTTCAGTTTCGGTAGATGTTCTTCCAGCTGTATTTTCAGCTAGCTCTTCTTTATTGACTCTTGTATCCTGTTGGGGCGGCAGTAGCTCAGTGCGTAGGGACCTGGGTTGGGGTCGCTGGTTCAAGTCCCGGTGTGGACCACAATATAGAAGTTGGTCCTGTTGCTGGAGAGGTATCAGGGCACTTCCTGAGTACTGCCGAGGTGCCCTTGAGCAACCAGCCTGGTGCGCTCCTTGCATGGCAGCCCCGCTCTGACATCTCTCCACTGATGCATGTCCACAGGTCCTGTTTCTGTGGGATTCTGTGTGTGAGAAGCACGTCTCTAAAATATCCTCAGGGATTAATAAAGGATATAAAATAAAATAAATCCAGCAATATGCATCCACTTGGGGCTGAGATCAGCAAAGAATTGATCTTTTAGACCTAATTTGATAAAGACAGTCTACGACACAGTGAACGTAGCGATAGCCCTGTTGGACACCCAGCATCAATCAAAATGTTGCTAATCAATTTTTTGGACGGTTATCCATTGCATGCAGCTACCGGTGTGCTCCACCTCTAAAGACAATTGATGACAGTTTGTGGTGATGAAGTGAGCTGATCTACGCCACAGATAACAGCTGTGGTGGCTAATTCTGGAGCCTGATTTCACGTCCTCCTCTTAACAAACTATAATCTCTAAACATTTATTAAACACATGAACCTCTACTTTGTAATCTCTCTCTAACTCTTCATAAAAAAAAAAAATCATAATTATGTCTTGTTCTTAACAGCAGTAGCAGAGAAGCTGAAGTCAAATATCCAAAATACATTGTAGGCACATTTTACAAAGACTAAAACAAAAAGTGAAGATTTTCACTCTGGAAAGAAAAAAGGAACATGAAATATATGGAAGAGTATTTTGACATTTTTGAGTCAAGGGTCGTCTCCAGTTAAGAGGAAAGACTCCCTGTGAGGTAGAGAAGAATATATGTGATTGTAGAGAAGCTCAAACTTAATGTGCTGCTTTTTTATTTTATTTGATATGGTGGATATTTGATTCCCTTTGACTGTTTTTTGGAGGGATAAAAATCAGCCTGGAGATGCCAAGTTAAAAGGCCATTTTGACATTATGCAGAATGATAGTAAAACAAATTTGCAGCCATATACCACCAGCCATGGAGAGGGGTTGCAAATTAGCCACAGCTATAAACCTGTATGCTTGGCATCTGCTTAGGATTTTACAAATGAAGTGATATGTGTCCCTCTTAAATAAACTAATGAATAATATCCGCAAGGATTGGGATCCGTTTTTTGCTTTCTTTAATTTGAGACAACAAGCATTACAGTTCAAATAATGTCGCTTCATGATGGTCAACAGATTTTGCATCTAAATATTCTATTTTTAAGTATGACTTTTCTTCTCCCTTGGTTTTTTAAAAACAATAATTGCATGATGTGAAAGTTGCTCTTTTCCTCATCAACTGTCAATGTTCATGTTTTGTCAACAATGGACAGGTAGTGACTAGTTTTAAAAGGAAGTATTTTGAAAGCAACTTTCTGCAGACTTTTTCACATTTTTTTGGCATTCCGACCATAAAAATCCTCCACTTCCACCAGAAAAATACTCTGAATATGAATGTTTGTGGGTGCTTTAGAGTAAAGCAGATGCATAACCTGGCTGGAGTTAGATGATTGATTGCAAATAGTAATAACGATCTATAGCTGCATGTAACAGCGCAGGATGCAGAGCTGCAGGATGACGTGCATCACCTCTGCATGCAGCTGCAGCTCTCTGGATCGCTTCAGCAGCAGACGCATGAAGAGTGAAGCTACAAGAGTCTCACATTGCACTTGTCGTCTCTGAGAACATCACAACCAGTGCATGATCAATGATTTACCACCCATCCCTGGTATCTACAGGGACGCGTGGGTGGCCGTGTGTGTGCGTGTGAGTGTGTGTGTGTGAGTGTCGACCAGCGTTTAGCCGCGAGAGGAGGGGTGGGGACCGCCTCCTGCTTGAACTGCAGGTGGTGAGCATTACCTGCGGGTCCCTCCGGAGGGCTGTCAGCCGTGCATCAGTCTGGGGAACCTGCAAGCTCCCCCTCATTAGAATATTTATTCACCAAGCAGATGTTCTTATCCGGGGCAATTACCTTTGGCTTACATTTCCCTATTGCCCACTGATATAGATGAATGTGTATACAAAGTCGTCCCACGTTATGCATGGGGCCCCTGGGTGCCAACCAACTTTTGTTTCTCCTCCGTATGCATGGCGGGGCGGGGGCGAGCGAAGCCAGAGACCGGTCTGGTCTTGCCACAATGCAACCCAAACCCCCGACCTCAACTTGGCTGCGGTAATTGGAGGAAGTGAGGGCGACATCTCCTTTTCGATTGGCCACACAGTGATGGAGAGACGGGGCGCCTGTATATCATTCTCTCCACCCCGGCTGTTCCTTTGCATTAGAGCCAGGGAGAGAGAGAGAAAAGAGGGGAAGAGGCATGGAGTGGAGAAACCATGCATGCTTCTGTCCTCCCCTCAGTGTGATGAATAATTTAGCAGTGCAGGGCCCTCGCTGTCGAGTGGAGATGGTGGTAATGGGGGAGACTGGATATATATATGGCATTGGCAAGGAGCAGTGGTTTACGTTAGACTTCCCCCCCCGACCGACGCACTCAAGTGTGCCGCAGGCTGCTCACATGGTGTGTTTGGCCCTGCATTAATGCTTTTTTTTGTTTTTCAAATCGGAGGAAAAAGGCGTCCACAAGAAGAGGCTTAAAAAAAAAAGGCAGGAAGGAGCCCCGATTTGAGGCTTTAGGAGCTGCGGTCATTAGTAAGGAGTGGATTCCCTCTAGGCGGGCGCTCAATCAAAAAGCTGCTGTGAATCGCTCATACGCCGTGCATTATACTGCAAATTGTATCTGTAGGTTTCCACGGCGATAAAAAAGAACAGCTCGCAGCGCTCCCGCATCTGCCCCTTATTGCACGCTGCATATATATGTGCAGCATGTTGGTTACAATGCATGCCTCTGGTGGGACATTACAAAACCCCACACGTGGAGAAGCATTTTGCCCCCCCCCCCCCCCAACCAGCTAGACGGGCGTTTCAATTCATAGGCAGAGAGAAGAGGGGTGTGTGTGCAGAGAGAAAGGCAGCCATTCTTGGGGCGGGGAGGGGCAGCAAAAAGTCCAGGCCCTGCCCGGGTTTCATATTGCAAGATGAAGTGCTCGCGATGGTTTGTTAATGTATTAATTGATCTGTGTGTCCTCAGACGGGGGGGGGGAGACTCTTTAGTACTCCCCGAGACGCCTTCATTAGCTTGCTTGGGGCAGCGTTTGTCACACACTTTTACCTGACTTGCTGTAATAACTTTAGACATTTCTATCCCCCCCCCCCCCCCCCCCCCCCCGGCAAGTCAGAACAGTTTTGGGGGGGGGCTTAACATCAAATGTGAGGCTCCTCTTAGACTGCAGGTGATTCACTCCCGGGGTATGTGTCACGTGCAGCGGCCTTGTTTTGTCTCGGAGTTGTTGCTCTACTTTTTAACATTTTTTTTATTCTCCTTACAAGTTTCAGGAACGGCTGTTGCAATCAGTCATTAACTTCCTGCTCAATGTTTTATAATCTGGAAGGCTACACACACACACACACAGGCCTTTGTAGCAGAGCTGATGTAAGAGCTCTGCTACAAAGCCGGGGCTGAGGAAAGCAAGCCGAGTCGAGAACATCCAGGAAAACGTGTTGTTATCTGTTTATCCCCCAAAATCCGATCAGGCAAACTTCATCAGGCTGTAAAATGTTTATATACGTTTGAGTGTAAATCTGATGATCATATTCTGAGGGAGAAAACCAGGATGGATGAGATAGATTTAACCTCGTTTTTTGTTTTTTTTTGCTTTTCCTCATTGGGATCATTAGCAATCACTGTGCTTAGCAGTAGTACTAACAATAATTCTGTCAGCTTTTCGGTCTCTACCCCCTTTGGGGCTAACGGGTCTACAGCCCCGGCTAATTGTGATTAGGGCTCTGACAGCAGGTTTTACTTGCAGGATTTTCACACCACAGTCCTCTTTGATATTAGCTGCACAGCTGATGAAGAGATTAGATACAGGAGAGAGAGAGAGAGAGAGAGAGGATGGAGAGGAGTGAAGGAGGGGGTTCTTAAACTACAGAAAGACACCTACACGGGGGAAATCACTGGCGAGTTTAGCAGGAGGAAAATAGATCCGGACGCAGTAAAAGCCTCGCGCTCGCTTATTGCACCTGCTATCATTAGCGCTTTTGTACACATGGTCAGCCTCCCAGGGAAAAGTCATTATCCAGCTGTGCCGTTATTTTTTTTTTCTGCTGTTTTCTCCTAGTGGAGTGTGACTTCAGGGCTATAGCCAGCGCACCATTTAATGCCTCCAACACAATAAAGGACTCCAGCCTTAATGATGTGGGATTGGATGGCCATGCCTCAGGTTGTCCAGGGGCTTGTGAGCTGTTACCGCGGACGGCCATTTTGCACTCGCCCCACACTTGCCGAGGCTTTTCCGTGTCAATTTCGACTCCGGCCATTCCAGAGCAGGGGCGAGGAATAAAAAAAAAAAGTCCGGTTTAATGATTAACTGCGGCGGGGCCTGTTGTTTAAAAGCCTCCTCTTTCACTTCAGGAGAACAGGGCAGAGAGAGAGAAGAAGAAGAAAGGGTTGGAGCAGCTAAACAATGAAGAGAAGAAGAAGAAGAGGAGTAGGATGGAAAGTCGCCAAGAACACGAGGAGACATTTTCTGCTCTCTCACTCAAAACCCTAAACCTGGTGAATCACACGCAGAGAGGGAGATGCGTGATTATGCAGAATAATGTTTTAAACTAAAGCCGAGCAGACGTTTTTTTTTTTTTTTACATCTCACTGACTGACTGACTGACTGACTGGGAGAATTAAATATTAAGACTATGGCTTCTGCAACAAAATGATAATCCGAAGGAAAAGTGGAGCAGAGGTTCAAAGATTTTGCCCCAAATTTCACAACGTCTAAAAATAGAAGAAAAAAAAAAAAAAAAGAAGGCATCGTTTTGAGCAAATGACAGCGAAACAACAAGTGAGTTCCGCGATCATAGCGTGTGTCATTAAAAGCCGGAGAAATGTGGCGCTCTGGCCTAAAAATGTCCCCCCCCCCCTTCAGCTGATGTATGGAAAGAAATGGCTTCTCTCAGCACCGACTCATTTGCAGAAGTTCTCTTTGTAACTTTCCAAAAAGCACTCGAACAGAAGTATCAGTTTAACGCCATGTTTGTGTAATTTTGCAGTCTTCTATATTTATTTAACTGTCCTGCGGTCGGCCTGTTGCGCCTGCCAGTATAACTCCAGTAGAAAGTCTTCCCTCATGGCGCTTCTTCACCGTCTCCACGGCAGCAGAAGGCGTGTGCATCGCTAACACGCCTGTGCTATAGATATGCCCCCGAAGTGTCAGCTCTCACATAAGGAAAAATATTGGAGGAGAAGCGCCCTGTGAGAGCGGCAGCAACATTTCCACTGGCAAGCTGCCACGCATGATAAGAAATCCACGTCTGCCCCCCCCCCCTCTCTCACATGGTAACAAATGTCATTTCTGCAGTTTATTACGTTTTTAGTTCTCAGTTTCTCAAACAGGATCATCAAGTGTTTACAATGCTGAAACAAACATGAGCTTTTTTTTTTTATCGCTGCAATACTACAGAAGCATATTTCATTCAATGTGAAATTGTCAGACTGTTAGCATAACAAAGAATTTTTAGGTGAAAATGTGACTGTGCATTGATGCTAGAGTCTAAAAACATCAGGCAAGAAGTTCAACGTCTGGTTTATCGTACTGTCAGGTCTCTCATTGGCTAAGCCCGACCTCATGAAGAAGGGGCCTGGGCAGAAAAAATGCAGGGTAATCAGAGGCGGGCCCTACAAGTACTAATCAACTATTCTTGCTGTTTTCAACAAGATAATAGTAGAACCTCAGTTGTAAATGAATACTTTGCTCTTTCCAGAAACTTTTCCAAGGAATGTCTTGTGCATACTGACTAACTTGAAATGAATTTAATTGCCAATACATTTTTTTTTTCCAAGTAAGACAGCATACAAGAGTTTCCATGCAATCTTCTAAATACTTTGCACTTACAACTTTTTTTGTGTCCCTAAAGAATCAAAGCTGAGAAGATTTATATGTCGCTAAATAGTGTTTTTAACATATCATGAGTGAGGATAGAAAACTTTGTTTTAATTTATGTGCATGTGCCCACAAACGTCATGCCACCCCTGCATAAGTCAGGTGAGCCACCCCAGTTTAAAGAAAAGTCTGCACACGGCCCTGAGGTTGATGCAGTAAAGCAGCCTCATTTGGAGAGTCGGAGACGTAGAGGTGAATGTGGAAATCCTTCAGGTGTAGTGATCCTGCAGACAGGCGGTTTGATTCCCTGTGAAACTTCTGTTTGTGAACGTCTTTTTTAAGTTACCAGACCAACTTTGGATTGATAATGTTTGTACTCTTTCACAAGCTCAATCAAAGTCTTGATTATTTTTTGCCATTTCCTTGTAATCTAAGAATGCCAAATACTTCTTAGCGTGTTTTATTTGAAGACTTGAAAAGGCCGTGCTTTGCTTGGGCTGCTTCATCATGAAGTGAGCAGTGGGGAATCCAAAGAAATATTCACATGCATAGGGAGGAAAAAGTAACCCAGGCATGTGTAGGTCGTAGTCTCACACAGCCACATCCACACAGCCAGAGCAGTTTTTTTCATACATGTGTTTGACTTTATGGTTGCAAAGGCTCCATTCAAACCTAGTTATATACTATTCTCAATCAATCCCGGGGAGTATAAACCCCACCCTGTCACGTAAAAACGGGGTTAAGAAACAATGTGGCACACTGGCTGTAAAATTAATGGCAGGAGAGTGACATTAGTGTTATAGGTTATTGACCGATTTCATGGAATTTATGACCCTAATCGAGAGGAAGTGTCAAAGGGAATGAAGCAAATAAGAGTGGCGGTGACAGCAGGGCCCGCGTCGTGGCCACTGGACACTCTGCAATTTGAGCGTCCCCAGTAAATTGTAGCGTTGACTTTATAAGTCTCAGCGGAGGGCCCCCCCCCCCCCCCCCCCCGCTCACTCTCGCCTCGCCTGGATCCCGAGGCCGTGCCCCGAGCCTACCTCCATCCTCCGGGTCATACACAGCCCGACTCGGCGATGATGAGATATGCTACTTCATCTCACCTCGTGTCAGGTTTAGCCTCTCTCTCTCTCTCTCCGCGTGTGGAACACTGTGTGTGTGTGTGTGTGTGTGTGTGTGTGTTCATGTGCAAACACACTCCTCTACATTTGATTTCCTCGTGTGTTTGTTGGGGTTGTAGGTGTTTATTTTTTCCTCATCCACTTTTCATGATCATGATATAACCATCCTGCTGGATGTCTGGAGCTACCTGTGTCTTGTTTGCCTGCCCCGTGTGTGAGAGCCGGTCAAAGCTACCTACCTGCTTAAGCTCCGACTAGAAACAGAAATATTCAGCGGAGCACATAAAGGCCGGCCCATAAAGATGACTGAACCCCCCCCTGCTGATAAATAATTCTCAGTTGAACTGCTGCATAATGTGACACACATGTCATTGCATCCCCAATACACACATATATTCATCCATAGATAAATATAGATTTTAGAAAAAAAAACACTTTAACTACCTTCCTTCCCTTTAACGACTTCTCCGTTTTCACCTTTTAGACTCTTTTAGTAAAATCAAGCCACACTTTATTTTTGCTGCTGATTTGATACAGCTGTCTGATAAACATCATGAATATGACCGACCGCGTTGTGTCCTCGTGTGTAAAGAACACAGGACTTTGATCCTGCAGACAGGCGGTTTGATTCCCTGTGAAACTTCTGTTTGTGAAGTTATTTTTTTTTTTTATTGTTGTTGACTTCTTTTTTAAGTTACCAGACCAACTTTGGATTGGTAATGTTTTTACTCGTTCACAAGTTCAATCGAAGTCTTGATTATTTTTTGCCATTTCCTGTAATCTAAGAATGCCAAATACTTCTTAGCGTGTTTTATTTGAAGAGATAAAAAGACAGTGCTTTGCTTTTTTTATTAATGCCAACTTGGCTGCTTCATCATGAAAGTTTAAGTGTACATTAGGGCATTGGGGCGGCTGTGGCTCAGTTGGTACAACATGACCGACGTGTCCTTGGGCAAGACACTTAACCCTGCATTGCTCCCACTGCTTCAGTGGCGGTGTATGAATGGATTAGTACTGACTCTCTGATGTACGTTGCTTTGGATAAAAGCGTCTGCTAGGTGAATTGTAACATTGCATTATAACGTTTTATAGAGAAGGGCTGCTGACAAAGATGCCATGGTTATGATTTGGGAATCACCTTTATCACCTACATCGCTGACATATTTTATATTACATTTGTTTAAAATTCAACAACTTCATAGCATGAAACTGTGATACGATACCAAAAGGTCACTTTAAATGATGCAGAACATTAGGGTATGGTACGACAACACAGGACTGGAAGCAACACAGCACAATATGATACAGTACAGTATGATGACGATGCAATATGGTGTGACATGATGGGACATGTATGATAGGATAGGATACAATACAGTATGGGACAATATGGTGAGATATGATACAATTGATTAGACTTGTCTTGCTGCAAAAGTCATGTTTTGCAAGCAAGCAGCGCCACTTGGATCATATGCATTCAGTCAGTTCAGACTGCCTTCAAATCTGCCCAATCCAGAAAAACACCTTTTTCATAAAACCTCTCCTAAAGAAGAGGGATACAACAATGTAAAACCCTCGCCCATGTTGTTGGTTGTTTAACTACAGCCTAGGCCTCACTGCATTCAGCTGAGCAAACGAACAAGCGCCGCCTTTGTTTCTGCCAATGCCACAAATAATTCAAATAAAATTGGCAAAACACGTCCAGCTTTTAAAAAGAGCTCTCGTTTGCGGGTGAAATCTCAGTTTAAAAAATATTTTGTTGAATACATTTTTTTTCTGCGTTTCACCTCTCTTTTGTACGGGGAAGAACTGCGAGTCACTAAAACTTACTTGACCTTTCTGGAGTACCAAACCAAAATGCAAACAATTTAAGGTTAAAAAACAAAAAACTCAGCTTTAAGAAATATAATTTCACATTTCCATGAGTTTTAAAAAGGCTGTGTTGACTTTGCCGCCACTTTGCAGCCGAGATGGCAAAGCTTCCTCTCACGAGCCTATTAATATTGTAATTGTTTTTCTCCATGTTTGACAGCTATGATGTCTCTCCACTGTGAGCCAAGTAACGGCTGTAAATCCACCTTCACTGACTGATCATAATCCTGAATACAATTAGACTTCTAACTCTACCTGCAAGAACGATACACAAAGTCTTTGTGCACGTGTTAACGATCTAGATGTTTTTTATTCATCTTTAAGACCGCTCACATTAACCACTGATCTTTTAAATACCTACTGCATGTGACAGGTTTAGACATGAAGTTACCGTGCAGTTAGCATGTAAATACAAGGAGTGTAAGGCAGAAAGAATCTTTTGTCAAAGCCAGCTTGACTAAAGTTTGAAAAAAGAGTGTTTTCCTCAGGTGCACAGAGATGGTGCTAAATAGAGGCAAGGAATGAATATTTAAAACAGGCTCACTTCACCCAAAGACGCTTTCATTCATCTAAAAATAGCAGCTGACATTATCTCGCTGTCAACAACTCTGTCCGGGGCCTTCCCTGCTCGCCGCTGTTTGTTCCCCCCCGCGGGTCCTTCAAGGCGACGCAAGGACTGGTCTGCTGCCGTCCCCCCGACCCGACCCGACCACAGCTCTTGTGGCTTTCTGCGCTGGCTTTTGTTGCAGTGCACTAACCTGCTTTAAAAATCCCCTTTAGTGCGGTTTGTGACATGCTGTGCTATCACATCGTGGCCTCTGCAGAAATGTATAGAGCCATTCAGACACTGTGCAGAAGCGAAATGAGTTTTATCCAGCAGGTTGACGATTGAATGTAATGGCACTCTCTCCGGGGAGTTCCAGTTTTCTATCCACTGATGTTCACACTGATACGATGCAGCGCTCGCTCTCGCTCCGCTATGCACCGCCGAGGAGCAGGCTTCGAGGTCTCAGCTCTTTTAAATTATGCATTTTCATGACTAGAATATGGGACGAGAGTGTGCCACTTTTGGACGTTTACACTTTAACAAAACGGATGCAATGTGTCACGTGTTGCATAACAGCCTCGGCATATGGATGCATTAAGTGCTGCCTCTGTTGTTGCATCGTTTTTTTTTTTTCTGGTGGTGGGGGGAAGAAATAAAACATCGGAATACAAGTCGCTTTGCTTTTTGGTGCAAAAACGTTGAGTGGAAAATGATGCTTGCATGAGCGTCAAATAAATAACACGGATGGTTTTAGAGCTCTCAAATGACGTGTGCTAAGAGTTCATATCTGTGTGAGTGTTTGGGATATGACAGAGACAAGCAGGAAATGCATTTCTCTGCCGGCGCTGATTGATGACGCGCAGACACTCTTGTGTTTTTCATACACTGATGAACATATAAACAAGCCCTCTCCTCTTCTCCTCGTCAGCAGCAGCCACGGTGTTTGACGGAGGAGCGCACTCGTGGGATTTTTTAATTAAAAAAGAAAATTCAATAACCTTATCAAGACTTGCCATTTTACTTTTGAGACGTATTGATCGGGCCCCCGTTCAGTTATGCAGATCGGCGGCGGCGGCGGCTTTCATCTTCGGGGCAATTTTTGCATGGCGGCCTCTGGATACTGAAAAGATCTCATTTCAGAAAATCTATTTCATATATTATTCAGGTTCTGTTTAGTTCAGCTTACAATACAATATTCAAATAGGTCTTAATGCCGTGTACAGTGTGTCTTAAATATGAAAGGGCGACGGATTAGAGGGTTCAAACTGAGGCTGAAGGAAACATCTGGCTCTCTTTGTGCAGCCCTGCACATGCCCAGCAAACACTTTAAGAATAAGAGAGAAGAGCACAAAGAAAAGGAAAAACTGTACATTCTCTGCACATACATGTGAATGGCATGACAGTTCACAATATTCTGTGGATTTTTCGTCCCAAATGTGCTGCCCTCTCTTGTGGGAAAAATGCTCAGAAGGACCTGAAAATGTTGGATGTTTTTATCGTCAGGGAGTTTAAAGGGGACATATTATGAAAAATCCACTTCTGCAGTGTTGTTGAACATATATTTGTGTAACCTGAGTGTCTACAGAACCACAAAATGTGAAATAAATCCATCCAGTCCTTTGTTTGTGGTCTGCATAAGTCTTACAACACAGAGACAAATGCTTCGTTTTAAATATGCTCTCCTTGTGATGTCACAGTGGGATTCTGGTAAAAAAATCCCCTCCCCTCCCCTGGTATCTCCACCCATGGACTCCACCCCCATCATAGAACAAAACTTTTGCGTAGGTCCGCCATTTTTATTCTCTCTACAGAGGAGTGATGTCTACGGGGAAAACTCAGGGGGGGCTCATTGCATTTAAAGAGACACACACACCAAAACGGAGCGTTCTGAGAGAGCTGGTTTATACAGGGTCACAAACCTCTTCTGGTGCTTGATTCATGTTATATTTTGACCAAAGCACAGCACAGATGTTTCATTTAGACCACAGGGGGGCTGTTTGAAGAGGTGGAGAAGGGGGATAATATGTCCTCTTTAAGATAATCTGTTCCTCCTTCTACTCATGAATGGAGCATGTTTACTTCAAACAAATACATTCTTATGAGACATTTGAGGACTGAACCTGAAACAGAGAGTTTGTGAAGTGTGTGTGAAGGTGAGTTTTGTCACCAGAGACCCGGGACAAGATGGACAAACTCCCCTCAGCGTTAGAGGAGAAACTGTGCAGCTGATGATCCGTCACAGCAGTAGGCTAATTGCCCCCACACACCTCTGTGTATCCCCCCCTCACCCCCACTCCTTCTTTTTTTATTTATTTATTTATTTCCATTTAATATGTCTGCTAATGGAATTAAGTACATGTTGCCAGGGGTCTTTTGCAATTTGGAAAATAAGTCCATTAAGTTCATTAATTTAATAATGGGCAATAATAATGAATAAAAAGTATTGCTCAATTAGGGGGGAGCGTACGGTTGGCTGTTTCACATTCATTCGAAATCACCTCGGTGTGCAACAGCTTAATGAGATTATAATGGAATTGATATCGCATAGGTAGTGAATTAAAGCGTTACCAGAGAACCCATTAGGAGTGAAATTCTAATCCTGAAACACTTGTCACCGCTCAAATAGGATTCCACTTTTTGTTATTAGCGCCAGACCGAGCGGTGATGAACGCAGAGGCTGAAGGCAAATCCCTCCTGATAATGAGGATGATGATGATGATGATGATGAAATTAAGTGATTGTGCTGGATGCTAAGAGTAAAATGGAAGGATTAAATACTAAACAAGGCAATGCTAAATTTAAAAGAAACATATATGTGTTCGCTCAAGGCTGTTTTACACAAAGGTTACTTTTATATGAAAGCATTTTTGTAATTAAAAGATATAAAAACTCCAAACTGAGATTTAATTACTGGTCCTAAGCAAGCGGCAACCTCCGGTGTTGAAAAATGAAACCAATGCGGAAGTGTAAAATCCTGCAGTTTGTCGAGTGTCCACTAGAGGCTGGCTCCAGGAACATAAGAAGTCACATACACACCGCAGGCAAAAAAAGGCAGTTTTTACAGCATAAATAAACATGTTTACAGCCTGGTACAAAAAACTAAATATGTCTGATTAGTTATTGTCATCATGGGCACACACTGTATAGGAGGTGAATTTTTTTTTAAACTGCGGCCATTTGATTTTGAGAACGATACGTGTTACCCATAGTTAGGCACGTAGCTGACCTGATTGACAGGTGGGCGCGATGTAACGGTTCGTCAAGAGGCTTAAAACCCGCCTCAGCTCCAGTCGTTGACTGAAAGTTAGGCTGAGACAGCATTTCCAACATGGCGGCTGCTGCTGATGAGCCTCCAGCGCCCCCTGCAGGAACAGATGGGTGACTACACTCAGGCTTTGTTCGTTCATATTTACAGTCAGTGGTTTAGCTGCATGCTGCGTTAACAGCCTTTTTTTAAAAACAACTGCAAATCTAAATGAGTGTGCAAAGTCAGCAAAGAGAAGTCATACCTCAAATTTCCACAGGTGGCGCCAAAATTGACACAAACTGAGAGTTCCTTGCAGGAGCTTTAACTTATTTTTCTAATTTTACATTTTGTCCCCATGTTTTTTTGGACGCTCTACTTATGCAGTGTGGTGTGAATAGCCGTGAATGCCATGCAGTCCCCTCAGCATTTGTTTGCTGTTGTATCAGTGCTGTATTGGTGGCATCAGAACCATTGATCCCATCAGCTGCCGCCTGCTCGGGTTTCATAGCCAGTGTTTCCAGACCAGCAAAGCTGCTGAGGACTTCAGTTAAAATTACACAGACAGCACATTCATAGTAATCTAAAAAGGTCAGGATGAATTACACTGCTTATTTCAGTGAAAAAGGCAGGTAATGTGATCGGCCGCGAGTAGTTTTTCATGCTGGCCGCGGTGCTTTCTCCCCCGCGTTATGGCGCAGATTTGACTCTTTGACTTTTACACGGCTGACACTTGATGTCAATTTACAGTCTCGCTTGAAGACCGGGAGGGATGGGACGAGATGAACTTTTCCTTTTCATCAAGATATTGCAATAATTTGAGGTGTTTTATATGCATAATGGCTTTTTTCTTCTTCTTTTTTTTACAGGAACACTTAAAATAATGTGTCGTCAGGAGGATGTTGTTAAAATCAGAAATAGATTGGTTCATAATTTAACTTTTCATTTAATGTGGGCGCAATGATACACCTTGTAAATCCACCGTATCAGCAGTTTGTGCAGCTTCAGCAAGGCAAGCATGTCAAAATGGATGATCATTGTCAGTCTTAATGTACTATATATAATGTATAATGTGCCATACATAACAGGCTCAATCAAAAAAATGAGATCTCTGCCGGTTGAGTGATGTGGAAACAAGAAATAAATCTCAAACTCAAACAATTTACGGTACTTTTTAATGGAGCTGGCTCGGCCTTGGCTGACAAAATGAGCACTTTCTTTTTTTTTTTTGGGCTCCAGTCTTTTTTTTTTTGTGTGTTAGTGAAACAATAAAAAATATGCAGTCTGTTATTTCTCTCCAAAATAGAAAGGTTGTGTTTTCAGATGGAAAAATACAAATCTCATGAACTTGACACTGGCTGAAAATTTTTTTTTGAAGAATTCACAGTGACCCTAAATCTGATAATATTTTGAACATGTAGAAAAAGTAAAGTTAATCAAACAATGCTGGAGAGGAGTAAGGCCAGTTGTGAAATATAAAATGAAGTTTGAGCTTAAAGTCAGGATCCTGAACAGGATTATTCACAGAAATCTGTCTTTTAATCATGTTTTATTTGGTCTTAATTTGTTTCTATAAATTTTGAGATTGTAGGAAAACAACCTCTGAGTTTAAAGTTTGAATTTTGTGATACAACTTTAGTGTTTGCAGTTTGAGTTTGTTTCCTAGTCTAAGGTCAGATCCCGAACTTAGCACTTCTGACAAGAGAGTTTTTGGGTTTGATAAGGTTTGAAAATTCTGTATTCTTCAGTTTAAAGTTGGATTTTTGAGTTCAAGGCTCTGGGCTTCATGGCCAAATCCCGAGGAGAAGGACCTCATTTAAAGATCAAGAGTTCTTCCTCTTTTGGGGCTTTTTATGCCTTTATTTTCTCAGAGATAGGACAGTGGGCAGAGTCAGAAACCGGAGAGAGAGAAAGAGTAATGGGGGCCCCTGATGGCAAACAAACTGAAACCAAAGCAGTGACTCAAAATGTAAAAAACTTTCGCAACGACAGTAGGAAACCTCCCTGAGGGGGCCCAACCTGACAGCACTCACTGACATTGCCCTGCCAAGCGTTGCATGAACTATTGCTGCGAAACCAAAGTCCGTCAATGAAAGGCAACCAAAAAAAAAAAAAAAGAAGAGGAATTCTCCGTTTATAGGAGAGAAATCAAAAAAAATGAAAAAAGAGGACGAGGAGTAAGCGTCGGGACACTGGCAGACATGATGGTGAGGAACGCTGGTTGGAGGGGCCCCACAATTAATTTTTGCTGAAGGCCCCAACAGACTCTAGAATCGCCACTGGGAACAAGTCAATACAGATTTGAACCCGGGCTGCCCGCTTGGAGGACTATAGTCGTACAAGGGGCAGACACACTAATTCATTCTCAGATTTCAAATGTTATTCTGGTTTAAAGGCTTTATATGTGATTTTTTGATCCAGCAGATGTTAAGCAGTGAGTACAGTATGTTATTCTTCTTTTCTCTAGTCCCTCAATTAAACAACTTTTATACGCCAGGGGAGGAGTCAGCCGGCAGTCCCGGCAATGTAAACAAAGTGAAGATAGGACTCTGAAAACTCTGAAAGCATCACAGACAGTGGGACTCGGGTGTTACACCCATTGTAGACAGTCATGACTCACAGAGTTATTTTCAGAGGATATACTTGATTTCTATATTTAAGTGAAATCCAAATCTGACACTAAAGTCCTTATTCTGAGTTTACGTTTGTGATTTTAACATCAAAGTTTTCAGAATTTGGATAAATTTGAGATATGATCATGATCCTCCTCTGTACAGATGTTTCCCTCCTCTGCATGTTAAACCTCCTGATACAGAAAACCAGAATTTGTTTCCTTTTCCTGGACTATTTTTGAAAAAAAAAAAAAATTAAGGATTTTGATTGAGCTGCGAGAAGAGAAGTACAGAAACGACAGCACTGAGCATCCCTAAAATGGAATGAAGGAATTAATGAGTAAGATATGTTTTTCTGCGGTATGAAAATAGGCCGTGTGTGTTTGAGAGTTAAGCTGGCTGCGTGTGTGTTTTTCACAGACAGAAATGGAGGTTTTATTGTGAAGAAGGAGGCACTGTTTGACAAAGTGAGACAAAGGGAAATCAGAAAAAAGTCCCGGATATACATTCTGTCGTTAATCCCGAGCAGAGCGAGCACTGCATAAACTCTGCCTGTATGTGTGCGTGTGCATATGGGCGCACATGTGTGTGTGCTTAATTAATATTTAAGCCACCTTCAGCATACCCTGGAAAGGAAGTAAAGGGGATTGTGTTCTCATGGATCCTTTAATCCTCTGAATTAGCAGTTTAATAACAAGAAGCCATTTGTAGATTAGTAAGATCAAGCTTCCAAGACGTGCTTGTGTACAATCTACTTAAATGCTTTGATTTTTGATGTCGGAAAATTCCGCTCACATACGCTGCATATACAGTGAGGGCTCAGCTGTGCATGTGTGTGTGCGTTTATGGCTGTGATGCTGCACTATTTGATCTTCAGCTTTCATTTCATTCACGATAATGGAGATGGAAATTCAAAGGAAGGACATTAATTGAGACAATAACTGATGGTTGATTAATCATTCATGTCATCAATGAAGCCAAAAAAAAAAAAAACTCCACTGGGGTCCAGCAAGTGTCTGGATTGGAAGCAGGGGTGTGTCCAGAGGGTTGGACAGGGGGGGTATGGGCCCTCCTTTGAAATGTGATTGGCCACCCCATATCCTAGAATTTGATAGGTTATTTGCCTGATCAGCGGCGGGGATTTAAAACTTTAAATTGTGACTTTTGACATACCAACATCTTCTTTCAAACACCTAAAAATGTGAGGCTTTGAAGATTTATATTTTGACACTTTGTTGTGTTGCTTTTCAAATTAAAACACATTAATATACCATATTTTATAATATTCATAATCATTCATGTGTTTGCGCACACTCTTGCATATATCGGTGCCCCAACTTGTCCCCCCCTCTTTCCTGGGTGGAAGACTCTTTAAAGTTGATTGTGGGGAAAAACACATTGGAATTTCACAGCAGAAACATCTTTACATTTACAGTTTATGAAACTGAAAGCTTCCAGCATGCACCAAGAAAACCGATGCTTTGACATACGTCGTGTATACCGTGTTATTGCAATGGTAGGGAAATAGTAGAACATACTGTCTCTTATATGGCCTGTCCGTTTTATATTCTGTATCAGTCAGCACAAATTTCTAGCTAAAGTACTTCATGAGGATTTATTTTTGGCCTGTAACACAAAAAGTACGGTGGCTGACAAGGCCTATCGTGCTCCTTCATAAGCAGCCTCTTTCTGTCGTTTCATTTGTTTTGGACATTTGCTTGTACTTTTTAACCCCCCCAATGGAAATTGTTCAGGCCCTTGCAGTGTGATTGCCTTTGTAAGCCACAGTACAATAACCTTTAGGAAGTCAGGGGTCACATGACGTATAGAGCCAGGAAGTCTTTGGGGATGGATGGGTCAAGCACTCATGGAACCAAAGTTTTAGTCCCATTAAGATTTCCAACTGACTTGAGTTTTGCCGAGTAGAAAATGTGACTTCAGCAAAGTTCCCATTCAATGATGGCAACTCCCATCTCTCTGTATTTACCCGACGGAGCTAGTTTGGATACCTGAACATGATAGAACTGTGTCAGCGTTATGCACCACAGCTAACGTGGTAATCGGGAGGCCTTTTGGGGATTATTTGGTTGGGAACATTTTGGATTTTCATATGTCACTGAGATTAAAAAGATTCAACTCTGGTCAAAAGTCATCAGGATGAACGTTCATAAAAGGTGAATAAGTTTTAATCACGCTCAGTTTGTATGTCTTTGTGTTTTTCATTGACTGGTTGTGTAAGTGTATAGTCTCTGTGTGTACAAAGCATTGCTGTACTTTGTACCATCACAAACCCCTCTACTCCTCTCCACACACACACACACACACACACCTACCCAGATCACATCTCCTCCATCGGCGCTCGGCAGCGTCATCATTTGCCAGCGATGACAGCCGCCTCTGTTTAAACCGCCACAGATCAGCGTGTCACAGCAGCCGCCGCCGTGTTTCTAATCATCCGTGCGCAGAAAAATCTCCGCCTTTGTTGGCGTCCGCTGATAGCGTCTGTGTTATCCCTGACTCTCCCAACCCGGCCAATATCGGAGATTGATTGCTTTTGTCTTGTTATCGGGTTTGGTTCAGGTGAGATTGACATGGCGCTCACCATCACCGGATAAGGAGGCTCTCTTGACTGTGGAGGAGGGAGGAAGGAGGTCGTCTGTACAGTGCAGGAACGTTTGTGCCTTTTAAACATGCATGACGACCTGCATGAAATGTTGATGAGGAATAATCAGCAGCATCATTGGGGGCTGCAAATAGGTCAAGTTGTCTCCCCCTTTTGTTTCGGGGTATACTATTTTTTTGGTGCATGAACAAAAGGAAAAAAATCTGCTCACATTTTTCTGTAAAATTTAGTTATAGTGCCCGATAGTCGTAAAGCTCAAACTCATCTCTCACTCCATCAAACTGACGTCCAAGACGAAAAGAAATAAAGATGTCAGACAGACGAAATGTTTGTTGCACGCTGAATTCTCTGGGCCACTCTGCCTGGCAGTTGCCGGGCGGAGTGGCTTCATGCTCTGCACACTAGCCACACGTCCTAAATAATTCACACTCTACTTGAGAATTCTCCAACGGACTCACCGCCGCCATTAGACAGTCTCTGGCTGCCAGTTTTTCTTTTTCTTTTCTTTTTTTTTTAAGGGGGGAGGGGGGTTTGTTTTCCCACATTCTGACTCCAACATTTCAACCTCAACCAACCCCCCCCCCCCAAAAAAAAAGAGAAGAAGAAGACAGTGTGGAGGTCGAGAAGTGGGGAAGAAGTGAAAATCGAGTAAAATCTCAGGTCGAAGAAAGTTCATGGGCAATCCAATATATAAAAATGAGAGTACATATGTAACTTTTTTTTTTTTAGAGTTCAGCAAATTTTCTAGAACTCACCCCCAACTCGTTTTATTTTTTTTAATATATATATATATATATTTATATATGAGACGCCTCTCTGACAATGTCTCCCTCATGCAAAATGCATGAGCGCGTGTGGATCAATACAGGCCCCTTTAATCTCTCTACATCGACAGCTCCAGCTCTCAGGCGTTGAACCAACACACCAACGACTGCCACCGCTGCAGCCCGGGATCAGAGGCCAGAGAGAGAGAGAGAGAGAGAGAGAGAGAGAGAGAGAGAGAGAGAGATCAGCCCGAGGAGCCACCGGAGTCACCAACACGAGGGGGTCACGGTTCACCCGTTGACTGTTAAAAACCTAATCTCTCCGTTATCCTCTGAACAACACTGATGTGTTTGTCCCTGCTTTATACTTCATTCCAACATGAAATCAAAAACGAAGTCTCGACTTCAAGAATATTTGAAGAAAACAGCATGAAAAACCCCCTTCGGACACCCCTGGGAAGTGGTTTTACCTCATATAGGATGTCATGTGAACAATAGTACGAGGATATCTCACTAAGTTGTTGTCCACCACTGAAATCACATCTGTTTGAAACAGTGTTCAGCATAAGGAAACATTCTGTTATTTCAGGAGCTGCATTCAGTCCTTTTTGTTCGATCAGTTTTGGGAACACAGATTGTTACAGTGGATATTTGAGATGTCACAGCTTATGTGTGATTACACAGAGCTGTGACTGTGAGGTGCCTGAGCTGAAACGTGGGTCCGCCTCAGAAAAAGAAAGCCCTTCTTCTTCTTCTTTCTTCTTCTTCTTAATTTTTTGTTGTTGTCATTTTTTTTTTTCCCGCACACAATAGAAGATTTTCTTTGGCTTCCTTTTATCAACACTTCTGTTTACTTAGGATGTGCCAAATGCGGGATTTAGTGTCACATTTGTCTGAGTGTCTGGCACTTTCTCCACTGAGCTCATACTTCAGTAGCTCTTATTATCAGCCATTTTGAAGCTGTTACTCATTTTGCCAGTCATTTAGTTATTTTGGAGTACGTTGTCACTTTTTTCCCCCACGTTGAGGGGTACACTCTGCCTTGCGTGAAGCTTTGATCATGTTTAGTACAAACAGATTTAGGAAACAAAAAGCAGAAGCGCTGAAGGTTTCTTTTCTTCAGAACCCTCGGTGTTGGTGTAAATATTAAATGAGGGGGTGGGGGGGGGGGGGGACACATTATTGCATTTAACAATAGTAGACGGCGTTCTCAAAGAGAAACAAGGCCCCAAACAGAATAAGAGATTAACACCTCGTCTGAGCATCTCGTGTAAACTGTGGAGAAACTCTTTTTGATTAAGTTGTTGTTGATCAAGGCGGAAATGTGAAACAAAAAGTTAAGTGATGAAGCAGATTTAAACAAAAAAAGAGCCATAAGTTAAGTATAGCCCACCCTCGGATCATGATCCAATATGGCCGACGCATCAGCGCTTCCTCCCCATTGTTTACCACCCCCCCCAAACAATCCCTCCCTCCCTCACCTCCTCCAACCCCCCCCCCCCCATAATGCAATGCAGCTTTTTGTTCACTCATTCTTTTAACCGTTTCTTTGGCTGCGCGACTTGTCACGGCGGGGACAAATTAAGGAAGCGGTAATAGGGTTATGTCAAGTAGACGGAGGTGCCGGCTCTGTGTGGATGCCTCCCTCCCTCTGTCTCCATGAAAGGTTACCGCGCTCGCTGGGGTTTTTTGTCTCCCACCGCTGTAATGAGAAAGGCAACAGACGAGCCTCGATCAGTCCTGCAACACCTACTGACAGATAGCATTTAGAGACTGGAAGGGAAGAAAAAAAGAAGCATTAGGGAAAGAGCGAGCGAGCGTCACAGGAAGTAATACAGCAACATGAGCATGACTGATCACGACGGACATGCATGACCGGGAAAAACAATCCTTCTCGCCAAGGGTTGCCGCGCTCCAACATTTACCTTTCACACCTTCACGTGTATATCTATACATGTGTTTGTAATTCTTCTGTCTTGCAGATGTGCGCCCTTGCAGAGTTTAACATTTTCCATCGGAGCCGCTGATATTATGCACTCAACACGACGACATTACAACCCCGACGTCTTTTTAAAATATTGAGCAGGGGATCACTGCATTTTTTTTTTTGGTTTCGGTATGATATTACATTCCCGCTCTCAGATATTACACTCACATTTCTTCCACCTCCTTTGGGCAGAATCTTTTTCTTTAAGCCCTTTTTCTCTTCGAGCCGCCATCGTTCCGGGGGCAGATGTCCGTGGAAAATCTGTATGAGCGTGAGAGTCCCTGTAGCTACGTTTTTTGATGGCGGCGGGTGAAAATGGGAAAGAATGCAGGAGGTGGCAGTGGTTTGTTGTTGTTGTTGTTGTTGTTGTGTGCTGCTGGTGATATGGTCAGAGGGCAGAGTTGGATCTTAGGTAACAACAGCAGGCGCTCCGGGCACTTCATGCTACGCAGGAGGGTTTTATAGCCCAGCAGGTTTCCACACACACACACACACACACACACACACACACACACACACACACACACACACACACACACACACACACACACACACAAAAAACCACCTACAGCAGGAGAAACACCAACAGAGAGATTCAAACACCCAAACAGTGAGGGAAACACATTGGGACTGGGACAGAGGCGTGCACCCACTCAAACTTTATATTTAGAGCTTCTATTTGAGTACTACTTCACAAAACATGGGCGCTTACCAAACAGGACTCTGAAACAGAAAAAGACACTGGGAGAAGAAAAAAAAAATATGCAACATAAAACATTCAGCAGCCAGATTTATGAAAAGGCCTTTTGGAACAAATGGTATTTGGGAAGTGATTCAAAGGCGGGCATTGATTTAGCCTCTGCAAAAACAAGAGCCTCCAGGCTCTGATGGAAAAGCTGGGTCACTTTTAGTCTTTTTTTTTTTTTTTACTCATTATTTAGAAGCTTAAGCTTGGAAAAAATTGCTTTGCTCAGGAGTTAGAGATGAAGCACGGGGCAAGACATTGATGATCATTTATCGTTCCATAAATTAATAAAGCCAGTCCATTGTTTGTAGGGATGCCAGGGTTTGTTAGAATATGGATCATTGTTTTTTTTTAAAGAAAAAAGGTCCTCATCAAATTTCC
This sequence comes from Labrus bergylta, assembly GCF_963930695.1. Classification (NCBI taxonomy): domain Eukaryota; kingdom Metazoa; phylum Chordata; class Actinopteri; order Labriformes; family Labridae; genus Labrus; species Labrus bergylta. The sequence continues at coordinate 3,376,730 of NC_089210.1, read as the reverse complement.
CAACCCTCTCCCATTTTTAAAGTAATGAACATTTGTTTGGCATTCGACTTCATTCAGTTATCTTTGAATTGCATCAAACAAACTAAGCGTGTACACTCCTGTATTAATTGATGATTGATGTTGAGCTTCTTTTGGAGAGTTTCTAGCAATTAAAGATGTTTGGAGTTGTGAAAGACCAGAGCGTAAACTACACAGTGTATCTTGTTTTTTCTCAGTAACTGATCCATTTTTTTGAGTCCTTGTAGTCGGATCAACATCAATAATGTTCAAATCACGATGCTACAACCAAAGAATGTCTTGCTTTTTTTTTTGGTTTGAAAGAAAGTTGATGAATCAACGTATCCACATCTGTTAAGTCAAGGGTGAAAAATGTTTGAGTGATTTATGGGAAATGTGGTCTCAATGCTTGATTTTTATTTGTGTATTTAATCCACTCAGAGCTTTGCCTTAGCTTTCCGTTTACCTCATAAAAGGGCAGCTGAAGCATGAGCAGATCATCTTGGCGATGGAGTCGCTAAATGTAGAAAAAAAACAGAATTTTAAATCAACACAGTAATAATGATGCACACATATTACAACTAGAGACATTGAGACTGGCAATAATTATTCCACTTTGAGCTTCAGGGGAAGTTAACAGGCTGTGAGAGCTAACTCTAGTTAGCATAGTAGCCTCCATTGTTTGGGTGTGATGCTAGCAAGTGAACCAATTATGTCCATTGCAGTCAAGGTCGCAGTAATGATTAAATTCTTTCTATCTATATTTGTTGAAGAGATGCACATCAGGCTACAGCAAAGGCTGCGGCATATGCACCTGGGGTTTGTGGCTTCTGTGTCCCGAGGATGTCAATTTGAAGCAGAGGTATAAATCAGGAGGTGAGCTGTAGACGCTAACTAGAACCAGAGGTTACCAATCGTCCACAAAGATCCCTGTCATTGATTTTTAAATACATCAAAGTATGACTGTAAACACACCGATATGTTTTAAACCCTAACAAAGGCTTGTTGAAGATGACCAGTCAAAGCTGTTTCAGGCGCTGATAGCCGTGCAGTTACAGACGTACATATATTCACACATTTCATGACACCTCCTGGACCCGGCTGACGCTCCATTCTGATATGATATGTGTGTGTGCTAGTGCGGCTGTGGGCCCCTTGTGTGTGTGTGGAAGTATTGATGTACCATTTCTCACCCGCCGCCGCTAAATATGAGAGCCCGGTAGCTGCAGCGTGAACCCCTGACCCCTCTGGGAGACACACCAGCATTCACGGCTGTGGGAAATAGGTCTCTGGTTCCCCAACTGCCTGTTTAGAGTAATGGTCAAAAGGTATGGCTGCTGGAAGGGAACATTACTGGGCATGACCAATCTGCTCCCAAATGGAATACACTTTATGTCACCGCACCAATCTGTGTAATTGACTTCGCTTTGGGCTTGCAGCCATTATGGTTAAGGTTGCTTTTTTATTTTTTGACAGGACGTCAATGAAATCTGAAATGCACAAGGCTGCTGGATTTTGAAAATGATTGCTTTTGATAGATCTGAATTGTGGGACATTTTGGCTATAAAGAACGTCCTGATATGTGTAATGTGCCTGTCAAGCAGCACATGCCGTCAGGTGTCTTTACACCCGGTCCTCACAAGTTCCACAGCGTCGCTATAGGCGATACCTCTGCCTGGGTAGCACTGCGGCTGTTTGAATAAAGGACAGATTTAAGCTTGGGACAACAGGTGAATGCAATTAAACAAGGTGGCACAAAGGAAAGCGGTAACACTGTGGACCTTCAGGGGTGGATTTAAGAACACTGCCCTGACTTATTGATCAACAACTTAGCGAGATAACAGTGTGTGTGTGTGTGTGTGTGTGTGTGCTCTTGCACTTTTGTGGTTATAAAAAATAAACAGAATGAAGAAGAAGAAGAAAAAATATTCTATTTATCCCCTTGGGGATGCTCCAAAGTAAAGTTATAAGGCTGGAATGCCTTCTACAGACACAATGTTCATGGTTTGGACTTGAGTGGGGAGTTAGGGGCTAGAGGAAGGAGTGTTATTAAGTAAGGGTACCTGTATTGGTAGGCTACGATAATTTAATCAGGCCGAAGTACTGCATCAAGAATTCCAATGGTCTTATATGTTTTAAATGCATAAATGTTACATGGACCCATCTTGTTGTTGACCACCAATTATTCTACAATTCACTTAGCAGATGCTTTTCTCCAAAGCGACGTACATCAGAGAGTAAGTACAACATAAGAAAGGATCTAGAAAAAAGGGAACAATGTCAGTAAGAGCAAACGATCAGCTTTGAGTCTGATTGGACACACAGGTGCTGACAGGAAGTGACCAGAGGCAAAGCACAACATTGAGGGCAGTTCTTGAGAGCTCTAATCAGTATAGAAACCATCTTATAAGTCATCGTTATCAAACAAAAACCATCGTCATTACCATCATCATCATCAATAATATGGAGACCATCATCATTAAGTTAGTAGGTATTCATGAAAGAGCTGGGTCTTTAGCTTTTTCTTAAAGGTGCAGAGGGACTCTGCAGATCCAATGGAGTTTGGAAGTTCATTCCACCACCGGGGGGCGACAGAGGAGAAGAGTCTAGTCAGAGACTTAGGACCCTGTTGTGAAGGTTGGATCAGACGCCAATTATTGTTCTGGTAAAGGTTTTCAGGGGGGGATAATGGTGTTTTTGAAAAGGTTCACCTATGACAGATTAAAAACAGACAAACTATAGACCAAGTTGTTATTTAATTGACAACAGAAGTGAACACATGCAGCTCTAAAGACATGCCCTTTTGTCTCTCGTATTCACTTCCTTCCTGCTATTAAGTCCATTTCTAACCGACCACTCCAACCTCAGAAGACGAAAAATGCGCAAATGCATATTTCGCATGGCTGACATATTGGCCCTGCTCATGTACATTCGGGGGAGTCACACGCTTACATGCACCATGTGACATCAACCCCCGAGAGCGACTTTTGCCACCACTGAATTTTTCATCATTGATCTGATGTGATTTCCATGCTCGGCTGTCCCTCTGCCCTGTCAGCTCTCTCTCTCTCTCTGTCATAGCCTCTGTCGGCCTGGAGGGCTAACTGGGCGTGAGCCATCGCCACAGTTTGTTGTCTCACACCATGCCCCCAACGTAACCCCCCCCCTGTCTTCCGCCCATCACCCTGGACTATCACACACCCCCCTCTGGCCTCAGAGCTGCTACACAGCCACGAGCAAACCAGACCTTTGGATAAGAGGGTGGTATGTATTGATGTATTGACGTTGAGTGTCCGCTGCCATAAAGCTCCATCACCCCCCCTCCTTTTCCTTCCTTGTCAGAGCAGGAGCAGCCGTCAGTGTGTGTGTGTGTGTGTGTGTGTGTGTGTAGAGGCTTGATGTATGACGGTGTGGGAGGCAGAGTCAGTACCCCCTCGGTCTGCGCTCTGCCTCCTCCGGTGGAAGCTTTCTCGAAAACGTCCTTATATCTGGCCGGAGCTCCAGTGAGCGATGGCCGCAGCCAACCTGCTGATCTTAGCACCGGGTGCATTAGTTTGCCATAAAGAAAGCAGTGATTTTTGAGACGCGGCAGGGCGAAAACATATGAGGATGAATGACACCATATAAAAGCCAAGCTCTGTTTCGAAATCCATTAGGATAGAAGCAAGTGCCTCACACTCCGCGCAGCAGCAAAAAGCCCGGGCACCCCCCCCCTACATCCCGTCTCTGCGTCCAATTGAGGCATTGGATCGCAGATCGCTCTTGCAGTTCCTCCCTTAACTGTCCATTTAATCAAAATTTTTAATCAATGCATTAGTACATGACAGCTGTGAGGGGAGAAAAAGCATACTTCACTCGGTGCCAGATATTGGCATCCAAAGATAGGTGGGAGATGAATGCGGCTCATTTGGGCCTGAGATTGAACAAGTGCTTTTTTTTCTTCCTCCCTTGTGTGTGTGTGTGTGTGTGTGTGTGTGTGTGTGTGTGTGTGTGTGTGTGTGTGTGTGTGTGTGTGTGTGTGTGTGTTGTTGCGCACTTTCTTCCTGATGTTATGAGTGCAGAAGTGTGATTGTGTGTGCGTGTTAACTCCGGATGTGTGTGTGAGCTTCCATAAAAGCCCCCTCCTCCCCTCCCCCTGTGGCACTGCCTCCTAATTACTCAGAACTGCGCTCAAAGTGAAGAAATAATGAACGAGAGCTTTAATTATCCCTCCAGACAAAAGATCCCTGATGCCTCCACAGCACCCCGCTGGCACGCCGAGATGGGGCGAGGGCAGGTTAAACAGGAGCCCTCTCCTCTGGGTGCAGGAAGCCGGTCAGCTTCAAATACAGACCTATAGCCTGCAACCTGACAAGCTGCTGGAGATCGCCGATATATCGACTGGGAGGAGGAGGGGGGAATCTGTAAAAAATGGACTCTACATAGGTTTGTTATCTTTAACAGATATGACACAACCTTTAATTAGTGGGGATCCCTGAAGCTCTGGGCCTGAGATATAATCAGCGGACCTTTAGCGAGATCACAACCCTGCCTGTCTCTGGGTACTCCTGGAGGCGGGCTGATCCAGGCGTCCTCCTGCCCCCTCTTCTACACTGGCACTCTGGAGATGCCAGATAATGAGGAAGACCTGTCAGAGGGGCACTTCAAGGGTGCCCCCCTCCAAAAGGCCTCGCCGCTTCTCAACACAATCCAGCAGCACCAAACACTATACTGCTTTGTTGCCTCCAGAGGTCTTGGTTGTGTGTCCAGTGGGGTTTTTTGGGTTGGGTGGGGGAACCAAACTGCTCCCAAAGTTACCCTCTACAGTGTCTTCTACTGGCTCGACTGATCACATCAGGGGCGTCCGATGGGCTAATTATACCCCAAACTAGGTCTGTCACTCTTTAATCTAAATTGAAACATTCATTTAATCGTGGTGAGAGAAGTTCGTACTCAACTAAACCAAACTTTAAATGTAGGGTCCATCAAGCCACCGACCATTTGCACTGCAAAAACTCAAATCACATTTCTAGCCAAAAACATCTCATTGAGTCACATTTACCAGACATTTTTTCTTATAATCCAATTTGCAGTGTGGTGCTCTAAAAAAGAAATCGCCCCTTACCTTAATCTCTTGCCTTCTTTTTTGATATCTCACTGTTCAAAATGGAGGACACTTGTGAGCCGAGCAGTCCAGAGAAAACCCTAACGTTGTCCAGGCACTTGAGAAGCAGTGTGTGGAAGTATTTTGATTTACACTGTAAAATCAGAGTATTCAACACATTCATATTCCTCAATCGAACTGTCATTTCACATTTGTTCAAATTAGACTTTTTGAAAAACTTGACATCCCTACCCTACACTTACTGAAAGACAAATGGCAAAAGTTTCCTTTTGACTCTCAAACCAATTTACAAACTTTGGATCCTTGCTAATATTTAATAATCCTCACTGTGACGTACTTTGTGTTTAAACTCTGGTGGTCCTCCTGTTGGGGGAGCTGTGTCCATAGTGAAGTACATTCACTCAGCGACTCTTCCACCTTGAGCTACTTGACTTAACATGAATATTTCCAATCTCTGCCATCCCCCCCCCCCCTCTCTTTTGTTTCCCTCTGCATTGCAGAAGAAAATATCTGCTGCACATCTCTCACAGCTATAGTTACTCATTAATTCACAGCAGGGTTGTTCTACGAGTGAGGACACTGAGTTATTGTCTTCTGTTTTTCTGGGAAACTTGGAAGAGTTTAGGTACCTGTGGGTTTTTTGTGCACTACAATATTAAACACTGAGCATGTATTTGGGGCTGCGTTTTAATTTCTATACTGTTTGGGGGAAACGTTAATTTTTTATAAATTAAAATGCATTTTTCCCCGTAACAGAACTTAATTCATGGTCGTGTGGAGAGGCCCTTGGAAACAGACTTTAGGATGTAAAAACCTGCGGAAAATGAAATTTCACAGATGAATAAAACATGACAAATGCAAATGCTAAAAAAAAAAAAGTTGTACAGACTTTGTGTTTCAGAAGAAAGGTACTTTATCATTCTTGTGAGTTCGACAATTAAATCGTAACATAACTTAAAGGGAAGTAAAATGATTTGAGATATTACATCTGAAACATTTTAAAGTAACATGTAACTTTTCTATGTTAGAATAAGAGTCAAAGTCATTCTTGTAGTTTAATAACTTGCAGCATGGATCAGACACACAAGCCTTTAGCTCAAAAGACGCCAGTTAGCCCATCTCAGTACAGTTTGATACAACGGCTGACGCTAAGAGGACGATGAAGGATGAAGCTAAGAAGCAAAAAGAGAGTGAGAGAGTGACCGAGCAAGAAGCAAGACTAAAGTAAATACTCTACCTCGTCAGTCGACATTGTTCTTTGGGCTCTCACAACATCTTTGACGGCGTTCTGTGGAGATTGCTAGCTTGTTGAAAAATGCTACCATAGCGCAAAACAGTAGCAGAGACTGAATCCCCTTAGAAATAACGCTGCCAGAACAGAATCACCACCAAACACCACAAGTGACTGCATTTGCACTCTAAGGAAACAGGACGCATGTTCAGATGCATTTTAAGAAAAACTTGTATTTAAGATTTTAAGAGGAAGCATTTATCGAGAGATGAAAAGCGGCTATCAAAAAAATGTTCCCTGTACTGTGCAGAGCCGCACTGTAGCACATCCCGTTGGGTAGCACTATTCTTTAGAACACCTGCTTTGCCACCCTTAGCTTGTTAACAAATGCACGTCGTCTATGACATCACTGTGCAGTTGCACTCAGAGACCTTTGGTGGGCGCCAAAGCACACCGAAACCAAATTCCCCCATAATGTTACTTTAAGAAAATGTGGACGTTTGGGTAAAGAAAGAAAGTAAAATGTACTTAGATGTATCTAAATCCCTCTTACAATTCTGTTTCTTTTTCATAACTTAACCCCATTTTGATGATATGACTTCCTTGTAGGAAACGTATGGAATGCGGGACATTCATTGAATGGATTGTTTTACACAAGTCTTAAGTGAAGCATCTGAATCCTTCTTCCTCCACGTTCAGAGTAATGGGAGTTAAGGGAAATAAACCGTCATCTCTTATGAAGATTAGTGCAAGTGCGTTGTATTGATCAGCGGTCGCACGTTAAACAGTGGAGAGAACAGGGAACGCGCCGCCAATCGTTTGGGCCCCATTAGTCGCCGCTTGTATTGCCTTTGATTATTGCTGACTGTGCTCTCCCCGTGCATGTGATGGCTTTTTTTTTTTTTACTGCAAGAACTGCTGCTTTCAACCTTTTTCTTTGAGAAGCACATTCTAACAACATATCCTCTGTCCCAGCTGAAGCTGCCTCACATACAAAGAGCGTTAATGGTCGTGGATGTTTTTAGGGAGATTAAAACCAGATTTAGAAGCTTTGTGTTGCTTTGATTCAGGTCGATCTTAAAGAAAGAATGAAACGCAAACACCTGCACAAATGGACATGCAATTCAATAACAATCAAACGCATGGAAGTCCTGCCTCGGAGGGTAAATCATGTTCTATTGCAAGGACGGCGTTACAGGCTCAGAAGACAGACATGACAAGAGTCGACAGTGACAGTGATGATGATGGTGATTGTGGTAATAATGATTAGGCTGATTATTACAGGGCTGCCACCGCGATGTGGTGATTGCGCCGCCAGGAAGAAATGGAGGAAGACAAAGGGCGACAGTGACAAAATTGATGATGAGGATGATAATGATTAAGATCACTGTTTTTTTTTCTTCGTCTTTTGGTGATAAACCGAAGAGCCGTTTCACAGCGGTTGTTGATCTTTCTTTAATTGGCAGAACAGCAGTGCGGGGAGTTAACTGAGGATATCTCTACCGCGCTTTGAGGGCTTTGATTTCACATGACAAAAAGAAAAAGGCACTGTTGAGAACATTCCAGCAACTCCCTTTGAAGGGAGTGATCTGGCAGTGCTCATTTGAATTATTAACTGGGTGAGACAGACAGACTGAGCAAAAAAAAAAAAGAAAAAGAAAAAAGGGGGGCGAGCAAAAGAGCGAGACAGAAAAAACACACAGAGGAGAGACGGGGAGATGGATTTGTGTCTTTAGCCGGCAATGCCGAACAGTTCAGCCTAAAAAAGCGTTTCACATATCTGTGATGACTGATTGTTACATCAAATAGTTGGGCAAATTATGCAGGAATAAGAAGGTTTGAAGGCAAAATGATGGTTTTCAATGTAGGTGAACATTAATTTGGTCTTTCTGTGTTATTCCCCCTGTTCTTTCTGTTTGAGTTGATGAAATACAAGTATGAATGTCTAATTATGGGTCATGTGTCCCCCCCTGCCGTCTGCTTGGAATTATTTAATCCACAGAGGGAGCATCCCAACGGGAGCTAATTCTCCTCTGTGGTTGTGTTGTGTCCCCCACAGTGGGACTCTAATATTCCTGTCAGTGTGGCCGAAGCACCAAACGTTCAAGGTGTGATCTCCCGTATTACTTACCTACAATTTAGCCCATGCTCAATCCCAAACTTGCCAAATACAGGAATTTGGAAACCAGCAATGTGCTTCAAAAATGACGATCTAGGTACCTTTTTTTCGGGGTCATTTCTGGACACTTTCCCGTGTTCTGATGTTCAGTAAATGGTGGGTAATGTTCGACCAAGTGCACAAAAAGGCCTCCTTAGGTTGGCTGTTCCAGGGGCATGAGTGGTTCAAACAAACAAGGTGCTTAGGTTCAGGAGATGAGGGTTCAATCCCTGGAGCAAGGTCAGTTGTACAGTTTTCAGTGTAATCTATATAGTTATAACAATTTTGTTTTTAGGCCAATTTCTGGACACTTTTCTACAACTTGGTGTTCTGATGTTTCTGTAAATGGCGGCTAATGTACTACCAAGTGCACATACTTTTGCACATTATCCCAGGGAAGTCCACAATGCTGTAGCCTCCTGGAGTCCATTTTTGATGTTCGACTTCCGGGTCAGAGTGCATGAAGCCAAGAAGAGGAAACGAGAGTGTGACAGAGCAAAAAGCTAGACTAGAGTAAATATTGGACAGGCTTTTACACTTTGGCAAGAAAGTTACCAAACAGCAGGCTGCAAGCCCGACATCAAGCTGGCTATGATGCTGTTGGACAGTTGCAAACTGATAACACTACTGCTCGCTAATTAGGTTTTGTGTTCTGTGTTTCTCACAGCTAATGGGAAAGCAACAATTGGCAGAATTCACATATCTGCAGATATTATTCATCACAGATTGTGAGGTAACGTTAGGCTGTATCGTTATGATTAACGCTGTCTCATGTTTGGGAGCTTTCATCGGATGCGGGAAAGTCATCAAACACAGGTTATGTCTCAGGTTTTTAGACAGTTGAATACACAGACAGTTACTGTGCATGCAAACAGTTAGCAAACAAAGGGCTGTAGACGGTAGCATAGACGTGTGTGCGCAAAATCCGTTAATATTACTGTCATGGTTCTTTGGCTTCAAAGTTTAGCTCTCCTGCTTGTTCGAAAATTGTCTATGGGTGCGTTCGAATTGTCCCTCCTATCTCCTTTCACTATCCACTTTACCTTAACCCCGCAAAAACGTCACGAGGTCAAGGAAAGATGTTAGGAGAATTCATAAAGGACTTAAGGAAAGGCGATCTCGTTGCCCTGACAATCGGACCGCATTTTCCACTAGGCCACGTCATTAAATGTGACGGGCCGGCGGAGGTTAATGACGTGGGGTCTGTCGTGTTGAAACTACAATGTTCAGAAAATGGACTACAAAAAACGCATCTAAAAAACTTTCCCCTGTGCCTTCTTACCGGTGAAATAATCCTAATCACGACAAGGTTGGGATTGAAATAAAAGCAATATAGACTACCAGGCTACAAGTAAGAAAAGTGAAACCATCAGCTTCCTGTCCAATCAGAAATCAACATCAACATAAATATGATTGTATGAAATTAATTGTTACATTTCTGCAAGATATAACCTACACATAATGTTTTAAGCATACAAATTTACAACTGCACAGCATTCTTAAGAGAATGCAATATGTTGAATAAAACATCATCTGATAAAAATGTCTCTTATCTTTTTACCTCTTACATGATCTGTGTCACTTTACAATCATCGTTAATTTCCGTGAACAGTCGGATGCGCGACTCGCTTTAAATGTTGCAGCCACAAGGAATTGTGGGACGTCATATCTCATCTCCTTTGGTAAAGGATGGTCCAGTGTATCCTATGCTAAAGGAGGTTATAAAGGAAGCATTGACCCACCTTTCCTTAACTTTTAGAGAATTTGAACGGCTCTTATCATGGCCGCCACTAAAATGCTTCAGGGGTTTAAGGTAAAGTGGATAGTGAAAGGAGATAGGAGGGACAATTCGAACGCACCCTATGTTTGGGAGGTGCTAGCATCGCTATGCGTATTTTAAGAAAGTGTAGTTGCACTCACAGACCTTAGGTGGGTGCCAAAGCGCACCAAACCAAATTCCCTTCATGTTGTTGCTTTAATCAATGTGAGTAATATCCAAGGTGGATCCTGGAAGACCTCTGATCTCAGGAACGTATCAGGTAACTTCGTAAAAGAGTTCAAGAGCAGGAGTTACAGGAGAAACGTATTGAGACGCACGGGTTTAAAACTCTGCAGGATCACGCCACAAGTTGTGGACCAAAGGACCAAAATGAGTTGTTACGTTTGTCACATGTTTCGGACTGTTGGGATTTGACTCAATTAAAGATGTACACACTGAATCTTTTAACAGCATATCGTAATTTTTTGTTGCAATTTTATCACTGGGTGTGCCGGATCATAAAATTGACCTAAGACACGACGAGTGTCTCTCCTCCTCCTCCAGTCTGTTATCTTTTAAAGCAGACACAATTTGCTTTTTAATGAGCTGGTCGTCTCAGGTGTTTTTTTTTTTTAAAGACACACATTCAGGATCCATAAGAGTTCAGACTCCTGAGGATCCTCTCAGGTGCTGATGGTAACCCCTGGTTCCCCCCCAAAATGCCTGCTCAGACATCAAGCTTTTACAGCCTGGCCTGTGTTGGATCAGATTAAAGATTTCTTGCGTTTTTCCCTTCAAACCTGAAGGTAATGGAGTCTCCATACTCCAACTGGCGCCTGTGATGTAACCAATACATCTTGTGCATTCTCTTTGTCAGTTCCTCTTAGAGCCGTATCAAACAGACTTAATCAGAAAGATACATTAAAAAAGGGAAGCTCTTGAGTTGTTTTTGCTTGTACAGTTCAGCGTGCGCTACGCTACATGCATGGCTGGATGCATGTTAATAGATTCCAGATGAAGGATTCAGCAGCGGCGGCCAAATGAAAGCTCTTCTTTTGTTTTTAAAGCGTTTTCCCCCGGCTTCTCACACAGATATGTCTGTTATACATGCTGTACAGTATGTGTCCTTGAGCGCAGCATACACATAACGGGGGGGGGGGGGGTAGGGGGCGTGTTTATGTGTGTGTTTGCAGGGTGGGGGGGCCCGCAATTAAAAGGCAGCATGCAGTGTCCCACGAGGTGCTAATGCCCAGGATCAGCTGTTCTAATGTCATTCACATCCCCTCTGTTATTCCGCCGGCCCCCGTTTGATGTATGAATCCATCAGGGACTTCATCAGTAACCCCCACACCCTCTCTCCCACCCCCCCTCAATGCTACCACCACTTTTATAACCCCACCCTAACCAACCCAACCCCCTGTCGGCTCTACAACCCCTCCTCCTCTTCTTCCTCCTCCTCCTCCTCCTCCTCCTCCTCCTCCTCGGCTCGCACAGAACCTCCCCTTCTGTGTCTGAATGCTTATGTTGGCTTTTATCACGCTCAAAGTAAACAGAGTCGCGCCAGGGATAGTGAGAGAGAGCGAGAGAGGAGAGAGAGGAGAGACCTAAAGCGAGAGATACAGAGAGATACAGAGAGAGAGAGAGAGAGAGAGAGCTTTAGTGATAAAGGTGGAACATGCACATTGTCTGCGCATCGCTCTCATCCCTGCCACATCTTCAATAGAGACACAAAAGCCAGAAAAGGGGAAATTTAAAAGGCAAAAGGAGGCGAGAGGAAAGGAAGTGATCCGAAGAGAGAGAGAGAGACAGAGTGGGAGCACGCAAGCCAGAGAAGAGAAAGAGAGAGAGGAAGAAAGAGAGTAGAGCAAAAAAAAAGGATCTCCCTGCTAAATGCGCAAAGCGTCCCGTCACCCCACGCTCAGCTCCATGGCCAACTCCGGCTGCCTGCTGCTCTCCGGCTCCGGGATGCTACCTCACTCGCTCCAGTGTCCCCCCGCGTTCCTCTACCTGCCCGAGGTAAGACTGAATGAAGCTCGCTCCGTCGCCCTCCCCCTCTCTCTCTCTCTCTCACTCTCTCTCTCCTTCTCTCTCTCTCAGCCCTCACACATCTCGCATCTCCATCCGATGCCTTTCTCATTCCTCCGCGCGCTCCTCGGGGCTGCACGTGATAGCATCGCGGCTGGCTTTTGTGTTGTTACCCTGAGTACTTCCACCAACCCCAACCCACCCACCCGCCCCTTTACCCCTTGACCCTCACCCCGCATGTGTGCCTTTGTGGTGCTAAAAAAGAAAAGAAAAAGACGGGACGAGTGGTGATTAGAGGGGGTCCACCTCTTGTAATTTTATCATCTCAACCAGCCTGTTCTTCTTTGCTCTCTCATCCTCGCCCTCCTCCTCCTTTCTCCCTTTCTTGCCCCCCTTTTTTTGGGGGGGGGTGGTATGCAATTGAAGCAGTGAATTAGGGATCTCTGTGACGCTGGGGGGGCCACGCAGTGTTTGTGTACATCAGTCACTCCATGACTCATTGTGTTTGGAAAATGCTTTTCTCGGGTCACTTTTGTCGGGGCTGATACATCCTCATCACTCCTCTGCTCTGTCAGACGTTCCTACAGTCAGAAAACCCTCTCAGATATTCCGCCCACATTTTGACTTTTAAGAAAAAAGAAAATGCAAAACAAAAAAACTTTGTCTTTTTTTTTGTTAAGGATGAAGCGTTTTTTAAATTCCCTGACAACCCAACATGGATCAGTATATGAAACGAATGAAAAAAAGAGATTTCCTCATCGCTGCCGTCAAATGTGGAAGTTGTGCAAGCTGCGAGGCCTCCAGGGAACAAAAACTGGAAACAAATAGAGGAAAATTATATGTTTCATAGCTGGTATTTAAATAATGCTAAAACAAAAAATCTCCAGCTGCAGTTGTTATTGCATTGCATTATTCTATGATGTGAAACTCTCTCTGAATTCATATTTCTTGGTCATCTTATCTTTATAAGCGATTCAAATCTTCATATTTCTCTGTTTATAAGAATCCTTTGAATAATAGAAATCACTTGTTATGGAGGGAAGGAAATCAAACGCTCTGATAAATTGCACACCACATTCAACTTGGTAAATAATACCAACGAAAAAAAAAAAAAAAGCTTCTTTACTTTAGAGAATTGTTTATCAGAGGGCCCACAGCGAGGGCTTTAATCTCCTCGACACCCCTTCATTTCTCTAATAGTCCAACACTTGGAATAATTACACATCTCTGCAAATTAACATTGATTTTCTCGTCTTCTTTTTTCTTTTTTCTTTTGGCTTCTTGTCCTCCTCCTTTCGGAAATTGATTGTGTCACTGATCCCCTTGTTTTGTGAAACCTGAAGACTGCAATTTTTGTGAGCAAAGGGAAGCTGAAAAATCAACAACAAGGTGACTCTTAAGAGCTGCCCGTGTATCTGCTGAATTATTCACATGTTTTAATTCACCCAAGTTGGGGACGCCGGTGGTGGCGCAGTTGGGTGGAGGGGGATGATGGGATTCTGGGTGGGTGGGTTGGTGTGTGGTTAGGCTGGGGGTCGAGCATCCAATCCAGTTTTTTACTACCAGCAGCATGTGTTGCAGTAAACAGTGTGTGTTTACTGCAGCTGATTGAGGGGAAATAACGGCGCTCGCGATTGGAAACTCCTGCTTTCTCATTTGGAGTCTCACCCCCTCCTCCCCTCCTATTCTCCCCCACCATCACAGTAATGGCCCTCACCTCCTCCCACCCATCTGTCCAGAGCGGGCGTTGGGCACCGCCGGGTGTAGAGAAGGGAGGGGGGGGTGCATGTTGGACAACCAGGTGCCACCAACCAAAAAAAAAAACATGCCACCTTCACAAACTCTTCTCCTTAAGTAACGCTCGGAGATGAGTTTTTTTTAAGAAGTGAATGACTCGGTGTATTTAGTGGTGACACAAAAAAGGGAGCATAATTCCCCCCACCCCCTCAGGCTGCTGATCTGCAAACATCTCTGACGTTTAATAGATATTTCAGATTCATCATTTCCTCCTTTTTCATTGAACGGAGGATCATTTGTTCAATCGTGTTGTCTTAAGTGCCGCCGTCTTCAGATTGATAACATTTGAATAGTTTGCATTTTCATGACAGCTGTTCACATTTTTTTTGTTCAAAAAGACTCCTGAGCTCAAGTCAAAAAATGTTACCAAACAGAGTTCAGGTGGGTTTTACCTGCCACTACATCCCTGTTACATCCAAACCCTCACACCGGCCAGTAAGCCTACCTCAGTGTGTTAACCTGTACATGTGTGTGTACGTGTGTGTGTGTGTGTGTGTGTGTGTGTGTGTGTGTGTGTGTGTGTGTGTGTGTGTTCAACCACAGTCTGATGCTCTAAAAGTCCAAGACAGAGCTGAAATGGATACTTCCTGTGTGCTTTTTTCATGAAACATCCTTTTTTTTGTTTGTTTCAAATCCCTTTAATGTATCAGCAGCTTTTCTTCATTTTTTCTTTTTTTTCCTCCTCTCTCTCTTTGCGGTAAATCCTCGCCCCTGCAGCGCTGCAAAAGGGGGAAACAACCCCTCTGAATCACACAGTGGCCAGCATCCCCCCCCCCCCCCCCCCCCCAACATCCTTCATACTGTAGGATGCTTGCCCGTTTCCCGCCTCCTCCCCTTCCAAAGTGGCAGGGGCTGCAGCGTGGGCTCGTGTGAGACGACAGCCACAGAGAAGAACAGAAGGGGAATAGATTGAGGTGATAGCCTCTGCCTCGCCGTTTGTTTGCATTTCAAATAAGAACACTGTATTAAGTTGCGCTCTCGGAAACAGCTTTGCTTATTATGTGTGAACATGGCGCTGCATGATATCACAGGAAGACAGGAGTTTTATTACATAAAAGATTAGCGAAGCATACCTTTTGCCTTTTTTTATTTTTATTTGTATTGCAGCAGTGTGTGTGTGTGTGTGTGTGTGTGTGTGTGTGTGTGTGTGTGTGTGTGTGTGTGTGTGTGTGTGTGTGTGTGTGTGTGTGTGTGTGTGTGTGTTCCCAGGCACTTTGCTTTGATTTCTCTTTGTAGTCGGCGGCAGCGGCGCGTCTAAATCCCGGCTAAATGTTTGTTTTCATTAACACAAGGAGAGACTCCCCGCGGTGAGGAGGGAGAACTGTGGGCTTCTGATTACTACTAAAAAAAAAAAAAAAAAAAAAGTGGAGGTGTCACACCGCTGCTTAAGGGCCGTCCCTCTGCTCTCCACACACACACACACACACACACACACACACACACACACACACACACACACAGGGCAACCGGCTTCATCCCTCCGCAGGATGATGTCACTTTTCCCCCTTCCGTCAATTTGTATCGTCGGGGCTCATTTTGTGAGTTATGGCGCGGGATATTGAGGGAGTTATGAATTACAGCGTGGTGAGGCTTTTACGGGACGCAATGCTCACCGCTGTAGGCCCCGTATTAAAGTATAAATATATTTATGGCACACAAACCGAAGCTGACGGTGGTGGTGGTGGTGGTGGTGGTGGGGGGGGGGGAGCTCAGCTCAGGTTGGCTCATGGTAGTTAGTAGCTGTCTTCAGAGCCATAAAAAACATGGCATCTCATGGATTTTTCTATTTACCAGGCACTGGGTGGGCATATGGCATCCGCTCGTAAATGTAACTCTATTATCTAAGACGGCGCCATTGGGCGGTGAAGCAGGGTGTTAGTTACGTCTAAAGAGGGGGGAGAAAGAAAAAAAAAAAGAAGCAGCAGTTGTTATTGTCTTCATGTCACATCTTTTTTCTCCTCGTCTTTGCCTCGGACTTATCTTAAGATCTGCCGTTTTTCTAAAAATTGCCTTCCCTTTGATTTGTAATTGGATTTTCTATCATGGCATTCCGCTGCTGCTGCTGCTGATGTCTATTGTTATTGCTGCGTCTATTGATTTCTGCTTTTCTGTGGCTTCGTCGGTCGGGGCTTGTTTTGAATTCCCCCCCCCCCACACACACACACACCCCCCTGCCTTAACTGTACACACACGGCTTGGGTATCGTTCTCTAAACGGACCGGGTCACCGTTAGAGAAGGCGATCCTTTTTTTTTTTTTTTTTTTGCTTTTTATGTTGGATCCTCCGGGCGCTCTCTGGTTTCAGGGCCTCCTCCTACTTCCTGATCTCTTTATTATGCGACTGTGCTGGAACCCTGCCTCCTCCTCACACACACACACACACACACACACACACACTGATACATCTGGTGAGAGGCTCAGGGATGCTAGAGAGGAGAGGACTGGGAATACCCCCGTGACACACTTCCCCCCCACCCCTCGGTTCAGGCCTTGATCCTGCCTCCCAAAGCGCTTGCTATTCACGGGGACTTTAGATATCGAAAAGGATTCAGGTTGGGAGCGGTCTCCCCGGGGGACGGACTAATGCGAGCCGCTGCAGAGACGGCTCCTTTCCTGGGGGATAATTATTGTAGGCCAAGCTGTACTATTGACTATCGAGCTGTAAATGGAGATGCTGTCTGTAACTGGGGAGGCCTAATAGGTTTCTGTCCCTACATGGGCTCTCGTTAGGCCCGGTGCGTGAGCGTCGGAGATGGGTTTGAGGAATGAGCTGGCGGTCTCTCTGGGCTTTCAAATGGGACTCAGAGAGACACACCCCCCCCCCCCCCCCCTCCTCCTGACCTCTGGGGGAAAGGGTTAACACACAATGGGTTCAGTTAGATCTGCTATTAGACTCTTACTGTTCAAACACTCCCTTCATCTTTAAAGGACAGAGCTGCTCACATCCTAACACTTATCCAATAAGCACTAATACCTTCTCTTTCACACGTTGATGAGCCACACTGCAGCACTCACTGACATATATCCCGCATTACCTTGAACGCACACTGTCGTTTGTTTAACTCAATCACTGTGCTTGCTACTCCAAAAAAAAAGAGCACCAAGTGTGCATTCATCCGCTGCTGAAAATAGTCCCAGGTGAAAGCAGATAAAGCTTCAAATAAAGAGATGTTTTAAAGTATTTAGAGAGTTTTAACAGAAGGTCAAGAACCTTCAAACAACAGGTTAACACTCTGCAAGTTTTGGTGTCTTCAAGACGTTTTTTGGCAATCAATAAAAATATATAGAGAAAAACGCTCAGCAGCCAGCAGACGTAACAGGATGAGACCGTTCTTCTATAAGATCAGCTGTTGAGGTAAACTAATACGTCTGATTTTGGAAATGAATTCATAGATTGGTGAGTGTTTAAAAAAGAAAATTCATACCAGTGTGTTTGGGATTTGGAGCGTCGGAGGGAAAAGGGAAGTCAGAACGTTTTTAGACAAATGGACAAATGCTGCATTTCAAAGATTCAGGTGGAAGAACAACGCGTTCAAACAACGACAAAACTAAGCGGGCGGCCGTTTGAATCCGACCTGTGGCTCCTTTTCCCCCCACTCTCTCTCTCTCCCTTATTTCTGACTCTATCCTCTGTCCTATCTCTAAATATACATCTTGTTGCACCAACATTTTGAACCACATTACCTTGTGTTATATGATGTCATAGTTCACTTTGAAAGGCTTTATTTCATTCTGCTTTTTAGCTTTCTTTCACTCAAATGATCTACAGTTTGCCGTCTAATTTCCGCCCGAGTCCATGAGTTTTCACCCAGACGCGTTGTGTGTGTTTGGAGTCTTTTAGGAGATCTGTTATCAGTTGGATGAAGAAGAAAAACTCTGAGTCTTTTATTTGCTTTATCCACCTGCAAAGTCAGATCTTGTGTTTCGGGCGTTTGTCACATCACAAGCTATCTGATTCCTCTCCGCCGTGTTAGTAATAGGTAAACGCTGCATTCCAAATATTTCCATTATATCATAAAGCAACGCCAGCTTTTGTTGTTTTTCAGTCAATTTCTCCGAGCACAATTCACTCAGATTCAATCAGGCACAAATACAAACAAAGAAAAAAAAAAGCAAACTTAAAACCCAATTTCATGGGCTCTGGAATATATACACCTCTCAGTATGCACCGTGTTTGTGTGTGTGTGAAAATCATTCGGCGTTCGTCTCTCGCCGCCGTTCAGCTGTTTTGTCCCTTAAACAGCTGATTCATAGCGGCATAACAAAGGCGGAGGGACTGATTGAAATGTTTTCTCACTTTTCCTCCTGGCCCGGAGGAGAATTGTAAATCACAGCTCAGTCGTTTATTTTGAAATTTCATTTGGTGTGTGAGCGAGTGCTGCCTTGTTCTTCACAGAGACTTCACAGTCAGCCTGACTTCTGTGTGTGTGTGTGTGTGTGTGTGTGTGTGTGTGTGTGTGTGTGTGTGTGTGTGTGTGTGTGTGTGTGTGTGTGTTTTTCTTTCTTAAGGCTACCCACCGTCTTACTCCACTAGACCTTTGTAAATGGAACAAAATTAAATTTGTTCCCTGTATAGAAGAATGGCACAGTGCAGGAGATTTACACAGCAACAAAGGTTTTCCACTGGGGGGGGGGGGGGGGGGGGGGAGGAGAGGGGGGGTTGAGCTTACATATGTATGTGCATACTTGTCATCTTTAGGTGGAGGCTTGCGAGGGCCTTTGCATGCATTCAGCTGTGCAGCGCGTCAATAAATGTGTATTTACATTTAGCCAATAATGCTAAATCTTCTCCAGTCATTAACGGTGAGCGTTAGCCTGTAGCGCTGCCGTCTATATTCTGGACCTATAGTGTTGTGGTGAATTAGCATTCACGGTGCTCCAGATGCTAATAAACTCCACTTCAGGAAAACATGGCTGCAGTTGCACGTGGCCTCACCTCACACAAATGAACACTTTTGCGACTTTTGTTTTAATGTGGCAAATACATAATGAAGCTTTTTTTTTTTTAGCTCGTTTTTGCACATCCAGTCCTATTGAAACAGGAGGGGGGGGGGGGGGGGGGGGGTGACTCACTACAGCCTCTAGTGGCCAAGATGAGTATAACAACAACAAACACTTTTGAAAACAGACTTTTTTTTAACTGCAAAATTTGGATTTGAATTTCTTTCAATCTTAAAAACAAACAAATGATACATATTTGGCTCACTACTGCCTCTAGTGGCCAAGATGAGTAAAACAACATACTGGTTACCTTTTTCACAGGAAAAAAAAGGTTTAAAAATTCACAGTGAGAAGTTGTATTTGGATTCTTTTTTTTTTTTTATCTGACCTAACTTTTATTAACCTTTATTACAGAGAAAAATTAACCTCTTTACCACCGAGCAAACTTGTTTTCCCCTCATCTGTTGCACAGCTTAAATTTAAGAAAACTAGATCATGATGGGATCACCTGTTATTCAGGTATAAACAGAAGAGCTAAATCAGACTTTTTAAAAAAAAGGATTACCACTACTTTTTTTTCCCTCACTTGCCTCTTTTAGGCTTCCGTAGATTACAGCTTCCTTTGCTGTGAACATGTTTTTGACAGCGCTAGAAAGCGTTTCAGATATGGTATCCCTTTAACTTGAATGTTATATGATGTGTTAATTCACAGAGATGAAGTGGGTTCAGCCAAAGGCCGCTGGTCACAGAGGGGGTGTTGACACTCGCTTCTGTCAAATCTGCATTGCAGTGGTCTTATTTCCGAGCCAGGCCCTTTTAATACCGCTCAGGAATGTCCGCCTGGTTTAGAAAATCTCTGCTGCTCGGTCCGCTTGAGCGCTCCTTCAGGCCAAATGCAGACCGTGGAGTGAGTAGAGGGGATTCACAAGAAGAAAAGGTGGGGGGGGGGGATGGGGGACAAGGCACACGACACAACACCTCCCTGGCTTTACACCGCGGGACCTCTCGCTACATCAGACACACTTCTACACGCTTATACTTTACAGGAGGATAACCTCGCCGTAGCAACCTTTTTTTTCTTCTTCTTTTTTTTTCAACCTTGGACTATAATCTGTCCAGAGGTTTTTTCTATTCCTGCAAAAATGGCACGCTAAAATGCTCAAGTAGCCAGAGCAGCTTGAGTCCAATTATTTCTTTACTGCAGTCTCTCAGCCGGCTGTGATTAGTATGTTTATAATGTAGTGTCACTCTCGTACTGTCCTTCAAGCATTCTCCTCTCGGTGGGATCCTCTCAAATGAGACGTATTAGCCTGTGTGCTGAGTTAACAGAGTGGCCGTACAAGTGAAAGCAGAAAAAGGAGCTATCACAAGCCATTAAAAGCACTGCACCTTTTTATCACCAGCGGCTTAATGGCAGTGGTGAACAGCAAAGCATTATTACCGCTTCTCCTTGTGCTCCTGCAAGTGTGTTTTATTTTTTTCCCCCCACCGCTCGCCAGAAGACACACTGCTGACAAATAGATCTCCAGGCAAACGCTGAAATTTTGTTTTTCAAAAGGTCATTATCCGTCTTCATCGGAGCAGCGGGGCGCGTTGCACGGGAACCAAGTGTGGGGAAATTCTTCTTCATATCAAAACCGGCCTAAGAAGTCCCTTTTTTATTTTTTTCTTCCTCCCACCACCCTGTTAGTTTCTGATCTCATTACTTCCCTCTGTTTGTTTTTTTTTTTTTATTATTTTGAAGATGCATCCGTACAGTGTGTTTGACTACTAAGAGGCACCCTGGGTCACCCGCTTGAGAAGATCAATATTTGAACTATGCTGTTGTGGGTCAGCATGTACGGGTGTATAAAATTAAATGGTGCTTGAAATTGATTTCAAGTTCTCCTTGAAAAAAAAAAAAAAGAAAGTCGACAGGTATTCTGATATGAATCCAAGAGGAGGGGTGCTGCAGGGAGAGAGAGAGAGAGGGGGGGGGGATGACCTCCACCCGTGCTCATTCATAATTGTTTTTGTTTCTCCAAATTAAATGAGCCTTTTTATTATTATTATTATGATTTCTAGATTGTGGAGCTGGGGGTCCGAAATTGCCAGTTATGGCACGTTCGTTTTTAGAGACCTGGAGTAATATAAAGTAATGACTGTTATTCTAAAGTGCATCTCCACTGGCTACTCCCTTTAACCAACGATGATGGGATGGACTTCAGAGTAAAGAACGGGGCTGAGGGTGGGGGGGGCTTCGTTTTGGTTAACCTCAGCTCTGTGTTGCATGAACAGCAGGAGAGGGAAGGGAAGAAGAAAGAAAACAGCAAATGCTTAGATTCTGTTTTTCCCCTCGCAGGCAACCAAACAGGTATCCAACTGATTACTCTGCTTTGGGAGAAGCTCATGTAATTTAGCCCAAATCAGAGCCCATCTCCCCCTCCTCCTCCTCCTCCTCCACCTCCACCACCTCCTCTTCCTTCTCATTTTTCCTCTCCTCAGATGGAGAGTCTAAATATCACCACTGTTTTTTCTCGCAGCACTTTGTTAGTGGAGCACGCCTCTGTGTTTTTCTCAAATCATCTATCAAGGTGAGATCTGTGGGAAAGAGCAGCGCCTCGGGCTTCCTCTCCGTGTGCTTATGAGGTTTTATTAGGTCCCACAGGACCGCTGCTTTGGTGTGTGTTAAAAACAAATGGAACTTACAAATTACAGATTACAGCCTCCGCAGGGCTCGTGCATCCACCTCCGACTGTGTATTAGTGTGTGAGTGTGTGAAAGTGGCCAGTTAATGAAGAAACGGCTTTTGTGTGTGTTTTTTTAAAGACGGTGCGAGCAGGTGCACGTGAAGGTGTTTGGTCATTGCTGCAGCTCCAACGGTTAGTAACAGTCTTCATGGGCGGGGTCTTCTGCAACAATCGTTTGCTGGGTTGTTGATATTTGGTCTTAATTATTACGATATTATCACGAGTCATGATACGATGTTATTGTGATTTTCAACATTTTGCGATATGCTGAGAATTAACTGAGCTAGAAGCATCTTAAGTTGTTGTGACGTCTGCGCGGCATCAGGTGATGATCTGATTGGCCCGGCAGCAGAGCAGCGGGCGTGCCAGTCAGGTGCTGAATGATGCATAATGTGATGGTTGTCTCAGTCGTGCTGGTTTGATTGGTTGCTCTCAAATCACATACAACGTTTTGCTTGTGGTGACATTGAAATTGCCAAATTATCGTACAGAGGGCAAAATGATGGCAGAAATACGATACTTACCTTACATCTGGCAGCACTGAAAACCACACAAATATGTATTAAAATGCAACAAATGAAAAATTAAGAATCTGGTTTCCGACATTTTTGACTCCTGTCGAGTGAGGAATTATTTTTGAAGGACATAAACACTGAAGCTCTATTATTTCAGACTTTCTGCTTTCTGCAAACCAGCCACCCTCTGCAGAGCAATAACACAGAATACAACACTGGAGCAAACAAAACCTGACAGCTGACATGAGTTACGGCCAAAAGAATGTGTTTCCAGCAAAACTATTAACGAGTCCAGACTGGGCACGTTTGCCTCTCTCTCTCTCTCTCTCTCTCTCACTCTCTCGTCCAAGCTCTCTTACAACACGAGTCCTTCTTTTTGCATCTTCTTCTGCGTAATGGTTTTGTTTGATTTGTCCAGCTTTTAACACGTCGGTGTCTGAGATTGCTCCCCCTGAGGCAGTGCAATAAAAGTTGAATAAAATCTTGTATGTGGTGCCTCAGTAATCAGTGGAACTTTTTTTTTTTTTCACTGTCATAACTGTTTACAGTGTCTTCTGAAAATTATCCAGAGATCTTAAAGTGAGCCTGAAAGAAAGACTGCTGACGTGCACTGCAAAAACTCAAATCTTAAGTGTTTGATTTATTAGTCAGAAGTTTCACTTATTATAAGTCATATTTCCCTTGACAAGAACAGTTAAACGTCATATTTCAAGATATAAAAAGCAAAAAATAAGGCCTGAATTACTCGTGATAAGGAAAAAAAAACATCTGCAACAGAAGCAAGTTATTTTTCCTTTAGTTCCTTGATGTCAGATTTACTCACTACAAGAAAACCCTTTTCAAATTTTGCTCAGATTGGAGTTTTTGCAGTGTACTAAGACATCCCTTACAGAAAAGTTGCTGAAGTAGCCTACACTGCAAAAATTCCCATCTGATCAAATGTATTTATCGTATTCCTTGCAAAAACAAAATCTCATTACATCAAATATTAGCCGGATAAATATCTTGTTTCAAGGTACTACAAGCGGGAAAAAAAAGTCCTGACTTGCTTACATTGAGTAAAGATATCTGCTGCAGCAAAGCAAGAAAATTTCACTTGCACAGTGTCTTGCAATAAGAAATACTAATGTGAGTTATTGCTGTAAAAGTTGTTCCTGGAACACATTTGGCTGAGGTACACTGCAAAAAAAAACCCTCCAAACTTAGCAAGTGAATTTGTCTAAAAATATCTCATTACACTCATTATAAGCCGCATTCCCCTGACAATAAACATCCTATTTCAAGATTTTACGAGCAAATAATGAGGCATGAATCTAGACAAAAATATCTGCAAATGTAGCAAACAAGGTTTACATTATTAGTTGCAGCACTGGCAGGTATTCATTGTACTCATTGCAATCAATTCCTGCCTCCGTTTTTGCTCGTAACATGTTGAAATAAGAAGACGATATTTGACGAGAAACGATCAGAAGATTTGAGTTTTTTGCAGTGCGGTTTTTTTTTTTCATGCTTCATTTACATGATTCCACCACCGCAAATTAAAAGTCATCCGCTGCCATGATGACGAGGCTAAAAATCTGAGATAAATCAAGCCAAACGATGTGCATAAGTAAGAACATCTTGTTATTTCGCGCCTGCTAATTTGGGTGGAGTGACCCTTTAAACAGCAACACACTGTCATCACTCAGCAGAGATTTTTTTCCAATGCCCACTCCTCCTATTCATCCCCCCTTCCTCCTAATTTAATGACTCAGAAGTGTAACTCCCAACATTGTTATCGTTCAGCAATAGCGAGTAATGAATAGCAATTAACGTTTTCAAAGGAAGGGAGTAAAAGCTTGAGAGACGTCGCTTTTCAACCCAGAAATGTTGGAACAAGCTCAGTGGTGGGAGATACTGTCATGTAGAGAAAAGGGGGGCCTAATTTATCTGTCCAGCTGTTTTTGGTAAATAACTTCCCCCTCTCTCTTTCCGTCACACAGACTGCTATCAGCACAAACACGAGTAATCACTCTAATATCCAGCGCACTCTGGCTTCCTCAATGAACTGTAATAAAGTGTAATAAATTACCCCCGCACATTTTTCTGTCCAATGATTGCTCTTTTCTGGTGTCGGGGAGAGGAAGCGCTAATTAACTCGGATATGAATGGAAATTCCGGGGCAGCCGCGGTATCAAACGGGGCGGGGGGGGGGGGGAGACAAATGCGATTTAGCTCTGTCGCGAGCGAGTGGAAAATTGCTGTGTAAATAGGAGGTTGTTGCGGAGCGAGAGCGTTTTTTCTGTGTGCTTACATTTCACGGGTGAGAATCCAATCTCGCAGGGGCAGCATGTGCGGACTGCCCTCTCTGATACACTCCACCGTCCTCCACCTACTCTATGATAGCACTCTAAAAGCTCCCCCCCCCCAAAAAAATCTCTTCACACACACTCCCACTGACAACAGAGAAACACAAACACATATTTTTTTTTCAAAAACGGTAAAAAGCTATTGTCGAAAAAAAAGCCGAGGAGCCGCGCCAGCTCGAGGTAAAGATGTAAGCGAAGTACGCCATGGCAATTTTGACTCATCTTCCAATTCAACAAATTCCCCCGACACTTGATTTCACGCAACGTAAACAGAGCAAATTCTAATTGTCACACTTGTCCTCTCCTTTACTCTACTTCTGCATATTTACTCCTCGCTTCTACCCCGGATGTAATGTGTGCTCGAGTCAGAAAAAGAGACCCCCTCCTCCCCTCATCCACTTACTTCCCCCCTCTCTCTCTCTCTCTCTCTCTCTCTCCTTTTTTTCCATCTGTAGCTGCAGCAGTGGCCGTTTTTTTTTTTATTTTTTTTTTTTTATCTTTGGGGGTTTGGGCAGTTTTCGGAGAGAATTACGGTGACAGAGCCGTGGAAATGATAGGCCCGGCAGTGAGATATCTCTGCCTCATAAATTCTACATCGCTCAAGATAATTTACGAGGGAGGTTTGTGTGCGTAAGACAGACACACTGCTTCCATGGTATCCATCCACTCCACAGCCCCTTCATTCACTCACTTCAGCCCGGCGAGTGCAGTCGATTTATCCAAACAGAATTTATTCTCACTTTCGGTTCCCTTTCACTCCCAAAAGCTTCACTTTGAATGATTATGATAATTCTTCTTTGTGTGTGTGTGTGTGTGTGTGTGTGTGTGTGTGTGTGTGTGTGTGTGTGTGTGCCCAGAATATGCCTGGATATTATTTGTTCTGTCAGGATTATTACAGATAAAAGAGCAAACTAATAGATCTTTGGCGATGTGTCTATTTTTTTTACAACTGAGAGGCCTTCTTGATGAGGTATTCTGCCATCAGCAAAGGTCATCAGCTCCCCCCGATTGTGCCGCACGAGCACGAGCGCGAGGCCGGGGCCGAAAGGGAAAGACGGCTCTGACATCGGTAATCATTCTTCATGCATATTTCTGTTTGAGTGCTGTGAATGTACTCGACTAACTCGAAGGAAGCATCTATAGGGATGAGCCGCTGAGGTCAGTCCCCCCTCCCCCCTCCACATGCATTACTGCAGTAAAGATGTTTTTTTTTTTCCAGAAAGTTTCAAAGGCCTTGATATTGCTCCTTAGAGTAGAATTGGATTTTCTTAACTTATTTTGATTTAGTTTGCATTGTCCATGTTTTCTCTTCTTTACACACATTCTGTTTTCTGCTTTTTTTATTGTTTTTTTTGCTTTCTGAATTCTCTCTCCTCCGTTCCCCGGCTGATTCGATGAGGAGAGTATGACTGCAGTCCTCGGGCAATAGAAGTTTACAACTCAGTTAGTACCGGGCTCTGTGTCTCTATCCAGTTAGCTTTCTCTGGCCTCTCTTTTTGGTGGCAGGAATGCCTCTAGTCTCGACTCCCAGCAAGGAGCTTCTTTTTTTTTTCTTCAGCATCACGTCCACCGTGTTGGCTCACAAATAAATAGACATGTTGGAAGATTTCACAAATAAAAGAGGTCGTTGCAGGGAAAACCTTAGAAATGCATCAGCCACGACCTGAATTTGTTGATTTTATTTACTGTGATTTCATTTCTGTGTTTAAAGGCTTTATATGTGATTTTTCACACTTTCCCGAGTCCTATCTTCAGTTTGTTTACATCGCCGGGACGGCCGGCTGACTCCTCCCCTCGAGTATAAAAGTTGTTTAATTACGGGGACTAGAGAAAAGAAGAATAACATACTGTACTCACTGCTTAACTGTGTTTCTAGATCACGCTCATTTCAGGTAAATTTACATGCAGTGTGAAGATACCAGCATAATAAAGATCGCTAGCATTAGCATGCTAACACAACAATGCAGCGCGAGTTGTTTTAGTTTCATGCTGGTGCTCAAGGGCGACATCTGCTGGATCAAAAAATCCCAAGAATATGGATAATGTAGGCTGAAAGGTTATGGAAGAGATTAACTGTTCAAATCAGTGACATAACATTTCTATACAAAGTGATGGTCATTAGCTTTGTGTTGCAGTATGAGTGGAGGCTGTAGGTTTTACAGTTTTAATCCAGACCACTTTTTTTTATTTTTAAAGGTTTATTTTTGGGCATTTTGTGTCTTTATATGAGAGAAAGGACAGTAGATAGAGTTGGAAATCAGGGAGAGAGAGAGTGGGGAATGACATGCGGGAAAAGGAGCCACAGGTCGGATTAGAACCCCGGGCCGCCCGCTTTGGAGGACTACAGCCTCCATATACGGGACGCGCACTCTAACCACTGCGCCACCAGCGCCCCATCCAGACCACTTTTAACTGAAAACAATCCCGAGGTGGTGCCCCGTAAAGTCTGTTTTCATAAAGAGGGTACATCGAGGGTCCACTTGAAGAATCCCAGACTTGATCTTCATGTGAGACGGTTTGCTCAGAGGGAGAGTTAGAAGCTGCACGTCAGCCCGCTGTGTTTGTGTTTGAGGAATCCTCTATAGGTTTTCCAATCAGAGCCAGTATTCCCAACACGGCTCTGATGTCAGCGCAGCCTGCTTATTGCCGCGGCGTACCTGTGTCTTTTTAACTAGACAGGATGCACAATGGAAGCAGACAAGGCTCTTTCACAGGGGAGTTAATCTAATCTACTCCCGCTCAACCTGGACACTCGCTGTCACTGACACGCCGCCGTCGTCTCCAATAAAACAGGTGAAGGCAGAGCACGTCGGCAGGTAAACCGGGGCTGGCACTCTTTTGCTGGGCTTTCATGTTTTTTTTTTTAACCCTCCACGGGGCCCCCCGCCCGCCCCATCCAATCATTATACATGAGCATTCATTCTCCATTTGGGGGCTGCTCTGACTTCCAATCGGTTGTTTTTTTTTTTTTTTGCGCTGTCTTCTCGCGTCGGAGAACCAAAGCGTGACGCCCCCCTGACAGGATAGGTTTCCAAAAATATGTTTTTGTTGTAGTTTTTTTGTCAGGTGTTTTGGGGCTTTAAAAAACATCCGCCCGCCAGGCAGATGTTAACATCCCTTCCTCTTCTTTCTTTCTTTCGCTTGTCTCGCCGTCTCTGTGTAGGTGTGTGTGTGCGCGTTTGAGTGAACGCACAGGTGACGAGTCGGTAATTCAAGTGCTCAGCAGCAGGTTATTTCCTCTGAACCGGGGCCCTTATTTAATGCTAATTGTAGCAATTAGCATGTGAATGAGGTAAGAATTGGATAATAGAACTAAGATAAATATTGATGTTAATTCACATTGGTGGAGTAGTGTGTAGATGGGGGGGGGTGTAGAGGTTTCTGTAAATGTATCCTGAACTCTCATTTGCATGCATTAATGCCGGGGCAATTACCACCTTCCAAAAACATCAACGCTTGCTGACGTTAAAAAACAAATCAATTACTCCTCCTCTATACAAGGCGACTCTTTTTTTTTTCTTATCAGGAGAAAATGGATTTAGGGGGGTGGGGGGGGTGGGGGGGGTTTCAACTTTCCCCTCCCTCTGCGTTATTTACTTTGGTGTCTAAAACCAGTAACCAGCAGCTTGTGGAAGGTTAAATGACATCCATCACCTGTCAGACAGCTGACCTGGGGATGAGGCTTTTCATTTTGACTTTGTAATAACTGCAGCTTCGCTCGCAAAATGAGACGGATGACCTTGCTCGGCCCGTTCGGTATGGGGGCTCCCTGAAGCTCTAGCTCTCTCTCTTCGTCGCAGGTGTATATATAACAGGTGATGAGCTCGAGTCATTTTCTCATGCTGGGCGTTCTGTTGTTGAAAAAAAGGAAGACATTGGGTAGGGGGGGTGGGTACAGGCATGTTTTGTAATGACCAGTGGCTTTGAAAGGGAAGTGACCCAGGGTTGCTGATGCGAGGATGGAGCTGGGGGTCTTTGTGGGCTGCTGCTGTGACTGAGCAGTTGTTGGGGTGGAACTAAAAAAAACACAGTCCCGGAAGGCCGAACTGCCATCTGGACATCGGGCCCCCATGTCTGCAAATCAGCAATCGGCCATCTCTACCTTCCCCTTCACACATGCTCATACCAAACATTACTACCGTGCATCCTCTTGAAAAACTATACGCAGACATTCACATCAGCTCCTACACCCCCCGCCCCTCTTCTTCCCCATGTCTGCTGTTTTTGAAAGAAAAATGTGAGAGAAGAAGAAGAAGAAGAAGAAAAAAAAAAAAAAAAGCGAGGGAAAGAGGAGTGCAGTGCCAGGGGCTGGGCGGTGGAGAAAACCTCATTTCTTCCGGCCGTGCTGCAGCGAGTGGGTTATTGAGGTGGCTGTAATTTGATAAGGAGAGGAAACTCAATGGACTGTGAGCAAGTCAGCAGTTTGAGGCCAGTCACATTTCTGATGTGATGTGGAGGAGGAGGAGGTGGAGGTGGCGGCGGTGGTGATAGTGGAAGGAGGGATGGAGTTAGAGAGAGAGGGGAGGACAGAACAGGGATTGAAGAGGAGGGGAGTAGAGCGCGGCGGGGGGAGGGGGGTGGTGGGGGGGTTTCCTGACATCGTTGGACTCTCTGTTCCCTCCATGAGAACAGCGAGGAAAAAGAGGAGCATTTAGCCTCCTCGTCAGGTCCGAAAGCCAGAGGCAACATTCCCATGCAGGCAGATGGCTCATATACATCGGCCCTGATCACTTCTAATCTGAAGAATCTCCCCGCAGAGCCCCCCCCCCTTTCGATTTCAAACGCCTTTATCCCCCTACCTTTCCCCTCCGTGATCAGAATCCCACTCATC
Source organism: Labrus bergylta (assembly GCF_963930695.1). Classification (NCBI taxonomy): domain Eukaryota; kingdom Metazoa; phylum Chordata; class Actinopteri; order Labriformes; family Labridae; genus Labrus; species Labrus bergylta. The sequence continues at coordinate 3,347,296 of NC_089210.1, read as the reverse complement.
CTCACCGAGTCACTTTTTGTTGTTGTGGCTGTTTCTCGCTCTCGCTACAGATAAGAGACACAAGTGTGATCAGCGGAACCTTTTGAAGTTCCCATAAATAATCGGGCAGCGTGGCCCCCACTCCCCTCCCCCCCCCCCCCCCCTTCAGCTTCCAGTTCAGATCAAAGATTAGCCTCACGTCGGCCCCAGCCCCTGGAATAAAGCACTTTATTGGATTCCAAAAAGCCGGGCAAGCAGGCCCCTCTTTTCTCTCTCTCTCTCTCTCTCTCTCACCGCGGGTCCCTCGTCAGACACGAGGCCCGAAGACTTTCACACGCAGCCTATCGAGCTGTTTGTACTCCCAGGATCCACAAGAAAGAGAAAACAAGAAAGCCCCGATACAATGCTGACTTTTTAATCAACACCACGTTCTGAAGGCAATCAGCAACCAAGGCCCGATGTCTCAGAAATCTCTTTTGTGGAGAGAGGGGGGTGGGGGGGAAAAAAAATGGGACGAGGGGGGATTTTTTTTTTGAAGTTACTGTTAAACAGGCTGTAAAATGCTCCCTCGAAACCTGCGGGGCATTTAGATCTTGGCGAGCCCGATGCAGGCAGTTTGGAGGCTGTTCACACATGAGCGGGCGCTCTCATCTGCGCTGAGGGCGAAGTCGATCTGAGGGGCCCGGTGTTTCGAGAAATGCGCCATTCAAAAAGGTCGGCGCTGGGCTTCTCTGGCCTCGTGGTCTCACTTTTTCTTTTTTTTTTTTCTGGGTTCCGACGGGCGGGACTTGCACTCCAGGGTTAGAAGAACTGGCTCAAGCCCGTTTTTCTTTCGATGCCCGCGCTAAAATGAACGCCGCCAGCATTTGGATGTCTGAAGGAAACTAAAAGGGTATAGGCTGGTTCTGTTGTTAGCTGGTTACAGACAGGGCTCGCTGAGTCTTTTGTGAAGGAATGAAAAACGACGTCCCCTCTGAATGCTAGACTGCCCCGAGGAGGAAATGGCTGATGAGGATGGGGAAGGGGGGAGGGGGGTGTACAGCAACCCCTCAAGAAGAGCAGAATTATCCTCCCATTATGCACCTCCCACTCGCCACCTTCTCAACGAGTCTCCTTTACCACTCAACACCAGAGAGTTACAGTGGAGACTTTACAGGTCTGCATGAGCATCACCAACACTGTGTAAAACATTAACAGGCCCTGTTTAATATCCCCATCATCCTCCACCAGCAGCTCTACAGCTCTCCCAACATTGCACATTTTTTGACAATAGGTAATACTCAAAATCTCTCTTCCGGAGCCTAAATCCCCATAAAAACACATCTCATCGTGGCAGCTGTATTCTCCGGGGATTTGATGGCGGTGTCATGAAAAGCCATACTGTGCAAGAACACAGAAGCGAAACCCACGCACAGATTAGGGCCGGTCATACCAGCTCTCTCTCTCTCTCTCTTTCTATTGCCATTTAAAAAAAAAAAAACAACAACACATTTTGTCTTTATTTTGCCTTTTGAATTATTCTGGGTAAACAGCTGAGGATCGTACCAAGGGGAGGGCTTTTTATGAGCAGGAGAGAATGTAATGACAATAATAAGAAATACAAAAAAGGAAAATAGTTTCAGCTCTTTTGGTTGAACTAGGCTTACAACGGAGCTCCAAAGAGGAGATGAGAAATAATTCTGTCAGCAGACACTTTTCTCCCTTACATCACCCCATTGCACTCTTAATTGATAAATGATGTCCGTTCATTTCATCAAGGTCAGGGTACAATTAAAACATTCATGATTTATCAGCCAATGAGGAGAAAACCCAAATCAGCAGGATCGCAGGCAACAAACCTTGATGTTTGATGACTCGGACACACACACACACACACACACACACACACACACACACACACACACACTGTGCAGAGGAGTGCGACCTGAGCAGCTCAGTGGGGATATCAAATAACTCTCCAGTCCAGAGTGACACTCCTGCTGCTCCTGCTGCTCCCCGAGTGTGCCGACTCTCAGACACACAGGACACATATCTGTTTCCAACATCTCTGACAGCCAGGCTTCATTTCACTCTATCCTCAGTCTTTATGTGTCCTGAATGTTTATCTATTTTTTTTCTATTTAGATCCAATTCACTATTTGCTGGATATTCATTGATGCAGACATCAGAATTTGTGTATTTTAAAAACAAAAAAACTCATAAACATGATGGCTGAAACAGAAACAGTTACAACTACAAAGCTGAAAGACAAAAACACAGATCAGCTCGGGGTAAGGTATGAAGCTGGACGTGCTTTATATTAGTGTTACTAATCATTAAAGCTGTCAAATGATTAATGTGTTTCAATCGGGATTCATCTTTTAATTTCAATAATCAGATTTTTACTGCATGTTACAAATTGCATTATTTTGCATTTCAAACTAGTCTTGGTTATGCTTTTATTTTGAAATGTTTTTCTGCCTTAAGCTAAAGGTACGCTACTACCTGTTTGGATGCAAACCTGCTTTTATTTTGAAAGAAAATAATGAACTTTCCAGCAGTTCGGAGCTTACCGCATTAACTTGCTGCATTCATGGTCCAAGTTTCTGAGGTTGGGAAGTCGTTCTTCCGACTTCACTGCGCTCACTGTGATTTCAGTTCGAAAGTCGGAATGTTTGAAAACAGCACAAAAAAGCGTTGATGCTACGAATGTGATCAGTGAAGTAGTTGCTGTTAAAAGTTATATTAGAGCAAAACGTTGACGTGCAGTACTTGAGTTAACATAAAATCAGTACAGCAAATGGATGAAAGCTTCCACTTTTGTCCACAGGGGTCGCCAAAATCCCAACAGATTTGAAAGTTTTTAAGGTTTTTAAGGTTTAACCTCCAGCTTTAGTCATTTTTATCCATACTAGCCGCACCATCTTCTGCATGCTAATCCCAGAAATTAAGAGAAGCATAAATGTGCCTCATGTAAATCTATACGATGAAGCCGTACCGGATTCAGATTGACACTAAATTAAACATACAGGCCAGTGCAGTCATGCCACGGCCTCTCGTGCTCTTGCTTTTGCGTGAATTTCCACTCTCGGAATCTGCATTACCTTTGCATATGAATTAAAAAAAAGGTCATTACAAAGTCTTCTTTTTGATGTCTGACTGATAAATAATATATAGAAGCTTTTCGCAAGATATGCTCTTTCAAGTTCTATCAGCGGATCTTTTCTTAATATATGCGCTACATTACTGTGCATGCACAGCCTTCGGTGCACATCCCGCCCCCCCCCCCCCCCCACCTCATGCATACTCCTCGATGTATGTTAATGACTTTAATGGGCTGTTCTGTTTCCATTTAATCAGAATCTAAGTTCTGGGATGCAGCTGTGTGTTCAGCAGTGTCGAGGCATCTTGTTCAGGCCCAGCTGAACGCTCCTGCTGCCTGCTTCAAAACCTCTGCACTGCCAGCTTCCCCCAAGACTGCCCAAGACGCCGGCTTGATTGCACTACTCTCTGTGTGTGTGTATGTGTGTGTGTGTGTGTGTGTGTGAGCAGAGGGGGAGGTGTCAGGTGGAGTTTAATGTTCTTAAGAAAGAAATCTCAGTCTGAGAGAATGAAATATGAGAAGCTTGCTTGATGTGTGGCGACTGCAGTCTTAACAGTTCTCACCTCAGATGCTTTTTTTTTTTTTTTTTCGCTTCCTCGCTGGTTCAGTGAAGACTCGATAATGGGGTCTTGCAGAAGCCTTTTCAAAACTTCCTCCCTCCCACAGACTATGCTATGATTTTATGGGCTGGAAAAAAGAACAAAAAGAGACAAACAGGAATGCATTTCCTTATCAACTATAATGAGTTGAGCCTCACATTTCAGCGTTCTTACTTTCTCTAGTCTCTTCCGCCCACCCGCCCGCCCGCTCGCCTCCTCTTCTTCTTCTATCCTCCCCCGTTGGTAGTTTCTTTGGCATTCCCCTCCCCACTCCAACACGGCCCTATCTAACCGAACCTGATACTGAGATTTGTGCGGCTAATTCCCTGCACTCACACGGCTCAGTGTGGTGTCATAATTGGCACGCCATTGATTTATGTCTCCTCTTACAGCGCCCCTGAATGGCTGATGAGTGGAGCTTCCTGTCATAATAGGCCTTGTCCAGGCCTCTTTGCCGCTCGGCTGCTCACCACACTTCTTCCTGTCCTTCCGCCTTTTGTTGTGGCTGAAACACAATTGAAACTATGTTAATTTCCCCTTTTACACGGGGACAACACAGGACTGAGAAGAGCTCATATTTTACCTCGGCGCTAATAACATTCTGTACATTTCAAATCATTGATGATGGGCTTTGAAAACCCGCATAAATCCACATTGCTCAAACTGCGTTAGCCGGTAATCACATTGCACCAGCAATCGTAGTAATGTGAGCAGGAATATATGGGAGGTTAATGGCTTGAGTGCAATGTTTTCTTCATTCAAAAAGTGAGACATAATCTCTAACAGGCTGACCCCGTGTTAAGACCAGAGCAGGATTTTGAAGTGTGTTCTCTGTTTCTCGTGTCGGCAAACCAGCAGGGGTGGGGTGGGGGTGGGGGGAAGCAGGGTTTCTCCCCAGGGGACCGTGGTAATCTCGTTGTCCCACAGTCGGAGGAGGAGAGAGAGGAGGAATAGATGAGGGCTGCAGCCCCGGGGGAGTCTCAGGCTTCCCCCGAGAGCACTTTCTCCATCTTCCCACCGCTGAAACGTTTAACAGCAGGAAAAGATGGTGCTGGTCACCACAGCGGCTCATTTGTGAGCTCTGCATGCTTTGAGTTGCATCTTTTGTGCTGAGAAATTAAAAAGGGATCTATGTTTTATGAAAGATGTTTATGTACTTTTAACATACTTGTGATGTGCTACTTTGGTGTTTTTGGCATTCGACCTCTTTATAACAAACTCAGCCCACGAGCACCAGGCAACACATTTGTATATCAGCGTGCTAAAACCATCCATATTAAGGGCGATGTGAATTGATAGATTTATGAAAAATGCATTGAAAGGCTTTAAGCTATGTGGATGGTAAGAATAGAACAATACTCTATTCTGCCTTCATGTTGTTGTTTTTTCTTTTTCTTCTTCATGCTTGCATGTCATTAAAGTTTTAGTCGGGCTGGCTTGGAGAAATCAGATAGCATCACAGAAGCAATAAAATCCACTGAAATCAGACTGAAGCAGCCCGAGCGATAGAGCTGTGTCGAGGGGTCTGCCGGGTTAGGAGTGTTGAGCTCGAGATGCGAGCAAAGCTAAGATCAGACACCCCCCCCCCCCGGGCGTGGCCCTGCCTCCTTAAAACTCTCTTCTGCGTTTGCGGGAGCTGCTGATCAGACAGGCGGGGGCCGGGGCCAACACGAGTTGTCAGGCAGGAGTCAGGGAATCCATCGGAGGCTGCACGTGGCTAAGGGAAGGGGAAGAAAACAGCATGGAAGGAGAAGGAGGAAGGAAGGAAGGAGTGGCAGGGAGTGCGAGCAGAAAAAAACCCCAGACCTTGTGTTTCCAAAGCCCAACTCATACATTGCTAATGCCTGGAGTAATATGGGTTCATTCATAATGGATAAACCCTTGGCCCCAGCTTGCAAAGTATATCATGCGCACTGCAAAGAGGTTAAAGATTGGGCTGTGTTTGCCAGGAATGTGGCGACCACTTTTGGCCCCGTGCATTAGCGTATGCTATTGTTGTGAATGTGGGATGCAGAGGGAGGGGCCACTGCATAACAGGCCCGAGGCACATGGTGCACTAGACAGTCAGCGGCAACCCAGATGAAAATCCCCTCTGCGTTTTGAGAGTCTGTACTGGTCTCTGTCGAGCTTGATTTTTTCATTTTTGGTTACCTATCGCTGCCATAACGTTTTTGTAAATCAGCCAGAAGTTTCTAAAAAGGGAGGGTGGGCCCCCCTTTTTTCTCCCTTTTGAATTTCATGATAAATTCATGACAGTATCACAGGGTTTTGCGTCATGTTGTACATGCCAAAGATCAGTCAGTGGCGCTGGGTGGTGCTCTGCAGCTCACCATCTGCTACTGCACCAAAAAAAGCTTAGATGTGGCTTTTAACTTCAACTTAAATGACAGTGAAGAACACACGCAATTAAATATACAGGAGATACCATTTTTGGAAAGCTTATCATTGTTTAGCTTTCGGCATATCCGTCAGCAAACTAGCAAGCTGATAGCATGGGCCAAAACACGATGCAGTGCAGAGAAGGCTGAACTGCTTATGAAGATTTGTGAAACACTTTCTCCCTGCTTTTTTTTTTTTTTTTTTTTTTTTTTTTCCTCCAGTTTCTCAGTTTTACCTTGGTGACTGTGCACATAAATCAGCACTCCTGTTTGGCCCCATTACCGAGCCCTTCCTCCCGCCACCATCCGGCCTCCCCCCCCCCCGCTCCGCTGCCTAAACAATGCATGAACCTCTCAAAGGGCAAAATGCTGTACCACTTAGCAAATGCATATTTTATAGTGTGTAAAAACTACGTACAGCCTTGCCTTTCGACTGGCCCTGTTTTTGCTTATCCGCCATCCCTTTTGCTACTGGAGGCCCTTGTTGCTGATTGGCTCTGCCGCGGAGGTCAAAGATCATTCCACCCTTTTCCCCTCCACACAACAGCTGGTGCTTTTTTTTTTTTTAATTAAAGGAAGCATTCAATTTGCTTCTTTCCATAAAGCACAGTGCGTTGGCGCTCTAAATATGTTACATTTATTTTCATATTAGTGCATCAAGCCCGCTGAATCTCCTCCTTAGATTATGTACAGTACACTGGAGTCCAAATGGAGGGCACGACTGTAAAGAGTCCAATAAAAGCCGAGAGAACTTATGAGAATAATGCATCACAGGATTGCGGTTATGGCTTCATTTACGCCCACAAGCCCGTCCGCCCACCCGCCCCCGCCCCCCCCCCGCCCCATGTTCTGTGGTCCCATAATTCTCGAGCAATCATCCAGAAGCTTCCTTAATGCCCTGCATTTCAGTCAGGGATCGCTGAGCATTTTCCTTAGGTCACTGGTCTTTGGGTTAATGATCTTATTACAGTGCCACTGCTTTCAGTAGGAGATGTCTGTTTGACAGCGTCTGAGACACAACACGATCTCTCTCATCCCTTTTTTCAACGCTTTCTGTTCCTCTGTAACAAACAGCAACGACATCTCGTACAGAAACACAAGGTAGCGTCTTATTACTAGCTCACCCCAAGGCATCTGTCATCCTTCTTTTAAAGAACAAAAATGCTGACTTTTTTTGTTTCGGGTTTCAAACCCGGTCCACTTAGTGAAGGTCCTACGTTGTTTGACACTATTCTACAATTCTACAATTCACTTAGCAGACGCTTTTATCCAAAGCGACGTACATCAGAGAGTAAGAACAACACAAGCAAGGATCTAGAAAAAAGGGAACAATGTCAGTAAGAGTAAACGATCAGCTATGAGTCTGATTGGACACACAGGTGCTGACAGGAAGTGACCAGAGGCAAAGCACAACATTGAGGGCAGTTCTTGAGAGCTCTAATCAGTATAGAAACCATCTTATAAGTCATCGTTATCAAACAAAAACCATCGTCATTACCATCATCATCATCAATAATATGAATGGAGCCTTCCTTAACTAAAGGTTGATACTTGAAGCGAGTTGCATCAGTCATGCTAATTCATTAAAAGGCACATTGTGTCATGCCCTGTGGTAGCTCATACAGATGTAAAGTGTTCTGAATTGATGACTTAGAGAGGAGGACTGGCTGCCTCTTTATGCTTTTATTTTCTTGCATATTTCAGTCCCTTCCAATTTTCTAACCACTCTTTTACCCACGTCGCAGTAGTTGTGTGTGTGTGTGTGCGCGTGGAATTCACTCAGAAACTTTCTGCCTTTTTGCAACTTACCCACATCCCTCACCTCTTTGGCCTCCATTTCCGACTTCCCTCCCTCAGCCCATCCCATCTCTCCACCCCCCCGCCCCACCACCCCCCTTTTCCCTGTATTTTTTTCTACCCATCTCTTTCTTTCAATTTCTCCCCCCCCCCCCCTCTCCCCCCCTCCTCTCTCTCCGCTGATCGATATTTGGGGCTGAATTGGCTGAAAGGGGAAAAGAAGCCTGTAAAATTGAGGAGACAGGCTGTTGGAGGGTAGCCAGCCTATCTCCCTGGCTTGTTTATGCTTCAGGAATGATTCCCAATACCAGATAACCTGCAGAAAAGTCAGCATGTGTCTGTCTTGAGGGATGGCCATGGATCCGCCAATTTCTAATTATCGGGCCAGCCGACCACTTATTCCGACGGTATTTACTGTTATTAAAAATGTTAATTGCATTCCAAATTAGGCTTTTTTTTAAATGTATTTTTGTGCATAACTAATGAGTAAATAGTTTGTGAAATCAGGGTTTTTCTGAAAGTATGATGGAAGAGGCTGCTGGGTCAGTTGCTGGAATGTTCTGTCCGCTTTTTTTTTGCACCGTGGCGCTCTATATCTGTGTGTGTGCATGCACAAAGGGGCGCCCCCTTGGGGAGTTTGTCTTTCTCTATTTGTGTTTGTCAGGGGGATTTTTTTTTTTTTTTTTGAGGCAAACACACACTTCATCACTTTTGACATTGATTAAAAATACATGGCCCTGTTCTCGGGGACAAGTCAGTGCACAAATCAGCACAGTGTTCAGTTCAGCACTCGCCGTCCAAAGCTCTCTGCCCCCCCCCCCTTTGCTCCTCCTCCCCGGTTCTTACTCCCTTTAATTGCAGTGCTGCTCTGGGCAGCGTAACGCGCGGCGGCTCACAGGGCTGTGGGCGTGCATCCATCCGTCACCGGCGCTCCGCCACAGTCTACTGCCTGCACATACAGCCGATGCAGTGAAGTTTAGGGCTATGTGCTCAGGGGTGATCATCGTTCTTTAGAGCACTCAGAAAATATCTGCCTTCGAGGATCATCGTCCCTTTTGCATATTTTTTTTTCACGTCTCAAAGCAGGCACACATATCCTCGTGTTACAGCTTGTTTTTGATTCTTGGATGTTTGGCCTCTTTGTTGCTTCGTCCGTACCTCTACTCTATCCCAACATCTTTCCCTCATTCCTCTCTTCCCCCCCTCTTCAGTCCCCGAGTGCCTCTCTTGTTTCCTTTGGCTCATCTGTTAAGTGGGAGATAAACCTCACTTAGCTTGTGTGTGGAAGTCTCTTCAGTGGGGACGGTGTTATCTGAGATGAGGCGGTAGTACCCTGAGAAGCACAGAAAGGTATACCCTGGTGTGTGTGTGTGTGTGTGTGTGTGTGTGTGTGTGTGTGTGTACACTCTCAGGTGTGTGGTGCGCCCTCGCGGTTTGTTCACTGTTGTGGTTGTGGGGACGAGCAGCAGTACCCACTTCCTCCCTCTCTTCCCCAGCTGATTCCCTCGCCCCTCTACTCTCTTAGACAGTCTGGTGTGGTCATCCGTATACCTAATGGGCTTATACGACCGGGGCCTGTTTTCAAGCTCCTTCCAGCAGAATTGTTGCTCCAGCCGTTCGGTCAGGGGGCCATTTTTGCGAGGTGGTGGTAACCCATGCGGCAGAGCAATTAGAGGGGGTATATTGAGGGGGTAACACATCCAGTCTCCCCCCTTGCTCCTCATCACAGCACCACTGCTGATCGATGGCTGGATCTGGAGGAGGGAGTGGGGTTGCTGATTAGGGAAGGTTTTGAGGGCCCCAGAGAAGCCACAGCCACTTCTTCCCTTCTGTCGTTCTCACTTCTGTATCTCCACCTCAGACGTTCTTCCCCCCCCCCCCCCCATTTGAAAAGCAGCGTGCGTGTGTTTGTGTGTGCGCGTGCAGGCGGCACTACCTTTACCCTGACATCACTGTGACATGGCACTTAATGGACTCTGCCATGTGAAACAAGCACCCTCAGTTAATTACCTTGCCAAGGCTCCTGGCCTTTTCTGGAGCAGTTCATTCCCGCTTGGGCAGGGGACCGCTCCTCCTGCAATGTGTATGTGATGTGTGTGTGTGTGTGTGTGTGTGTGAGACACAAGAGTGTGTGTGGGTGTGAATGCAAGTGTGAGTGCACAAGCTTCGCCCATTGTTACTCTAATCCTCTGAAGTTGAATCAGATTCAGGCTCTTTCGCTCTAAAAACAAGTGTTTTGTTGTCGCTTTTTTTTTTTTTTTGTTGCACAAATGCAGCAGGCTGAGGCTAGAGGCGAGGCGCTAACAAAGAGCCGCAGATACAGTGAAGCTGGAGGCTATTCCGGGAGTGGATGGGCTGCAGTGGTACACCTCCTGAATAAGCTCGCCTCCCCGGCTTCATTCATGTGTCGATTAGCATTGAGTCCTCTCTCCTATCGCACATTTGAATAGAACTGACAAGCACTTTGTCAACTTTTGCAAAATATGTCCCCCTTTTCACATCTATCTGTTTACCCCGATTGGATGAACCGTGTAAAAACATGCTCCACATTTTTGCACAAATAACTTGTTCATTCTCGACTCTACATTCCTGTGTTTGAGTTGCTCTAAGATGCGCATCAGGACAGTTACTTTTTCTGTGATTCATACCGTTCATTTACTCCTCAGTTTAAAGAATTCCCCTTCACTTTGATTTTATCTTTACTTCTTTGCCACACGTCCGCCGTAGTTCACCAGTCTGAATTTCATTCACTCCCAAACTCACACACAAACACACCCACTCCCCACTAAGAAACGCCCAGAGTCAACCAAAACATCCAAATATAGACAAAGGACAGGATTCACTGACACACTCACCACTGAGTGATGATTGAGCAGCAATTGGGGTAAATGCTACTGACTCTATCTTTAAGCCATTGACTGTATTTTATAATATGGACTTAACTGCCTGACCTCAAAAGTGAGGCACAAGGGCCTTAAACCTGCAATCATTTTAATGGCCAGCAGGGGATTGCAGAATAATATATGATTATATACGTATAAGTCTATGAGACACTTGGTTAATTAGGTGAGTTAACATTTTCTTTTTAAGGTTTTCCCCCCAATAATTTCCAAGCCTTTGCATGAACTGAATCATTTTAATTTGGTAAATTATGGCCCGAATTAGTGTGAAAATAAAAATGGTAAATTGGGTTTTGCTATTTGGCGAGGCTGTCTGCGATTGACCACTCATGGAAACCTTTTTTTTTCCCCCTTTCCAAATATGATGTTTTGGCTCCAACGAAACAAGACAGACAGAGGCGGCTAAAATACCAAAGTCAATGTACAAAAAAAGTCTAATCGAACATTTCAAATCCCAGTGACCGCGTCCACTTGTTATGTACAGTCTGTGGTTTAACCCTGCTGACGGTGCGAAAAAGAAGCGTCTGTGAGATGTGGAGCAGCACTCTCAGGTTGATTGCCCGAGCGCTCTGCTCTGAAAACAGGTGGTGTGGAATAAAATATTTAATGGCATACTCTGAATCGACACATCGCATAAAGTATACTGTAATGTCCAGTCCATCTGTCGCAGAGGTAAACAAATCTCACCATCGCACGAGGCTGCCCTGAAAAAGACCTCTTCATGTGAAATTATCAGAGAAATCCTGAAAACCAAAGCGGCAATCACAATTCTTCTCAAGTATTAAAGCAGATTGCCAAACACCAACACAACGATTTAAAGGCATAGAAGCTATTTGGTGTTTTCCTTTATCATAAAAGCTCATGGAGATGAAATAAGATGTTTAGATGGAAGTTAAGTTTGATGTGAAAGGTCAAAAATGGGAGCAGAAATCAGTCAGAATTGACTCATTTACCATTTGTCTCCTTTCTGTTTTTTTTTTTGCTCTGTCATTCTGCCTCGGTCTATAATTTATATTTTTTTTGACGTTGAGTTGAATATTAATAATAAAGACAAGAGTGTGCAAAGGCTGTCGCTTTCTGCCGTCTTTGATGTATTCAAGAAAACACAGCACAGTCACTCCAAACTTTTCTAATAGTTGTAGATTCTAGTCAATCCTTAGTGCTACAGAGTTCCCAATTTATCCAATAAACAAATTATCATATGAGATAATAATAATCCTAATGCCTCCGTGGGAGCTTTCAAAGTGAAATGCCTTCTAAAAAGTTGATGCTTGTCAGAAAAAAGGAGTCGAAAAACTCGTCACTTCCTGCAGCTTGCTGTTTTGAAAAGTTGCCTCAGATGTGACTTTAAACAGTGTTTGACTTCCTCCGATGTTTGAAGCAGAAATTAATCAAGTTAATGTTGACAAAGTGTAATGTACGGTAAGACCTTGCAGTCCCCACTCTTTTTTGGCAGCGTGATGTTTCATATTGGGCGTCAGAACAGATAGCTCCCCGTCCCTGGGTTCAGATGTTTTATTGGGGGCTACCCAGTGTTTATCTCTGAATAACAGGTTGGGGCCTCTAAATACTGTTTATACATTTTCTGTCATGCGGGCTTTTGCCGAGACTTCTGAGAAGTGGCAATTTTCTGCAGAAATCAAAAAAAAAAAAAAAGAAGTATCGATTGCACTGACGGGAAAGTTCAACTCACCCCGGAATGAAGTATGGCTGCGATTTGAAGGCTTGGAACTGAACTAAGGCACTTTGATCAGGAAATCTGAGGAGGCAACAATAGTGACATGGTTGTCTTCACTGTAGATGAAAAGAGGTAGTTTCCCCCCCCCCCTCCCCCTCTCTCCTCTCTGTCTGTCTCCATCATGCATTTTACAGTAAACAGACTCTGACAGAGCTTCCATCTCTCTTTGAGATGCATGTTATCCAGGATTCAATCAAACATGAGTTTTGAAAAAGTATCCTTTAATTAGCTCATTGTTCTCCACTGCTGCTTAGTTGAGATTATAGACACAGACAGCAGCTTTCATGTTCAGAAGTTTTTCTGATGGATTCTCTTTGAGTATTTCTCCTTTTATTAGCCATAAAAACTCCACAATGGAGCCCGACGTGTGTGCCAGCCCCAAAAAAAGTTAGCGGACCTAGCTCTCCGTCTCCCGAGGTTGTTCCATATTCGTCATGGCTGATTATACAGCGTGCACTGCCAAAGTAGAGTGAGGCCTGCCTTTACCTTTGTCATTACCATAGTGTGGATATACACTACATCAGCTCTCTCTTAAAAAAAACTTGCAGGCTGGAGTGCAGGTAGCAGGAGAGAGAGAATTTTGGCTGCCGTGGGCACTGCTGCACGGGGCGTCAACCGCCTTCATTAAAGATGCAGGAGACACTGCCTCTTCTCTCTACAGGTCAGACACAGGGAGAGGAGAAGGGGTCCCCTGAACAGAACAGCCCCATAGGTTAGCCTCGAACAATGCCCCCCTCCTTACTCCCCCCCTTCAACACTCCCCGCAGACTCAGTCCACCCTCCTCGTCTACTTCAACCTGACCATGTCTCTGACCATGGCCAGGTTGAAACTGAAACTGGTCCCAGAGCAGCAGAGGGAAGGGGGCGGGGGGGAAGCAGGTGAGGAAAAAGGAAAGAAGGTAGAGTGACAGATAGCGGTTAAAGGATGCTGAGCGGAGCCTCAACTGACTTTTTACCAGCCAGAGAGATAAGCCACATCCTGCTGCAGGGATTGACGCTCGAGAGAGAGGGGGAGTTGGTCTTCCTTTTCCTGCCGTTTCATCCACACATCATAGCTCAACTGCACAATTCTTGCTGGATCAACGTGTGCATGTGTAGGCATTAAAAGCTAGCAGCTTCACCGACGGTGTAAACACACAAAAAAAATGTACACCAGTTAATCGAGGAAATAGTGGGGGCTGTTTTCTTGATTAAGGCACAGAAATGTTGCTTTTATTTTTTGGTGCTGTGAATGCCCTCTGGTCTTCTTTTTTATCAAAGCAGCTGAATGAACCAATTTGTTCCTCTGCCATGATTAGATAACAACATGCTGTTATTCTGAGGATGTCATACTTTTTATATCTTATGCAACCATATGTAACACAGCCCCCCCCCCCCCCCCCCCCCCCGACAGTAAACACCTGTAAGGCACTCTGGCTGCTGTCACAAACTGATCTTGCACCATTTATAGTTCTTCAAAATCCCAGCCACCCCAGTAGTTTGTCGCATTCACAATACTGAGTCTTTTAAAGCAACTGTAACTTTTCCCGCCTCAAAATTGTAGTTTCAAAGTCGGTCTTGCTTAACTTGTGGAATACTTAAGAATTAAGAATGTGTAGTTCACTTTCCAGATCTCAATTTCTGTTTAAAAAAACGTTTTTTAACAAATATAAAAGGTCGGTTTGATTATTTTTTGTGAGTGTGACTTCTGTTTTGTTTTTTTGGTTGTTTCATTTGTTTTGAAAGAAATTCTTGGAACAAATTTTTGTTCTGATATGTTTTTGTGTTTTTGTAACCAAACTAGTCGTGTCTTAAATAATACGATTCGTAACAAGGGTAGGTGTAATAAGATAAAGCTTCAGCCTACACCTTTATCGGTCAAAATGTTTTTGTTTTTTTCTTGTGACCAAAATAAATTACTACTACGACAGGGCAGTTGCTCTCAGAGACCTTCGGTGGGCGCCAAAGATCACCTCCACCACTTTGCCCCATAGCGTTGCTTTTCAAATTGCTCTAATATTTTTACAATTACAGGACCGCAGTTTTGGAGGTTTTTCAAAATAAAAGCACATTATATTTGAAGACCGGAAATAAAGAGAATGAGGCATAAGGCAATAAGAAAAGCAAAATAAAAGCATCACAAAGAGCAGTTTTGAATCTGGTTTTTAGAGCTAACTGGGTTACTCACAATGGATGTTCATAAAGTCAGTGTCTATTTATCTTTTGTAACTTTGTCTTGTTGTATGATGTGTCAGCTAACGTTAGCTACTGGATTTGCTGGAGGGTAGCGCTAGAACACCCGCACCTTTAAAATCGCTGCTCCACCCCTGCATACCACATCACCATGATTATTTGGCGTAAAGCGATAGTTGAGTTCTGTCGCAGTCAACTCCACAGCAGTTTATAAAACACAAACGAACATGATTGAAAGGTGTAGTAACCTTAAGGAGATTCTGTTCCACCATGCAAACGACCCCCTCCCCCCCCCGCCTTTTTTTCTTCTTCATCTCTTCCCCACCCACTCCCAAAGCAAAGTGGCATTTCCATTTTAAGATTGCCTCTCGAAGCCCCTTTGTGAATAGAATCGAATTACGCTGAAAAGCTCCAATTGATTTCTTTTTCTGCGCACAATAGTTTTCATCATTTAAGCCAATCCCAGCAGGTTCCCCCCCCCTCCCCCCCGTGTTCTTGAAGTACCCTATTGAATCCGGTCGGAGGAGTCATCGTGGCCATTTCATTGTTTTAAAAATGGGTAAATGGGTTGAATGGGTTCTGGGATCAGGAAACACAGCTCTGAGGAACCAGTGTCAGAGGTGGTGAGATGTAGATGGGATGAGGCAGGTGGGGGGGGGGGCGGGGGTCAAGAGTTCAGCACGTACATGCTTGAGGTCCAGGGTGTGCATTTCTCTGCTTTAATACTCCGATGGTCTTGTCACAGAGCCGACCTAGGACCCAAGGGCCCTTTTTAATGGCGGCATGGAGGAACTGGATCCCAGCTCATTATGAGTGCTAATTTGCCACAAGGACAGAGCTCCAGAAAAGCGCAGGTTTCAGGCTCAAAGCGAAAAAGCTGGTTGAGTGGGATTTTTTAATGCGCCGCACACATTTTTTGATGGAGGAGAAAGAAAGAGAAGAGGGAGGTTATCCTGGAGGTGTTTGATAAATGAGCACCCCAACTATCCAGCAACTCTTTGCAACCACCCACACCCAGGAACACCCTATCTCCCCCCCCCCTCCCCCCCAACCCCGCGCCCCGCTGTTTCTGGTTCACCACAGTAACGCAGACTTCATGGTCATAATCTCGAAGGGGCGAGAGGCTCCACCCCCCCCCCCCCCCCCCCCCCCCCACCGGAGCAGTGATGAAAGGCAGAGCAGGTGAGAGGAGTTCACATCTGCGCCTGGGCTTTAATCAACTATCCTGCAGACATGCGGTAATGTAAAACAGTGGAAGAGGGGGCCAATCCCATCACTGACACTATAACAACCCCCCCCCCCCCCCCCTCCCCAGCTTGCCTTATCAACGACTAAGTGAAGATGGGGAGGGAACATCGTTTTGCAACCCCACTCAGCGGCTACTGACATCATCAGCTGCCAAGTTTACCGGAGATGGGGGCGGGCGGGGGGGCGAAGCGGTTAGAAAGCCTTTTGGATCAGATTCAGGTTTTTGTCGTCACTCTCTCTGCTTTCACTCTCACTCTTACCTGTGCTGACGGACAAAGAGAACAAGGGGCATTCTGGGTAGCACCACAAAGCGGTCGAGTTTGGATGAGTCCTTATAGGAGCTGCCGCAAGTGATGTGCAGCCAGCGGTACATGGACGAGATCCACGAGCGCTGTCACACACACACACACACACCGGCACGGCGGCGTCGTTGTTGTATATATATCAGTGAGACACTCCAGTCCTCGTCTGGATCGACGCCAATGTGATGAGCTAGAAAGCTAGGGTTTATTTTATGTTGTAAATTTTTGCTTCACTTTTCTTTTTTCTTTTTTCGTCAGCAGTGCACTTAAGGGCAAGAGAAAAAATAAAAAGATGTGCTCTTTAAGGCTTAGCTTTTAAAACCAGGTATGAGACAGGGACTGAGGAGGCCTTTTTGTTGCATTAGAAAACGTGTGAAATGTGGATCATTGTCGAAAATGTCAACCCGACAGTCATGGTCACGTTCCCCACACCTGCTTATGAGGAAAAGACCAAATTTCATCCCATTTCTGAAAAAGGCAGCAAGTGAGGGCGAAATTGGCCATTAAGTGTAAGAAAAAGAAAACTGAGACTTTTCTGTGTGTGTGTGTGTGTGTGTGTGTGTGTGTGTGTGTGTGTGTGTGTGTGTGTGTGTGTGTGTGTGTGTGTGTGTGTGTGTGTGTGTGTGTGTGTGTGTGTGTGTGTGTGTGTGTGTGGAAAGAGTGGGCGGGCTGGTGTGTGTGTGTTTATGTGGGATGTTTTATTAAAGGTGTCTGTCTATTGTGTTTTAAAATGGAGCTTGCTTGACCTCCGCGGCGCGCCCCGCCACTGTTGAAATATTTACCATCTGCAAAAAAAAATTGTCACTTTGCCCGCCGCCGCGCGATCACTCATCTGGCCTGTGTGACCCTCGATTACTTCCACCCCCCACCCCCCCCTCCCCTGCCACCCTGTCAGGCCTACATGATCAGGCCCTGGTGGCTGCTTTTGTCCTTTCCCCCCCCCCCACCCCCTGTAATGTAGTATTTCATGCTTTCTTGCCCGATCTGCTCGTTCAGCACTTATTCCCTCTGCACCCCCCCCCCCCCCCCCCTTAGTTCACCTCCGTCTATTTCCTCCCTCCAGTGGTTTGACATACACGGCGGCGAGAGAGAGCGAAATACCAGCTTTCCACCGATTTGGAATCAGTGAAAGTCGGGATTATGAATCGTTTTATTGACTTTCTCTCGGATACCGTCCTCGATGCTTCTGTGGAAACTTTTCAGAATGACTTGAATAAATGAATGAAGGTCTTTCTCTGCAGAGTTCTTAAAAAGAAAAGAACGAGGGCATGTATCAGAGTGATTCCTTTTTTTGAATTTCATCTTAAGTTTTCCAAAAGAGCCCTTGTAGTGCTCTTCTAATAATCCAAATGTTGCCGTTCGAGGGGACGCCGTTTGCTCTCTCTTGAACCTTCTTGTGAGCGAGTCACTTCGACGTCCTCCAAGAAGAACCAGCTTTAGTTTTGCATGTTTCTTCCACAAACACTGAATAAAATCTCGAGACCAGAGACTCACACTTGTAAGAGGAAATTGGCCACATTTGTTACAAGCTGGTGTTTCCAATGCACAGTTAAACCAGCTGCAGAATTTAGACCTGAAGAGATTTTTTTTCCCGCGCTTATCTTAGAATAATTGGGAGTAAAAGATAAATGTCAGAATGACCAGAAAAGTGATAAAACACCCGATATTCTCCTGCTCTTGTCTAATTAAAAATCCACGCCTGATATTATCGCCGAGCTCTTCACCAAGGCGGACAGAACTTAGACAATTCCTGTCAATGTTGACGAATACTTAACTGTCACAAAGTAATTATAAAACAGCGATTCCCACCGAAAAAAAAAAGAGATTGAATTAAAGTTTCCAGCGGAAGAGTAAGAAGTTAATATGTAACGTGAGCTTCCTGAACGAGATCAAGATATAATCCTCCTGCTCTTTCCCTCCGTCGTTGGATAAACAGAGACAATCTCAAAGCTCTCTTTATTTATATCCTTAAGACCCAAACCCAAACCTTGACTGTATATTTTCCTTTTGAAGATCCCTTCCTGTGGATTAAGGTGCTCCTAATTGACTCAATTATCCCGTCCAAGTCAAAGTTTGAAAAAGTAAAAGTGTGGGTTGCGAGGATTTTTCTTGGCATTAAGTCGTCATTGAGGGGGCACGCGGGGGCCCGGTGTATTTACTGCCAGAGCCCCGCGTTTATCCGACCTGATGCCTCCTAATGCGGGTATTAATCTCCACAATGCGTTCTCCCTCCAATATGGGTCGTGTCATCTCTGGTTAGCGGAGTCTCCTGATGAAATTGTCCAAAAACTCCGCCGATCAATCAGGCTTGCCGAGGGATTGATTTTCTTTCATCTTTCTCGTCTTCTTCTTTTCTCTTCCTGCCCCTCTCGATTCCGAGGGCCTCTGATGTTTCTCAATGTAAGACGAATGTCGCACAGAGGGTAAAAGAATGGCTTTCTTTCTGACCCACACCAACAAAACATTTCAGGGCCTTTTTTTTTTTTTATTTTTATCTAGCTTTCTTTCTCTTTCCCGTCAAATCCTTTTTTTTTTTCTTCACTTCAGAGTTTGATAGAGGAAGCTCCTCTCTCATCATCAGGATGCTCCCCCTCCCCCTCCTCCTTCCCCTTACCGCTCTCACTCGCAGTCTGTTGCAAAATATTTCTCCAAACGTTAACAAAGTCCTTTTTACTTCCTTATTGTTGGGAGTCAAATTGTGAAAACAGGGGCGACACATCAGGCAGGTCTGCCCTCGTTTTCCCGTCGTCGGCTTGGGGACGGCACAGCTCGACAGATCAACACCCCCTCCCCCCCCACCCAAGCCCCCCCCCCCCATTTATATGGGCCTCACGACTTTCCCCATAATGAAATATTCACAGGTCACTGGTTCCCTGAGAAATGATGGGGGTCAGTCAATTGCTTTTCAGCAAGTAATTTTCTCCCCCTTCAGACGGCCCTGCTTGTCGTGTTGACAGTCATTAGCGCGGGGAGGAAGGCTGGATCGAAGCGCAAGTGTGACACTTGTCAGACAGTGTGGCAGTCTTTAGCTCCTCTGCCTCGCTTTTATTTCCTACCACCTTTTTCTTCTTCTCCTATTTTATCTCGCTGCTCATTTTTTTTTACACCCTGCTGCTTTTCAGCTGGATAAATCATGCGCCTGCAGTTTTTCTTTATATTTCCCCCCCCTTCTTCTTCTTTTTCTTTTCTCCCAAAGCTGGTAAATTCCATCCAGAGAATTCCCCCTTCATGTTGCTATGTAAGGATTAGCTCGCTACTGCTCCTCTAAATGCCCCCCCCCCCCCTTTTTTTTTTTTCAGTGTAATGATTCACTTTGAAACCAGGCCATCAAAAGCCAATCAAAAGAGACACTTCAGATTTGGTGATTGGTGATTAGACCTCTGGAAATCCTGGGGAAAGTTTAGTCAAGGCTCCTTTTTCTTTATGACTCGGCCTGACCTTTAAAGATATTACCATGTGACATGATGAATGGTGCACAGAGGAGACAGAGACTTTTCCTATTAACCAGCTTCGGTGGAGGGAGATCACACTCTTTTCCTTAATCCCTCTCCCTCCTCCACACCCAGCCCACCTCCCTGTCCTTAAAGGGGAGGGGGGGAGCGAGAGAAAGAGAGGGAGTCACGTCAAGCGGTGGTGACACAGTGTTAAAAAATGATTCGGGAGGGTGGTTTGAGCCGGGGGTCTCCGGTTGGTAAAGGCACCGCAGATGGCTAACCTGACCCTGAGGAAAACTCCAATTAGCTCGCAGTAATGGCCGGAGGTGGGGGGGGGGGGGGGGGGCCGGTGCTTGTGTCTGCAGGCAGCCGCGCCGCTGACCCTTAAGGGCCCCGCGTTCCCTCTATCTGCTGCGCTGTGATGGAGAGCTGCACAGCGGCCACGGCAATCTGTTTCCATTGTGTCAGCTGACACACACTGTACCCCGAGCCGAGGCGCACACACACACACACACACACACACACACACACACACACACAGGTGCATGCATGTCTGTTTACACCAACATATGCAACCCATTGCAACCTTTCAAAAATACTGGATGCCACTAGACAGGCCTGATATGATGACTTGTGTTCAGTTAAATTGATCAGGAAGGCAATCATTAAATCTGCTCAAATTGGTCCAATTTGGTGGTTGTGCTGGTTGTTATGGCAACATGGACAAAAATGTTTAAAATAAAAAATCTGGAATATTTTCTAAAAGTTGAGGCATGAGCCAAAAACTTCTGCCGTTGTTGTCACAGTGTCGATCCAGAATTTATGAGCGATTCCTCATCTCTGCGATAAACAAATAAGAATGGCATTAAAAATATTTTTTTTATCACATTCTGCCACACTACAGTCGCATGTCATCGTGTGTGTTGTTGCACAGACACAGATTGAAGAATCTCTTTCGAGGCGAGGTGAATGTCTTCACTCTAAAACATGTGCACACTAACAGACTTGTCAGTTTTGACATTTTCACCTCATCTGCTTCTTTCCAGATGCACTTCATGTGATTTCTCCTTTTTTAACATGATCACACTGATTACATCTTTAGCGCTGCCGGAGAACACACAAATCTTTTTTTTGTCAGTTTGGCAGCGTAACTTCCTTTTTATAAAATCCCCCCCCCCCCAAAAAAAGTCTTAAATCCTCGGTAATGTACCTGAGTAAAAAAAAAAAAAAAGGCAAACATCTCTGCAATCATATTAAAGCCTCAACTGTAATAATTTCCCTCTTAATATAAAACAGAGCAACTTTCTTCATATCTTGAGTTGCTTGTTTACTCCTTCACTACATCTTCTCTTCCATTCAACACGTGTTTGCTGAGTGTGCAGGCGCTCTCACCCGGCGTCGCCCTGCAGCAGCTCGGTTTAAGGGGATAAGTGCTCCGCTGAAGGCCACGTGGTTTGGGGGATGGTAACTTTCATTTACCTGCCAACACTTAACGCTTGCAGGAATTTATGTTCAGGAGGGGAAATTTCAGGTTTCTGCTCCGTCTGATAACAAAAACTAAAACCCTCGGTTGATATCATGTTTTAAGGAGGTGCAATGTGAGGCTTAAATTGCCAATCACTCATTTTTCTGCAGGTATTTTAAAAGATAAGGCCAGTGTTCTTACATATTTCAGACCAGTGTTCCTGCAGTCAGGGGCGTCACCAGGTTTTCTGGGTCCTATAAAAAAGACACTTCACTTTGGGCCCCCCTCCCCCGTCCTCAGAGATGCTGATTTGATGCTTCACAGAGTTTGTTTTTTCCTGTATGTGGAAAAGTCACAGTGTGTGTTCATGTCGCCCCCCCCCCCCCCCCCGTTTTGTAGAAATCCAATTGCTTGTTAGCGGGATCAATTCATTGCTCCTTTCTCCGACTTTTTCCACGGGGTTTTGCTGACATTAAGAGAATATCACTTTCTATTTCCACCTCGTCCTTGTTTCCTGCGCTTTGTCGCCGAGCTTATTGGAACACAGAGAGAGAACGCTGCCCCCACGGTTCACATCCAAATGTCACTCTCTTGTAGTGTGCCGTGCAGTTTAGCCTCTTGTGTCTGAATGTTGGAGGGGGGGGGGAATCATCCGTTAATACAAAGTTTAGACTTTAGAGTGGCGATTAATTAGGAAGGATAGATCTCTCTTCTTCTGTAAGCCTCTCTCTCTCTCGCTCTCTTTTTTTCACATCTCCGAGGGGGGGCAGATGTTTATACACAGAAGTTTATTGCAGAGCAGAAAAAAAAGCCAAATATACGAGCTGGATCAGAGCGCACAGAGAGCTTTCAAAGATGGGTTTGATCTTGTTTGGATTTTGATAAACATGACCAGAATGAGAGCAGCCTTGTACATTACTGTAAATGTGTGTGTGTATGTGTGTGTGTGTGTGTGTGTGTGTGTGTGTGTGTGGATTATTTCACTTGTAAACACGGGGACCTGCTGTGTATCACTATTACAGCTTGTGTCAACATGTAAACATTGTGCGGCATCAATCTTGCACTCAGCACAAGTGGACAGAGCTATTATGTTAAAAGCCCATTTGCTCGACATATTCTTTAGCAAAAAGATGGCCTCTCGCGGTGGGCGGAGCTTCACCCCCCTCTGTGAGTATTGATGGGCCTCATTGATTGATTGATGCTCCCTGGTGATTTATCGATTTATCATCTCGCTTCCAAATGAGCTACGAGTGCTTTTCCCCCTTAGCCCAGAAGGAAAAACAAGCGCACTCTCACACAAACCCCCCCCCCACTGTAATGAGAATTCACCGACTTACTTTCAGCCGCACGTACGTCCCACTTTTCAAATTTGATCTTTTTTTCTTTTTAAGGAGTTGAGGAGGGGTTGGGAGAGAAGTTGCTGTTTTGAAATTGGAAATGAAAATTGTTGCGCGGTGTTGTTGCTGTGAGATTTAGAGAAAGATTCAGTCAGGCAAAGCACTTTTACCCCATCACTGTACAAAGTCAATCTCCTCCTCCCCAAAGGTTTTTTCAGAAGAGTTTTCGGGGGGGGGGGGGGGCGTCCTTAGGTAGTTAAAAGTGCATCGACTGCGGATGGGCTAGTGGGATGTGTAGATTAATGCGGTGGAAAGCCATCCCTCAAAGTGCTTAGAATAATTAGAGTCAGGCTTCCAACAGAATGGGCATGTCACTGGAGGAAATTGTATTTTTATTTACTGTGTCGGGTCTCCCCTGGCCCTCCCCGCTCGCTCTGTCTCTGCCTCTCTCCATTTGTATACGGGCGCCGGAGCTCCGTATTCAGGAAACGCCGGGTGTTTTCTCAAAGTGTCTTAAAGGTGCTGTCAGCGCGCGCCCCGTGATGCATCTCCTGGATTTGTATCTCTTGCCGTGTTTCCACGTGTGGGCGCACACCATTTGTATTCTGGGGCGGGTGTTTTTTGTATTCAGGAGGGGAGAGATCTGAGTTTTCTGTAGGTGTGCATATTCACCTT
The DNA here is from genome assembly GCF_963930695.1 of Labrus bergylta. NCBI lineage: Eukaryota > Metazoa > Chordata > Actinopteri > Labriformes > Labridae > Labrus > Labrus bergylta. The sequence goes on along the minus strand of NC_089210.1, from coordinate 3,324,190 downwards.
TTGTACCCGAGCTGGTAACTATGTATGTAAATGTGCAGCATTAGCATGTGTTTGCATTTTTAAACGCGCATAATACATGTGATGGCATGTGTTAGTCTTGATGGAGGAGGCATGGTGTTCACCAGTATGAGGTGTAGGAACAATACTTTAATGTTGTTAAACCTACCTCCATATGTTTCTGATTTATTATCCTAACACACTAAACGCACTCATATCACACATTTAATACGACATCTGATCGACTTTATATGACATTATATCCCAATTCATCTCTTTCTGGACAGATACTTCATGTATCAGTCAACGCCTTGAAGTATTTGAAGTGGATTAGTTCATACTGATGGTCACTTTACAATTCAGCATCTGCCATCAGTGTGTGACGTCCATTTACTGTTACCAATACATAACAATTGACGCTACCTAAGATGTTACAGTGCTTCTTGAACAGTTTAAGCGCATGGTGTCATGGAAAGAGGATGAGCAGGGGCGTGGTGAAATGGGTATGGGTGGCCTGCAAAACCAGCATCCTGGACTACGATTGGCTGTTTGCCCTGTCAGACCAAATATTTGTGCTGTGTTGCAAAAGGCTGCTCGTCGCTTTCTTTGTATTTCAATGTAGAACATTTTATTCTTTTAGTTCCTCAAATTGTGAATCTTTTCTGGAAGGTCCTTAAGGAAATACACCTAAAACATAAAGTCATAACGATATACACAGGAACATGCACTCTTAGATACTTGAATAGTGGTAATTGAGGTTGATATAATTTGTGAGTATAGAACGGGATTTATGTGTTTGCACACACATACTTAATTGGGAAATGAATGTTCACAGTCTTGATGGTATAAATTGTAACTTAGCCTTTTTGGTAACCATTTATTTTGGGTTGGCTGAGGGTTATATACTTCCTCCTGCAGTAGGAGGGGCTGGATGGAAAAAAATCACGTGATTAATTATTGCAGATCTCTAACAAAACTAGTAGATGTAGTTCTTAAATAAGCTCCGCCTCTAGCTAACTAAAAGTTAATGGAGAATGGAGGTAAAGTGAATCAGTGCAACACATAACAAACAGTACTGTTGTTACTTTCATGGTACTTGTAGTTTCTTTTATTTTTGATATTTTCCCTTGATCCCGATGCTTCCTCCATCGCTGCTGTTGTTGTAACTGTGTGTTTGTGTGTGTGTTTGTGTGTGTGTTTGTGTGTCTGACTGTGTGTCGGTGCCTGCGCACTAAAGTGTTAAGTCATTTCCCATCTCGGTGCAGTGGACGCTGGTGGACAGCGAGGCGGGCCATTGATAAATTGATCACGGTGAAATTGTGGAGTAGTGAGACATGCTCTAAATCCCTCCCCCATCGCTACACATCCCACGCACACGCACACACGCACACACACACACACACAATGGCTCTGGCATCAATTATTGTGGATTGCGTGGTTGACAGAGTGTAAACCAGGTGCCAGCCCTCAATCCAATTAAAGAGATTTAATTGGAGAGAATAAATGGAGTGTGTCCACAAAGTGCTGCCTTACCCACATTTACTAGTTGTTGTTTTTTTTCATACCTTTTTGAAAAAAGTGAGGTTTTTGTTTATGAAAGACCGATTGAATCTAATAAAGCCTCAAGGCTGTTGCTTTCTCCCAGACTTGCCTTGCTCCACAGGTCAGTAATGCAAACAATCCAATTTCTCCCGTCTGAGAGCCGCGCTGGCATGTAGAAATGGGATTATTATCTCAAATGGGCCCAGCAGGTGTTTCTGTGATACAGTGTAATTTTCAGGAGGGGTGATAGTGTTTTTCCTGCGGTCCGGAGGTTTTAAAAAATTCCCAGAGACACTTTTAAAAAAGGAACATCCAACAAAATAAGTCGGCAAATCTGCCACTCCGGCCCATTAGCGTTATTACCCCAGATCAGGCTTCATAACAGGGCTGTTTACAGAGCTGATTTCCTGTGCACCGCAGAGGGGGAGTGTGTGCAGCTCTGTGTGTGGGTGTGTGTGTTGTTGCAATTCTGTATATGTGTGTGTGTGTGTGCAGCCGTCACAGTTTGACGAGTTCGAGGAGCTAAAGAGAGGCGTCTGAAGCGGTCAGGTAGCGCTCACGGTGGTCCCGACTCTTCTTTTTTTCCCACACACCTACTGGAGCTCTTTTCTATCCAAATTTGTCCCCGGGGAGACGGGAGTGTGGCTCATCTCTGTCGCCAACCACCACCCCCCCCCCCCCCCCCCCCCCCGCCCTCCCCTTCCTCGCCTCCTCACAAGGGACAGACATGCATAATTCAGGATTGTTATCTGTCTGCTGCTAAACCCCTTCCCCCCCACGCACACACACACTCACGCACACACAGATCTGCAATGAAACAGTCTGACTGCACATCAATGATTCACCAGACAGAACCCCCCTCCTGCACGCCCCCCCCCGTCCCATCCCATCCCCTTCTCCATTCTGTTGAGGGAATCATATGGAGTCGACAGGGACTCCACAAGCATGCAACTTTCCTATAATTGGAATGGAAAAAAAAACGGGGCGAGTGAGGGGAAATGCTGTATCAGGGAAATCTGGGCGTAGGTGCTCAAACAGACATTCAGCGGTGTCAAGCGGGCAGACAGACGGGGCGGCTGGGAGAGGACGCCGGGCCCACTCTTTAGCCATCGAAGAGGAGACGAGTCAGGAGATAGGAGACGAGTCAGGAGAGAGGAAGTTCGGGGCGCAAGAGTTGTTTTTTTTGTTTTGTTTTTGAAGGAGGAGGAAGAAGAGTTTGGATCTCTCAGATTTTTAACGGTCTGAAATGCAGAGGCAGCGCTGGGACTGGAGACGGTTACAGTAGCTACCTCCCGAAAGAAAGAAAAATAACACACACATAAAAAAAAGCAAAAAAGAAAATCCCTCCATCCCTCCCGGCTTCCTGCTGCGAGCATCTCTGTTTCCCCCCAAGTTGCACCCAGGCCTCTTTATCCTCCATGTTTTCTCTCATCGCACTTACCTTTCTTCTTCTTCTTAAACATCACAGGAGCAAATCAGCAGACAAGCGATCGTACAAGTTTTCCCAAGCTTTCAAGAATCACCAGCGTTTCATCATGGATAATCACAGTTAATAACCCTTCTCATTAAGGAGACGAGGATCACGGGTCATTAATATTGTTAATATCTTCTCCCTTTTTCCCTTCTCTTCTATCTCTCTTATCCCCCCCCCCCCCCCCCCTCCAAACTCTCTCTGCGAGCCAGAGGGAGTGGAAACAAAAGGATGACTAAAAAAGAGCTTAGCGCGACAGTGATTAACCGATAGGGGTAGATGGACTGTGATGAATCAAAGTTATCTCTCAAATCTTAATAACTGGAATTAGCCCCTGATTAGATGAGCTTTTGGCTACAGCGGGGAGTATAGTCGGCATTTTTTCACTTCAAAGAATCCCGCCCATGTAAACCTGTCCCTCCTCTTCCACTGCAGAGCGGGGAAAAAAAAAAAAGATTCAGCGAGGCAAATAGGCCAATGGAATAAATTACAAAGACATGAGAGAGCAGAGAGGATGACGATAACAAAAACAACATGTTACACCTGTTTCTCGCAGAATCCGGCCGTTCTTCTTCTTCCTTTATCTCCCCCCCTCCCTTCTCTTTTCCATACACGCTCGTGGGGGTCCAGTGGGAGGTGTCAGTCTCCGTGACAGGGTCATAACGACAGTGGCACTCTCCTTCATTTGCATATGTTTGCCATTGTCACAGCGGTCAACGAATGTCATGTTGAGATTCCTGCATGCTTAAGTAATGGCATTTTGTCCCCACGAGGAACTCTGGCCCGCGCGTATCATAATCCCAGCATGCACAGAATAAAATAAGGGGAGGAAAAAAAAGGAAGACTGAATTAACATGACAATCAGCTGATGCTAAAACTAATGTTGGCATTTTTTTTTTTTTATCCCCCACTTAGCTTTTTCAAAAGACTCATTTGTAGTCTGAAGAGGAAGCGTGGAGGAAGCGAGTTCATTGAAAAAATTTGAATTTCAAGTTGTGTTTATGAAGCAGAGGCGGCGGACGGACAGACGGGGTGGATGTGTGTGTGTCCAGTGTGTTTGAACACCTTAAGAACAAAGAGACAGGTATTGTGTTACTACTGGCTGTTATTTGTTAAAGACATCAGCTGAGTCCTTGCAGAGGCAAAATCAGGGAGCAAAAAAAACATGCAAACAGAAAAATAAGTAATTTTTGGGGCGGCAATGGCCTGGCGGTTATGTTGCGCCTCTCATGTATGGAGGCTATAGTCCTCTTTGCAGCGACTGTGGATTCGAATCCAACCTCCGCCCTTTGCTGCATGGCATCCCCCAACTCTCTTCTCCCAACATTTCCTGTCTCTCTCTCTTCATCTGTCCGTTCCAATCGAAGCAAAAAGGCCCCAAAAAAAAAACTTTTCACTTCTTAGTTGCAGGGATCACCGCTCGAAGCTCCAAGTAGAGAGGAAAGTAAAAGGAGAAAATAAAAGTGTAATAATACACTTTCTGGTCATGATAAGTACTCCCACACACACACAAAGGAAATGTAAACCAGCATACATTCTCAGCTATGGAAGCCCTAAGCGGACAAACATCCATGCATGTTATTTAACTCTCTTTTTCCTGTTTTTAACATTCTGGTTTGTTTTCTCAACATCTCAACTTATTTCTCCTGTTACCTCAGTATTACAAGTCTTGTTTACATGTGATAGAGTTGATTTCTTGAGATATCGAGGGAAAAAAAACAACCAAATTAACTCGGGGGGGGGGGGGGACGAGCGCAATTACCCCGAGATTGAGAAATAAATCAGTAGAGCCTGAAAGAAAATATAAATGGATGCATGTCTAACGTTAGCTGTCCTCCCGCGGCTGATCGCCTCCACTGACCTATCGCTGGACTCCATCAGTGAACATTTCTGGAGCGAGTGTTCTGAAATAGCCTCTAAAAGTCAGTACCAGGACCTTCACTGGGCAGTGGAGAGTACTTTTTTTTTACAATCAAAGCAAAATCAATTTGTGCTAAACGCTGCAGATCCATGCGGCAACAAAAACTTGAGTTGCGTTCACAGACACCCTGAGCACCTTTTAACAATGTTTAGTAATACAGCTGAGGTCACAGTTTCACTGAAAAGACTCGGCGCAGGCCAAAGTATCTCAGCAACGGTTGCTATGGGAGCAGGCTCTCTGATTGGTGGGTCAGCGGACCAATCAGGGAGCCAAGAAAGGGTCAACTCTTCCACTGCAGTAAACTAAACACTCGATATGGTAGTTGGAGCGCTTTATGAATTGAACACATAACTCATTGTTGAAAGGAGAAGTTGCTCAGCTAACTTTTTATGATTCAGAAGAAGTCCGGGGTCGTCGTTAGCTTCACGGGCTTCACGTAAAACTGGCATGAAAACCATGTGGAATACGTTTCCAGGTTTAAATGACAAGAGTGACAGAACGACCCCGCTGTTCTGTTAGCAGGTTTTCTTTTTTCTTCATGTCACTCAGGTCTTTATCTTAGTGATCAATAGCAATCTCAGAGGAGTTGTTGGGTTTGTGAGGACTTTTTAATAGAATAAATGTCAATATCACTTTGTTCTGACGACTTCAGAAGAACCACACACACACACTCGCACACACACACACACACACACACACACACACACACACCGAGAAAGAAAAGTAAATGAAAAAGTTCTTTGACGGGGAGGGGTCAAAGCAGCAACGGCGTCTGTTCTCGCTAATAAATGAATCTGAACACCGAACTGGATGCAACCCACAAGTTAATCCAAATGTTGACACCTCAGTCTGGAGTAATTAGTCCCAGATGTAAATATCTGTTATGCAACAAAAGAGGCAACAGCACTGAAACAGACAATTATCTCCTCTTATGGCGTTGGCAAAACGCTGGAGTCTAACCATGTGTAACTGATGGCTTTTTCACAGGGGCCTCCAGGCTTATCCTGATGTCTTTCTCTTTTTTGTTTATTTATTTATTTATCTGCATTTTTTTTTTTTTTTTACCAACGCCGAGCCCGAGCCGCGGCTGAGACAGACAGGTTCATTACATGTCACAGGAGTTCAAAGTGATCCTCTGTCTACTCTGTTTATTAAGTGGCGCTCCGGCGTCTCTGAGGTATATGGTAACACTCGCAGTCGCATCGCTAAGAGCGGTCCCCATCTGAGTACCGGGGGATTGGTGCGGCGGCGGGCAGGCGGGCGGGCAGGCGGGCAGGCGGGCGCCTCTGCTGCAACATAATGAAGAAATCAGCAAGGGATTGAGGAAAATGAACTCTCTTTTCTAATACCTCCAATCCGAGGGTGCCCGCAGAGCAAGTGTAAGTGCTCCCAATAACGAGGAAAAATCAAGTTAGAGGGGATGAAACATATGTGACATGTGAGAGCGATTAAGCCGCTCGAAGAAGAAGAAGAAGAAGAAGAAAAAAAAGAGAGAGAGCATGCGCCAAATCTAAATTGAACCGGACGTGGAGTGAAGACGCCGAGTGTTTATTCTCATGAATTGATTTCTTCACAAATGAGGTGGAAAAATGGAGAGACGGGGACAAAACAATAACCCTCTCCTCCTCCTCCAGCCTGTTTGAAATCATAAACCCACCGTAATGGGGAGGAAGACGGAGATTTTTGGTTGAGTGTGTGTGTGTGTGTGTGTGTGTGTGTGTGTGTGTGTGTTTGGAGGGGGGGGGGTGTGGTTGCATTTTGAATCTGCATTAAATTGGACTGCTTCTCCATATCTCTCTCTCTCTCTCTGCTGTAATTGGTTCACTAGGGGTGTGTGGGGGGAGGGGAGGAGGGGTGGGAAAGCTCCAAATATGTGCCTCATCATGAGAAACTCAGTTGAAGGTGTTTTTCTTTTTTTTTCTTGTTGTTGTTGTTGTTTACCCCCTTTTGAGTTGCCTCTTTCTTTCTGGCTCACCTTGGATTCACTGTGTGGCATGTGGTTGTAATTAACACACGCTGCAGCCCTCTGGTGGGTGTTAACAGAGAGACTTGGAGTAAGATCATGTGGCTCGCCTAATTAAAATGGACCTGGCTAGACAGCCCCTTTTATTTATGCGCCTTCAAGACAAAATGAATGCCAGTTGCCTGTGGAAATCATCTCAGGCTGTCTCTTTTTCTTTTCGCCTGCCTGCCTGAGCGCGGGGGCTACAATTAACCGAGCGTCAGCATCAGCAGCAGCAGCAGCAGCAGCGGAGTCGGGGACAACAAGCTCCGGCTTTCATGCAGCTGCCTGAAAAACCACTCAGTGTTTCGTTTGTGTTGCATCAACTGATTGCCGCCGCGTTGGCCTCTGCTGAGCCGCGTTACACTCCTCACTATAAACTCTGCTCGGGGTTTTTTTTTTTTTGCGCTGTTGACGGCCCAGTAGGGATTTGTCACAAGTTTGCCACCGTCGCTGTCAGGCTGGTCATTAAAACCAAATGAGCGTTGTTCTGAGAGAGAGAGAGAGAGCGGGCTTGATGCTTTTGGAGGAGACGCACAAAAAACAGTTCTCAGGCACTCAGAGAGAGAGAGAGAGAGAGAGAGAGAGAGAGAGAGAGCTCAGGATTCAAATTAGAAAATGTTATGTCATGTGTTGCATCTGACAAAGCAAGTTGCTTGCGTACATTCACCATGACGGAGTGACGGCGGCGATGCTTCACGGTGGAAACACTACCGCAGAGCTGTTCATAAATCTGTTTAAATTGCTCGGCGTACAGAATCGTGCCCGAGACTATTAGTGTGCGGTACAGTCGGGGACCATGCAAAGCAAGGAAGGAGACCCCTCCGCTGAAAAATGATCCGAGTGAGCCGAAGCCATAAAGCTGCCCCCCTCCCCCCCCACTCCATCACGGCTGGAGATTGCTCGAGATTGATCAGCCCCTGCTCGCTCCCATTTGAGTGATTTCCCTCCGGATTCAATGCAACGCAATTAGTCGCCGCGCCTGCCTGTAGTTTTGCCTCCGCGTTGCCCCTTGACCCCTCCGTCGGCTACGTACGAGTTGGCGCAGCACTCTGCCGATATGAGTTCCTCCTAACAGCTCCCTGTATTTGCACAGCTCCCATCTCTCTCGCTCTCTTTTGGCCCTCTCTCTCAACACCACCCCCTCCCCCCTCCCCTCCCCTGCGCTGCTAAAGAGGATCACAAAAATCGCTGGCGAGCAGCCAAGCGGTTGTACCTGCTGAGATGGAATATAGCCTTGACCATCCACACACAGGTCGCCGTCTCTCTCTCTCTCTCTCTCTCTCTCTCTGAATGATGCCGGGTGTGTTTTCTCTCAGACTGGCAGCCTCAGCATTGGGCATCGCCCCACAAGGCTCTCCACCTGACCTCTTTGGCTCCTGATGCTGACTGTAAAAAACAAAACAAAAAAAACTCCAAAAAGTGATCTCCTTAAGTAAAGGGGGTTTCCAATCCAATTTTACACGAGCAGAGTGCTTAAGATTAGAGGTAGTGTTTTTTATTGTGCTCTCCAGTAATAGGAGGAGAAAGGGTGAAGGAGGGAAAGAGGAATGGAAGGGGATGGGCGATCGATAAAAGGCTGCTCTCTCTGGTTGTCGTCGTTGCAGTCGTCGTCCGTGGAGACGAGGTTCGGGCGGCAGGCCACGTAAGGAGGGCATTAAAGTGCCGCACGGGGACCACCGCTCCTTTTTCCAATAAACCGGCCTGTGCAGGTAGAGAAACACTCACAAGTGCCTCCACTATAACAACAACTGGTTTCTCAGTCATAATGAACAGCAATCTGTTTGGGAGGAATGAGATGTGACTTGTTTGGCCGTTGGAGGGCTTTTCATTAGGCGCCATGGATTCTCTTGATGACGGCGAGTCAGCCCCCAGTGAAAATGGCCACGTGGTCGCACTGGGACCAGCACAACTCCCCTTGATTTTCATGAACCTTTTCTTTTTTCTTCTCTTCCAGTCGGATAACTCGTTTGTCACACACATCAGAGGAAGGCGAAGATCATACGAGAGAGCCGGCGTTACTTTGTGTTTCACTAATGAGGCCTGTACTCTCCGCCTCCTTGCTTTTTTTTTTTTTTTTTTTGCCTTGCTGCCCTTTGAAACAGCAACGACATGGTGCTACAACACTCTGGCAGTTTTTCCTTTTTCTCCCCCCCCAAAAAAAAAGGAGCTCCGGGCTGCATTCCTGTTTGTGTGTGTCACTCAGTCTCCTTCGCACTTGTTCAAGGCTCCTAATAGCAGCCGACCTGACACAGAGACACCGGCCCAGTGGTGATAACGATTCAGATTCTCACCAAAGTGCAGACGATGACTTTACAAAGTTTCACTGAATAACGGAATCATGACAAATGCAGAACAGAGTCTTGACAAAGGAACAGAACTGTGGCTCATGTACTAGTGAGGAAAGGGAACTAAACCATAGATTTCCCTTAATTAAGAAACTGACAAACAGAACACACAAGTAAAACTGGCTCAGAAGGAAAAGCACCAAATATGTCGTGTTTTTATCTCGCTTTGTTGACATGCAAAGAAGACTCCTTCTACTCCTTCTCTTATTTATTTGGGATATGTCGACATGCCTCCAACATTTTACACTTTCTTATCCTCTATGTTTTGTTCTAACTTAGTTATTTTAACAGTTCATTCAAACAGTTTTTGTAATCCTTTTATTTTGCAATTGTAGTATCATCAGCTAATGGTTCTTTTCTTCCTGAACCCTTCATGTTTAAACTTGCTTTTATTTTGAAATGTCCAGTAGATGTTTCAGAGATATCCCTCTCAGTAAGGGTCTCTGTATTGGGGCTGTCAGCGTTAACATTTTTTTTTTGGGCCCTAGCTTGTCTACAAACCCCCCAACGATGAGAAAAGTCCATCCTCTCCGTCTTTTCCCTGCTCCACCTTTCAAAAAAATGTGTGCTCAAACAGTCCGTTTTGGAGATTCTCCATTTACGACATCACAAAGGGCAGTAGCCCCTCCCACAGCTAGGTGTTTGTTCTGCCTTCTCACCGTAAACAATCAGGCATGGAGCGAGAAAGCCTGAGCCAACCAAGCTCTTCCTGTTTCAGTGGTTTTATCTCGTTAATCAAGTGTGAGGAGTTTTTTGAAGAATCACTACACTTGCAAAATGATTCTCTTAAACTCGGACAAACCCTCTGAATCCTGACATGAGGACTGTGATGTTTTTCCTCTGTGTTAGTCGGCGTGTAAACACACTCCTCCGCAAATCCTTACAAACACCCAATCAGGACCCCGGGGCGGTGATCCTGACAGTGGCTAACTAAAACGGCATAACTGCTGCTTTGATCTCCTTTAATGACATGAACAGCGTTTGATGTCCAAACAGTCGAACACAGCATCTTTCGAGTTTCCCGGGCTGCTGAGCTTTTTTTTTGCCTCCGCCGGACCGCTGAGCACGGACCGCGTTGACGCTTTTTTGCAACAGGCCAGTTTAAAAAAAAAAAAGGAAAAAAAAGGAGGGCATGGGAATCCGGGTTGTACTTTTTCAGCTGTCACACCAGGAGGTGCGTCTTATTTTTAGGTAACCAACCCCATTCTCCTTTTTAAAAAAATGGGCGCTTAGAAGTTGAAAATTGCCAACATCAAGAGCTTCCTTGAATTAGGATGCCCCGCAATGCAAGTGTGTTATATAATGCCATGACTGGAGGGAGAGGGAAAGTAGAGCACAGGGGTAGAGATTAAAAAAGTTTCTGCATAAAAAGAGAGGAGGGGGGGTGAGGAAGAGATGAGCATGAAAGGGAAAGGGGAGGGAGGGATTGAAAAAGAGACAGAGGAGATAGAAATACAGTATAATGAAAAAAGAGAAGGGGGGGGATTAGGTCAGGCAGTGAGTGAGGGGGTCCGCTTCGTACAGCAGGAGCAGCCTCGAGGCCCTGCAGGCTTCAGGAAGGCCGGTCAATCCTTCTCCTATCTGTCAAGGCGTCCCTTCTTTTTTTTTTTTTTTTTTTCATTAAGATAATGGAGCATTTCCTTAATTGGCAGAGCACAGTTAAGGACCGAGGTTTTGTTTGCCAACACGTCAGGAGTAGAATTATTTCCACTACATTTACAGCACAGTGTTGCTTGGATCTCTCTCATTAAAAAAAAACAAAAAAAACACAGACTTCCCGCTGACCGTGCGGAGCTTTTCTGCAGGGAAAAAAATCTGCAGAAAGAGGGCCAAACACCACAAACAAAAAAAAAAGAGAGAAGAATAAAACACATTTATCTCCTTTCTCACCATCCCCAGCCGGCTTGTAAAGGAAGAGACAGAAACTTCTCTATCTGTTTACTGTTATTGTTTTTCTCCAATCATAAACCCTTACCTCTGCCTGCTATTGTGTGCTTTTTTTCCTCCCCTCACTGTTTTTGGAAAGAGTTATGCATCGAGCTCGTATGATGTGTATCTTTAAATTTGATTGAGGGTATTTGCAGTGGGGGGGAGTTATTGGATTTCAGTGTTATTGTCTCACCTTTTTTTTTTTTCCTCCCCTCCCTCTCTGTGTTTTTAATGTCGGGGATGGATATCCGCTGCAGCAGCACTGATCTCACTGTTCTTGCTCATTAGTTGGGATTCACAGTCGCAACAATAAGACATGCACTTCTTTAAGTCCGGCCATTACCCGGTTTAACAATGTGCACCAGCCAAGAGAAGGAAAAAAAAAAGTCCATTATATCTGCAGCTCATCATCTCGAGCATCCACACGAGACAAAGGGTCTGTGAAGCTGCTTCATTGCAAAAGGGTTCATCTATCACTTAAGTCAGGAGTGAGGAATAAAAAAAAAACACATATGTGGTGCCGGGATCAAATATTGTGACTTCTATTGAGGCTCCAGGGGGAATGAGAGTTATATGAAACAGACCAAGGCTTCTGACTGGAGTGTGTCTTCAAGTATGATTTCAAAACGTGCAGAAGCAAGACTAATTATCAGAAGAGTTTTAGCCTGGTTGAAGGGGAAGCCTTTCATTTTAAAACCTTGGCCTTGCTTTAATATTTTAAAACAGCTGTAGAACATTCTTGGTCTCTAACTTCTCTATGATTAGAAAATGTTCTGTTTCCTGGACCAAGACATAATGCCATTTTGCTTGCATTCTCTTGTACGTCTACATCAGAATCAAACTCGTGCACTCCACAGAGAAATCATAACAAAACTCTGCTATCATGTTAGTTAGAGATGCACCGATTTGTCCTAGAAAGATTTTCAGCATGCTCATCCTTGATTAGCGACTGGCCGGTTTCTCTCAAATCTAACTGACCTTGTGTCTCAGATTCAAGCCGCACATTTAATGCACACAGGCAAGCTAACACGTCAGCAGTGTGGACGTGCGGTGCTCATCGGCAAGAGTGGAAAAAAACACATCGACATACAGGAGGAGAAATAATGGTCACTTCCATGCATTTGCTCCTCGTGCCAAAAAGTACCTAGTTTTTTTTCTGCGCCAGCACTGTACATATATGTGTGTGTGCACTCTCTCTCTCTCTCTCTCTCTTTTGCTCCCCTGGGCTGGGCGAGAGAACAGTACATTATCATGTTATTGAATTCATATACCTTTAATATTCTTTGGTTATGGTTGGGCACTGAATGATAAAACCTCAGCGTGTGTGCGTGTGAGTGAAAAAGTTTGACCATGAAGTGTTGGCAGGAAATATTGTGAGAATGGGAGTACCTGGTGTAGCTGTATTTTGGGGATTTTTATGCCTTTATTTTAGGGATAGGACGGTGGATAGAGTCAGAAACTGTGGAGAGAGAGAGTGAGTGGGGAACAACATGTGAGATAGGAGCCACAGGTTGGATTCCAACCTGGGCTGCCCACTCTCCAGGACTTAAGCCTCTGTGCATGAAGTATGCGAATAAACCGCTAGGCCACCAGCACCCTGAATCTGGTGCAGCTTTGAAGCTGTTTTTAAAAAAAAGTTAGCCTGATTAGCGGTCAGATTTCAAATTGCATGTTTAGAACAATTAGTTTTTTTTGCAAAAAGTTGGAAAAAGAATCAGGATGTCAAAACTTGCAAAAATCATAATTGCAATCAGAAATGCAATCTTTGCATCTCAAAACTGTAGGACCAATAAATCTCAAAAATCTTTAAAAAAAAAAGAAGTCAGACACAAAGGCTGAGGGTAGGGAGCGATAAAGGAAAAGCTCATAAAGAGAGACACTGGTTAGTGGTAAAAGTAAGATAGCAGGGGCGTTGAGACGGAGCAGCTGCTACTTTAACACACCTGTCACTGGAATCAAAGGCCCTAATCAAAATTTTATCAATTAATTGATCTTTCCTCTTGTGCTTTGCCATCGAGTGCAATCGAGATTCCCCCTGACTCCTGCCCCCTCCAAAAGCGCGCCGTGCTCTACAACATAAACTGTGTTCATTAGCAATGATCAAGGAATTCTCTAATGTGAGCCGAGCTGTGATATGATGGCTGTCCCCCCCCCCCCCCCCCCACCACCACCCCGACTTCGTTAGTTTGCAGCACAACTCGCACTCGCTGAACTCACTATCACATCCTGTTGTTATTCTCAACGCCTCCCTCTTGTTGTGTGTTTTTCTCTCTCAGGGTAACCAAGAGGCCACCAACCCCCCAGAAGCGATGGCCCAGCCGTACACCCCAGCCCAGTACCCTCCCCCACCACAGAACGGCATCCCCGCAGAGTTCGCGGCGCCGCACGCCCTCCCGACACAGGACTACACCGGGCAGAGCCGGGTCCCCGAGCACGCCATGACCCTCTACACGCCCACGCAGACGCACAGCGAGCCGGCCGGCACCGACAACAGCACGCCCGCCATCACCGCCACCACGACCGCACCGGTCAGTGTCCTCCATCACCTGCAAACACTGTTCCCAACACGCTGTCAGCAAGTAAAAAAAACATTATTATCAATATTACACTTTTTCCTTTTGCATTAACCTCTGCCAGATGTTTAGAGAAGATTTAACGTTTAAATTCAAAACGTTTGATTGTGATTTAAGAGGCTAATATTTCTATCTGTCTTTTGTTTTTCTGAGTCAAGTGTTCTGTAATGCTTGTTTTCTCTTACTAACGTCTGCCACAGCCTTACGAAATGAAATCTTTAGCTCTTGTGCTCAGGGAAGTTTGACATTGTCTCATTTGGTGCAATAGAACAGCATGTGTCTGTGTTGTTCAGAGATACAGAAGCTAAAGGCCTCACAGATCCAAACTACCAATCCAACATACAGAGGTGCTCCTTGTCCGACGGGAAAGGCAGGCAACTGCTCGGGGCCCCAGACCAGTAGGGGGCGCTCACAGACTTAAAACCAAAGCAGTGGCTCAAAATGTGCAAATTTTGCAACGACAATCCCTTTGGGTGCCCCATCTGAAAGCACTCACTCTATCGCTTAGAACAGTGCTTCCCAGAGTGTGGGCCGCAGACCCCCGGTTGTCCGTGTGGGTACTACAGGCGGGGGGCCCGCGAAAAGGCCCCCATCAGGTATAAAAATAAAAAAAATATTGCAATATTTACCATGAGCCAACCCCTCAAACAGACAGAGTGATTAGTAAGGCCTGTCATGGACATAATATCAGATGATATTTTACTCTCTGTTTAGTAAACTTTTGTGTCTATCTTGCCATAAGATCATGTTGTCATGTCCAATAGTTTACCCTTGCTGAAAGTGGGAGCTGTAGTCATAACTTTTATCTTATGACGGGCCCCGGAGTAATTTTGTGTTTCAAAGTGGGCCGCGACAGTCTTAAGTTTGGAAAAAGGCTGGCTTAGAAAACCAAAGTTTCTCAATGAACGCAACTGAAGAAAAATGAAGAGGAATTAGCCGTCGATAGGAAGGAAAGGTAAAGGAAGAGGAGGAAGCGTCATCTAGCAGACATGATGGTGATGAACGCTGGTTGGACGGGCCCCCTAATTGATTTTAGACGGACTCTAGAATCGCCACTGCCAACATAGTAGGAGCCACAGGGGTGGATTCAAACCCAACCTCTTGGAGGAACATAGCCTCCATACATGGGGCACATGCACTAACCATTAGGCCACCGGTGCCCGCCCCCCCCCCTACTTTCCTATTCTTTAGAAAGATTTATTTTTATTTATAGCCCTCCTATGGCTTCATGTGTGACTGTGCCTGGTCCTGATTATAGTTTTTTTTTTTTTTTTTTTTTCACATGTCACCATAAGGCTGCATGTATTTAAAGTACTGGCACTCCCAAGTAGGGAAGAAACAAAAAACAAACCCCTGGCAATGCTGTGTGTCGAGATAGAAGGCTTGGAAGTGAGTGAAATTCTGAATTATACATTAAACATTTCCGCCCTTGTGTGCTGATGCTCTTATATGGAAAGCCTTGACCTGGGATTTACCTTCACAAGAGGCAGATGTAGATAAAAAAAAAAAGGAGGAGGAGGAGGACGACTTAGCTGCAAACTTGAGAGGCGTGTTCAGAGAGTCAGATAATGCATGCGGAGATGAAAAAAAAAAGAAGACCTTCAGACCCTTCCTCTCTCTCCCTTTAGCGTGAAAAAACACCTGCTGGGGAAGAGGTCACGGCGAGGGCACGGGCGCTCCTGAGACGGATCTGGGTCACTCATAAAAGAGACGGTTAATAACTCCATTCTCTCTCTGCCGCACAATTACAGAGCGTCGATGAACATTTGGCAAGCGGGGGGAAAAAGTGCTTATGAAGCACATGCAGAGCGGAGGCAACGGCGTATTATCATCTGCCTATAATGTCGCAATGTTTGATTTGAAGATTTGTGTGACGCTCTCCGACTGCTTCCCGCGGTTATAACGCCGCACTTATACAGTAATGGCCGACACACGAGAGAGTTTAAAGTGAGCGGAGACTTGGCAGGAGGTTCAGCTACCCCCCCTCCCCCCTCCCCCCACCCCACCACTCACTATCTCCCACTGTCTCCCCCCCCCCCCTCTCTCTCTCTCTCTCTCTCTCTCTCTCTCTCTCTCTCTCTCTCTCTACATTTGATTTGATTTCATGTTGCTCACCCGCTGTGAAGAAAGCCCAGAGACGGTGGCCATGGAGAGATGAGAGCTTGCCTTCATGCTCCCCCTCTCTCTCTCTCTCTCTCTCTCTCTCTCTCTCTCTCTCTTTTTGCGCCCGTCCCTCTACTCTCCTTCTCTCCTCCACCCGTTTTTTTTCTTTTCCCCCAGTGAGGACAGAGGGATGAGATTAGTGGGGTGTAAACACAGAGTCTAATCCTCGGTGGGGCCGCTGCTGTAGTGTCGCCCACCGCTGTGTCCCCCCCCCCCCTCCCTCCGCTTTTATGACAGACCCAGCCTGTTTTGCTCTGGGTGCCACAGACGGGCCCGGGCGCCTTTGATTAGGGCACCCTGCAGGAACACAGATTGAAGGAGCAGATCAGCAACTCTCTCTCTCTCTCTCCCCCCCTCCGTCACACTCGCCCTCCTCCCTTGGCTCGACTCTGCTGCGCTCAGCTCCTCTTTCCCCCCCGCGACGGCGCTTCACTCTGCACATCTTCTCTCGACTTAAAGACATAAAAAAGAGTCAAGAGAGAGGAGTGAAAATTCAGTGGAACGTATGGATTCTGTGTGTATTCCCCGCAGAGAGCAGGGAGTGTGTATGTTTTAATGAGGCGCAGGGACTCTCTGTTTCTGTCTGTGTCTACCAGTATGCTCCGTCTATACTGGGGGGGGGGAGGTGGTGCTGTCCAGAGCCAGAGACCTCTGGGACCTCGCTCGGTTGCCGTGTTCAAACAAGCCGACTTGAAAGAAAGCGGGGCGGCTTGAGGAAGAGAGACAGACCCCAACTTTTTTTTTTTTTTCACCAAATCCTCCGAGATGACGGGGAGCAGAGGGCTGCCAGCGAGCTCCACTGGAGAAGAAGAAGAAAAAAAACCCTGAGCTCGTTATCTGGCTCAGTTCAAATAGTCTGAGGTTTTGGTTGGATTTCATGAGTAATCATTCTCTTCTCAGATAACAAATTAATGGCAGTGGTGTTAGGGCAGCACTCAATTTTCAGATTTTCCACAGCGGCATGAAGACTTTCCAAAGGGTGTTCTGGGGCGACTGTGATAACATGAACACACGAGGGGCAAGCAGACATGTGGGAGCACACACACACTTGCTGTCTTCTCCCATGAGCTGCGTTTCAGACACGACTTGGGAGTAGATTTTAGAGGCGATTCTGGTCGGCCATCATTTAAAACATGACGACTAAGCTATCTAGAAGTGGGTGGAGCCACTGATTTCCCCCTGCTGTTGAATATCAATCGGCGCAATGATACTTTCCTGGTATGTAGCTTGTTAGCTTGTTTATGTGTCAGAGGCTCATGGCAGTTTTTTTGCATGAACACCTCCCTCTCCAGCTTTCAGCCCCGCCACATTGTTGGGAGTTTCTACAATCTCCCTGTGCACCCCCTCTTAAGTCAATGTTAGTGTTTCCACCGCAGCGGCACTCTGCTCTGCTCCGCCCCCAAAATACGCGCCACAGCTACTTTCAGTGGAACCATCTGGAGCCACCCAGACAGGAAGTCACACAAGGGCAAAGCATAGAGCGACTTGTTGATTTCCAAATAAAACACATTACACAGGCTCCTGATCGTGTGTCCAACCACCATCACATCAAAAAATTGCACCGAATAAAAAAACAAACAACCGCAGAAATGCAAAGTAAGCCGTTGCTTTCCCGTTCTTATTCTTTTATTCCCGCGTGATCTTGTAGTTCTCCCGCGTGATCTTGTAGTTCTCCTGGATCTTGTGAGTCCTGCTGCTTATGGCAATGCTTACACTTCAGACACAGACAAAGTAAGGTAAGGTGTGCGCGGTCGGACGAAGCGAAACCACAGCGGAGACGGAACTCTGTGCACACCGATTCTGTGTGGAATCTACCAGTTAGGTACGCTGTGTGTAAAAAGCACAATGACAGTGACATCACAAGAGTTCAATTCAAGGAGAACAAACAGACTTTCCAACCGAAGAAAATTGTCTTTTTTTTTTGGTCTAAAAAACATATAGCAACCAAATCAACTTCTTAGCTGCATATCTGATTAGAGAGTCCTTCAAACGGCTGCACATCTCCTCTGAGGAAGAGTGGCCGAAGAGAACTTCAACTGCTACATACCATTGGTAACATCCTCTATGGAGAATATTCACAGGATTACAACTGTCGCCCAAAATAACTCCTCTTCCTTCCACCACTTGGGAGGGGGGGGGGGGGGAGCGGCCCGTCTACTCCACGCTCACTTTCTTTACACCCGCTGCTCTCCCAGGTGATGGAGGGGGATATATATTTGCAGCTTCTTCAGAAAACCAAAACAAACAGTGGAGGAACCGGGAGTAGAGGGGAAGAGAGAAAAAAAATAAAAATAATAAATGAAAGCTCAGGCATTATAATTCTTGAGAGCGACGACTCAGTATCCCCCCAACTATTTAATCGGATGTAATCTACCTGCTTGGCAGCATTCCAATCAGATAGTTTCAATTATGCTCTTGTAATGCCACTCTGCGAGGAGAGAGGGGGGGAAAGTGCTGAGCGAAGCACTTTGCAGGCGATTTGCAAAATAACAGCGAGGGGAGTCTTTTAGAGGAATGACTGAACGGGAAGCCGGTAGAGTTGCCGGAGTTGACAGCTCTCTCACTCTCTGGTTTGCTGGCTTCAGCGGTGACGGCATGTTTTGCATCCCCCCCCACCCTCCTCCTCCTCCTCCTCCTCCTCTCTGTGACAGCAGCTGTCGGGACAGTAAAGTGCCACTGAAGGTGGCCTCCTATGGTAATACAGAGGTAATTATTTTCCACTGAAACACCACCATCTCACAACCAGGCGGGCGGGCGGGCTGGAGCCTTCGGGGAGCGGTGTGCACAGGCAAGCGTTCCAGATCTCAGTGACACCCCAAGTTATTGAGTTAGTAGGATGCAGTCTGGGAATGCTTGGGAGTCAGCGATTCTGTATTTGTGTTCTCCGCGTGTGTGTGTGTGTGTGTGTGT